>NW_006921614.1:12352862-12423736 GCF_000298275.1 Orycteropus afer afer
TATATAATGGGTTCACTAATAATTTTCCCTATGTAGGAAAATTATGCCAAAGAGAGAAATGCATTTACTGTGACTAGATGCTGCAAAGTAGTGATGCTATGAACTCAAATTGAGATACATTCTACTTACTATTAACTCAGCCTCCAGTTTCCTGATTGCTTGCCAAGGTTTGTAAATTAACAACAATGACATGGAAATATACTAATGATAGCTAACCGGAGAATCTTTCCTGCCATTTGGCAGTTGGGAAGCTGAGTCCATGGTGCTGTCAGGGCCAAGTTGGAAATGATTTAGGGCTCTTCCCATTCTGCCACACTCCTCTGAGATCTGAAGGCCACAAAGGTCCCGTTTCCTCAGATGCATAATATAATTATGCAAACATGAGCAGTCAACAGTGTGGCTTTGTTCCATAGAAAGGAGAGCACCAGAGGAACTGAAAATTATGACTTTGGAACTAGATGCTGAAAAACCTAGATGGCGATTTCAAAACTGTTGTTGACCCATAAAACTATCCATTTCCCTTCCTGCTCCTTCATTTGCGTGAAATTGCTTAGAGACCTGAAATGCAAGGATTTAAAGGAAAGTGAGGTGGTTCTGATATTTGAAGTCGTTTCTTTCCTTGGCCTTTTGTGTAATGAGTAATGAATATTAAAAACATTGCCTAGCATGTGTTGTTGTTGTTGTTATGTGCCGTCCAGTCGGACCTGACTCATAGCAACCCCTCCTTGGATTTCCAAGGCAGTATCACTATGGAAGTTGATTGCCCAATCTTCCTTCTGAGGAGTGGCTGGTGGATTTGAAGCACCAGCCTTCTGGTTAGCAGTCAAGTGCCTTAGGCACTACGCTAGCAGAGCTCCCAATAAATGTCACTGAATTGTACATGCAAAAATGATTGAAATGGCTGTTTTGTTATATATGTTTTACCACGATAATTTAAGAAAATAGTACCTACAACATAAAATTGTTATGAATATTAAATAAGTTTGTCAGTGTTAGTTGGCATCCAGTCAGGTCTGACTTACAGTGACCCCATATACAAACAACAAAATGTTACCCACTTTACACCATCTTCAAGATGGTTCATTTGCTCAAGTCCATTATTAACAGCCATAGTGTCAATCCGTTTCGTTGAAGGATTCCCTCACCTTCACTGGCCCTCCACTTTACCTAACACGATATCCTCCTTCTCCAGTGATTAGTCCCTCTTGATGACGTGTCCAAAGTAAGTGAGTGGAAGATTTGGACAGTATTCTCTGATGATCCGTAGAGTTTTCATTGACTGATTTTCAGAAGGAGATCATGAGGCCTTTTTTTTCTAGGCTGTCTTAGTCTGGAAGCTCTACTGAAACTTATCTACCATTGGTGATCCTGCTGGTATAGGTTTGTTGCCCTCCCTGCTCCCTGCAAGTAGAGCATTCCTATGAAAATTTAAATAAGCCAAAATGGTATGAAGCAAAGCAATTATCATTAATTTATATGGGAAAAAATTTTGACCATTCCCAGACCCAAAAAATACCCTACCAAATCATATCAAATAACACATAAAACCTAAAATAACACTAACGTATAGTGTTCACAGACACACTTTAATGCTATGACAGCTTGTTGCTGAGATGCGTTCCGGCGAAGGAGCTTGCCGAAGCCACTCTCACTGTTTGGAATGTGTGCTGCCTCTTTAATGACTCACTGCAAAATAAATGCTGAATGCTAGTTTTGCTTTGTGCCTTTTTCTGTAGAAGCAAAAATCCTCTTTGGATTTCTTTCAGTTAGCGAAAGCAGGTACTAATGTAGGTCTTTCATAAAAGCGAAGTAGCATAAAGTGAATTTTTGAAAACCGGCGCTTACCTGTCTTTGAAATACTAGTGGCATAGCTTGCAGCAAAAATACACAAACCACCATAGTGCCACAAACTGACAGACAGGTGGATGTGTTTAAAGCGTGAAAAATATCCATGGAAGTGTTTCGCTAATAAGTAGAAGTTACCACTTAGCCTTGTCCTGGACAGATAATAAGTAGTCAGTTGGTAATTAATTCAGCATTTGAGTAGTAAACATTCATTCCTACAGGTGTGGCAGACTCTGGAATGTGATTTATAAGAGACACTTTAAAATTTCTCTCTTTTATTAATTTTCTCTTAATCTAAATGGAGAAAACAAGCTCTTTCACAGTCTTTCAATTGTTCCTTTGGGTTGGTAGGTACTAAATGAAGAGAAAAAAATAAATCTTCCATGGGAAGGGACGATTTGGAGATATCATGACAATAGCAGCCTTTTACAGTCATGCTTTCAAATGCTATTTGGGTCTATGTGGCTGGCAGTTTCGGTCTCTCTTGCTATATTAAGGATTCCATAATAACATGTTCAGAGGCTTCTTTTTCAGGATTCCAGGGTCTGAGTCCTTACCCATGGTGGTAATTAGGAGTGTGGATTGACTTCTAGGCCTGGCCTGGGAGCAGGAGGAAGGAAGGGAAGTGCAGGAAGAGGAGAGATGCTTGCTGCAGGAGCTATAAGGGCCAGGGTGGGAGTTCTAGAGTTCTTAGCCTTGCTTGTGAGGAATTCAGCCTCCAAGATGCCTGAACCATCTTCAGAGAGGCCTGGATCAGCTCTAGGGCTGCCTGCAGCCTCTGGAGTCCTGTAATTGGGCACCACCAGGCCATGAGGCTCAGAGAACCAGGTAGAGCTGGAAAGTAGTGCTCAGACAAGGCCAGGAGCTGCCAGCCATTCCGCCCCGTGGTGTCCTGACCACATATGATTGAGTATCTCTGTGGAAGCAGGGCCTCTGTTAGCTCTGCAGTCTCTCTTCCAGTGGCTGAGATTTGCCTCTAAACCATGTGATGGGTAGTAGTGGCTGCTGGGGCAGGGGGAGGAAGAGGTCATGGCAGTGTATCATGGCAGCAGATGTGGAAGTGTGCCCTCTGTGACTGTGTGAGCACTTTCGTGGAGCTGTGCCATGTAGTCTCTCAGTTTTTCTTGGTCAGGTAGGCCTCTGTGCCCTTGGTGGGACAGCAGAGCTCTGCAGCAATGATCTGAACTTCAGTGGATTTCTCCTCCCCAGGGCCTATGCTGGGAAGTGTGTTAGATGTGAGGGCTTGGAGACAGTTCCTTTCTTAGACCTGTTTGTCTCCCTCAACCAGCAGTTCTGAAAACTCATCCTGCATGGAAAGTTATGTTGGGTGCAGCCAGAATGGCCATGGGACACAAAAGGATAAGTCACAAGGGTTAGCTTTTCTGATAAAGAGCTTCCCAAATCAAATGTACAATAATTTTTTAAAATCCTTTCTGAACTCATTAGGAGTGTGGATTTTCATCAACTTTAAGGCTGATTATTCCTCAGTACAGACCTTCTGCTTCTTTCTGCAGAATTCCGTGTCTAAATTAGTGAGGGAGAGGTGTGATCTGGTAATATGTTCCATGAAGGAAAGAAGATATGGGTCTGCGATTGGGTTCCGTGGCTAAAATAAAGGCATCTCAGAAAGGGGGAGTGTGTGGGAAGAGGACAGGGGCTGCTGACATGCCCCTTTCTCACTCCCTACCTTTTTTTCCAGCCTCCAGTTCAGAACTGGAATCAGTCTGTGGGGCAAAGACTTTACCTATCCCAAACTTTTCTTCTCACCCAGGAGTCTTGTCAGCTTTTCCTGGATAGCAGAGGTGTCATAAAGTAAGGATGCTATTACATGGGGCTTATATACTATGTTGTTTGGGTCAATTTTGACCAAGCTTTGCTTAAAACACAAGATAGGTGCCATATGGAAGAACTTGACTAGCGGGAGCTTGTCTCTTAGTGGCATCAAGCCAAGCATCCTGATGTCTGTAAGAGCAGTGATGAGTAGGAAGCCTTGCTCAGATGAGGGTCTGAGCACCTCCTGTGTTTGCTACTGTCTGCTCTGTGTGGTAGGTATGATTGTTGTTGTTATGTGCCGTCAAATCAGACCCAACTCATAGCGACCCCTCCTTGGGCTTCCAAGGCAGTATCACTACAGAAGTAGATTGCCCAGACTTCCTTCTGAGGAGTAGCTGGTGGGTTTGAACTGCCAGCCTTCTGGTTAGCAGCCAAGTGCCTAAGGCACTATGCTACCAGGGACCCCTAGGTATGATTATTAGCTACTTTATATACTAGAAACAAAAGCACAAAGAGGTTAATTAGCTTTAAACTGCCTGGAAGTGTCATAGAAAGAATGTCACCCCCGCTGTTAGCTGTGTCTGAACTTTCACCTCTCGGCTACAGGGCACATCTCTCCCAGGACCACAGTCCTGAAAATGCTGGTTCTTGGTTTAAATATCGTCACTCACTTCATGTATCCCATTGTTACTAGACTCATTTTAGAGAAGCTAGGAACATTTTCGACTCCAGGGCAGTGAGTTTGGTTTTTTTTTTTTTTTTTTTTTTTTTTGAGGAACATTTAGCGATGCTAGGAAAATACACACTTCTCATCTTCACCAGGCTCATACACAGTTTTTAAAATGTATTTTAAAAAAGAAAAGGATTGCATTTTATCCACTTACATATTACAGGGAGATGGACATGTTTTATAACAGTGGTTTCAAAAGGTTTTTTTTTAATTAAATAATTATAGTGATCAAATGCAGTGAACAGTCAGGTAAGTGTATATATGTGTGTGTGTGTGTGTGTGTGTGTTTGAGGAAGGTTTGGAGGAGAACATTAAGACTTTGTTCTCCACCTGGTGTTTTTGGCAGAAAATAGTTTTGACATTGAATCCAGAGCTGAGTTCTTCCAGCTAAAGCCAGAACAAAACTTTGTGTTCTACTTAGGGCTTCTTCCCTAGTTATTTAAGTGTAATCATCTTCATACACAGAGTGATACTCTTATCCAGCTATACAGCAGTGATTTAGGGACTGTGAGCTACAGATTGAGCGGTACCTACCATTGCTGAGAGTGCAGATAACAATTGTATCAGCAAGGGATTTCTAATATCCTTATTTGGCATTGCATACTAGCAAAACAGTAGGCTGTTAAAACTCATCAGGCTGCACATAGGCAAATAGAGAGTGAGGGAAAAAGAGCCTTTGGTCATGGCCAAAGGAGAACCTTCCATTTGTTTGGGTTTGTGGTGGGCACATGCATTGATGTTTCCCACAAGAATGCACCAGATTTTCCCAGTCTTCAAGACTCCCCTGAGGTGCCTGTCTCAGCCCATTGGGCTCATCAAGGCTGTGAGAGAGAGCTCTTGCTTTGGCCATCACAGTGGAACTGGGTTCCCATGATAGGGCTCCCAGGATCACACTGGGGCTTCAGGCCCCAAAAACCCTTTATCCAGATGCTGCAGCTCAGTGTAACTTTTTCTGTTTTGGTACCATCCCCTTAAGTGATTTGAAATTTGGTCCATCTGCTCCTGCAGCCTTTTAGTGGCTAAGGTGCTGTGTTAGGAAGCCCTGTACAGTTGTGGAGCCCTGCAGGGGCCTTGGAAAGCCAAATTTGGCCCTCAAATTTCCTCTTCCTGGGAGGTGGTGGTCAGGAGGTAGCAAAGGGACAGAGCAACCTTTTCCCAACCTTCTTGCTCCCGAAACAACGAGCCATTGTGATGTTTTCATTTTATTGTAGAACTTCTAAGTCATTTCTGAACTCCCAAGTTTAGTTCTTTAGTCTTGTACCCTTAACTCCTCCACTTTCTCCTTCTTGCCCTACTCCCCTCTGCTGGAGGCTGCCTGCAATGCCTGTCCTTGCCTGCTTCAGTGCAGCTCTGATACTGGGGACCCATCTCCCTGCCATCTGTTTACACAACCAAGAAAGCAGACTCGTGCCTGCTGTTTCCCTGTACCATGATTTAGATGGCTCCTCTAGTTTGGCCATGTGAAGCTGTGGAGTGTGCTCCAGGCTGGCTTGGGAAGAAAACAGGGGTGGCACTGGGGGGGAGGGGTCAGTCCTCCCCTGTTAGCACCTTGAGAAGGGCAGTTAAGACAGGACTTCTTGGATGTGCATGCAAGGTGTCTTGATCTCTGTATCAGTCAGAGTCCCCAAGACTAGCATTGCCACTTGGAGTTATCTACATCTATATACCAAGAGGATTATTGTAAGGAACTGGCTTATGTGATGGTGGGGGCTGGTCCATAGGGCAGCCAGCAAGGGATGCAGGCTCTCAAGCATGGGGTAAAACTGCTATGCACAGGGGGAAATTCTTATTCTTCATAAGGGAAGCCTCAGCTCTCCTCTTAAAGCCTCCTGACTGATTGGATCATGCCTACTCAGATTAGCAAGGATATCAAGGATAATCTCCTTGATTATAAACTGTAATCACAGCAGAACCTCAATGAATGTTTGGTTCAATAACTGAGGACTGTGGACTCACCAAGCTGATGTATTAAACAGACCATCACAACCTGCTTCCAAGGAGGGGTTGGGGCCAGCTCATGACAACCAAACTGACATCTCACTTCCCTCATGTATCTTCTTCTGACACCTGGAGTGATCAGATAGCACAACTTTATTTACCTCCAAGAAACTTGTAAGTCTTAAACTTCTGAAAAACAAATCTGCCCCAGAGCTACAGGCTCCTGAAAGATCAGAGGCTCCCTGCACCCCAACTTCACATTTCCAACAGCACTCACCAAGTTCCTCTGACTATTTCTGTACCTGACCATTTTGGTCATGGCCCTTACCTATTTAGAAAGCCTCAGTTCAGTCTTAGTTACCTGATGTTTAATTCTTACAACCTTTCATAATTTCTGTGCTTGTCTATAAAATATATCTATCTTTTAAGAGTACCTCTTAATTCTGCTTCATTAAAATGTTAAACCAGTTGCTGTTGAGTCAACTCCAACTGATGGTGACCACATATGTGTCAGAGTAGAACTATGTTCCACAGCATTGTCAGTGGCTGATTTTTCAGGAGTAAATTGCCAGACCTTTCTTCTAAGGTGTTTCTGGGTAGATTTGAACTACTAACCCTTCAGTTAATAGCCAAGTACTTAACTGTTTGCATCATCCATGAACTCCTATTAAGGTGTTGTTGTTGTTGTTATGTGCCGTCGAGTCAGCCCCGACTCATAGCGACCCCTCCTTGGGTTTCCGAGGCAGTATCACTACAGAAGTAGATTGCCCCATCTTCCTTCCGAGGAGTGGCTGGTGGGTTTGAACCGCCAGCCTTCTGGTTAGCAGCCAAGTGCCTTAGCCACTATGCTACCAGAGCTCCTTATTAAGGTGTTAGGAGACAGAAATTTTAACAATTAGAAATTTTTATGTGGTTTTCTTGGATTCACTTAGATCTGTTTTTTTAATTGATGAGAGACTCCTATGAAATAAAGTAAGTGGAGAAGAAAGAATATAGATTGTCATTTTAGATTATTTCTCTTTTCCTTTTGTTTGGGATAAATCTCAGTTGTACTCTGAATTCATTGGATCAGGTGCACACTAAAGAAGTCAAATGAGAACAAAGAGTGACTAGGCAATAATTATATTGTTATGTTTAGTTATAACATGTAATACTATTATTCCATATAAATGCTAACACATAGCACTTCTATATTCAGGCTCTCTATATATATTTAAAAGGAGCTCTGGTGGCATAGTGAGTAAGGCATTTGGCTGCTAACCAGAGGGTCAGTGGTTCAAACCCCCCAGTTGCTCCATGGGAGGAAGATGAAATAATCTACTTCTGTAAAGATTTCCAGCCTTGGAAAACCAATGAGTGTCACTATGAATCAGAATCAACCTGATGGCAGTGGTTTGGTTTTTTTGGGTTTTTTTTGTTTGTTTGGTTGGTTGGTTTATGTACTTATTTAATGCTCACCACACCCCATTTTACAGATGGCAAAACTGAGGCACACAGGTCTGGTGTGACTTAACCAAGGTTACACACATATGAGTAGTAGAGGCAGGATTAGAATCCATGCACTGTACTCTAGAATCTGTGCTCATAATGATACCAATGAAAGCACTACATGCTAGACATTTGAGGTGTTTTTATGTTTGAATCTTTGATATATCACCCAAGATGATAATTTATTTTGACCCTTAATTGTTTTACACAATCAGGAGGGGAGTCTTGATGCTGATAAGTAAAATCTACTAAGACAATTTGGGGTTTTGTTCCTGTTAGGGTTGAATTGTATCCCCCAAAAAATATGTATTGAAGTCCTGACCTCTGTACTGGTAGATATGATCCTATTTGGAAATAAGATTTTCTTTTGGTATGTTAATGAGGTCATACCAGTATAGAGTAGATCCTAAACCTAATTTCTTATGAGTTATAAAAAGAGCAGAATGGATACAGAGATACACATAGCAGAAAGATAGACACCATGTGAGGACCCAGCTACATCCAAAGGAATACCAAGGATGTCTGGCAGACATTAGAAATTAGGAGAGAGGCCTCAGAAGGAATTGACACAGCCAAGACCCTAATTTGAACTTTCAGCATCTAGAACAATGAGAAAATTTTTGGTTTTTAAAGCCACCCACACTGGTATTTCTGTCACAGCAGCATTAAGTAAGTAAGACAGAATTTGGTACCAGAAGTGGAGTGCTGGCCTAATAAATATCTAAAATGTGAGAGGAGAATTGGAATTGAGTAATGGGCTAAGCTGGAGAAATTTTGATGTATTGATGGTAACAGTGGATTGCCTTGATGAGATTTTTGGTAAGTTATGGGCATTGAGGATGATTCTGATGAGCACTGGAAAAACTGAGAGCTGTAGCAAAAGCTTCTATTGCTGTGAACAAAATGTTACTAGAAAGTAGATATTAAATGTGCTTCTGCCTGAGGCTTTAAAAGGAAATGATGAGCATATTTTTAGACACTGGAGGAAAGAAAATCCTTTTTATACAATGGCAAAGAACTTGTCTGAAATATGTTTGAATGTTTAATGGAAGGTAGAGTGTTTAAGTGATAAACTTGGATATATAGCTGAGGAGATTTCTAAGAAATATCTTGAAGCCGCAGCATGGCTTCTCCTTGTTGTAAAATATTGGAGGAAAGAGATAAGTTGAAAAATGAACTGTGCAAATGAGGGCAGGGCAACAGGACATAAATAAAGATTTGTAAACTACTGTTGTCAAAACTAAGAGAGATTGCCTTGGAAATAATACTAAGATTGTAGCTACACAACCATTTGCTAAAGAGATTAGGCCTGTGACTGATGGATCTAATAAATCACCTTAGCAGAACCACTGTCAGCTTTAACTAAAAGGGACAGAGGCAATACAAAATGAAGAAAGCTGTCTGCTTCCTAGATTTCTACAGGCAGGAAATGGGCCAGTAGAGCTCCTTGGTTGTGAACATCTGTTGTCTTCTAAGAAAAGGAAGGGACCATCCCAAGAACAGTTTAGAAACCAGAAGAACTGTCAGAGGAACACAGGTTAGGGGCACACTTTCTCGGTTTCAATGAGTAGATCCACTACTCCTTATGTTTCAAAGGGTGGTATTACCACCTAGGTTTCAAAGAATGGGATCACTGCCTCTTCAGTTCTGGAGAGTAGGGTTTCCATTCCAGTTGGCCAGGAGAATGGGCTAGGCTACTGCTCAGAGTTGAGGAGCTGGGGCTGCCATGGTGGTGGGCTGAGAAAATAGAACTGCCCGAGGTAGAAATGGGATCACCACTTCAGTGGACCAGGAGAATGGAGCCACCCAAAGCTGAGGAGGTGGTACCGCCATCCCACTGGGTCTGGAAGGCAAGACTAGTGCCCAGGGTTGAAGGACCTCAGCCCAGAATCCAGATAGATTAGCCAGTGCAGAATCTAGGGGATGGGACCTTTCTCCAGACGTGCCTGGAAAATTAAGGTTTGTTTTGAAGCCTGAGAGTGAATGAGATGAGCCTTCCTGGGTTCTGGACTTAATTGGTACCCATAACCCCTCTTCCCTTCCAGTTTTTCCCCACTGTCATGGAAATGGCTGCCTGTGCCTGATACACCATTGTCCTTTGGAAGCAGAAAACTTGTACTCTAGTTTACACTGGTCCAAGAATAGATAGGAATTTTGCCCCAGTTTGGAGCACGTGCAGTCTCACCCATACTTGATTTGAAAGATTCAGAAGATAAGATTTTGGATTGCATTGATGTTGGAATGGGTTAAGATGTGGGAGGATGATGTGATAGGGTGAATATGTTTTGCATACAAGAAGTTTTGTGTGCCCAAAAAATATGTATGGAAGTCCTGACCTCTCTATCTGTGGATGTTGTCCTATTAGGAAATGGGGGTTTTCATTTGTTTTGTTAATGAGGTCATTCCCACCTAATTCTAATCACTTTTGAAAAACAAAAAGAGCAGAATAGTTACAGAGGCATATATATATCAAGAAAGACAGATGACACATGAGAACCCATTGACAAGCAAAGGAACATAAAAGATTGCCAACACACACCAGAAACCAGGAGAGAGACACATAGAAGGAATGACATAGCCAAGACCCTGATTTGGACTTTTAGCCTCTAGAACTGTAAGAAAATTTATTTCTCATTTTTTTTTAAGCCAGCTACGTGTATAATAGCACATGTAGATAACAGAAATATCTGTTATAGTAGCATGAGGTAATTAAGACAGTCCCATTGGCCTAGAAATTGACTCTAAGAAGTTCAGTGACATCACTTACAACCCAGGGTCTTCCACAGGTGGGGCTCATAAGAACAGGTGGGTGATCTACTCTTTGCAGTGTAGTTGTTGCTGTTAGGTGCACTAAGTGGGCTCAGACTTATAGCAACACTATGTACAACAGAACAAAACACTGCCCAGTCTTGTGCCAGTCTCACAATCCTTGCCATACCTGAGCCTATCATTGCAGCCACTATGTCAATCCGTCTCATTGAGGGCCTTCCCTTTTTTCATTGACCTTCTACTTTGCCGAGCATGACATCCTTCTCCAGGGAATGGTCCCTTCTGACAGCATGACCAAAGTAGGTAAGACAAAGTCTGGCCATTCTCCTTCCAAGGAGAATTCTGGCTGCACTTCTTCCAGGATAGATCTGTTTGTTCTTCTGGCAGTCCATGGTACTTTCAGTATTCTTCGCTAACACCACTACTCAAAACCATCAACTTTTCTTCAGTCTTCCTTATTCATTGTCCAGCTTTCACATGCATATGAGGTGATTGAAAATACCTTGGCTTGGGTTAAGCACTTTAGTCTTCAAAGAGAAATCTTTGCTCCTCAGCACTTTAAAGAGATCTTTTGCAGCAGATTTGTCCAGTGCAATACAATGTCTGATTTCTTGACTGCTGCTTCCATTGGTGTTGAGTGTGGAACCAATATGAAATCTTTGACTTCAATCTTTTCTCCATTTATTGTGATGCTGCTTATTGGTCCAGTTGTGAGGATTTTTATTTTCTTTCTGTTGAGGTATAATCCATACTGCAGACTATAGTCTTTAAGCTTCATCAGTAAGTGCTTCAAGTCATCTTCACTTTCAGCAAGCAAAGTTGTGGCGTCTGTGTATCACAGGTTGATAATGAGTCTTCCTCCAATCCTGATGTCATGCCAACCTTCATATAGTCCAGCTTCTCAGATTATTTGCTCAGCACACAGATTGAGTAAGTATGGTGAAAGGATACAACCCTGATGCACTCACTTCCTGATTTTAAACCATGCAGTATCCCCTTGTTCTGTTCAAACAACAGTCTCCTGGTCTATGTATAGGTTCCTCATGAACACAATTAAGTTTTCTGAAATTCCCATTCTTCTCAATGTTATCCGTAATTTGTTATGATCCACACAATCAAATGCTTTTGTATAGTCAATAAAACACAAGTAAACATCTTTCTGGTATTCTTTGCTTTCAGTCAAAATCCATCTGCAATGATACCCTTGTTCCAGATCCTCTTCTTCCTTTTGGAAAAAGGAAGGGACCATCCACTTCTTAAAGAATTGGCCAGTGAAAACCTTATGAATAGGAGTGAAACACTGTCGGATATATTACTCTATGCAGTAGCCTGGCCTAAAGGGGCAGGTGGAATGTGGACATTTTTTCCTGGTAGTGGCAGATTTCCCAGCACTTCAAGATCACTGCCAGTGACCCTGGCCAATTGACTGTAACCAGGTGTCTCCAAGTATCTGAACCACTGCATTAACTCTTGTTTGCAGAGGTGAAAGCAGTCCCTTTATGGGCAGCAACCTTCTACCGCATTCCAAGTTTCCTCCTAACGGATGCCAGCACTTAAGTCTTTAACGTTCTGGTGTATTTTTTCCTCTCTTCCACCAGAGAAAAACTGATTTCCCATCATCAAAAAGGAACAGGTGATTAATGGCAAGCCCAAAGTGCCTGTGGTTCTTTGATAATTGCTTTTTTAAAAAAAAGAAAAAAAAATATTTATAGGCACCTTCAGAACATTATTGGATTCATGTGGTTTGGAAAGGATTTCTGGTGAGTCAAAGCAAAAAAGGTAGTCATCTGTAAGTGAATACAGCTGTTTCTTGACATCAGCTTGCTGGGTTTTTCCATCGACAAGGCAGGAATGCTAGCACACCCAATATCTGCTGGAGCACTCTGAATTATTTTACCCACTAGTTTCCCTAACAAAAACACAAGGAGTGGAAAAGTCAGGACATGGTTTCATTTATTTAGCTTCCATAGATATATGTTTGAGAGTCCAAATCACTTTTCCTGCTATGGGTGATGCTTACAGTTTGGGGGAAATATGATTAGCCAGCATTTCTCAATGGGTCATCTGAGGTCTTATTAAAATGTAGCTGTAGATCTGAGTGAGGCCTGAGACTGCATTGCTAACAAGCTCCCAGGTAATGCCATTGCTACCCATTCATGGACCACACTTTAAGTAGCAAGGAGTTGAGGACCACTCAGAGCACTTATAGGAGAGGAATGAGGAACCTTAGGGAAGAAGAGCAATGACAACTTCATAATTGTCATATACACCAGTCCCAGTAGTTCATTTGCAGCAAGGGGAGATTGGGAAGTCAGATTGTAGCACCATTGCCCACCAAAGAGTGAGTTGACTTTGGCTAAAGCCTGGTTTGGGAAGTTGGCTCATGATCCTTTCCATGGTGTTGTTTATGTGCAGCTTGGTACGTGGAATTAGATGACCCAGAGGAGGCTGTGGTAGAGGAATAGTAGTTGCAGGTATTGTCACACTTACTGTATCGTTTCATTAAAGAGAGGGGTCATCACGAGAAAAGCCACAAGCAACAGTCAACGTCAACTGTGCCAACAAACCTGTGGACATGGAGCCATTGTGCTAAATTTTCTTCTGATACTGGCCAGTGCCAAGACTCTAGAACATGGAACTTACCCTGGCGAATGCAGATGTCTGGTTTCTGTAGCAGCAAAGCTACTGCTTGGGCTTTACAAGTAAAACTAGAGCAAGTGACTGCTAGTTGTTTTTTGGTTTTTTGGGTTTTTTTCTTTTTACTTTTTAAGAGCAGAAATGCTAGATTTGGGCAAACCTCTAGGCCCTGCTTGGAAGTCACCTTCTAAGTGATCCTGACCCATAGCATTGCATTCTGGTATTTGGCCAGGATGAACTATTTAATCCTGTTTTTGTAATGAAATGGTGGAAGGACTTTTATAAGCTATCATCATCGGGGCTGGGTGTCTTTTGTCAATAGCTCTGAGGACAATCTGTTTGTTTATGCAGAACAAGAAGGAGAATTTTGATTACTTTTTTTTTTTTTTTCCCTGATGATACAATGGTATAGGTATTAGCTGGCATGGTGCCCTATCCTTATTAGAGCTAATTCTGTCCTTATAGCCAAGTCATAATTTGTCATTCTCCCCTGTAATCTGCTCCCCTTCTGATTGTCCTCCAAACACTGACCTATGCTCTGGTGCCTACACATCTATGGACAGGCTTCAGTGACTGGTACCCAAAGCCCACCATTGGCACAGTCCCAGAGCAGTGGTGAGAAAAGTACTCCCTCCTGAGGCTCTTTCTTCTTTTTGTCTGAATCATTTCAACTATATTTAAACAACAAAAAGACCAAGCAAGCAAGAGAAATTTGAGGAATATTATATATATTAGAGGAACAATAATAAACAAATGTACATGCTCTGTAGGGAGAAAGAATGTATGCAACCTCGCTGCTTTTTCTAGTATTAGGGACCTTTATTATAGTGATCCATGTAATAGATTTATACTGGTTGTATCTCAGGTACTACAGTTTAAGGTATTGTGACCATCCTTTTTGCTCAAGGTCAATTAAGAGAATGAATTCTTGCAAACAGCAGGGAGGTTGTCTCCTTCTATTCAGCAAACATTTATGGAAGGCAAACACCAGTTTTGGTTTTGGAGCTACGAGATGAATCAGACAGACATGGCCCCTCCCAAAAGCACTGTCTGTGTAATCAGGCCAGAGAAAGGAATACACAGCCTGCCCATATTGCAGTGGGTCAAAGAATGTCAATATGGGAAAAGCTTCTGGTCAGATCATGACAATATGATATACCTGAATGTTTATGTCTGTGTAAGGAGATAAGATGTGCTTTGGCTCTGTCTTCTGGGCCTCACAGTATGAGAAGATCCCTGTAACTCAGAGCCCTCAAGGAGCATTGGTGGGAAGTGCAGGTGGGTGGCAGTGAGTAGATGGCTGTCCTGCCATCCTTTCCAGGGGTTGGGAGTCCCATGGTGCAGCACCATAGTGGTACAGTACCATAAGCAGAAAGTAGTGGCCACAGGATAGCAGTGGGCTGGGCTTACATGGAATAGCTTTGCCTACAGAAGGGAATCTTTCCAGGCCAGCTCAGGGATACCCAGGAGCAAAGGAGTTGAAAGCAGTGGATGATGCAAGACCTCCATGCCCAGCAGTGCAGCATTTCTGGGCTAACAGCTCTGAAACACAGCCTTCTTCTGCCACCATTTTCTTTGTGGCCGTAAACAATTAACTTGCTTCCGTCACTGTCAGGGTCTCTGTTCCCCACCGACAAGAACAAGGATCTCAACATTGACATAACACATGGGACTCCAGCAAGTAGAGATGATGTTACTGTGCTTGCTGACTGGGAGTGTCCTGTGACTCCCCCAGCCATGGGGCTGGATACTCATGTCTCTCTTGTTCCATTTATGTTTTAGGAATAGAACTATGCCCCCCTGAAAAGCGGTTCATGATCACCATGGTGGCAAGCTTCGTGGCCATGGCCGGGCAGTTCCTCATGCCAGGGCTGGCTGCCCTGTGCCGGGACTGGCAGGTGCTGCAAGCCCTCATTATCTGCCCCTTCCTGCTCATGCTGCTCTACTGGTCGTAAGTACTTGCCCTATCCCTGTGCATGTGCAGCCCAGACACCTGAGCAGTCAGTAGATACATCTCCCCAGAAAATGAGATCCACCATCCCCAAACTCCCCACTGGTGTCTCGTGGAGTTTCCTGTTTATAGGTTTGTAGGAGGGGGATTTTCTCTCTTTTTAAAAACTTAATTGTGTTTTTTTCAAATTTTCAATCTTGGGAAATGTTTAAACATACCCACAAGCAGGCAGAAGAGTAGGGTGAGCCCCACATGCCCCTTGCCCAGTTCCAATCATCTGCGTGTGGTCAGTCAGCCTCTGCCTGCTTGTAGCTACCCGCCTCACTGAGTTACTGAGACTTGAATTTTTATGTGTGGATTTAAAACTTATATTTTGTGTTGGGAGCGAGAAATATGGAAATGGTCAAGGAGTGATAGAGAGTGAGCAAAATATAGCCCTTGGCCAGATCTTGCCCACCTTCTGTTTTGTAAATAAACTTTATTGGGATGCAGCCATGCTCATTTTCCCATATTTATGGCCTGTGGTGGCTTTCTCACTACAACGTAGGGTTGAGTAATTGTGTATGAGAGAAAATGACCCATAAAGCCAAAAATATTTGCTATTTGGCTCTTATTACAAGGAGCTCTGGTGGTGTATTGGTTAAAGCATTTGGCTTGTAACCAAAAAGTCTGTGGTTTGAGCCCACCAGCAGCTTTGGGGAAGAGACATGAGGTGGTCTGCTTCTGTAAAGATTTATAGTCTTGGAAACCCAGTGGTTGGAATCGACTTGATGCCAGTGAGTATGGGTTTTTGGGTGTTTGTTTTTTTTTTTTTTTTTTTTGGCTCTTTCCACAGGAAAAAAAATAATTATATATAAATATATATATATGCCCACCTCTACTTTAGATGAGTCCAATATGATTTTAGATGACATATAACTTTAATTTTGCAGACTTCAGAAAAAAAGTAACTAAACTCATTCGTCTGTGGCATGGCCTGGACAACAGGATTTTAAAAATGCTCCATGGGATTAATGTTCAACCAAGATCGAAACCACTGCTCTATAGATAGAGAGACATTTAGAAAAAAATTATTGTTCCACCCTTTTTTTAAGTAATTCTCTTCTTTCCTTCCCTTCCTTACCATCCACCATCCCTGCCAACACCCTGGTTTCACCAACCAGTATGATCTGTTATATATGTATATGTACATATTATACTATATTTCTGTTATTGTCTCACTAATGAAAACCACCTTTCTGTGTCATTGCTTTAACTACTCGCGGAGTTATAACTTCTCATGAAGTTTAACTATTCTATTGTTGTTGTTGTTGTTGTTATGTGCCGTTGAGTCAGACCCAACTCACAGTCGACCTTCCTTGGCTTTCTGAGGTGGTATCACTACGGAAGTAGATTGCCCAACCTTCCGAGGAGTGACTGGTGGGTTTGAACCGCCAGCCTTCTAGTTAGCAGTCATGTGCCTTAGGCACTATGCTACCAGAGCTCCTTTAACTACTCTAGAAGGCTATAATCCAGCTTCTTCCTCTAATGTTCAGGTGGGGGGCACCTACCTTCTAGCCAGCCCCACCCCATGGGAGAAAGAGAGGACTCATGGTAAACAAGGGCACAGTTGCACTTTCTGCAGTAGCCCAATTCTTGATTACTGGAGCATAAGCAACTCAGCAGCTGCAGGGAGTTGAGGATAACCAGCAATAATTGATGGAAAAGGCCACCTGCTGGGGAGGCCTGTCATTGCTCACAACAGCTGCCAAAATTGCTCCTCCTTTGCCAACCACCTCCCCCACCCCCATTTTTACCCAACTCTCTTCCTGTTCCTCCCTCCCCTACTGCCTGAAGGAGGAGCTGTTATCTCTGATTCATGCCCCTCCAGCTGCTTTGTTCTCTTCCCCTCCTGTCACAAACCATGCATAGTAGTTCAGAAGATCCTTCTCTCTAATGGGGTCAGAAGAGCAAAGACTCCCTGAGCAGGATGGAGTCAGCTGTGCTTTTCCTTTTCTCCCCTAAGGAAACCTTTCCTGTCCTTCCCTCACTGCTTTCTTCCATAGCTGGGGCTCATTTGTTTTGGAATTCAAGGGCATTTATTTACTAACAAATGCTTGCATGATGTTTCCTCTCTGCCAGGAACAGATTGCAAGTACTTACCAATGTTAAATCGTTCAGTCTTCACATATCATTGCTCTGTTGTACAGATGACAAAACTGAGGCATAGAGAAGTTGAGTAAGCCGCCTAAAGTCACACAGCTAGTGTGGGCTAGTGACTGGATTGATACCCAGGTCCCTGGGGTTCCCACCACATGCACCATACTGTCTTCCATGGTATCCTTCCCAGTCTCTTGCTTTCTACCAGCATCCATCCCCTGTCCCCGACAATTGAGAAACTTACCCTTGGCAGAGTGTGCTCCCTCTTCCACTATGGTTTGTCTTCTGCATTATAGAACATCCTCTTCTCACCTCTGTACCTCCTGCCTTTTCAATGCCCCAAGGGCACTGATGCAGGCCCCTGGGGGGCTATGAGGCCTGGGACACAGCCTCAGGAGACTGGTAAAAGGTTGAAACTCAGATGCTGTTTCCATCACCTCTAGGCCCTGAAGGGCAGCCCAGCCCTTCTTTTGGGTCCCTCTGCCCAGTCTGGGTGGAGCCACAAAACAAGGTCTCCTGCACCCACTGGCCAGTTAGGCAGCTCAGTATAAAGCAGCTACTGCCCAGCCTCCAGGTCTGCAGGGGTGTCATTTTTTCCTTGTTAATTTAAATTCAAAAGCTATATTGGTATTTAATGACAGACAAGGTAAAATGATCATTTACTTAAAGACATTGTAAAAACTTTCAAAAACTTTCCTTGAAACAATGTAAAAATATTTGTGACTAAAAGGGCATTGGTGGACTTTGATTGGTACAGATGTGTGTACAGGTAAACACTGAGGCCTAAGGCTGGTGGTTTGTGCTCAGCTCTCCAGCTGCATAGAGCTGGCTTTACTGTTACTGCCTGTGATCTTGAGCAGCTTACTAACTCCTCTCTGAGTCTCCATTTTCTAATCTTTATAATAAGGGACTGATAGGAGTCCAAGGAGTACTTGGAGAGGCTGGTGGGCATGGAAGCTAAGGCACAGGTTCTGGCGCTCTGCCACTGACTAGGTGTGTGACTATGAACATGTCATTCAACCTTTCTGTGCCTCAGGCTCAGCCACTCTAAGTGTTGTTGTTGTTGTTGTTGTTATGTGCCCTCGAGTCAGGCCCGACCCATAGAGACCCCTCCTTGGGTTTCTGAGGCAATATCACTATGGTAGTAGATTGCCCAACCTTCCTTCCGAGGAGTGGCTGGTGGGTTTGAACCATGGACCTTCTGTAGCAGTCAAGTGCCTTAGGCACTATGCTACCAGAGCTCCTACTCTTAAGTAATAATGGCCAATAATGGGGTAAATAATTAACATATGAGAAGCACTTAGAACCATGCCTGCCACTGAATGTTATATGTATGATAACTATTGGTGGCAGTAGTGCCTAAGGTATTTGACTGCTAACCAGTAGGTCCATGGCTCAAACCCACCAGCCACGGCACTGAAGGAAGACTGGGCAATCTACTTCCGTAAAGATTTACTGCCTTGGAAACCAAAAGGGGGTCACTATGAGTCGGAATTGACTCAATGGCAGTGAGTTTGGTTTGGCTTATGACAATATTAATATTATTATTTAAGGTGCTTACCACATGTCTGGCCTGTAGTAAATGCTCATACATATAAACTGCTGTAATTATCATTGTTATTATTATTATATTGCATGCATATTAATATGTGTAAGGAGCTCTGGTGACATAATGGGTAAAACATTTGGCTGCTAACCAGAAAGTCAGTGGTTCAAACCCACCAGCTACTCTACAGGGAGAAAGATGAAGCTATCTACTTCCATAAAGATTTACAGCCTTGGAAACCCATTGAAGGTCACTGTGAGTTGGAATCAACTAAAGGGCAGTGGGTTTGAGTTTTGGTTAATATGTGTAGGAGTTTTGGCTTAACAGGGATTGGTTTAAAAAAAAATCAGGGGGACATGTATTCCTCCTTTGCCAACCAGACCTTAATGGCTCCACAAGAATTATTGGCTCTTAAAGGCTTTTGAGGTGCCTTCCCTTTGTTATCTCCCTCATTACCACCCTTCTCCCATCTGCTGCAGAAGGCCTTCCTGGCTGGAAGGCTCTGTTGTCTGACAGGAGGAAGTGATTTCTGGGGAAGGGGAGGGAGCTGCAGCCCCAGCCAGCTCAGCATGTGTTGGTGGCAAAATATTGGAAGTTGGTGGCATTCCTTCAATGAGCAGGTATTTACTGTGTGTGTGTGTGGCCCCAGCCATGTGCTTGGACTTTTGAGTCACCTAATGAGCAAACATGGAAGCCTGTGCATTTACAAGACTATCTGCCAATTGCATGAGTGCAGATATAGGTGCTTTAGGTGTGGCAATAAATCTGAGGGGTAGAGATTAGCCTGGGTGACTCTCATCGGGATGGGGGACCTAAGAGATGAAGCCCTCCAAACACACACTAGTGCTGCACAGAATACAACATGGATAAAAGTGTAGTGCTGAGCTCTGTCCTTGGAATCAAGAGAGAGACAGAGACAGAGACAAAGACAGAGAGGGAGACAAAATTCAGAGCCTGAGGTAGGCAGGAATAGGTGCAGAGTGCTCAAAAGAGGCCCAGGGGGCTCAAATTTGACCTTATAGAGGGGATGGAGCTAAGACCTCAGGAACCTGAAGAGAGTCTAGAATCCAAACTGTCAGTGAAAACAAGACAAGAAAGGCTGTGTTTACCACAACCTAAAAGCCAGCCAATGGCCTTGGACTGTGTGCAGAAAAAGATTCACCCTGAAGAAATTAGAGCCTTGAAGTCTGTACCATATGTGGGTATTTTCGGTAAAAAAACTCTTACCTTAGATGAGCACACAGGCAAAATTCACAGAGCTCACAGAGAAACCATCATGAAAGTCAAAACCCATAAACTAGGGAATTTGCATCTCACAAACTAGAGAAAATAGAACAATCTGAAAGAATAGACTATACAGCTAATTATTAAGTACTTTTCATACCTTAACAGAGCTCTGGTGGTACAGTGCATAAGGCATTTGATTACTAACCAGAAGGTTTGTGGTTCAAACCCACCAGGCACTCCATGGAAGGAAGACGCAGCAATCTATTTCTGTAAAGATTTATAGTCTCAGAAACCCAATGGGGATCTCTGTGAGTCAGAATTGAATCAATGGCAGTGGGTTTGGTTTGGTTTTGGTTTGGTGGTGCAGTGATTAAGGCATTTGGCTGCTAACCAAAAGGTAGATATTTCGAACCCACCAGCTGCTCAGTGGAAGAAAGATGAGGCAGTCTTCATATGAAAAGATTCACAGCATTGGAAACCCTGTATGGGTTGCTATGAGTTGGGATTGACACTGTGGCAGTGAGTTTGGTTGTTGTTGTTGTTGTTTTTTAACCTTAACCAGTTGCCATCAAGTCAGTTTCTACTCATAGTGACCCCATCTGTGTCAGAGCAAAATAGTGCTCCACAGGGTTTTTAGTGACTATTTTTTTTAGAAATAGATGGCCAGGCTTTTCTTCCAGGGCACCTCTAAGTGTACTGGAACCTCCAACTTTGGAGCACATTAACCATTTGCAGCACTTAGGGAGCTCTTTTTTTACTGTGTTCTTACCATATGCCCAACTCTATCCTAGATCCTAAGTGCTATAAATACTGCACATGCACAACCAGGCCCTACTCACTTGAAGCATTCATTAGAGTGGCACGTGCAGGTGGGAGGGAGCCCATAGACCATGGCGACACCAATAAGCACAGCTTGTGCCTTCAGACAATAAGCAGTATGAGATAAATTAAACAAAAGCAGTGAGGTAAAGGATGATAAGTAGGTGGCCAGAAAAGAACTTTCTTAGGAAGTAACATTCCATCTGAGATCAGTGATTAGAAAGAGGAAGTCTAAACTGTGTGCCCATACACATGTGTGCACACACATGTTGTATTCTAAATCTCAAACAATCATGAGGCTACTAAGGATAAGGACTACACTCTCTGATCCGTATCAGTCACACACACAATGACACTTTACAAAGAATTGGCAATGGAAAGCCATTAATACTGTTATAGAAGGCAGAGAGAAAATAGTAGAAACAAATTTGAGATGAACTAGTCTGCTTCACCCACCTGTGTATCCCACTTAGCATTATAAGAGAGAAACCTGCCACTTATGTCTGAAATTGGAGGAAGATTGATTAACAGCCTGAGATATGCAGATGACACTGCCTTGCTTGTTGAAAGTGAAGAAAACTTGAAGCACTTGCTGATAAAGATCTGAGACTATAGCCTTCAATATGGATTACACCTCTACATAAAGAAAACAAAAATCCTCATAACTGGATCTGTAAGTAACATCATGATAAATGGAGAAAATATTGACATTTTCAAGGATTTCATTTTACTTGGATCCACAGTCAATGCCTATGGAAGCAGCAGTCAAGAAATCAAAGGATGTATTACATTGGGCAAATCTGCTGCAAAAGTCTTTTTTAAATGATTAAAAAAAAAGATGTTACTTTGAGGACTAAGCTGCTACTGACTCAAACTATGGTATTTTAAATCACTTCATTATGCATGAGAAACCTGAACAATGAATAAGGAAGACTGAAGACGACTTGATGCCTTTGAATTATGGTGTTGGATGTACCATGGTCTGCCAGAAAAACAAACAAACGTTTCTTGGACATACAGCCAGAATGCTCCTTAGAAGCAAGGATGGGAAGACTTCATCTCATTTATTTAGTACATGTTATCAGGAAGGGCCAGTCCCTAGAGAAGGATACCATGCTTGGTGTTATGGACTGAATTGTATCCCCCAAAATATGTATTGTAAATCCTAACCTCAATACTTGTGATTATAATCCTATTTGGTAATGGGTTGTCTTTGTTACGTTAATGAGGTAGGATCAGTATAGGGTACATTTTGAGTTCATCTCCTTGAGATATAAAAGAGACTAAACAAGCAAACAAACAAAGCAGAGACAGGGAAAAGACATACCAAGAAGATCACCCAGGAACAGAAGATCAAAATGGACAAGGTCCTTTCTCCAGAAACAAGAGAGAAAGCTTTCTCCTAGAACCAGCACTCTGAATTCAGACTTCTAGCCTCCTAGTTGTGATAAAGTAAATTTCTGTTTGTTAAAACCACCCAGTTGTATTTCTGTTATAACAGCACTAGGTAACTAAGACACTGGTAAAGTAGAAGGTCAGAGAAAATGAGGAAGACCCTCAGTGAGATGGATTGACACAGTGGCTCCAACAATGGGCTTTAACATAGCAACGACTGTGAGGATAGTACAGGATCAGGCAGTGTTTCATTCTGTTGTACATAGGGTCATTATGAGTCAGAACCAATCAAGGGTACCTAACAGTGACAAGAATAATATGTCTAAAAGAGGACCCACTCACCCTTCCCAACTTAGCTATGTCCGTTTCCATGTAACTAGGCAGGTATGCTGTCTGTAGATCAGGTGTGAGCTAGTGTCTCACACCCTCTTTCTTGGCAGGTATGTTGTCCGCTCAGGTCAGGTGTGGTATGGCTGTATTTATTGTGTCCCTGTCTCTCTCCACAGCTTTCCTTGGCTGAGTCGGACCCCTGGTGCTTACTGGTCCAGCTCTCAACCAGCAGATTCAGGACAGCTGTAGACCAGTGCTAGTGTTAGGCCAGCATTTAGACAGATCTTGAGCAAAACTGTTTTATGGGTGACCCCTGTATGGTGTATGACAAAGCATCTGCAGGCAACCTCTTAACCTTCAGGACAGACCTCTTCTAGGACCCCTCAGGACAAGCTTCCTCTTAGCCCTCAGTATTGGCACCCTCTTGGACTTAGGGTTATAGCTCTCAGCACAACTGGGGTGTCTGCCACTGCCATAAGTAGGCCAGATCTGCCTCCATACTACTGCTTGCTGTGCTTAAAGGTCTACCTGCATGGGCTCAGACTGCTGGTACTTCTCCTTTAGGAGGCCCTCAGGTCTGTTGGTGACTTTCTACCCAGAGGCACCCAGCTCCACTCCATGGGCTGACTCTACCATTTTCTCTTTGGGTCAATTAACCCACTGTCACTGCCCTGACCTGCTGCCATCTGCAGGCCTCATAACTTCTGCTCTTCATGTAGCACTGATCCTCTCTGCTGCTGGGTTCCTTCTGGGCCTTTGGCTGCCAGCTCTGCTACTACAGCCCTTGACCCATTTGGGTCTAAGAGGTTCTCAGCCTAGGGACACAGACAAAAGGATGCTCTTCTCCCCAGGTTCTTGTTGGTCAGGAGATCCCCAAAACCTCTGTGAAGTTGTCCACTGATGTAGGAAATTTCCTCATCAGTTTCAAGGTGTGGCTTTCCTAGCTAGATCATAAATTGACCAATCCTCAGATTGCAAGCTGCTTAGGCAGATAGCAAACCAAACAATTACTTGACAGATTGAAGACCAACTAGTCATTTTGGGAGAATTACAAACCCACAGCCAGAAAGGCCATTGGACAGTACAGGACTGACCCACTGTGCACCACTATGTCACATGAGATTCTGGAGAAAAGCATTCCAAGCAAATGAGAATAGGCAGGGCAAAATCTGGTTGCACCTTGAGTTACTCTGGAAGAACAAGAAAGCCAGTGGGCTGCAACATGGTGGACAGGACTGGTAGGGAGTGGAAGTAGAGCTCAGAAATGTAGATGGGTTTCAGACTGGGTAGGGTCTTGAGCATTATGGCTTTCATTCTGTATACCAGTTGCTGTTGAGTCAACACTGACTCATGGTGACCCCATGTGTGTCAGAATATAACTGTGTTCCATGGAGTTTTCAGTGGGTGACTTTTTGGAACTAGATCACCAGACTTTTCTCACAAAGCACCTCTGTGTGAACACAAACCTCCAACCTTTTGGTTAGCAGATGGGCACATTAACTATTTGTCCCATTCAAGGATGGGTTTTATTCTGAATATCATTCCCTTTTTGTACTGTGGATACAGAGAGCTGACTGTATTTTGGAAGTGAGCATAATAATACTTGCCAATGGCTCCAAGTGGCACATGAAGGTAAGATTGGGGTCAGCAACTAAAGTTTGAGGCCTGATCTAGGTGGGGACAGTGTTACCATTTCCTGAAATCGTGAAGACTAATTCCTACCTATCCTGAGCACAGATGGAGCATAAAGTCTGTTCTGAGAGTAGATTGTGGAGGGAAACTCTGATAGGGAGCTTTTGTTCTTGAGGGCAGTAAAGAGCTTAGAGACAGAACCACAGCCCAAGGGTACCTACAGGGCTAAGTATGATCTGGGACAGGGTGGCCTTGGGGTGGAGAAGCCATCCTGGAAGAAGGGTAGCAGCAGTGGCACGATGGTCCAGGGCCAGACAGATTTGACCAGAGATGCAGAGAGTGCAGTGGGTTCTGGTGATGGGATGCATGTGGTGCATGGTATATGCCCAGTGAATGGAGTTGCTGTAGATGAATGTCATCACAACAGCCACCTGGGATGCTCAGAACTTACACATGCATTGTGAATCAGAGGCAGTCTTTGTCCTATGAGCTTTAGGTAGAGGGGGAGCTTCAGAACTGGCCAGACAGAACACAAGGATATGCTTCTTGGGTCTCAGTATTCCAAATGCTTGCAGAGTCAAATTCAATCACATGTCATGAGGACAGAACAAAGAAGAGAGAGATTTTCTGACTGAATATGGATCTTGGTAAAGGTGGTTGGTAATCCCACTGAGAGACACTGCTGCCTCAGGACACAGGGACAAATAGAAATGTATATTTAGTCATACTGCTTGAGCATTCATTATCTCTGAGGAAAGGGTAATAGTGCTTCCTTGCTAATCTCAGAGGAAGTCATACTGACCCATCCTTTTTCCAGAATGAATATGGCCTTCTTCCAGGGTCAGAACAGACAAGCAAAGGGAAAGATTCATGATCTAAAGGAGGATGGGAGAACATTGGAATGATTCTACATAGGTGGGCTGGGCAGCAGTTGTGACACAGAATGGAAGAGGACTCTGGCTGGAGGGCCGTGGCCTCCTTACTGCACAAAGAAGAGAAGGGGGACCCTCCTGACAGCTGGGCTGGATGACAGAGGGCTGGCCTTGGCTAGCCCTTAGACACTGTACCACCTGGGTAACTGTATCTGGGGTAAGGTCCATGTTACATCAGAACACCTAGGAGAACTACAGGTGAAGAATCAAGAAGGTATTAAGTTGGGCAGTGGGATGCTGGTTTGTCAGGATAGTGTTCTCTGAAGAGGAATAGCCCAGGAGTGAGGCTTAGAGGTGAAGCCTGCTCACATAGTATCTACCTAAAATATTTTAGAGGAAGCCATGATAAGTAGGAATTCCAAGAGATAATGAAGATGTTAGTTCTACTCTTTCAAAATGTTGGTTGATGCTGCCATCATACCTCAAAATGTCAATTAAGGATGCTGAGTACACATTGTTATCTGTAAAGCCAATATTTGTACCTCTGCTTTGGACCAGTCATGTGCTGGTGGACAGTTGTGATACCAATTCAAGTAAACTCACAAGAGGAAGGCCCCAACCAAGTGTTTGAATGCCAACTCTTCTTCCATCAGTCTTCTTCAGTATCTTTTTAGGTGTGTGTGTGTATAGGAGAGGGAGTACTGTAGAGCACAAGACAGATGCACGCCTGCTATCATAGAACAACTAGGCCAGGAAGGGAAATGCCATGCTTTGTCCACCTTGTGCCTCCTTCATAGCAGATGACTGTGTTAAGATTACTTTGTGTTCTCCAAAAAGATAAGTTGAAGTCCTAATCCCCCCACCCCTGCCACATGTGACCTTATTGAGGGAAATAGAGTTCTTCTCTGAAGATGTTATCAGTTAAATTAACAGAGCATGGTAAGTCCTAATCCTAATGTCTTCTGAGTAGCATTTTATGAAAAAGAAGAACAGATACAAATATAGAGTCACATGTACAGGAGGAAGACACATCATGTGATGATGGTCACAGGGACATCTGTAAGCAACAAAGACTACCAGCAACCACCAGCAACTAGGATAGAAGCAAAGAAGAGAGTTCCTCTCTTAGAATCTAAGAAAGAATCCCTGATTTGGACTTCTAGTCTCCAGAACTATGAGACAATAAGTTTCTGTTCTTTAAAGCCATCCATCTTATAGCATTTTGTTACAGTACCCCTAGGAAATTAAGACACACTGTAATGTTTGCTGATTGAGTAGCATCTTGGAATTTTAGGAAAATACTTTTGCCAAGATTAGCTCCAAGCTTCTTATGGATGAAGATATATGAACCACAGAATGCTTGGATTAAGTAAGAACAGGTGCTGGGGCTATTCCTGTTTTATACATGAAGAAATTGAGACATCAAAAAGCTTTACCATTGAACATTCAGAAGTGTGCAGGAGTCATTTAAAAACTGTTTTTCAAATGCAAGTGGTTCTCAAAGTATGGTCCCTGGACTGGCAGCATCTGCATATTCTGAAAACTTGCTACCAATGCAGATTCTCAGGCCACAGCTCTCCTGAATCAGCATGTCTGGGTGTGGATCCAGCACACCGCGTGAAGAAGCCCTCCAGATTATGCCAATGTGTGAAAGTTTGAGAAGCACAGTCATATGCTAGGCCAACTATAATAGAGAGACCAGATGTCCTGCATGTCAGTATGGTACCTGACATAATTTATGAATGATGATGCTGTTAAGAATGCACAAAAAGAGATCTTCTGGGTTGGTGTAGAGTACACACTTTTCATAAATCAATGAGTTTTTACAGTTCTGTTGTGAAATTAAATGGATGCTATCCCTGAATTCTCAGTGAAGTATCAATTCATGCCCAGTCTGGTCCAGTGTCACTGCAGTGAACATGGTGATCTTGTTCACCTCTCTCAGACAGCAGAAGTCATAGATGTTCTGGGAATGTTGAAAGAATGTGACCATTTTATTCTGTGCTATGAATGCATGAAAGGAGCTCTGGTGGCACAGTGCCTAAGGCATTTGACTGCTAACCAGAAAGTTGGCAGTTCAAACCCACCAGTTGTTCCACGGAAAGAAGATGGGGCAATCTATTTCCATAAATATTTACCACCTTGGAAACCCATTGGGGGTCGCTGTGAGTCAGAATTGACTCAATGACAGTAAGTTTGGTTTATAGATGCATAAACACACAAACCACCAGTTGCCTTCTAGTCACCTCCCACTCATGGCAAACCCAGGTGGGTCAGAGTAGAACTGTGCTCCATAGGGTTTTCCTTGGCTGTGACCTTTCAGCAGTAGATACGCAGAACTTTCTAGAACTACCAACCTTTGGGTTAATAGCCGGGCATTTTTGCATTTGCTCCACAGAGGGACATAAACACATAAATGTATTTAATTAGTACTCATTGTAGCCTTGAATGATGGCTGACCTCATGAAGGGAAGGGAAGATTTTTCTTGGCCTTACTTACGCCCTCTCCCTTCAGCAGCAGTGGGGCCTCCCTGTTGTGGTGTTTGCTTTCAGACATGTCCCTCCACCCCTCCATGGGACATTACTATATGGTTTTCTTGCACCCTTCCCCCAAACTTTTAATTTAGTACCTAATTAGGAATAATTCTCCTTTTGAAAGGGCCTAAAGGGGGTGTTTTGAATGAACCCTTCAGGAAAGGACTACAGACAGATTTGAGATGTAAAGATAGTGAATTATTAACTATACCATGTTAAGTTGGAATTTAATTCTAACCAATGCAAAGTGCTGTTGGCAATGAGTGTAATCACAGAAAGCATCTGCAGAAGCAATAAGAAGAGGATAATAAATGGTATGGAAAATAATGGGAAAATTAGAGATAGATCAGGCTGCACTCATAACAGTGGAGAATAAGTAATAGTACCAATTCCCTAAGTGAAAGATAAAACCAGGAATGGAAGAAGTTGGAGCCTGCTTCTGGAAAGGACTCACTTGGGGTAGGGGAAAATTAAGAGGTTGGTAGTGCAAAAACCCCTAAGGAAAAATGTACATGCCAAAATGAAGTTTAATTTTCTTTAATTTCAAGGAAAAGTTCATTTAAAACATTTAAATGGCCTAAGGTCAGATATGTATCCACTAAGAAAAATTATTTACAGTTCTAATATGTAAATGGTCCTAATTCTTAGCTCTTAAATTTCAATAGGAATATTTTGGTCAGATAATAGTAAGTTTTAAAAATATTTTATTGTATTTTTAGTAGAAATATACACAGCAAACCAGTTCCCATTCAGTGATTCAGTACATAATGTTCTGTGATATTGGTTACATTCTTCCCATTGTGTCAACATTTCATTATTTTCATTCTAGTTATTCCATTCCCATTAACTTTGTCTCACTATCCCACCCCCAGCCTTCTCATCTGTGCCTTAGAGTAACTCTTGTCCATTTGGTCTCATATAGATAGTTTTTTTAAAAGGACGATATTCTTTACTTTTGAGCTAACTTACTATTTAGTTAAAAAAATGACTTCAGGGGATAGTTTTGGCTCAAGGTTTAAAGAGTATCTCAAGGTGTTGAATGGTAGTAGTAGTAGCATCAGAATTTGTCTAGATTCCTTAGGGATAAGAACCAGGATCAGCCTAAAGCTGACCCCTGTGAGGTGGAGGTCAGACATACCTCCCATCCCCAACATTTTTACCAATTCTGACACCAATCATCCCTCCCACAGCACCCTTCTTCTCTTTTGAGTTCAATAATCTGTTGCAACGGCCATACAAACTCACAGACCATACTTACAGTTAAGTGGTTTATTAAAGAAGTAACAATACAACTCAGGATTAGGAGTAACAGGTTACAACTTAGAATCAGGAAGCACATAGGCAAAGTCTGAAAGGCTCCCCCCAAATGGACAACACATCCTTTATTCAGTTCTCTCAACTCCTCTAACCCAGCTATGCAAGCAAGTAGACCCCCCTCTCAGCCATGCAGACCTCCTCTCAACCTTCTCATGACCGGCTTCCTGTCAGTCCCTAGTGACAGACCTCTCTGTTGCCACCTCAGAACAGGCTTTTGCTCAGCCCCCTTGGAATAGGTCCTTTCTGAGCCCCTGAGAACAAGCCCCTTCTCAGTCTCTTTAGAACAGTCCTCCTCACAGATCTCACAGGGCAGGCTTCTTCTCAGCCCTCTCAGACTAGGTCTCCTCTCAGCCTCCTGAGGACAGACTAGTCTTTGGTCTCCCTGTCATCAGCTTCTCCACTGTTAGCTTGCACAGCTCATAGCTAGTATAGCAGTTTTGCTCAGCTGTCTTAGCAGCATTCCAAACAGCAGGTTTGTCCTGTCCCCACCAACTCTACTGTAGGGCCCCTTCTAAGCCTCTCACTGTCTTTAGTGCTACAGCCCTTGACCCATATTACAGTTCTTTTAGGAGATTCCTCACCTCTGTGATTCTTCTCTCTTCTTGCTCACTTATCTTTTCTCATTTCTGCTTCTTTCTTCTTTCTTCTGCTGTCTGTAAACCTCTGTGGGGTTGGCTGCATATACAGTTGTCCCTCAGTATCCATGGAGGATGGTTCCAGAACCCTGCTGTGTATATCAAAATCCTCAGGTGCTCAAGTCTCTTATATAAAATGACACAGTATTTGCATATAACCTATGCACATCCCCCTGTATACTTTAAATCATCTCTAGATTACTTGTAATACCTAATATAATGTAAATTTTATGTAAATAGCACTTTATGGTCCCTCTTAGCCTTTGAGGAATTGTTTTGACCACTTAATTGCTTCTTTTTCCCAAAAAAAAATTTTTGATTTGTGGTTGGTTGAATCCATGGATGTGGAACCTGTGGATACAAGAGCCAACTGTATAAACAAACTCCTGGTCAGTTTCAAGGCATGACCCTCCCACCAGGGCCACAAACTGACCAATCCCCTCTTGGTAGTCCACAGTCACTTCATTTGTATACTAGGCTATAGTCACTTAATTTGCATAAGTATATGCAAAGTGCAGAAAAATAGACCAATCACATGGCAGGCTGCAGCCAGGACCAGGCAAAAAGTATCAAACCATCAAGTTGTTTACAGCTTACCCAGGAAATATCAGTCAACCTAGCAAAAGTAACAAACTTCCTGGGGTTAGAAATCTAGGGCTTAGAGGGAAAAAAAATCTCTCAATCTTTTTTTCTAAACAATCAAGGCAAAGATAAAGGAACTAGTCTCACCACACAAGGCAGTAGTCTTGGGGGTTCCTCCAGTCTCAATGAGTCCATTAACTCTGGATTCTTTGAGAATTTGAAGTTCTGTTCCATGTGTTTGTCCCATTCTATCAGGATCTCTCATCAGAACATTTCAGTAGTGGTAGCTGGGCACTATCTAATTCTCCTGGTCTCAAGATAGAGGAGGCCTTGGTTCATAGAGACAGTCCTATAGTCTGGTTCCTACTCTGATTCTTAGGTTTCCTTCTTTCTCTTTTGCTCCAGGCAATAAAGACCAGTAGTTGTACCTTAGATGGCCACTTTCAAGCTTTTAAGACTTCAGACACCACTTACCAAACTAGGATATAAAATATAGACTTTATGAACTATATTATGCCAATTGACTGAATTGTTCCAGAGGACTATGACCCTAAATCTCTGAACCAAGAAAACTAATCTTACAAAGTGATTAGTTATGTTTAAGACCAAACCCACTACCATCAAGTCAATTCCAACTCATAGCTATCCCCATGTGTTTCCAAGGCTATAAATCTTTATGGAATTAGATTGACTCATCTTCCTCCCATGGAGCAGCTAGGGGGTTTGAACTGCAGACTTTCTGGTTAGCAGCCTAATGCCTGACCCACTATGCCACAAGAGCTCCATTTATATAGGGAGCATATACGTGCATCCATCGGAGCTCTGATGGTGTAGTATCTAAGGCACTTGACTGCTAACCTGAAGGCTGGTGGTTCAAATCCACTATCTACTCCTCAGAAGGAAGACTGGGCAATCTACTTCTGTAGTGATACTGCCTCAGAAACCCAAGGAAGGGCTGCTATGAGTCAGATCCGACTCAATAGCAGTGAGTTTGGTTTGGTTTTTTACATTCATCCATATAGAGTGATGGCATAGTGGGTAAGGCATTTGACTGCTAACCAGAAGGCTGGTGGTTCAAACCCACCAGCCACTCCTCAGAAGGAAGATTGGATAATCTACTTCTATAGAGATACCACCTCAGAAACCCAAGGAGAGGTGGCTATGGTTTATATTTGGTTGTTCATTTGTTGCAAAATTATATATGACATAGTATTTACAGATACATTTTTTTTTCTTATATTCAACTTAGTGACATCAGCTACACTACTCAAGCTGTGAATACTCCACTCACATTCAATGCTGTCTTTCCCATAACCATAAATAAAAAGTGACTATTATCTAGAGAAAAATTCCCCCTCTTCCCCACTCCAACCCTGGTAACCACCAATGAACATTGGTCTCTGTTCTTGTTATTTCATAAAAATTAGATCATACAATATTTCTTCTTTTATGATTGACTTATTTCGCTCAGCGTATTTTCTTAGTTCACCCACATTGCAAGATGTTTCAGGAACTCATCTTTCTTTAAGGCTGAGCGGTAGTCCATTGTATGTATGTACCCCATTTTGTTTATCCATTCATCTATTGATGGACATTTCTTTGTTTGCTATTGTGAATAGCACTGTAATGAACACAGGTACGTGTAGTAATAGTAATTTTGCTCTGAGCCAGGTGCTGCTAGCCCTTTACATGACTTGCCTCATTCAGTCCTTGGACAGAGAAACCAAGGCACAGAGAGATGTAGTGATGGAGGCCCACAGGGGCACAGGGGCCAGGGTTTAGATTCTGGCAGCCAACTTGAGCCTGGATTTTGACAACTCACTTCTCTGCCCATCAGACAGGCCAGTTGCTGCTAGGGCCAACTCAGCAGAATCAGGGGCAGTATAGGGAGACCACAGTGGCCAGAACATGACATGGGCCTCTGCTTCAGACCCAGGAGAGGTTTTCTTCTTTTGTCCCTCTTCTTTATTTAGCATATTAACATCTACAGAAGCATTCCTTAAAAGCATTGGGGTTTCACGCTCCTGTGGCTTCCAACCAAACAGAAGACAGACATATATGAGTTGAACATTTACCTGAGGTAGATACACTCCTTGGAGAGAACATTCATGGGAGAAAGAAAGGCTGTTTATGCACAGGAAGACAGCTCAGGGGGCAGGAGTGCATGGAGGGATGGACACAGGGAAGAAGTAACTACTGAGAGGAAGTGGGAAGGGAGCTGTTGCATTGGGGTAAATTGTAGTAAATGTCATGAGACAAAGTGTATGTGAACTGTTGTATGGAAAGTGAATTTGCTCTGTAAACTTTCACTCAAATCACAATTTAAAAAAAAAAAAAAAAAAGGAAAGAGGAAAAAAGAAAAATTGGGGTTTCAGTACCTATTTCAATACAAAAACACCAAACCCACTGCCATCAAGCTGATTCCAACTCATAGTGACTCCCATTGGGTTTCCAAGGCAGTGAATCTTTATGGAAGTAGATTGCCCAGTTTTGCTTCTGTGGAGTGGCTGCTGGGTTTGACCACCAACCTTCTGGTTAGCAGTCAGATGCCTTAGGTGCTGTGCTACCAGAGCTGCTTACCTATCCTAACAGGAGCTCAGTAAAAACTTAAGTGGATGACTTGACTTTGCTCTTTGTCATTATTAAGATTATTTTTAAAAAACACTATCTTAGTTTCCTGGGTCTGCCCTAACAAAGTACTACAAAGTAAGTGGCATATAAGAACAGAGATATACTGTTCCACAGTTCTGGAGACCAGAAGTACAAATCAAAACATGTTGGCCAGCCCATGCTCTCTCTGCAGATTCTAAAGGAAGATAAATTCTTCCTTGCCTCTCCAGTTTCTGGTAGCCCCAGGTGTCCCTTGGCTTGCAAGATACATGTTCACATGGCTTTCTTCCCTCTGTATCTATTTTCTTTTCCAAAAGTCATCACTTTACTCGCATATGACCTCATATTAACTGATATGTTAACATCTTCTAGGACCCTATTTCCAAACAAGTTTGCTTTCATCAACATATCTTTTTGGAGTAGACAATTCAACCCATAGCAGCCACTTTTTAAAATTTATAGGCTCAATTCCAGTGGTTCTTGGCCTTTTATCCCTGCCCTTACATACCTAAGAAGGAGTGCTAGTGGCACAGTGGTTAAGTGCTCAGCTACAAACCAAAAGGCCAGCAGTTTGAACTCATCAGCTATTCTGTGGGAGAAATATGTGTCATTCTGCTTCTGTAAAGATTTATAGCCTTGTAAACCCTTTGGGGAAGTTCTACTTTGCCCTGTAGGGTCACTGTGAGTCAGAAGCAACTCGATGGCAACAGGTTTAACACACCTGAAGGATATAACACATTCTTCCATCAAAAAAAAAGTTTTATTTCAAAGGAGTCAAAGCACATTATACAAAACTCCAGCCAAACCAAACTTACTGCCATTGAGTCAATTCCGACTCATAATGACCCCCTTTGGGTTTCTGAGGCAGTAAATCTTTACAGAAGTAAATTGCCCAGTCTTCCTTCTGCAAAGTGGCTGGTGGGTTTGAACCACCAACCTTCTGGTTAACAGTCAGGTGCCTTAGGCACTATGCCACCAAAGCTCCTTATATTATACAAAGAGATTCTATTACAAGCAAAATAAGGGTTGTGGGATTCCCTATACCAAGGAAAGAAACTGCATCCTGTTGTATTAATAGTTAAGTCTCATAGAAAACAGTTTTTCTCAAAGAAAAGTGGGGAAGAGAAGCAGTAAGGAGTGTCTAACTACTGAGAGCTTGAATAAATATGGGGTAATGGGTTTTTACAGATTATTAGATAGTCAATTTTAGGAAACTAAAATAAGAAAACATTTTTTAACAAAACTCTACTTCTCTACAAATTATCTGGATTGAGGAAAGATTAGATCATATTGACAAAAGGCAAGCTTATTACTACAACTGATAGTCCCTATTTCAATCATAAAATTTGAATGAACAATTAAAAGTGAGATTAAAATGCCCTCTGCATTGGAGTTTTGTGATTTGCTGATGGCATGGGATTTTAGGGAGCCCTCAGGCAAGAGGCACCTCATTTTTAACTTCAAAGGTTATATAAAATAATATGACCCCAAGGTCAATAGCATGGCTTCCAGGTAGAAATGGAGAAAAGCCAGTGAAGGTGGGAAAGGCAGTTGTTAAGCCTTTCTCTGTTCTGTTTTACTTTCATATACTGTGTCAGCAGCTTTGAAAGAGTGGCTAGCCTCAGCTCTAAAGGCCAATGCTATTGTCCCCAGTGTCATGCCTTTGTCCTTCTGTCCTTGATATGCATTAAATTGTATCCCCCGCAAAATTTATGTTGAAGTCTTAACTCCAGTACCTGTGACTGTGACCTTGTTTGGAAATAATGCCTTTGTGGATGTTATCAGTTAACATGAGGTCATATTGGTGTAGGGAGGGTCCTCCTCCAATCTGAGTGGTGTCCTTATAAAAGAGGAAAAGAGACACAGAGAGACCACCAAAGGAAGATGGCATGAGACAGTAGAGTTGTGCTGCAAACCAGGGAACCTGAAGCTGGGAGAGACAAGAAAGGATCCTCCCCTAGAGCCTTCAGAGACAGCATGGCCCTTCTGCCAATGTGATTTTCGAGTTCTAGTCTCCAGAACTGTGAAATGATAAATTCCTGTCATTTTCAACCACCCAGTGTATGATATTTTGTTCCACAGCCAAAGGAAACCAATACTGTACCTATGTCTACAATGTGATCTGAGATACTCTCTCACTACCCTGCCCAACCTGACCAAGCTGAGTACTGGTTAAGGTCAGCTTAAGAGTCTCTGCAGGCTTGAAACCAAGTAGACCACAGCACAGCAAGTATGTGTATGTGTGTATGCATATGTGTGTGCTGGGTATGCATGTGTGTGTGTGTGCAGTGTGTACATGTGGGGGGGGCATGCATATGTGTGAATTGGGAGGGGGGATTGTGTGTTGTCAAGAATTAGGACTCAGGTAGATGAACATTTAGAGGCAAGCATCCAGTACTAACTGCTAAGTGGCTATCCCCCTGGCAATGGGCAGAAGTCCCCAGGGATGAATTAAGAGAGTCAGAGTGAGAGACCCAGCCACCCATAATGTTATGTTCTAATCTCTAGAGGGATGCTAGCAAAGCCAAGTTCAGTATCAAAGAAATGATCATCCTAGAAATGAAGTTGACATGAGTTTATTCATTCATTAGGATTTGATAACAAGTTGTTATTTGATAGGTTGGAATTGTGTGTTTTAAGGGCAATGCCTAAGGAATTTGACTGCTAACCAGAAGGCTGGTGGTTCAAACCCACCAGCCACTCCTCAGAAGGAAGATTGGGTAATCTACTTCTGTAGTGATAATGCCTCGGAAACCCAAGGAGGGGTCACTATGAGTCGGGTCCAACTCGTCGGCGCATAATAACGACAACAAGGGCAATAAGCTACATATGTAGGAGAGCAGGGCAGGACTAATAGGGAGACCAGCATGATGATGAGTTGGTGTGTCTGTGGCCAGAACAGGGTGAGGGTGTACATGGCGGGCTTCTAGTGCAGAGGTCTAATAAAACCCCAATGAGAAGCAAAAGCACCAACCCTCTGTTCCTTATGCCTACACATCTTTTCAAATTGCTTTTAAACATCACTTTTTTAAATCATTTTCATAATGTTTCTACAACTGTATTTGTATGTTCTGTAAGAAATTCCAGGTATATAGTAGAGCTGACAAGGAACAAGGTTGTAGTCACTTCTTGGCCACAGCCAGCTACCTGGAGGGAGCGAGTAGTTGGACCTGTGGGCTTGGGACCATAGTCACAGGGGACATCAAGCTCAATTGGCGTAACATAGTACTCAAAAACATTGTTCCACCTCCTACTTTGGGGAGTAGCAACTGGGATCTTAAAAGCTTGTAAGCGGCCATCTAGATGCAATGATGAGTCTCTCCTCATCCAGAGCAAAGAAGAATGAAGAAAAACAAAGACACATGGAAACAATTAGTCCTAGGGACTGGTACACCATGTGAAACCAGAAGAACTAGATGGTACCCAGCTACAACTGTCAACCACTCAGAGGGGGATCTATGTAGAAGATCCTGGATAGAATGAGAGAAAAATGTGGAACAAAACTCAAAATCATTCAAAAAAAAAAAAAAAAAAAGGGACCAGGTTTGCTGGTCTGAACCCTAGGGGTGCCTGGTGGAACCCCTGAGACTGTGGTCCCTTGCTGCCCTTCAGGTCGGTCTGGAATTGTACTCACTCCTGTAGCTTCCAGCCAAACAAAAGACAGGCATATGAGCTGAACGTTTACATTAGGTAGATACACTCCTTAGAGAGATCCATCATGGGAGAATAGAAGGGCTTTGTATGCACAGGAAGAAAGGTCAGGGGCCAGAATTGAATGAGAGGGAAGAGGTGGCTATGGAGACAAAGTGAGAGGACAGCTGTTACATTGTGAGAGATTGCAGTCAATGTTATGAGGCAAAGTATATATGAACTGCTGTATTGAAGATGAATTTGTTCTGTACTTTCACCCAAATCACAGTAAAGATTAAAAAAATAAAATCATTTGCAGAAATGCAAGTTCCCCAGCAGCATCTTATTTTGGATGTCCTGTGTACCATATCCCTCTCTGCTACCTGATAATTGCTTACTTGGATAAACTACTAATTCTTTATCCTGCCTGGCTAACGCCTAGAGTATCCTCATTATATTTATTCAATGCATTCATTATCATAATCAACATAGTTTTACCTTTCAGAAGGAGGTGACAGTTACCATAGCCCATTGCAATAACTCTATGTAGAAAATGTTGAAGCCAGGGGAAGCCTTGGACTTCATTCCATCATGCCATCCCAGGAAACTGAGGCCCAGAAGAGTTAGGTGACTTGCCCAATGCCCAGCAAACTGCTAACTAAACCCAAGGCTTCTGATATGTTCCCTCTGTAATTTTTCTATGGCATGAGAATTATGGAAACTAGGTACTAGTTGTATATCATTTAAAAGAAAATAAAATAAAAAGTTTTGAGCTTCCATGAGAGGTAAATTATTGATGTGATCATTTGAATTAGAAAAAATATCTTTATTCTACAAAGGGATTTGTTGGAGGAGTCCACTTGCCTTAGAGAAACCTTGAGGTTTAGCCATCCTTAACCAATCTTTATTTGATCTCATGATATTCATCTCTTCTCCCTCAGTTACTAAGTTTAACTGAAATCAGGAACTTTAATTGGAAAAAAAAAAAAAAGATTATTTTCCACTTGTTCTACCCTGAACTGAACTGAACTTGTTGTTTTTGTTAGGTGCTATCAAGTCAGCTCTGACTCCTAGTGATCCTATGTGCAACAGAACAGAACACTGCCCAGTCCTGTGCCATGCTCACAATCCTGACTATGCTTGAGCCCATTGTTGCAACCACTGTGCCAGTCCATCTTGTCGAGGATCTTCCCCCTTTTCTCTGAACCTCCATTTTACCAAGCATGATATCCTTCTCCAGGGAATGGTCCATTCTGACCATATGACCAAAGTAGGTGAGATGAAGTCTGACCATTCTCGCCTCTAAGGAGCATTCTGGCTACGCTTCTTCCAGGATAGATTTGCTCGTTCTTCTGGCAGTCCATGGTATTTTCAGTATTCTTCACCTACACTGCAATTCAAAGGCATCAGTTCTTCTTCGGTCTCCCTTATTCACTGTCCAGCTTTCACATACATATAAGGCAATTGAAAATACCATGACTTGGGTTAGGCACACCTTAATCTTCAAAGTAACATCTTGGTTCTTCAACACTTTAAAAAGGTCTTTTGCAGCAGATTTGCCCAGTGCAATACGTCCTCTGATCCCTTGACTGCTGCTTCCATGGACATTGATTAAGGATCCAAGTAAAATGAAATCTTTGACAACTTCAGTCTGCTCCATTTATCGTCCTGTTGCTTGTTGGTCCAGTTGTGAGGATTTTTGTTTTCTTTATGTTAAGGTGTAATCCATATTGAAAACTATAGTCTTTGATCTTCATTACTAAGTGCTTCAAGTTATCTTTACCTTTAGCAAACAAGGTTGTGTCATCTGCATGTAGCAGGTTGTTAATGAGTCTTCCTCCAATCCTGATGCCATGTTCCTCTTCATATAGTGCAGCTTCTCAAATTATTTGTTCAGCATACTGACTGAATAAGTATGGTGAAAAGATAACCCTGACACACCCTTCCTGATTTTAAACCATGCATTATCTCCTTATTCTGTTTGAACAACAGCCTGTTGGTCTTTGTACAGATTCCTCATGAGAATAATCAAGTGTTCTGAGATTCCCATTTTTTGCAATGTTATCCATAATTTGTTATGATCCACACAGTTGAATGCTTTTGCAAAGTCAATAAAACACCAGTAAACATCTTTCTGCTATTCTTTGCTTTCCACCAAGATCAACCTCTTAAGCAATGATATCCCTTGTTCCACATATTCTTCTGAATCCAGCTAAAGTTTTTGAATGTTCCCTGTCAATATACTGCTGCATCCACTTTTTAATTATCTTCAGCAAAATGTTACTTGTGTGTGATGTTAATGATATTGTTTGATAATTTCCACATTTTGTTGAATCATCTTTCTTTGCAAGTGGCACAAATATGGATCTCTTCCAGTCCGTTGGCCAGGTAGCTGTCTTCTAAATTTCTTGGAATAAATAAGTAAGTGCTTCCAGTGCTGCTGCATCCATATTGAAACATCATAGTGGGTATTCGGTCAATCATGGAACCTTGCTTTTTTGCCAGTTTCTTCAGTGCAGCTTGGACTTCTTCCCTCAGTATCGTTGGTTCTTGACCATAAGCTATCTCCTGAAATTGTTGAATATAGACAATTCATTTTGGTACAGTGACTCTCTATATTCCTTCCATCTTTTGATGACGCCTGCATCATTCAGTTTTTGCCCATAGAATCCTTCAGTATTGCAGTTCAAGGTTTGAATTTTCTCTTTAGTTCTTTTAGCTTGAAAAATGCCAAACGTGTTCTTCCCTTTTTGTTTCTAATTCCATGTCTTTGTATATTTCATTATAATACTTTACTTTGTCTGCTTGAGCCATCCTTTGAAATCTTCTATTTAGCTCTTTTATTTCATCATTTCTTCCATTTGCTTTAGCCACTGTCTGTTCAAGAGCAAGTTTCAGAGTCTCTTCTGGCATCCATTTTGGTCTTTTCTTCCCTTCCTGCTTTTTTAATGACCTTTTGCTTTCTTCATATATTACATTCTTCATGTCATCCACAACTCATCCAGTCTTCAGTCATTGGTGTTCAGTCCATCAAATGTATTTTTCAGATGGTCTCTAAATTCAGGTGGGATGTAATCAAGGTTGTATTTTGTCTTATGTGGACTTGTTTCAGTTTTTTCAGCTTCAACTTGAACTTGAATATGAACAGTTGATGGTCTATTCCACAGTCAGTGCCTGGCCTTTTTCTGACTGATGACATTGAACTTCTCCATTGCCTCTTTCCACAGGTGTAATCAATTTGATTCCTATGTATTTCATCTGAGGAGGTCCATGTGTATAGTCACCATTTATGTTGTTAAAAAAAGGTATTTTCTATGAATAAGTTGTTGGTGTTGCAACATTCTATCATGCAAACTCTGGCATTATTTCCATCACCAAGGCCATATTTTCTAACTACTGATGCTTCTTTTTGTGTCCAGCTTTCACGTTCCAATCACCAGTAATTATCAATACATCTTGTTGCATGTTTGGTCAATCTCAGACTGCAGGAGTTGGTAACAATCTTTACTTTCTTCATCTGTGGCTTTAGTGGTTGATGTGTAAACTTGAATAACAGTCGTATTAACTGGTCTTCTTTGTAGGTATATGGATATTATGCTATCATTGAAAGCATTGTACTTTAAGATAGATCTTGAAATGTTCTTTTTGATGATTAATGCAATGACATTCCTCTTGCATTTGTCATTCCTAGCATAGTAGAGTATATGATTGTCTAATTCAAAATGTCCAGTACCAGTCCATTTCAGCTCACTAATGCCTAGGATATCAATTTTATGCATTCTGTTTCATTTTTGACAACTTCCGATTTTCCTGGATCCATACTTTGTACATTTCACATTCCAATTAGTAATGAAAGTTTACAGCTGTTTCTTCCCAGTTTGAGTCATGCTCTATCAGCAAATGTAGGCCTTGAAAGCTGTACTTCATCCACAACATTAAGGTTGACTCTGTTTTAAGGAGATCACTCTTCCTCAGTTGTGTTTAGAATGCCTTCCAACCTGAAGGATTCATCTTCTGATGCTTAATCAGACAATATTATTTATGAATCAATTCATAAACTTAGTTACCTTATGTTTTTACACCTAATAGAACTAAAGTTTTAAAATACCAAGTGAAAACTTACCTACTAGAATCAAGTCCATATTCCTGAAAAAGCTTTGGGCCAGAAACAAAAAATACCCCCCACTGGTATTTCATTCAGTTCCACCTTTTGATATACTTTCTTTTTAATTTTTTGAGAATCTTTTCAGAATTTCATAATATTCTGGTACTTGCTAATACCCCCAAATTATCAATAGCTCTAATTACCTCTTTTAGTCAGCAGGTCCTTTAGCACATTTTAAAACTTGTTTTATGTAGACATTTAGGAAAGCTTCATGATTCTACTTTGTGTCCTTCACTTTACATTGGATAAAGCAGTCAACTGATCATTGATCAAAACTCTTACCCTATAAGTCACTTTTTATTGTATGTTTTTCTCTCACCTAAATTGTGAGCTTCTTGAGAACAAGACACCATGTGTGCTCTCTTTCTGGATCTGCACACCCAGCCTGTACCCGGAACGTGGACCACATGCAGTACACATTTGTTGCATGACTGACATAAGTTTGAATCACAGAGGAAAAAATACTTCTCTACAAATATATAACCCTAAAACTGAATACTTTGAAAAACTAAAAAGCAAACAACTTGAGGGTAAATTTATTTAATAAAACATTAGCAGTTAGTCTTATTTCCTCTCTGTATTTTCTTTATGAGTAAACATACTAGTGTAGCAGTTTAAAGAGGACGTTGTGTCATCAAGTCGATTCTAACTCAAATAGACCCTATAGGACAGAGTAGGACTGCCCCATAGGGTTTCCCAGATAATAATCTTTATAGAGGCCCATCTCCAGGTCTTCTCTCCCACACAACAGCTGTACTTAATCACTGTGCCACAAGGGCTTCTTTTAAAGAGGATTAAAAAAAAAAAAATGGAGAGTGTCCAGTTTGCTACTTTATCATCATGGGTGTTAAAGGAATTAGGAAGAAGGAGCCTATATAATGTGCATGTCTATGTCAGATTCTCCTCTTAGAGCGAAAGAATGTTTGCTTTTATTCTACAGTGTCAAAGAAGAATTATCAACTTCACAGTATAATGAAAAGGTCACAGTATCAAGTTTTAAGTCCTAAGTCTACTAAGTGATTATCCAGGTTACAGAGACTAATATATAAAACAGATCAATAAAATAATCAGATGGGCTTGAAACTTGGCCAAATAATTGAAAGACAGGAATGAAGACAAAAATGGGAATATGTATCAGAAGCAACACAATACTGTTAAATCATAAATTATCATGGTCCAAATGATGTAAGGGAAACCTAAGTCATGCTAAAGAAACATACTTATTGGATCTGCAGGCACTCACTAAGCTTTGAGGGATATCTGTGTGCCAGTAGTTATTAATACATAGGGAAATTATCTTGATATAGTAGCATCATTTACATTGGGAAAATGTTGTTATTGTTGTTAGTTGCCATTGAGTCAGCTCTGAATCATGGTAGCCCCGTGTATAACAGAATAAAACACTGTCCAGCCCTGTGCCATCTTCACAATCACTGGTATGTTTGAGTCCATTGTTGCAGGCATATGTATTTTAAGTGGCTTCTAAACTAGGGGGGCTCATCTTCCAGTATTCTGTTGTGATCCATTGGGTTTTCATTGGCTAATTTTTGGAAGTAAATCATAAGGCATTTCTTTCTAGTCTACCTTAGTCTGAAAGTCCCACTGAAACCTGTCTACAATGGCTGACCCTGTTAGTATTTGAAATATTGGGTGGCATAGCTTCCACTTTCACAGAACATGCAAACCCTTACAGGATGGCAAACTGACAGATGAGTGATGGGTTAAGAAAATATTTCTACATAAATAAATTTTCTATATAACTCTTTAAAACTCAACACTTTACTGTAGCTGTTTGGGTGAACATAGTTCTAAAATATATTGTCCTACTTTTTGAACAAGTATCACAGAGAAAATTATGCTACTTTAAGGGTCTCAATTTGATGCATTGAACGCAATTGACCAAAGACTAGACGAGTTGTGGGATGACATTAAAAAAGAGAGAAAGAAATAAAAGACCAAAATGGATATTAGAAGAGACTCTGAAACTTGCTCTTGAACATAGAGTAGCTAAAGAAAAGACAAAATGATGAAGTAAAAGAGATGAATAGAAGATTTCAAAAGACACCTCGAGAAGACAAAGTATTGTAATTAAATGTACAAAGATCTAGAGTTTAAAAAACAAAAGGGAAGAACATGTTAGTGACTTCTCAAGCTGCAATAACTGAAGGAAATATTCAGGCCTCAAATTGCAATGTTGGAAGATTTTATGGGCAAAATATTGAACAACACAGGAAGCCTCAAAAGAAGATGGAAGGAGTACACAAAGTCTATACCAAAAACAATTGGCTGACATTCAGCCATTTCAGGAGGTAGCTTATGATCAAGAGCTAATGGTATTGAAGGAAGATGTCAAAGCTGCACTGAAGCCTTAGCCAAATTACAAGGCTCTAGGAACTGATAGAACAGCAACTGAGATGTTTCAAGAAACAGATGCAAAGCTGGAAGTACTAATTTCTCTATGCCAAGAAATTTGGAAGACACTTACCTGGCCAACTGACTGGAAGAGATCCATATTTGTGCCACTTTCAAAGAAAGGTGATCCAGAGAATGCAGAAATTATGAAACAGTATTAGTAATATCACAAGCAAGTAAAATTTTGAAGATAATTCAAAAATGGTTATAGCAGTACATCAACAGGGAACTGCCAGAAATTCAAGCCAGATGGATTCAGAAGAAAACATGGAACAAGGGATATCATTGCTGATGTCAGATAGATATGGGCTGAAAGCAAAGAATACCAAATAGATGTTTACCTGTGTTTTGTTGACTAGGCAAAGTCATATAACTATGTGGATCATAATAAATAATAGATAACATTGAGAAGAATGGGAATTGTAGAACACTTAATTGTGCTCATGAGGAACCTACACATAGACCAGGAGGCTGTCATTAAAACAGAACAAGGGGATACTGCATGGTTTAAAATCAGAAAGGGCATGCATCAGGGTTGTACCCGTTTACCATACTTACTCAATCTGTATACTGGGCAAATAACCCAAGATGTTGGACTATATGAAAAAGAACACAGCATCAAAATTGGAAGAATGCTCATTAACAACCTGTGATATGCAGATGACACAACCTTGCTTGCTGAAAGTGAAGATTACTTGAAGCACTTACTGATGAAGATTAAAGACTACCATTTTCAATTTGGATTACACCTCAAAAAAAAAAAAAAAAAAAATGCTTGCAACTGGACCAACCAGCAACATCATGATAGATGGATAAAAGATTAAAGTTGTCAAAAATTTCATTTTACTTGGATCCACAATTAACATGCATGGTAACAGCAGTCAAAAAATCAGTCATTTTATTGCATAGGGCAAATCTGCTGCAAAAGACCTCTTTAAAGAGTTGAAGAGCAAAGAAGTCACTTTGAAAACAAAGGTGCACCTAACCCAAGCCTTGGTATTTTCAGTCACCTCATATATATGTGAAAACTGGACAATGAATAAGGAAGAGTGAAGAATTGATGCCTTTGAATTGTGATATTGGTGAAGAATACTGAAAATACCATTGGGTGTTTTTTGGCCAGAAGAAAGAACAAATCTACCTTGGAACAAGTGCAGCCAGAATGCTCCTGAGAAGCAAGAATGGCCAGACTTTGTCTCACCCACTCTGATCATGTGGTCAAAAGAGATGAGTCTCTGGACAAGGATATTGCTTATGCCAAAGGGGCAGGGAGGCTGCATCTTTTGACCTCCTCTAACCCCACAAGAGAAAGATAGAATCACCATCAGTAGCCCAATGCCTATTCCTGTGAGGCCAGACATGTTGCCTTCCTTCAGCCCTTTCACCAGCCCTGAAACCAACCATTCCTCCCACAGCACCCACCACCTCTCTGCTGGGTTTGATAATTTGCTGTAGTGGCCACACAGAACCCACAGATTATGGGGTTTATTAGGGAAGCAACAGGCTACAATTCAAGTTCAGGAAAAATGCACAGTCTCTCTCAGTCTCACCATCTCTCAGCCAACATTCTCCCTCAGTCTCTCTCCCAGTAGTGCATGTCTCTCAGTGTCTCTTTCTCAGCAGCACATGTCTCTCAGGAGTGTGTTTCTCTTAGCAACACGTCTTTCTCAGCCAGCAGTCAGAGAGACTCCTTCTGCCTCTAGGAGGGCTCCTTTTCAGCCTGGCAGAGTGGCCACCCTAACCAATCATAACATCAGAATTCTAAACACTTGAGGCAGAGTGAACTTTTCAGACCATTGTTTTGTGCCACTCTCAACAGAAATACCCCAGGTGGATAACTTTAATGATCAGGAGCTACTCAGTTGCTCAGGGCAAATTCCACCATGGAATTTACAAAGACTTATGGCTAGAAAAGCCTTACCAGGTAATTTACTACACCACAGGAGGTGTGGTGGAGGGTCAGAGAAAAAGGGGAAGAACCTCAGCGAGATGGATTGACACAATGGCTGCAATGATGGGCTCAAGCATAGCAACGATTGTGAGCATGGTGCAGGACTGGGAAGTATTTCGTTCTGTTGTACATATGGTTTCTATGAATCAGAATTAACTTGATGGCACCTAACAATAACAACAACAACAATTGTTATTGCTGTTTGCTGCCATCTAGTCAGCCCCCCACTTATGCCAACCCCATGTACAATGAAACTAAATACTACTCACTCTTGCACCATCCCTGTGATGGATTATTGATTGAACCATTGTGATCAATAGGGTTTTCATTCACTAATTTTGGGAAGTAGATCACTAGGCTTCTTTTCTTAGTCCATCTCAGTCTGAAAGCTCCAGTAATAGCTGTTCAGCAGCATAACAATACACAATCCTCTACTGACAGATGGTGGCTGTGCTTGAGATACATTGGCCAAAAATCCAATCTGGGTTTCCTGCATGCAAGATGAGAATTCTACCACTGAACCACACCTTCCCTCTAACTGGTCTTTTAGACTTCTTGAAAAGATTCTCCTAAAGTCATTAAGTCTGTTTGCACTCCTTCGAAATGTGTCCCTGATCAAATAGAGAGTGGCTTGGTGCTGCACTGAACAGTGCAGACTGTGCATGCCCACCCACACTGCACAAAAAACACACATTCAGGCTGATCCATTCCTTGCATTCAGGTCACAAGAAAGTATACCCATCCCAATCTCTGTAGCTTTGTTGAGGGACAGCCATGAGATGGCAGGTGGCCTACACACTGTGACAGAACATATAGGATACAGAGGTACGGAAGTTTCTCCTTTGTCCTGAATGTTGTTAGGAGAAGCACCGTCATTTAGCTCTGAAGTCCTGCCATCATTCACTGTGGAGTCTGCACACAGAATAGCCTATCTGAGAAAGAGTATACCAAATTCGGTGCCCAAAATGAGCTTCCAGATTAGCAGGTTAACCCACTTCTCTCCCTACCGGATAAGTTGAGCAGACAAATTAGAATGGAGAAAGTGGTTTTAACAACACAAAGAATGCATTGATTTATTAACTATGTATAGAATCCTGGGTAAAGTAATAATAAAATCCTTAGGCGCTCTTATGGCATAGTGCCTAAGGCATTTGACTGATAACCAGAAGGCTGGTGGTTCGAACCCACCAGCCACTCCACGGAAAGAAGATTGGGCAATCTATTTCCATAGTGATACCACCTCAGAAACCCAAGAATGAGTTACTATGAGTCAGATCTGACTCAACGGCAGTGAATTTTTCCTGCACAAATGGAAGGTTTACAATGACTAATCACATCCTGTGTCACAAAGCAAGTTCTAGTAAAGTACCAAAGAATCCAGTAATGCAGACTATGTTATCTAATCATAATTAAATAAAATTAAAATTAATGACTAAAGATTGCAGCCCCGTCATTTGCACCAATAAACCTATGCCTTTTAAAATGTAAAATACACCTCTATATATTTCATGTTGTTAGTGGTTACCATTGAGGGGATCCTGACTCAGTGACCTCGTGTGCAGAATAAAACTGTGCTCCACAGGGTTTTCCAACCTGTAACCTTTCAGAACCTGATCACCAGGCCTGTCTTCAGAGGCACCTCTGGATGGGTTCTAACCACCAACCTTTTGGTTAGTAGTTGAGCATTTAACTACTTGGGCTACTCAGAGACAAAAATCCTAATGGAAATAACAAAACATTTAGACTCAAATAATTAAAAACTACATATCAAAAGTTGTAAGATGTAGCTAATGGGATAAATAAATAAATAAAAACCTCACTGCCATCAAATCGATACTGACTTATAGAAACCCCATTAGCTTTCCAAGGCTGTAAATCTTTATAGAAGCAGACTGCCTCATCTTTCTTCCACAGAGTGACTGGTGGGTTTGAATAATTGACCCTTTGGTTAGCAGCCAAGTGCCTTAACCACTGCATCACCAGAGGTCTTTTATGGGATAAACAAGAATAGTTATATCTTAAATACATACATTAGAAAAGAATTAAAGTTAATGAGCCATGTTTCTATCTCAAGAAACTGGGGAAAAAGTAAACCCAAATATATTAGAAAGAAGGAAGTGATATAGATGGGAACTTAAACTATAGGGACTGACATTTGTATCAGGGGATTTCATTATAAAGACGTGACAAACATAAGGCAAGACATTGTTTTCTGTATAATATTGATGTTACGTTATATTCTGAGTATTTCTGTTTGTTTGAATTATGTTCTTCAAAACTAATTTTTAAAAACTATAGGCTTGTAAAACAAATGTTAACTTTGGTTATTAAAAGAAAAGATTGACAGCACAAAGAATACATTTGACATATTAGCTGTGTATAGAATCCTGTGTAAAGTAATAATAAAATCCTTTTCCTACACAAAATTTAAAAAAAAAAAAAAAAAGATTGGTGCCTACAATTTGAAATATGCACACCCATGTTCATCGCAGCACAGTTCACTATATCAAAGAGATGGATATAACCTAAATGCCTGTCAGCAGATAAATGGATAACCAAACTACATTCACACAATGCAACACTGAAGAATGGTGATTACTACACGAATCATCTCACAACATGGATGAATTTGGGGGACATTATGCTGAGTGAAATAAGTCAATCACAGGAAAAATATTCTATGAGCCCACAATTGTAAAATGTCAAGGAAAGGCTTACTCAGGGAAGGAAATTCACTTTGATACTGGGGATGAGAAGGAAGGGGAGGGAAAATTTCAGACTAATTGGGGGTCATGCATCTATTTGGGTGAGGGGAGGGATGGATTTTTTGAGTGAGGTATTTGGCTGCTAACCAAAAGGTCAGTAATTCACACCCACCAGTCGCTCTGTGGAAGAAAGATGAGACAGTCTGCTTCTATAAAGATTTACAGCCTTAGAAAGCCAATAGGGGTCTCTATGAGTCAGTATCGATTTGATGGCAGTGAGGTTTTTATTTATTTATTTATTCCATTAGCTACATGGTATGGAGTCTGTGACCAGCATGATGACATTGGGGAAAGGAAGGACACTGAAACTTGCATATAAGATATAGACAACAGAGGCAAATACTATTAAAGGCACAATACTGCATTACCACTAGCACCAAACATTAGACTACGGATAAATGCATAGACAGGTGAGAATATCAGGTGGGGGTAGGCAAACAGGAATATACCCTAGACCAAGGATAGATTTGGCTGAAGATAATCTTACATATGCACTTGTGCTCCAAAATTAGCCACATACATTACAGAAGCAACAGAAGACAGAGTTAGAGTGACTTCCCAGAGACAACCAAATACCTTGAGAAAGAATCACCAGGCCTGCAGGCTTGTCTTGAGGGACATCATGCTCAAGTGGTACAATGTAGTACATAAAAATCTTGTTCTCCAACCTACTTTGGTGAGTAGCGACTGGGTGCTTAAAAGCTTTGCAGGGGCCATGATGCAACTAGTAATCTTCTCTCATCTGGAACAAAGAAGAGCAAAGAAAATAAAAGGATAATCTGGAAACAAGGATAAGATGGATCATGAGGACCTGAGGGTTCATGACCCCGAGACCAGGAGAACTAGATGGTACCTGGCTACCAATGCCAACTACTCAGAAAAGTATCAAAACTGGAGATCCTGGATAGAGTGGGAGTAAGGATGTGGAACAAAATTCAAAAACACAAAAATAACCAGGATTACTGGTCAGATAGAGACTGGTGGAACCCCTAAGACTGTGGCCCTGGGTTACTTACCCTTCAGGCCTAGAAATGGACTCACTTCCATGAACTGGCTCATAGCCCAACAGTAAAAAGACCTACATGCAGAACACCTACCCCATGGCGATGCACTCACCTACTCTAGGGAGATATACCCCTTAGATCAATTAACCATAAGACACCAGAGGGGCAGCATTCACATAGAGGAAAAGCTGGACAGACAGGAATGCATAGTTAAGAAGGGCACAGGGAGGGGAGGGAAAGAAAGTTTTTTATGGCTGGGGATGGTAATCAGGTAAAATCAAATGTACATGAACTGTTGAATATAAATCAAATTTGCTTTGTAAATTTGCACCCAAAGCACAATTAAAAAAAAGAGAGAAAAAAGAAAAGAAACTGGCCTCGCTCTGTCTCTTCTCTATGTGAGTAAAGAGTGATTCAATTGAAAAAAAAAAAAAAGAGTGGTGCCTACAATTTGAAATATTTTTGTGACTTTCCATTTGGAGCTCCTGTGTGAAATTGTACTCCTGTGGGAAGATGTTTTGTCCCTCAACTGCAGCTGTTCAGGATGATGGCTTCATCTCCTCCCAAAGTCCTCCAGGTCTCCCACAGTGAATTAACATGAAGATCAGATCATCTCAAACATCACCAAATTCCATGGGAACCGGCATAGCTATTCCTATAAAATACATTTTAAGCAAATGGAAACAATCTTTGTTCACATAGGTAAAGGGAGAGGCAAAGCAGTTATTAGATATTGTTATAGATGTGACTGTGAAATAAAAATTTACCACTAATACTCTTTCAAGCTCCTGGGTTAATTTAATGAAGGACTATTCTGAGATACAAGACAGGTGTGAGATAGTTACAAAGGATAACTTACCAACGTGGATCATGATGCAATTCATACTATGTAATTAAAATACAGTGCCACCTTGAACACCGAGGCAGACAAAAGGCTACAATTGTCATTTTTGTTAGTACAAATCAGCGTTTACTGTTTTTGTGATTAAGTTTTACTGGCACACAACCATCCATTTAAGAATTATCTACAGCTGCTTTCATTGTACAAAATGGAGTTGAATGGTTACAACAGAGACACACACAGTCTAAAATATTTACTGAAAAAGTTTTCTGACCCCTGCTCCAGTCAGCCACATTGTTCTCTTTGATTTGCTTAGAAATTATAGCTGTAGATGTAAATTTACAAAATGCATCCATATTAGTAAGACACCACTTTCTCTTCTACTGGGGCTCCTCACAGGATTTCATCTTAAAAAAGGATTCTTTGGCTAGTAAAACTTGAAAACCACTGTTGTTTAGCACCAGTGTGGGGAGAAGTGTTGTGCAGTTAGTAGCAAAAATGAAAATAATTCTGTAGTAAGCCCTGGGAAAGTAAGCTTTCAGATGTTAGAAAATTGAAAATGGTACCTGTCAAGTTGGTAGTAGGTGGAGAATTTTTTTAACCTAAAACCATTCTATTAATATTTGTTTTTTGTGACAAAATGTAAGAAAAGCAACCCTTTATTATATTGCTTATACATGCTTTAGAAATCCACAGTACCTTGGAAAGTGTACACTGATTTCTTGACACAGTTGGGAGAAAGTTGTTCATATATATTTTAAAACCTCAATTTTCACACATTCTGAAAGGAAATTTTAAACATTTTCATGCCCTCAATCTGCTCTTACCTTGTAGGCTTATGAGCATATCCCATGACTCTCGATACCACGGGGGCAAGTCTGGACTTGCCCTGCTGGGACACTCCCATATACTCCTGCAGAATGTGAAGGCACCCTCTGCTTCCCTTTGTCTCTTTGCAGGATCTTCCCAGAGTCCCTGAGGTGGTTGATGGCCACCCAGCAGTTTGAAGCTGCCAAGAAGCTGATCCTGCACTTCACCCAGAAAAACCACATGAGCCCCGAGAGTGATATCAAAGGAGTGATGCCAGGTGAGTATGCCAGCCTGGCTATACCACGGGCAAGAAAGAGCCAGGCAGCCAGGCCCTGAAACTGTGCCAGCCATTTCTAGTACAGCTGTCCCAGCTGCTGCCTCAGTCTCCCTTAGGCCATCTGGAGCCTTGGGATGTAAGTGAGTTGAATTCTTCCCTTACTGAGTCTAGTGAACTGCAGCCATGGGGTGTCTGTCCAAATCCTAACAGTCACCTGATCTTCAAAGAGCTGCTTGGGTGCTAGAAGCCCACATCTGCTCATCAGGTTCAGATGTTGCCAGAGCCCCAACCTCTCTTCCCTACTTTTAGCCTTCAGAGGGCTGCCACTGGCTATTCTGGCTGTGACCTATTTGCTGGGCAGCTACAGGCCCGAGGACATGAAGTGTGTGGTACCATGGCTCAATCCCACCAAGTGTTTGTGCGCCAGGCATTACCATAGCTCAGTCAGGCTTTCTTTGAGGGGATCACAGATAGACCAAGAGGGGGTTAGAACCCAGATTCTGGGTTTGCACCCAGAGTCTTGGAATAAGCCTTTTGAGCCTGCATTTGTATTCAGCTCTAGAAAAGGTTCTGGTGCAGGTGTCCACAGGCAGCCCTGTGAAAACCACTGATGAACTCATCCTGAGCTCTGATCCGCCACCCTCACCTGATAGCCTGTTACAGATGGTACTACTGTCATAAAATTTCTCAGGAAAATAATCTACCAACTCTTTTCTAAGAGACACTATCCACGTTTTCCCCCTAATCTGAAGTTCTCAGGACGATCATTCACTCATTCATCCAACAATCTTCATTAAATACTGCCCCATGTCTGGGCAGAGAAGTGAGCAGACAAAGCCTAGCTCATGGGTCTTACATTCAGGTGGGGGGAGGTAAACCAGGAGCAGTGAATCTTGACTCTGTCAGGAGGATGCATGCTATAAAGATTGTGGAGGATAGAGGGGTGGGGTTGCAGTCAAGGCTGGGGAGGCCTCGCTTCACAGTGGCAGGTGAGCAGATACCTGAGCCAGGTAAGAGAACATGCCCTACAGAGCTCCATTAATGAAAGAAAGAGAATGCACAGGAACTGAACCAGGGGAGCCAGAGCCTCCTGGCTGGGAAAGACTTCCAGAGCCACTGAACCCATCGGTTCCTAGATTAGCTTTTCGTTAAGAGTTCTGATCCAGAATGTCTGGCTTCAGTGCCTATAAAAGTTCCTCAGATGATGTCTACCTACCAGGATAGTAGCACTGTGCCTGTGACTTCAGCACTTTAGCACAGGTAAGGAGTTGAGGAAAACCTAGTGCTCTTGCTCTGCTGGAATAAAGAAAGGTGGCCCTAGGCTACAGGAAGCCCAAGTACTGGGCTTTGCCAGGGGTATCTGTGAGCCCTTTTCATCAAATGGTGGTGATAGATGAGACAGCATTCACATGGGGCTATGTGCCAGCCACAATGATTTACAGATATTAACTTGTATATAATATTTAATCCTAAATGCTTTTTATCCATTAATTTATATTACTTCACAATAACCCTGTGAGAAAGGTCCTGCAGTTATCACCATTTGCAGATGGGGCATGGAGATGTTAAGTCTGAGGTCCCACAGCTAGTCATCAGTAGCAGATCTGGGACTTGAACTGAGCAAATCCAGACAAAAGCCCCAGTTCTGTAGTGTTTCTGAGAGAGAGAGAGACAGCTGTTGAAGGTGCTGTGTGGATGGGAATGAGTAGTTGAACTTTGCTCCTCTTTGTACATCTGATTCCTCAAAATGTTTGTTCTCTTGGAATGGCCAGGTGTCTTCCCTGAACTTCTCAGGCCCAGTTCATTACCAGGTTAATGCTCTTGTGCCTTACATACAGTATAATTTGTTTCTTGATTCATTTAATAAAATCATCACACTTCACTTCTTTCAGATTAAAATGTTATCTGGAAAAGGCTTCTTTTCTTTTTTCTTTTTTTCTTTCTTTTTATTGTGATTTGGTGGAAGTTTACAGAGCAAATTCACTTTCCATACAACAGTTTACATACACTTTGTCTCATTACATTGACTACAATTTACCCCAATGCAACAGCTCCCCTCCCACTTCCTCTTGATAGTTACCTACCTCTTCCCTGTGTCCTTCCCTTCATACACTCCTGCCCCCTGAGCTGTCTCTCTGTGCATACACAGCCCTTCTATTCTCCCATGATTGTTCTCTCCAAGGAGTGTATCTACCTCAGATAAATGTTCAACTCGTATGCTTATCTTTGGTTTGACTGAAAGCCACAGGTGTGGGTTCAATTCCAGACTTAAGGGCAGCTAGGAGCCATAGTCTCAGTGGTAAAAGGCTTATTTTCTTAGTTCTGATTATATCCATTCACTTCCTTTCTATTTGTGGGATGTGATATTGAATCTTTGTGAAAAATTAAAAATACATTATATATGTATGTATGTATGTATCTTTGTGCTTATGGGTTTGCTTAACATGTATTTCTACTCAGGTGTCCAGGCAAGAGGTTGGGCAAGAGGTAGTCTCTGTGTGTGACTTAGCATAGAGGAGAGGGCCCGCCTTTGCCTGGGAGTGGCTATCACAGGTTTCCTCCTCTGGCACCCCTTCCCTGCCTTCTTGGGCCTCTGCTCACCTGCCAGCTCTCAGGATGCAGCGTGTGCAAAATGCTGCTGATTGCCAAGGGGAGACAGCATCACTGCTTGCTGTACCTCAGCTGCGCCTTGCAACTGTCTCCATCTGGACTCATGAGATGGAGTCCTGGACCCTCCTTCTCGTGGTCTCACTTGATTCCCTTACCCTTGCTTGGTCTAGGCTTGCTGTCTCACACTCATACCCACTCACTAGCCTTCTCAAGTCAGCCTACCTTACTTTGCTTCCCAGAGGTCCCTCTCCCTCTGCAGTCAGACCAGGAATCATCTTGTGGTATCACTGCCTCAGCACTCCTCCATGGCTTCGTAGGACACTAAGCATGAGCCCCAAGTCCTTGAAGCTAACTTGGTGACTCCATCTGAGTTCTACACCTCTCCTCAAACCCCTTGCCTTTCCCCAGCCCCCAGAATGTACCACACTGTTCCTCTCCACAGTCTTCCTCCCTGCAGTCTTCCTCACCACAGGGCCTGCCCCGGTCCTCTCGGCCCCACTCTTTTCCTGACCAAGTACTCGGGGGCCACATGAGCCCCAGACCCCCAAGGCCAAGTTAGCCCCCAGCTACATGCCATTATAGCTGCAGGTTCTATGCCAGGTGCCCTCAGCCCAGCGGTAAGAAATGACTTGTAGAATTCCTATCACTGTCTGTCACCCTTCAGTGTGTAAGGGTTGGTGCACAGCGCCAGTGTCTGCTTGGCTTCTGCTATGCCCCAGGACCACAGAAACCAAACACAAAGCCGACTACCATGATTATTCACTGAGTGAATGAGTCAGGGCTCAGGGAGAGCGAGGAAATCTCACACGGGAGCCAGCTGCAGTTGCTGGCACTGACGCCTCTGGATAGATGAGGTTTCCAACTTGGATGGACTTATGTGCAGGTGTGGGGGCCATGTAGGTAGAGGAGTGCTCATGTGCCTTTCAAAAATGTCCTAACCTTGAATTTATGCTAGAAAAAAACCTGATGCTCCAAAATTCTGTTTCCTGTCCTCTTTTAAAGTGTTCTTTGTCTTATCTTCAAACATATCTGATTTTCTTAATGGTGTTTACAGCTGCATTGCTCTAGGCTTTGAACACCCTTCCCAGTGTCATGCTTACAGTATCATCTTACAGCCAGCAGCATTACCTAGCTCAAGTAGACAGCCCTCCTCCTCAGGCCATGAGGGCCAAGACTTCAGAAATTTACAACAGAAGGAGAAATCTTGCTGGTTCCACCTGTGACCAAGAAGACTGCAGCCCATAATGAAAGAAAACTTTGTGATCAAGCTACTTCCAAACTTTACTTTAGTAACAACAACCCTATCAAACAGTCATAGGCTAAGCACTGCATGCATGGTCTCATTTACTGCTCCTCAGAGCCTTCAAAAACAGATGAAAACATCACACATAACCCCTACTTTCTAGGTGGGGCAGTGAGGTTCAAAGAGGCCACCCATTGTGGGAAACCCAGGTTCTTTTTCCTGATTTTTTCCTCTAAGTAGAAGAACTCTTAGTGTGAAGTGAGCCCCAAGGGATGGGGTCATCTTGCTCCCTTCTTTTTCTTCCTGGGGGTGAGCCACAATCTGGGAGCAAGTGTCCTGTGTCCTTCAGGTATAACCTGCTCTCTGGATGTCCCCCACTGGAGCCAGTCTGGTCTAGCATGGCCAGGATGGGACATGGAGTCTGTGTTATTCAAGAGTTCAGAAACCTTTCAACTAGCCAATTAGTTACCATGTAGTCATTTCTGACTCATAGTAACCCATGCATGTCATTGAAAACCTCCCTACTGGCTAATTTTTTGGAAGTCGATTGCCAGGCCTTTCTTCCAGAGTACCTCTGGGTAGACTCCAGCCTCCAACCTCTCAGTTAGCAGCTGAGCATGATAACCATTTGTACCACCCAGGGACTCCATTTGAGGCTTCCACCTTACGTTTACAGAGGTTGCATATTATGCCTCTCCTGCCACACTCTCTTATCTGTTGCTCAGAACCTGATGTGAAGAGATTCCAGTATCAGGCACCAACTGGATCAAAGTTATGGTGCTACTAAGTAAGAAAGCTAAGATTTGACTCATGCAGATGATGCAGAGCCCTTGCTTGGAACCACTGGAGCACACAGCATCTTCTTCTTCTCATGTGTCAGATCCCCAGCTAGGTGACAACACATGCATGGAGAGAGAATTACAGAGATGAGAGTGCTGGGTCAGCTGTCCACACTGGATAGATTTTGATGATGAAGTTGTCGGCGGTAACTATAACGCATCTGTATTGACACCATCACCTCTTGCTGTTTTTGGAGCAGACTTATTCCAGTGGCCAAGTGCCACTATGTCTGAATCTGGACCTAAGGAGTTAGGAGTCAGATGAAAGAGAGAGAACAGAAGCATTCTCAACTTCCAAACATGCACTTGGTGCCAGAGAGCAATTTCATTGGAAACTGTGTGTGTGTGTGTGTTTAAATAACTCATGCTCTATTCTCCTTCTTTTTCTTTCTTCCTTTTTTTTTTTTTTTTTTATTTTGGTCTTCTCTTTTTTTTTTTCATTTTTATAACTCCTGCTTTTCAAATTTCACCAGTGACCCATGAACATCATACACAGGATAAGAGCACAGCCCATTATCTCACTGCTCCCCTCAAGCTCATTCAAATCACCCCTGTGTGTCTTTTCCCTGCATCTAAAATGCAAAGTAAGGAAGTTCCATAAATGGTTGGCATGGTGTGGTAGTTAAGGTTGTGTATCAATTAGACTGGGCCTGGTTTTGAGTGGCTGAGCAGCTGTATGTAGTAATTCCCGATGATGAAAGTGGTAATCAACTCCAGGGTGGAATCTGCTGTGAACAGCTGAGGAGCTGCTTTAGGGAAGTGGTCTTCTTCCAGTATCTAAGAAGATGACTTGGGAAAGGTTTCAGAGCTTTTTGCCATAACAGGATCTTGCATTTGGCTGAGTTTTCATCTCAGTGGCCTGCCTTGTTGTCTGCCAATCTTGAGACAGGTTCTGGACTTCAACTAGTGGCCTGCTGTGTTGCTTGATAATTTTGGGACTGTGCTATTTTTCATTTCAACCTTGGGTTTATCAGCCTCAACAGTCAGCAGCCGCTTCAGTTAAGAGACACCTCTAGCTCCAGAGGGCTGGGACCAGGAGGCAGAGCTGAAGCCCAAGGTCAAGGGGCCTTCACCCAGCCCCTAGAGCTGGCACTTTGAACTGGGACTTCTAGCCTCCTAAATTATAAGAGAATAAATCCCTGTTTGTTCAAGCACATTTGTGGTATTTCTGTTTTAGCAGCACAAGAGGGCCAAAACACACAGTATACCTTAGACATGGATACTGTGCCACTGTCAGTGACGCCGCTGGTGCCCCTGCTTGATAACACCAAGTCCAAAAAAAATTGGCTTAAAGTAAAAAGCTCCTTAAACCTTCATGGGTAAATAATGTATTTTCCCTTCAACCTGTGGTGTGGTTGGTAACCATCCTGCCCCTGAGAGCAAGAAGGAGGTAGAGGAGAAAAGCTGATCTCCTCCAGGGTGAGAGTAGCCCAAGGACATTCCAGGACAGGCCCTGGAGAACATTAATGGGGTCCCTGAGGAGTGGACACTCCTGGTTCCCCTGAGGCAAGCACCAAAGGCTTCTTTAGTGCACTAGGCTCTCCCATGCCCACTGCTGTTTTATAAACAAACTTTTCATTTTGGAATAGCATTGGATTTACAGGAAAGGTACACAGACGTAGAGTTCCTGTGCACTTTCTCTCAGTCTCCCCAAGGGTTAGCATCTTCCATTATAACAGTGCATCGGTTACACTACAACACTGACTCTGGGACCTTGCTGTGTACTGGACCCCAATCTTTATGTGAATCTTCCGGTTTCTCTATTTCCGACCCTGCCCTGTCCCAAGACCCCATTCAGGACCATGCACAGGCAGGCACCCATCTCCCCAGCCACCTCTGGACTCTGACAGTTTCTCTGTCTTCCTTGCTTTCCAAATTCAAACAGTCTTAAAAGAGTTCTGGCCGCCCACCACTTTTGTTAAGTCTCCTGATTCTTTTTCAGCTGTTAAGTAGAGAGATTATGTGGACATAACCAACTGGCCTTTCTGTTCACAGAAATGTGAGGAAGCTCATGCAGGCCTTCCCTTCTTTTGATCTTCCCTGTTCAATTGACACACCAACACACCAGGACTTTAACAAACTAAAATCTGAGTAGTCTTAGTAGTCACTAAGATTTAGTAGTCTCAGTGAGACTGGAGTGCTTTTTGAACTGAAACATTGTCCAACTTGTTCAGTTCACTTAGCTCCAAATGACTTTTGACTATTAACTAAGGCATATATGCTGTTGTTATTAGCCATAAAGTTTGACTCGACTCATAGCAACCCCTCCTTGGGTTTCCGAGGCAGTATCACTATGGAAGTAGATTGCCCAACCTTCCTTCCAAGGAGTGGCTGATGGGTTTGAACCGCCAGCCTTCTGGTTAGCAGTCAAGTGCCTTAGGCACTATGCTACCAGAGCTCCTAGAAGGCGTATACACACACACACACATACATACATACATACATAAATATACACACATATACATATATAAATATATATGTATATATATATATACACACACACACAGATGTATACATAAATATATGTTATGTATAGGTAGATATGAAGCCCTTGGGTGCAATGGTTAACACACTCAGCAGCTAACCAAAATATTGGAGGTTTGAGTCTACTTAGAGGCACCTCAGAAGAAAGCCCTGGCAATTTGTGTCTAAAAGATCACAACTCTGAAAACCCTGTGGAGCACAGCTTGACTCTGCACACATGGGGTTGTCAGGAGTTGGGGTCAACTCAGTGGCCACTGGTTATAGGTGTTTATCTGTCTATTTATCTATCTTCCAACAGTGCATGTCTCTAGGAGCAATTTCAGAAAAGCAGCTATAGTCACAGTCTGTCCTGCCCACCACACTGAAAAGTTTGTTTGTGCAGTCCCCCAGCCTTTTCACTATTGGCGATGCTGATGGGTGCAGACTCCATAAAGAAAATAACTTTTTCTTTATCTACCTGTATGCTAATTAGTACTTCAGGAACTTAGACTATCATCATTAAGTTCTGTACTTAGGCAAAAGTGAAATGACTCTATGCTGTTTGTCTACTTCTATGCATCTTGCCTGGTTTCCAAAAAAGGATTTATGGCAGCAGTTGATACTGAGAAGGCTTCCTACCTCATTTCCAGCCTCCATAGGGAAGTGTTAAATTCACAGTTAGAGTCTTTGTGAGTGCATGTTCATCTGTAAAACACAGATCCTCCCCTCTGGCTTACAAGAAACAACATCCCCCTGCCCATCCACAAGGTCCGGGTTTGGGAAATCCTGCCAGGTGGTCACGTGGTCCATTTCTTTGCAGAGCTGGAGAAAGAGCTGTCCCGGAGGCCCAAGAAGGTCTGCATCGTGAAGGTGGTGGGCACCAGGAACCTGTGGAAGAACATCGTGGTCCTGTGTGTGAATTCGTGAGTGTGAGGGGAGGCTGTCACAGGAAGGGCCTGCTTTTCCTCACTGGACTGTGAAAGACAGCTTTGCACAGGCTTTCACATCTGCCAAGGTCCCAGTCCCTATAGCCCACTCTTTGCTAGGGGATCATGGGAAAATCTGATGAACAGAGCAGAGCTTCCTAACTCTAACCCCACCACTGGGTCTGAAGGGTACAAATGCCTTGGGGCACTGCTCAGCCAGGGGCAGCCTTGTTAACATACTGTGTATGCTACACAGATAAGAGAATTTTCTATGTGTGCCATGGAATGAAGAGGGTGGGAAAATATGAACTATTTTATGCAGAGTTGCTCTTGTTGAAATGATCATCTGCTTGCATTTCAAAACAGCAGTTCCATGATTGTCTCATATTTTTCAAATGCACACAAATCCTGAGAGCTCATCACTATCATCTTGCCCCTTTTAGTACAAGAGAAAGTGAAGGTTCAGGTAAATGTTCTACTTTCCAGATACGTAGTGGGAGAAATGACTCCTAACGTGGAATTTTCAGGCACTGTCCCAGGGTATTGGACAAATGGGGCCTTGGCAGTCTCCTAAGCTCAGGAAGGGGCCAGCCCTGCCTCATGGCCTGTCTGAACCTGGATCTGTCTGCTTCCTGATAGCCTTTCCCAGACTCAGAGGAGCCAAACCCTAGCATCCAGCAAGTATAGGAGGACCTGCCTTCCACTGTGTGTGACCACACATGACCTGTAGGGCCCTCTGCCAGTGACTACACCCTACCCCTGCAGTCACCTGTATGATGTGTTGTCACTAGCCTGTTAGGGCCTTCTGTCCCCTGTCACTCACACCATTTCCTGCCAGCTACTATCTCCTAGTAGGAGTACTAGTGGTACAGTGGTAAAAGTATTCAGCTGCTAACCAAAAGGTTGGTAGCTTAAACCCACCAGCCTCTCCATGGGATAAAGATGAAGTAGTTTGCTTCCATAAAGATTAACAGTCTTGGAAACCCTATGGGGAAGTTTTACTCTGTCCTGTAGTGTTTCTGTGAGTCAGAAGTGACTGAATGCCAGTGGGTATGGAGTCAAAAACAACTTGACAGCACCTAACAACAGCAGCAATCACCTTGCTCAGTATATACGTAAGAAGATCTTTCCTGTCTCTGTCTGAAGGTCATGCAGGTTGGAAGGGCCCCCCTGCAGGGGTGAGGCAGAGCAGGTCAAAGGGCCCCTCTTTCAGGAGTGTAGGTAACAGCGGTCTAGAAGACTCTTCCATGCAGGGATGCCAGGGTGGTATGGGTCAGAGAGCCCCTACTTCAGGGGTACATGTGGCACAGGTCAGAGGACCCCTCCAGCAGGAGTGTGGCAGTGTAGATCTGTTGCGATGTGCCTTAATGCCCCCTCAGGGTTGATAAAAAATATTTTGATTCCCCCAAGCACTCAAGGGAAGCTGGCAGAGAGAATTCCTGGCTTTAGGTTAGATCCCAAGAGCTGACATAGGAATGGGCTCTGGATGGTACTGTACACTGCCACATCTCATGGGGCCCTGTGGAGTCCTGGAGGCCTCTGATGTATGTGGTCACCACTACCGCCTGCACATCTCTAAGGATACATGGCTGCACCTGTATTCCTGCATCCCAAAGTAGAAATATGTCCCAGGGATCAAGACACACAGTACCTAGTATATTCATATGATCATGGGTAAAACAAAGAGGCTGTGACCCAGGGGCAGTGGTAGGGAAGCAGGAATGAAGAAAGAACTGAAAAGAATCTCCTGAGGTCCAAGAGTCTTCACTCAAGCTGGGTCCAGCTGGGTTTTCCAGGAAACACTTGAGTAGTGGCAGGTATGGGTGGAGGAAATAGTTCTCCAGGTAAGTCCCCAGGTTTCCAGAATTCTGATACTTGCAGGAAGAGGCAGAGGCCCTGTCCTAGAAGTGCCAGCTGAGTAACCTTGTTCAAGTTACGTCAGCTCTCTAAGCCTCTTTGCCCATCTGTCAAATGGATATGACAATAGCTTTTACAACGTTGTTGTAGGATTAAATGAGTTCACACATGGAAAGCACTTGGTGTGAGCACCTGGTACCTAGTAAGCCTAAATAAGTGACAAGCACAAATCCATCTAATAAGAAGGCTGTGTCTAGTGTCCTCTGGAATCCCACCAACACTTTCATTTCTTCTTGCCACTCTTCCCCATCACCCAGTGAGTAAAGTCCAGGAGCTGCCAAGCCCAAAACTCCAAAGAGGGCTTTAGGTCAGCTCCCTCTAAGATGATCAGGAGGCAGAGGCTCAGAAAAGCTAGAACGCTCTGCCCCAGGTCTCAGTCATGGAGTTTGTGGGTGACTAAACCAAAAAATCCCACTGCCATGGAGTTGATTCCAACTCATAGAGACCCCCATTGGGTTTCCAAGGCTATAAATCTTTATGGAAGTAGATTGCCTCATCTTCCTCCTGCAGAGCAGCTAGTAGTTGGTTTGAACTGCTGACCTTCTAGTTAGCAGCCAAATGCCTTACCTACTATACCACCAGGGCTCCTTTGTGAGTAATTAGGGCCTGGGAAAGACCCAGGGCTCCTTCTCCTCCCCACCATAAATCCTCCCAGCACCTCCAGACACCCATGCTCACTCAATCTCCCACTTCTTGGCTTGGCTTTCAATAGGGCAGTGGAGAGAATGACCTTCCAGGGCCAAGAGAAGTTCATCTAATCTTGGATGAAGGAAGTATCACAGTGACAAATAGATACTCAGTAACTGCTGGCCACTCTTCTCACCTGCCAGGCCCCTTGTATACTTGCTTAATGTGAGTGCAGGGGTGCCTGAGAGAAGAGGGTGTGGCTAAGGGTGATGCTGTCTGGGCTGCCTCAGGAGTCAGGGCAAAGACTTGAGCTTTTTGGCTCTGTTGTCCTACACTCTACTCAGTCTCACCAAATTTCCAGGCCTTTTGTTTTGTTTTGTTTCGTTTTGTTTTTCATTTATGGGATTGTCATGTGCTGTCAAGTTGATTTCCATTCATAGCAGCCCTATAGAACAGAGTAGAACTGCCCCATAGGTTTTCCTAGGCTGTAAATCTTTATGGAAGCAGACTGCCACATCTTTTCTCCCTTGCAGCCCCTGGTGGTTTCAAATTGCTGACCACTTAACTGATGTACCACCAGGGTTCCTTATTTTTAGAGGAAATGTATTTGGAGAACAATTAAACACACAGCTACAGTAAGGTTCTGAGGTCCCTCTGAATAAATGGTCCTGTGTCCTTTGTTGTCTCTGAGCAGAATGTACCTAGCAGAGTGCTGGTTGGAGGGTGCTGGGACTGCAGGATCGCTCTTCCCTCCCCAGTTCCTGAACAGAATTATACCAGAGAGCCACACCATGTGTCCAGTGGGCTTCCTTCTGGCAGAAGACTCTGCCACTCATGTGTCTGCTTGCGTCTTTGCCCTGGCAGCCAGACAACACAGGGAATAAAGGCAAAGGAAACTCAGCCTGTGTTCACTCTCTCCAACATAGCGTGCTGTCACCCTGCCCAGAGCATTACTTCCAATCCAGGAGAGGGAGTACGTGTCTCCCAGTTCCTCATTGCTGCTTCCCAAAGATTGTGCCTTCATCTTCCTTCAGAAATACCAACTCCTGAGGCTCATGACTCTAGACCTCAGCACCCCCTGTGCCACTGACCAACCACATAGTTGCTCCTACTCAGTTGCTAGTGATTATAGGGCCAGGATCACTTTGTTTCTCTCTACCTCTAGACTCTCGGCATGATTACTGGCAACACAGGCACTCAGATCCTCACCTCCCAGTAGTTTCTCTTCTCTGTACCTCAGCCAGGACCATATCTTCACCTCATGGTAACCAGTCACACCACCACTTCTCATATGTCCATTTCATGAGTCCTTAGAAGCAAAGATAGCAATACTTTGTCTCATGTACTTTGGACATGTTATCAGGAGAGACCAATCCCTGGAGCAGAACATTATGCTTGGTAAAGTAGAGGGTCAGTGAAAAAAGGGAAGAGCCTCTATGAGATGGATTGACACTGGCTGCAACAATGGGCTCAAACATAGCAACAATTGTGAGAATGGTGCAGTACCAAGTAGTAGTTCATTCTGTTGTACATAGGGTCGCTATGAGTTAAAACCAACTTGACAGCACCTAATGACATAACAACATGATCTGCCTTCCATACCTCATAGAAGAAGCTCTGATGGTACAGTGGTTAAAGCATTCAGCCGCTAACCAAAAGGTCAGCAGTTTGAACCTACTAGCTGCTCTGCAGGAGAATAAGGCAATCTGCTTCCATAAAGATTTACAGCCTTGGGAACCCAATGGAACAGTTCTACTCTGTCCTATAATTGTCATATATATTGACTTGATGGCACTAGGTTTGGTTGGTTGGTTTGTTTTATACCTCATAGTTTCCTCCTATCTTAACAAATCTTGGCCACCATACCCCATTCTTCCCTATGCTTCAAGAACCTCTTTCCAGCAATTCTCATTGACACTTCCAATCCATTGACCCTACTTATCATCCATTAACAACATTATCTCCCCACTTCTTTTATACACAACTTAAAGTCCATGACCTATCATCTAATCATTTCCTTACCTTACCCTCCATCCCTTGCTCCAGTCACCCTTCATTGTAACTGCCAGGAACTTGTACTATATTTCTACCCATGCAGCTGAATGTGACTATAGAAAAGCACTGCCCTGCTGGTCATCCTTACTTTAAAGTCATGGCCAGCAGTTCCCAGTGGGTATTCTATACTGCCCAGCTATCTTATTTTGCTTCTCTCATCAGTCACTCTCCCTATCTACAAACAATTATTTTATGCCTTCTTTCTTCTCAAATTTCCAGTACTCCCATTTGCTCTTTCACCCCACTTCCAGCCAATGATCTTGTTGCAAATGTCACTAAGTAGAAATCATCCAACAGGAGTGCCCTCATCTTCCCTCCACCAAATCTGCTTCCCCTCTGATGGCAATGGGTCCCTGCTCCCATCTGAAGCCAGCTCCCCTGGAGCTTGGGTCACATTTCCTCTGGTCTTCCCAAAGACTTTGCTGCTGCACCTATACCTTCCCATTCCTTCATCATCAATTTCTCTTTTTCTTTTGAATCATTCTCATCTGCATATAAGTAAGTTATTCCACTTAAAAAAAAAAAAAAAAAAAAAAACCTGTCCATTTCTTTACATGTCAGTGCAGCAGAACCTCAGTGGGGACTGTCCATTGTTGCCATCTGTCCCTCCTTGCTTCCCAGGTCCTCCTCATTCTACTCAGACACCTTGCATCACCACATGCCAGAAAAGTATCACTGCATGCTAGAAAACACTCTTAGCAACATTATCCAGTAACCTGCCTGTTGTAAAATCCATCACTCGCTTTTCTGCACCTTGTCAGCTCCTCAGCAATGTTGGCTTGATTGACCACTCTCTCCTTCTGGAACATTCTTCCCTTAATCCTCATGGCCCCAGGTCTCCAGGAGTCTTCCTGCATGCACCTTTCCTCCCTCTCTTCCTGCTGGTTGTCCCTCCTCTGCTGGACATCTGTATATTAGAGTCCTGAAGGCTGGAACCCAAACCTTCAACCTTCCATGTATACCTGAGGGCCTGTCATGTAGGTGCATGACTCCCACTACAACTATATGCTGAAGACTCTTATAGTTGCATCTCCTATCCTGACTTCTCCCTTGGCAACAGGGTGGTGCTTCCAGCCCTCCACTTGACAGTTTCATTTAAAGGCTGAGTAGGTATCCCAAGCTTTATGTGGACAACACACAACTCCTAATGCTCCCTTTCTTGTGTGCAGTTCACCATCCACACCCTTCCGGACAAGCCTGCCATTTGCCCAGAACAGATGATCCTCTGTCAGTTGCTCAAGCCAGAAGTCTCAGGGTTGCCCATTCTTCCCCATCCCTCATCCCCACTTTAGCAAGTCTTGTTGGCTTTACTTGAAAAACACATCCCAGGTTATCATCTTCCTCCACACCTCAGTATGGTCCAAGCTGTCAGCTTCTCCCCCGGGTGGTTGTAGCAGCCCCCACAAGCCTGCCTCTCCTTCTTTCACACAACAGCCAGTGGCCTCTTGAAAACACTAATCCACTGTGGCCCCCATCTGTGGGCCTACAGTGCATCCTGCTGTGTCCCTGACCTGCATAACATGCTGTGGCCTGGTGCTGCCAGCCTTTCTGGTCTCTCAACCCAGCCCAACCACAGCACCACTTTTATGTGTTTCATGTGTCACAGTCTTAGGAAAAGCCATGTCTGAGCAAAAGATTTCACTGCTTTTATGCATAAATCTTTCTATTAAAGTGACAGCAGAAGAGATTACATGTGTACCTCTCATGGGGAGAAGAGGCAGGGGCAGTGGTAGAATTCTCACTTTCCATGTGGGAGACCCAGGTTCAATTCCCAGCCAGTGCACCTTATGCACAGATACTACTTGTCTGTCTGTGGAGGTTCTGTGTTGCTATGATGCAGAACATGTTTCAGGGGAGTGTTCAGACTAAAACAGACTAGGAAGAAAGGCCTGGAGATCTACTTCTGAAAATCAGCCAGTAAAAAGCCTGTGGATAATAGTAGTCCAGCCCATACCTGATCACTGGGGATTGCCCAGGACCAGGCAGGGTTTTATTAGTGCATGGGGTCCCCAGAGTAGGAAACCAATTTGTCACATTGTCACAGCTAACAACAATGAGAAGGGGGAGGCATTCCCAATGTTTTTTAAAGTCTTTTATATTTTACTCTAATATGTTGGTTTCTGATAATAGTATATTTTAATAGTACATATTAAGTTTTAATATTAACTATGTCCTCATCATAGCATAGTGGCTAAGGCACTTGACTGCTAACCAGAAGGCTGGTGGTTCAAACCCACCAGCTACTCCTCGGAAGGAAGATGGGGCAATCTACTTCCGTAGTGATACTGCCTCGGAAACCCAAGGAGGGGTCGCTATGAGTCAGGGCTGACTCGGCACACAACAACAACAACAACAACGTCCTCATCACTTCATGCAATGACTCCACTGGAAGATGCCCCTGCCCCCATGTATTTGCACACCTTGCACCCTGTCCCTCTCGGGCGCTTACATATATGTCCTCCACGCAGGCTGACAGGATTCGGGATCCACCACTGCTTTGCTCGGAGCATGATGGGCCATGAGGTAAAGGTGCCACTCCTGGAGAACTTCTATGCCGACTACTACACCACAGCAGGCATCGCCCTGGCATCCTGCCTGGCCATGTGCGTGGTGGTCCGGTTCCTGGGGCGCAGAGGAGGGCTGCTGCTCTTCATGATCCTAACTGCCCTGGCCTCACTCCTGCAGCTCGGGCTCCTCAACCGTGAGTGGGGCTGGAGGTACGGGGAGGCGCTGTGGGGAAGGGGCCGCCTGGGGACAGGGCTGCATCTGACACCAAAGGGTACTTGAAAAGGCTGTGGTAAGACTGTAGAAAAAGAGTTCAATGACCTGATTTGTTACTCCAAAGTCGACAGCTTGAAGAACGTGTGTTGGGAAGGACTGAGTTTGAATCAAAGCATTTACAGTGTCAGTCTCAGAATGCCAGGTTGCACTCCTCACCCCCACGATGGCTTGCCTCCGTGGCTCAGCACAGAGTTCTGCTGGCCGCACCACTGCTCTGCAGCATGTGGGGCCCTTTAAGCACTGATGGGCATGGCTTTGACGAATTAGCAGTCTATTTCTATGTGATATATCACTTGACAAAGGACAAAGGGCTTGTTTCTTTTATGTGAAACGGGGAAGTAAATCTGCTTTGACCTCTTGTGCTGGGAGCATTGCCCTCTTCTTCAGCACATGCTCCAAACACATCAGCAGCATTGCTAAGAATCTCTAATGTAGGTAAAACAATGTAAGCCAAAACTGGTGAATCCATCCGTCCACCCCAACTATACCAGGCAAGCTTGGTATCACCCCAGGGAACAAATTCCTGTCTCCTGCAGTGTGGAAGCCACCACAGGTGTCACTGTGGCTGCCCAGAACATAACACTCGAGCACACAGAGGCCTACACCCTGCTCATGCCTTCTCTTGGCCCTGCTGGGACAAGCTCAGACACAGAGGGAAATTGACCCACTGGTACTTCCTCTCTAATGAGAAAAGCTGGACAGTGCTATCTGAGCTAGACTCTGTGGTCATCTCCTTGCACAATAGACCAGAGCTGCTGAGGAAAAAAAAACCTTCCAGTATTTCTGGTTTCCCTGGCATGTGAAGTGCGAGAATCATCATCCAGAACAGAAGAGGAAAAAGGAAAACCTCCACATCTTTGCTGGCCATATTGTGCAAACTGGCATATAGAATAGCTAGTTTCCAGCTCAGGAGCAGTTTTTCCTCACTCATGGCATTGTTGTATATTCCATATCTTGCTGGGAGGCAGCCTTGACTTTCAGATGTTGCCGGAGTGAAAATGACAAGGCAAGCCTGGGGAGGACGAGGAGGGTATCATTACTCCTGCCCCCTAGTGGCGTGGCACACTTTAGGAAATATTATCTAGTGAGCCCCAAGGAATGCCAGAATGCCTCTGAGTATGAACTTGGCAAAAGTGACAAGTGGGTGTGAGAAACAGAGCTTGAGCACACCAAATGCCAACTGGCAGGTTCTCTCTCTTTGAGCACAGCCTCACAGAGAGTCTCAAATAATTTTCAGACAATAGCATTTACCCTTTGTTTGAGGACAAATCTGCTAGGGGCTCTGTTCTGTTTCTTCCCAGTCTCTGAGGTCAGAGGGCTTGATCCTACACTTCCTAACTGAAAGATCTTTGTATGTGCCAGTGCTAACTGGTCATAGTGCTTAGACTGGATGGGGGGCGGGGGGGGATGGCAGGGAGTGTAAGCAGGTTGTTTTACTGTAGGTACCCCCCAGATGGGGTGGGGTCCCTGGTAGGCTATAAGCAGTGCCCTTGATGGGGTATAGGCAGCCCCTCAATTGAGTGAAGGCAGTCCCCCAATGGGATATAGGTGCAGCCTGGGTACAGTGTAATGGCATATAAGCAGGAAGACAGGACCCTTGTGCTGGTGGGAGGCAGGCCAGGCCAGCCCAGGGCATGGAAGGGCATTTGCATACAGAAAGTTGCCTGGGAATGTGTTATATTTTCAGACCTCATGTGCTCTCTTCTCTCCCTTCTTTCCATTCTTGTCCATGGGGGTGCACTAACTTCCTGGAGCCAGTGATTGGAAAGTACAGCCAACACCCAGACTCAGGTAACCCCCAGCGCTCATGTCTGTACGTCCTCATCTTGTTGCATCCAAATGAACACTTTCATGACAATTCATGGACCTGTGGTCTCCCTTTCCTCTCTTTCTTCTCCCACTCCCTTCCCTTCCAAGAGTTGCAGCTGAAGTTGGCCGTAGGTTGGACACTATACGCACATATTTGTATTCTCTGCCCCTCATGCCATTAGACAGAGCTGCTCGGTTTCCCAGTTCTGGCCCACTTGGCATGCATCCTCTTGCCTCTTCCCCAGCATCAAGAGTCAGCTCAGGCCTCTGGGCTGCAGCCAGTGCAATCAGTCTAGGACAGAGCCAGGGCCAGACTGATAGGCCCCAGGTGCTCCAGGCCTGGCTCTCAGTGCTGCAGGGGAAGCTGCCATCAATCCTGCACTCCCACTTTGCGCCTTCAGGCACAGGGAGCCTGCCTGCTGCTGCTGCTGCTGCTGCTGCTGCTGCTGCTGCTACTGCTACTGCTACTGCTGCTGCTCTCTGCCTGGCCTGGCCCTCGCCTTCCCTAGAATGAGTGCCTCAGAGCCTGAGCTCACCAGCCAGCCTGGGGAAGATACTGAGCTACTCCCCACACATGAACCCCAAAAGCAAACCTTGCACTAGGCCCCACCCCTGCTGTGAGCCTACTCCATGCAGATGTACACAGTGCTGGGCTGGTTCCTTCCAAGCCCACAGTGTTCTGAGGTCTTGCTAGTTGTCTGAGGTGGTGTTCTCTTCAGTCAGCACTATCCAGTATACTTGACGATGGAGTCCTGGCATGCATAACAATTTGGAGGGCTGGGAGGGGACGGGCCTAGCCTGGGACCACCTGCCTTCTAGCAGGCCTGCTCTTCACCTGAGGGCCCTGGACGAGGTGAGCGTGGGCTCATGCTCTCAGGAGCCCCTATTAGTCCACCACCTAAAGGGTTCTGACCTCTAGCCAGCTGTGCTACCTAGACCCTAGAAGGATAGAGCCCCTCACCTGCTTCTTGGGGCGTGGGGACCCAGCAACCTTTGGGCACTCCCTTCTCCTGCTTGCCTCCACTGGGCTGCACCCCATTCGTTGCTGGCTTCTCTTTCTCTTTCTTCCTGCCCCCTCTCACCACCCCTCTCTGATTCTCCTGTAGGCATGAGTGACAGCGTCAAGGACAAGTTCTCCATCACCTTCTCCATTGTGGGCATGTTCGCCTCACACGCAGTGGGAAGCCTCAGTGTCTTCTTCTGTGCAGAAATCACCCCAACAGTTATAAGGTAAGAAATGGAATTGGGGGTGCTGTGTGAAGGGGCTGTTTTGACACTCGGACGCACCTCTCAGTCTTGGCTGAAGGGGCGTCTGCTTGAATTCGCCTATGCTGGCTCCACTCTGGCTGCAGCAGGGTCAGAGTGCAGCACATGTGCTGGGCACATCTGCTCCATTGTCCAAAAGGTGAGCTGGCCCAACCTCAGGACAACAGAGGGTCAAGGGAGGATAGGAGCTGTGACTTGTGCATGCAGCTCCACAGAACCCAGAGGGTCTAGAGGTGGAGGCTCTAGGTGCCAAAGCAAGGCTCTGCCTGGGAAGTGGGGATAAGAGGGTCACATATCCCTATACTGCTACTGATAGATGCTGCAAGCTCTTCGAAGCAGCTTCAAATAAAAAAAAAAAAAGTAGAAAGGACTGTATTTTTTACTGATCCATAAAGTCACCAATCCAAAGGAAAGCCCTGGAGAAAGTTCAGCAAGTCTTCTGGCCGGTTTACTCACAGAGATTTACTAAGCATTCTGTGTGCCCCACAGCTCAAATTTACAGTCTACAGGGGGTTGGTGGTTATTTTCTCCTCTCCTGCAAGGTGCTGTTAACTGTGATTCAGTGGTAGAATTTTCACCTTACATGTGGGAGAGCTGGGTTCAGTTCTTCAGTTCCCCGCCCATGCACCTCATATGCAGCCACGCCACCACCTCAGTGGAGGTTTGTGAGCTGTTGTAATGCTGAACAGGTTTTAGGGAAGCTTTCAGATTAGGTTGACCTAGGAAGAAGGGCTTGATAATCTGCTTCTGCAAAGTCAGCCAGTGAAAACCCTATGGATCACAGCAGTCCAATCCCTAGCCCATCATGGGGATGGTACAGGACTGAACAGCATTTTGTTCTGTTATATATGAGGTCACCATGAGTCAGGGGCCAACTTGACAACAGCTAACAAGTTACTCATTTTAGTTCCTAACAAGAGGTTAAAGGAGCACTGGTAGCCCAACAGTTAAGCACTTGGCTGCTAACCACAAAGTTCACAATTCAAATCCACCCAGCAGCTGTAAGGGGGAATCTTTATGCTTCCATAAAGATTACAGCTAAGAAAACTTTATGGGGAAGTTCTACTCTGTCATATGAGGTCACTGAATCAGAATTGACTCCCGGGTACCCAACAAAAACAATGACAGCTTTGGTGTTTTCTGGTACTTTTCCTGGCTATGGTGCACAGACATTACAAACCATTTAACCTTTTAAGATCCCAGCATAATAAAAGGGTATGCTATAAGTTAAAAGTGCATTCCTTAATCGCAGTGGCATGTTACTTTCCTGAGAATGGCTGTTCATGACTTGTTGGAGATCTCATCTTGAGTCCTATTACATTGAACAGCTTGTAGGAATATCATTTCACATTTCTAAAGCACATATACATTTAAAATATAAATTGTGTATATGGGGAAGATCAACCCAGAGGTCACCCTGAGGGCACCCCACCACACTTGGTTTTCTTATGCAGAGATAAGCAAAAGCCATCACAGCCCAGAAAGTCTACACATGCTGGCCATATTGGTCCCTCTGGTTCTGTGGGTAGTTGATCGTGTTGTTGCTGTTGTTGTTGTTGTTGTTGTTAAGTGCCATCAAGTCGGCCCCAACTCATAGCGACTCCTCCTTGGGTTTCTAAGGCAGTATCACTACAGAAGTAGGATTGCCCAACCTTCCTTCCGAGGAGTGGCTGGTGGGTTTGAACCACCAGCCTTCTGGTTAGCAGTCAAATA
>NW_006921614.1:12424791-12426239 GCF_000298275.1 Orycteropus afer afer
TTCCTACTTCTGTAGTGATACTGCCTTGGAAACCCAAGGAGGGGTCGCTATGAGTCGGGGCTGACTCGACGGCAAATAACAACGTAACAACAATTAGAAGCATTACATATAAGCTTACAGATATATTTTAATGCTTACATGAAAAAAATACACAAACCATAAAAATTTACTCTGACAATGAAGGAAGAGTTGGATGACATTGGCATTTTGTTTGTTTTGTTAATAACTCCACTTGTGGAAGAGTCTGGGTCATCTGGATTACCCTGGGAATGGAGATGGTGTTTCTAGTGAGAGAAATTGTGAGAGTTGTCTGTATGGTTCTTTTCTTTTCTTCTTCATGTATTTCATGGTAAAATTTCACTGCTTCCTGAATCAGCCCATCAGCATTAGCAGAGTGATCAGCATTTGGGTGCGTGTTTTCAAGCAACTGAAGCCCTGATTAAGTTTACAAAAAAAAAAAACTGCAGCCAATCCTTTCACTGTATATTTATTTGACAACTTCTCCTTTTCCTTCATTATTTCTTTCTTCTTTAGCACTTGTTTCCTCTTCAAAATCTGTTGAGCCCTGGTGTGTCAAATCCCCTTCTTCGTGATCTATGAGCCATTCCACATTAACGATACCAAGTTTTAAGTTCAGCATTCTTACCATATGGACATTTTTCCACCAACCTTTTCCATTATATTATTCTGATCAAATGCTTGGAGCGTGTTCATTAGAGTTGAACATTGCCCAACTTTGTGTATCCATTATGGACTCTCAACACTGACATCAACTTCATTATAGGCCAGGCCATAGCCTACTGTATGGCAGCGTTTTGAACAGAAAACCATAAAATTGAACCTCTGTGAGTGAACATCTAAAGAGAATGATAACATGAGCAAATGACATGGTGTAATACTGTATGTAGTACATAAGACTAATGATATTGTTGTTGTCATTAGATGCCATCAAGTCATCACTGACTCATAGCAACCCTATGCACAGCAGAATAAAACACTGCCTGGTCTTGTGCCAGCCTCACGATCATTGCTGTACCTGATCCCATCATTGCAGCCACTGTGTCTGTCTATCTCATTGAGGACCTTCCCCTTCTTCGATGACCCTCCACTTTACCAAGCATGATATTCTACTCCAGGGAATGGTTCCTTCTGACAACATGACCGAAGTAGATGAGATGAAGTCTGGCTGTTCTTGTGTCAAAGGAGCATTCTGGCTGTACTTCCTCCAGGACAGATTTGTTAGTCCTTTTAGCAGACCATGGTACTCTTAGCAATCTTTTCTAACACCACAACTCAAAAGCACCAACTTTTCTTCGGTCTCCCTTATTCATTGTACCCCCTCACATGCATAAGTTGTTGTTGTTATGTGCCGTCGAGTCAGCCCTGACTCATAGTGACCCCTCCTTGGGTTTCTGAGGCAGTATCACTATGGAAGTAGATTGCCCAAC
>NW_006921614.1:12426339-12430998 GCF_000298275.1 Orycteropus afer afer
GATTGCCCAACCTTCCTTCCAAGGAGTGGAGGCTAAAAGGCTCTCAAAATAGGACTGGGAAAGAGCTGAAACATCTGAGTAAACTCAGCCTTACTCATATGGAAAAGAGAAAGCTTTCGAGTCAGCCCTGACTCATAGTGACCCCTCCTTGGGTTTCTGAGGCAGTATCACTATGGAAGTAGATTGCCCAACCTTCCTTCCGAGAATAAGAGGCTATTGAAAATACCGTGGCTTGGGTTAGGTGCACCTTACTCATCAAGAAGACACCTTTGCTCTTCATCACTTGAAAGGGGTGTTTTGCAGCAGATTTGCCCAATGCAATACATCGTCTGATATCTTGTCTGCTGCTTCCATTGATGTTGATTGTAGAACCAAGTAACATGAAGTCCTTGACAACTTCAATCTTTTCTCCATCCACCATGAAGCTGTTTATTGGACCAGTTGTGAGGATTTTTGTTTTCTTTATATTGAGGTGTAATTCATACTGCAGACTGTAGTCTTTAATATTCATCAGTAAACACTTTGAGTCATCCTCACCTTCAGCAAGCAAAGTTGTGTCTCCTGCATATCACAGGTTGTTAATGAGTTTTCCTCCAATCCTGGTGCCACGTTCTTCTTCATATAATCCAGCTTCTCGGATTATTTGCTCAGCATACAAATTGGATAAGTATGGTGAAAGGATACAAACTTGACGTACTCCCTTCTTGATTGTGAACTATGCAGTATCCACTTCTTCTGTTCAAATGACAGCTTCCTGATCTATGTACACATTCCTCATAAGTGCAGTCAAGTGTTCTGGAATTCCCATTCTTCTCAATGTTATCCATAATTTGTTATGATCCTCACAATCGAATGCTTTGCATAGTCAATAAAACATAAGTAAACATCTGGTATTCTCTGTTTTCAGCTAAGATCCATCTGACATCAGCATTGATATCCCTTGTTCAATGTCCTCTTCTGAATCCAGCTTGCATTTCTGGAAGCTCTCTGTCAATACATTGTTGCAACCATTTTTGAATTATCTTCAGTAAGATTTTATTTGCATGCAATATTAATGATATTGTTCAATTTCCACATTCTGTGGATCACCTTTCTTTGGAATGGGTACAAATATGGATCTCTTCTAAGAAGTCAGATGGCCAGGTAGCTGTCTTCCAAATCCCTTGGTATAACCAAGTGAGTGCCTCCAGTGGGGCATCTGTTTGTTGAAGCATCTCAATGGGTATTCCATCAATTCTTGGAGCCTTGTTCTTCAGCACTTGCTTCGGTGCAGCTTCAACTTCTTCCTTCAATATCATGGGTTCTTGATCATATGCCACCTCCTGAAATGGATAAAGATCGACCAGTTCTTTTTGGTGCAGTGACTCTGTGTATTCCTTCCATTTTCTTTTGATGCTTCCTGCATCATTCAATATTTTGCCCATAAAATCTTTCATTATTGTAACTCAAGGCTTAAATTTTTTCCTCAGTTCTTTCAGCTTGGGAAATGCTGAGTGTGTTCTTCCTTTTTGGTTTTCTAACTCCCAGTCTTTGCACATTTCATTATAGTAATTGGCTCTGTCTGTTCGTGCTGCTCTTTGAAATCTTCTGTTCAGCTCTTTTATCTTGTCATTTCTTCCATTTCCTTTAGATACTCTCTGCTCAAGAGCAAGTTTCAGAATCTCTTCTGACATCCATTTTAGTCTTTCCTTCCTTTCTTGTCTTTTTAATGACCTCTTGCTTTCTTCCTGGGTGATGTTCTTGATGTCATCCCACAGTTCCTCTAGTTTTCAGTCATTGGTGTTCAATGGATCAAATCTGTTCTTTAAATGTTCTCTAAATTCAGGAGGGAAATTATCAAGGTCATATTTTGGCTCTTGTGGATTTGTTTTGTCTTTAACTTCAACTTGAATATGCATATAAGCAGTTGATGGTCTGTTCTATAATCAGCTCCTGGCCTTGTTTTGGCCAAAAATATTGAACTTCTCCATTGCCTCTTGCCACAGATGTGGTCAGTCTGATTTCTGTATATTGCATCTGGTGAAGTCCATGTGCTTATGTTGTTGAATAGAGAGGTATTTGCAATGAATAAGTTGTTGGTCTTGCAAAATTCTATCATGTGATCTCCAGCATCATTTCTACTACCAAGGCCATATTTTCCAACTACCAGTAACTCTTCTTTGTTTCCAGCTTTTGCATTTCAGTCACCAGTGACAATCAACACATCTTGATTGCATGTTCAGTCTATTTCAGATGCAGAAGTGGGTAAAAATCTTCAATTTTCTCATCTTTGTTCATCGGTGTGTAAATTTGAATAATAGTAGTATTAACTGGTCTTCCTTGTAGACATATGGATATTATCCTATCACTGACAGTGTTGTACTTCAGGACAGGTCTTGATACACACTTTCGGCGATTAATGCCATATCACTCCTCTTCAGTTTGTCATTCCCTGCATAGTAGATCATATCATTGTCTCATTCAAAATGGCTAAAACCAGTCCATTTCAGCTCACTAATGCCTAATATATCGATCTTTATGTGTTCCATTTCATTTTTGACAACTTTCAATTTCTCTAGATTCATACTTTGAATGTTCCATGTTCCAAGAATTAATGGATGTTTGCATCTGTGTCTACTCATTTTGAGTCATGCCACATCAGCCAATGGAGGTCCCAAAAGCTTTACTCTTCCATATTGTTAAAGTCATCTCTACTCTGAGGAGCAGCTCCTCCCCAGTCAAATTATGAATGCCTTTGACCTGATAAGTTCTTCTTCTGGCACTGTATCAGACAATGTTTCAGGGCTATTCATAAAGTTTTCCAGTAATGTATCAGACAGTGTTTCATTGCTGTTCATAAAGTTTTCAATGGCCAATTGTTTGAGAAGTGGATGGCTTCTTCCTTCTTCCAAGTCTGCCTTAGCCTGGAAACTGCTGAAACCTGTCCACCATGGGTAACCTTGCTGGCATTTTACAACACAGTAGCCTCCAGCCTCACAGCAACAAGTAAGCCACCACAGGATGACAGACTGACAGACAAGTTCATCTCCCTTAGTTGTTCCTATGTCAAGTCCTGGCCTTAATAAAGAGCCTCCCCTAAGCGCAAAGCAGCCCCCAGCCCCAGACCCGCCTACCTCAGGCCCCAGCCTTATAGAGCCGCCCCCAAGACCCAGGCCCGCCTGCCTCAGGCCCCTGACTTAACAGAGAGTCACCCCCAAGTGAAAAGTAGCCCCCAACCCTGGGCCCTTCTACCTCAGGCCTCGGCCTTAATAAAGAACCACCCCCAAGCAAAAAGCAGCCCTCAGCCTGGGGCCCACATACCTCAATCCCTGGCTTGAGGCCTTAGAGCCACCCACAAGTGAAAAGCAGCCCCCAGACCCAGACCCACCTACCTCGGGCCCTGGCCTTAAAATAGAGCTTCCCCAAGTGGAAAGCAGCCTCCAAGCCCCAGGCCCCCCTACTTTTGGCCCCGGCCTTAATATAGAGCCACCCCAAAATGAAAAGCAGCCCCCAGCCCTAGGCCCTCCTACTTTGGGCTCTGACCTTAAAATAGAGCCACCCCCAAGTGAAAAGCAGCATCAAAGCCCCCAGCCCACCTACCTCAGGTCAGTAATGATAAGATGTACAAAAAAAAAAAACCCAGAGGGTCCTCATAATTCAAATACGTTATAAGCCAGAGACTGCACTTCTAAAAAATCAGCCATTGAAAACCCTATGGAGTGCAGTTCTACTCCAATAGACATGGAGTCCTCATGAGTCATGAGTCAGAACTGACTCCACAGTGACTAGTTTAGCACCCCCCCAACCCCACCTCCCACCAGTTCACAGAAATGTAGTAAGGATAAACTACATAATATAAAAGAGGACATGAACATGGCAACATTGGAGTTTGGTTTCTGGTGTTTCAATGCAAGATGGTGATGTTTATGTGTGTGTTTAACTGAACGACTTTTTAGGATTCTGTAATTCTTACTTCAAATGCCTGCTTTTAATAATTAGGTCTGCCTGTACATCAGTCTAGGAGCCTTGGTGGCACAGTAGTTAAAGGTCTCAACTGTTAACCAATAGGTCAGTTGTTCAAACCCACCAATGACTTCACAAGATAAAAAAGCTGGCAATCTGTTCCAGTAAAGATTACATACAGCCTAGGAAACCCAATAGGAAGTTATACTCTGGATCACCGTAAATCAGAATTTACTGGACAACACACAACAGTAACAAGATATAGCCTTTCTACCTATAAATTTATTTAGATGTTATTACTAGTAAAGTAAAGATAACAAGAAATATTAAAATGTCTGCACTTCCAAAGCACTACAAGGAGGCAAGACTTGCCCTCTGGTTCTCTTTAATCTTTAAATTGCATCTTGAATATGTAAGCATAGATATGTGCTGCCTCCTAGTGACAAATGAGAGACATGCAGCCATGCATCTTCAAATATGGCTTTTGGGGGAAGAATATGAACTGGAAAACTCAAGCATTCTATGAAACTGATATTTTATTTTATTTTATTTGTGATTTGGGTGAAGATTTACAGAGCAAATTAACTTTCCATACATCAGTTCACATATACTTTGTCTCACTCATGTCATTGACCACAGTTTACCACAATGCAACAGCTCCCCTCCCACTTCCTCCCCATAGTTACCTCTTCCCAGTGTCCATCCCTCCATACACTC
>NW_006921614.1:12431562-12466346 GCF_000298275.1 Orycteropus afer afer
TACTTGGTCCCTCTGGGTAGCTGGCTGCGACCAAGCAGTGACCACAACCTTGCCCCTTGTCAGCTCTACTATACACCTGGGAATTCTGATCATTCACATAAACTTATAGGACCATTGTCTGCCAACCCTATATATGTATGAACTGATATTTTAAAAGAGAAAAAACAAAGCTGAAAATGTGTAACAAATTCTGCCAAAATTGTTCCTAATATGACTGAATAATTTCAATGAATCCTTGATAGAAAACCAAACAAAATTGTATTCATTAAAAAAAAAGTATATTACATATCACGTAGACATTTAAACATATATTGTATATTACATACACACATAGAGAGAGATCTACAAGTGCTTTTAAAAATTAGCCATATAAACCTACCTTAAGTTAAATATACTTCATTTCATCAGACTTGACAAACAAGGAAAGGAGCTCTGGTGGCACAGTGCCTAAGGCATTTGACTGCTAACCAGAAGGTTGACAGTTCAAACCCACCAGCCACTCTAGGGAAGGAAGACTGGGCAATCTACTTCTGTAAAGATTTACCTCCTCAGAAACCTAAAGTGGGTTGCTATGAGTTGGAATCAATTCAATGGCAGTGAGTTTGGTGGGTTTTTTGTTTTGGCAAGCACTTTTGTCCAGTGAAGAATGTTTCCTTCTTTGAAAGTGTACCCAGGCACATTCTCTTTGTGGCCCATGCATTCTACCATTCTGTGGATTAACCATATGTGGACTTACCTGCTGGCCAGGGTTACCCACATTTGACAGGAAGGTCAGGCTGAGTTGAGGGAGGCTCAGAAAAAACATATGCACAATCCCTGGCATCCAATATAGCCCTTGAACCATCCTGTGGCTTCCAGAAGTGGCCAGAGCCATGAAAAGAGCACATGACCCTTTTGGATGTTCACGTTATTAATCTTACAGATGAATTCGATTACATTGCTTTCTCTAGCGGTCATATGTGTTACTCTACATTCACTGAATGAGCTGACCTTCCTATGAGGAAGCAACCAGTGTTTATCAAGCACCACAAAAGGCATATGAACAGACACTGGCAGAAAGATGTGGAGTGTCTTTAAAAGGTGGTAGAGAACTTCTGCCAGTGAAGGAGTTGGATATCTGGAAGATATGAAAAAAATAAATAAATAAAACATGCTGTATCCCACAGTGGCTCAACAGCATCATAGGGTGACAGCTCCTGCAGCTCTGTCAGCCTACGCCTCAGGGACCCAATTGGCGTTAAGTCATTACCAAGATAACAAATTCCCATCACTCACTGAGAGTGTAGTTATCCATGGGTACATAAGTAATTACCTATGACGTAATGGTTTAAACAGGAGCTCTGGTAGCATAGTGCCTAAGGTACTTGACTGCTAACCAGAAGGCTGGCAGTTCAAACCCACCAGCCACTCCTCGGAAGGAAGATTGGGCAACCTACTTCCGTAGTGATACTGCCTTGGAAACCCAAGGAGGGGTCACTATGAGTCAGGCCTGACTCGATGGCAAATAACAACAACAACAACAATGGTTTAAACCAGCACATATGGGTTATCTCACAGTTTCTATAGGTCAGGAATCCAGGCACACCTTAGCTGGGGCCTCTGCATTAGGGTCTTTCACAGGCTGCAATCAGCAATATCCTAGGCAGTGGCTGGGGAGATGCCAGAGACATTAAACTGGATGAGACATGGTGTCTACCTTGAACATCTGAATCTACTAGAGACAACAGTCAGGCAGTGTGACTTTGGACTATTACTGAGGTGTGTTGAAGGATAGTTGGGAGCACTCAAGATTAAGGGTGGGAGGGTCTGCTGGGCCAAGAGCAGTTTTACAGCTTGCTCAGCCCTGAATTTGGGGAGGGCAAGGAGAGGATTAGAGGCCACATGGACCAGGAGAAGGGTAGCCACAGCAGCAAAGAATGAGCTAGACTTGATTTCAAACTGTACACCTGAAAATCAGAGCAGAGGTTGCAGGAGTGGCGAGGATGATGGGAGTGAGGCACAGATAGGAGGACATGCTAGCAGGACCTGCTGGCCCACTGGGTCGGAGGGCCAGGAGGAGGAGGGAGATGTCATGGGCCCAGCACCCAGCCAACCTTTGGGTTCTCTACATATCTCTGAAGGCTCTGGCCTGTGAGAAAGACATGTCCTCTCTTAGGCTCTCAGTGCTGTACTTTCTTCAGCTCCATTCCTCCCACCCCAGCGGGATGCCATGGACTCTAAAGGGCTGGGTGACCTGTGTCCAGCCCCTCCCCAGCCCTGCTGGACACCACTGCCTCCTCTAACCAATCCGGGATCTTCACCGTCTGACACCTCCTGCTCTTGTTGTGGTCATGAAGCAAGAAGCAATTTGGACTGTGTCAGCATTTCTGCTTGTGGAGCTGGCAGAGCAGGGGAACCATCTGCCATCAGAAGAAGACTCATAGCGACCAGTCCTGCACTGACCACCACCTGCTCCAGTTTGGCGATGCTGGCCTTCCCAGCTCCCTGATCCCTGACAGGTTCTCTCATCACCTCCATCTACAGACACACACTGAGGACATAACAAGTTTGACTGAGGTTATGGAGCTGGTCGGTGGTGGAGCTGACTCTCTAACCCAGGCGGGGGCCCCAGAACCAGCATACCTGCCTACCAGACCCCCACACACTCCCCTACTCCAAATCATGCCCCCAGCCCTCTTCACCCCCACCCCTAGCTCACACAACAGGGATTCTGACACTGGCTGTAAACTTGGAAGCCTAGCACTGCTGCCCTCTTGCCACCTAGTCAGGGACACCCACCACCTCATACGCAGCCTGCATACTTCCTGCCACCCTTCCGAGTTTCCATCCGCTTACCCATGCCACTTGGGCATGATCCAGTCTATTGTTTAAAAAAAATGCAGAGACTGTTTCCCTCAGTTGCTAAATCCCTTAGCCTCAGAGCAAAAGGAAGACACTTCAAGTTCCCTGATAGGCAAAGCAGAACTGAAAGCCTAGTCATTGCAGTGGGTGGTGACTGTGCAGGGTGGCAGGGCAGCCTTGGGAGTCTTGGGCAGAAAAGGTGAAGTCTGGACAGCCAGCCCCAGAAGGAGCAGTTTTGGGGGATCTTTCCTGTCAGGAGGCCCAGCCTCTGCAGCTGGAACAGTTTGGTTTTGCTTAACGGCTTTGTTCAGGTTTAATTTACATATCATAAAATTCACCCACTTTAAGTATACAATTCAGTGATTTTTAGTAAATTTATAGAGCTGTTTAACCATTGCCACAATCCAGTTTTAGAACATTTCCATCATCTCAAAGTTTCCTTGTACCTCCCACCTCTAGCCCCAGGCAGCCACTAATTAATCTGCTTTCTGTCTCTATACATTTGTCCTTTTTGGGCATTCACATAAAAGGAATCATATAACCACTTCGTATAATGGTTTTTTAAATTCATCCATGTCATACCAGAACCTCATTGCTTTTTAGTGCTGAATAATAGTCCATTGTATGTGCAGACCACATTCTGTTTATCCATCCACCAGTGGATGGACATTGGATTGCTTCCAGTTTTTGGCTGTTATGAATAATGCTGCTGTGAACACTTGCGTGTAGGTTTTTGAGCAGACGTATGCTTTCGTTTCTCTTGGCTAGATAGCTAGACGTGGAATTTCTGTGTCATATGTAAGTGCATGTTCAACTTTTTGAGGAGCCACCAAACCCTTTTTCACAGTGGCTGCACAATTTTATATTCCCGCCAGCAATGGATGAGGGTTCCAGTCTCTCTACATCCTTGTCAACAGTTGTTATTTTCTATCTTTCCAATTGTAACTGTCCTAGAAATTCTACTGCTAACCAAAAGGTTGGTAGTTCCAATCAACCAGCTGCCCCATCGGAGAAAGATGAGGCAGTTAGCCTCTGTAAAGATTTACAGCCTTAGAAACCCTGTGGAACAGTTTTTTCCTGTCCTATAGGGTCACTGTGAGTCAAAATCAACTCAGTGGCAGTGGATTTGGTTACTGGGTATGAGCATAGCCCTGGCGGTGCAACAGTTGAGTGCTTGGCTGCTAACTGAAAGGTTGGCGGTTTGAACCCATCAGCAGTTCCTCCGGAGAAAAGACCTGTTTATGTTCACCTGTTTATCTGTTCCAGTAAAGATGACAGCCTAGAGAACCCTGTGGGGCAGTTCCGCTCTGTCACATGGGGTCACTAAGACTGAGTATTAACAGCAGCAACAAAGTGTCATTTTGATTTGCATATTCCTAATGATCATTAAGCATACTTTCATGTGCTAATTGGCCATTTGTATAACTTCTTTAGTAAAATGTCTATTCACATCCTTTGCCCTTTTTCTTTTCTCAACTGGGCTGTTTGTCTTCTTACTTCCTTTTATGGATCCTGCTTTTGGTGTCATATATAAGGAATTTTTGCCTAACTGAGTATCACAGATTTTCTCATACGTTTTCTTCTAGAATTGTTATGATTTTAGCTCTTACATTTAGCTATTCCATTTTGAACTGATTTTTATAGATGATGTGATATAAGGGCCTAACTTCATCATTTTTCATGTGGATCTCCTATTGTCCAGCACCATTTGTTGCAAAGAATATCTATAAAATGGTGGAAGTGGTAGTAGTGGCGTCTCAGAATCTGTCTAACTTCAGCAGAGATAATGACCAGGATTAGCCCAAAGGAGATTCCTGTGAGGTGAAGGTCACACATACCTACACTCTCCAAACTTTTCATCACTTCTGGCACCAGCCATCTTCCCCGCTACACTCTCTACTTCTCTGCTTGTTGTTGTTGTTGTTGTTGTTATGTGCCGTCGAGTCGACCCCCGACTCATAGCGACCCCTCCTTGGGTTTCCGAGGCAGTATCACTACGTAAGTAGGATTGCCCAACCTTCCTTCCGAGGAGTGGCTGGTGGGTTTGAACCGCCAGCCTTCTGGTTAGCAGTCAAGTGCTTTAGCCACTATGCTACCAGAGCTCCTTGGTCACACGAAACTCATGACCATGTACTTACAGTTAAGTGGTTTATTATGAAAATGACAGGGTACAACACAGGACCAAGACCAAAAGGCTACAAATGAGGAGCTAGATCAGGAAACATGTAGGCAAAGTCTCCGGACTTCAGTGAGGCCGGCGTTCTCAACTGTCCTTGACTGTGCAGGCTTCTCTCAGCCCCCTCAGGATAGGATCCTCTTTGCCCCACCATCTGTGACCACCGGCTCTGCTGCTGGAGGGGCCTATCATTGCCACCTTTGCAACTGGCCCCCTTCCATGCCTCACTGTCTTCAGTGTTACAGCCCTTGACTTGTGTTCAGGTGTTTCAGGAGGTTCCTTGTCTCTTCTCTGCTTTTTCTCTCTTCCTTCTGCTGCTTCTTGTCTTCCTGCTTCTCTCAAACCTCTATGGGGTTGGTTACTTATATATTAAACTTCTTGTTAGTTTCAAGGTATGGCCCCTCCCATAGGGGAGTAGGTACAAAGTCTCTGGGTAAGTCAGACAACTCATTTGTATAGTAGGCTACAGATGCTTCCTTTGCATAGTCTATTGACCAATCCTTACAAGATGTATAGCAATCAAAGAGCAGGCCACAGCCCAGGACCAGACAAAAAGTATCAAACCAAGTTGTTCAGCTTACCCAGAAAATGTCAGTCAACCTCAACAAAAGTAAAAAACCTTCTGGAATAGAAAACCTAGGGCAAAGGAAACTCCTCAGGGTTTAGGGAGAAAAAAAAAATCTCTCAAGGCTGTTTTCAAAGAATCAAGGCAAAGCCCACATAAAGGAGCGCATTTCACCATAATATTCTTTCCCCCATTGAATTTGCCCTTATAAAAGATCAGCCAACTAACCATAAATGTAAGGGTTTATCAATGAACTCTCCATTCTGTTCCATTGATCTGTATGTCTATCAATACACCAGTACCATTCTACTTAGATTATTATACCTTTATGTGGTAAGTTTGAAATTGGGAAGTTAATTCCTCCAATTTTATTATTTTTCAAAATTTCTTTGACATTCTGTGTTCTCTGCTTTTCCACACAGGATTCAGAATCAGCTTATCATGTTCTCAGAAAAGTCAGCTGGAATTTTGATGGGGATAATTTGAATCTAAGATTAGTTTGGGGAGAAGAACCATCTTGGCACTATCTGCGCTCCAGTCCAGGAACACAGTGTGTCTTTCCATTTATTTATATTTCGTTTCTCTCAGGAGTGTTTGGCAGTTTTTAGTGTACAAGTCTTGTGTTTCTTTTGTTAAATTAGTTTCTAAGTATTTCATTGTTTTAGATGCAATTGTGAGTGGAATTTTCTTCTTAGTTTTCCGTTTGTAGAAATGCAATTGATTTATGTGTATTGATCTTGTGACTTTGTAGAACAGTCTCTTTTTGAGCTGGGAGCCACTAGTGCAAACCAAGTGAATCATATTCCCTACTTTCCACCTGCTGGAGGGACCACTTGTTAGCCCACCACTGCCTAAGTGCATCCAAGGACAAAGGTCACTTCATTAAGAGGTGGCATGTTCATTCTTGAGTAGTTCTGCTCAAAAGTTCTTCCTTAAGCCAGCTGAAACCTGTGGCTCCTGACCAGTGATCCTGGTTCTGCTGTCTGGAGCCAGGCAAAGCAATTCTGCTCCCCCTTCTACAAGCTCCCACCCTATCTCTTCAGGGTGGCCCCAGAACCAGAGACCACAGGGTACATGTCATCTGCTGTAAGAAGACCACACCCTGTGCTATAAACCCAGCACTGAACTGCTTCTTCAGGGCCTTATCCCAACAGTGTGCCTTCATGTCAAAGGACAGACTTTACAGCTACAAAGGATTCTTTAAATGTTGCAAGTTTGCTATTCCCTTTGCACCCTCCAGAAGGCCTCTTGGAGTACATGGGTGTGGAGTTCACCAGCTCAGGCTTCAGGGAGTGCCACAGTCTGGGTCTGGCCACATTCTGTGAGCATTTCTCAGAGATCTGGAGACACATAGAAAAATTTTAGAAAATACATGGTAAAAATTTGAAAAAGAAACATTGTCATCAAGTCAGTTCTGATTCATGGTGACCCCACATGTTATAGGGTAGAACTGCTCCTAGGGTCTTCTTGGCTGCAGTCTTTACAGAAGCAAATCACCAAGCCTTTCCTCCATGGTACCACTAGTTGGGTTTGAACCACACTTTAGATTAGTAAGGACTTCCGGTGGGGCTGTGGTTAAAGCATTGGGCTGCTAACCAGAAGGTTGGTGGTTCAAACCCACAGCCACTCTGAGGGAGAAAGATGAGGCAGTCTGGTTCTGTAAAGATTTACAGCCTTGGAAACCCTACGGAGCATTCCTACTCTGTCCTGTAGGGTTGCTGTGAGTCAGAATCAACTCGATGGCAGTGAGTTTTTAGGTTAATAGTTGAAGATAAACCATGTGTATCACCCAACAACCTTAAAATAAATAAATAAGTTGCCTTCAAGTTGACTTGGACTCATAGTGATCCCATGTAGGTCAGAGTACGGTTTTCAGTGGTTAATTTTTCATAAGTAGATGGCCAGGCCTTTCTTCCAAGGCACCTCTGGGTGAACTTGAACCACCAACCTTTCAGTTAGCAGCCAAGCACTTAACCATTTGCATGAGCGAGGGACAAATACATAGAACACAGCAATACATAAATACCAAGGCATGGTGAAAAAATTGTTCTCTTTTTAATTACCTTTTAATCTCTCCAGTTATAGCAGGACGAAGTTTCCCTTGGTGTTGGTGTGTGTTTCATATCATCTTGATACATTAGTAATTCCCCACTTTCATTTTTAGAGAGCAGGCCTTAAGGAACTAGCATTATTTAATAGCACTTTATTTCTTGTTGTATTCATTTATGGGGAGTGATGCTCATTTTTGTTTTACAGTGATATTACAAGTCCTTTTAAAATAAACTTAGTTAAGTAACAACTTTTGAGATGATGCGGAAAGTGTTAATAGAATTGGAAGTGGTGCGAAGATGGCCGTGGGAAGGGGTAGTAGGGGGTGCAGATGTGTGGGAGGCCTGGGGTGCATTTGGTTGGGGACCCTGGCCTGGCTATTTTCCCATAGTGGGTACCCCCAGCTCCTGGGGAAGCAGCAGGCTGGCCAAGGTGAGGTGCTAACCAGCCTCTGTCCTGTAGGTGCGGCGGGCTAGGTCTGGTGCTGGCCAGCGCGGGCTTCGGCATGCTGACAGCACCCATCATTGAGCTGCACAACCAGAAAGGCTACTTCCTACACCACATCATCTTTGCCTGCTGCACGCTCATCTGCATCATCTGCATCCTCCTGCTGCCAGAGAGCAGGCACCAGAACCTGCCTGAGAACATCTCCAATGGCGAGCACTACACACGGCAGCCACTCCTGCCACACAAGAAGGGCGAGCAACCACTGTTGCTCACCAACGCTGAGCTCAAGGACTATTCGGGCCTGCACGATGCTGCCATGGCCGCAGGCGATGCGCTGCCCGAGGGCACCACAGCCAATGGCAGGAAGGCCATGTAGGCACACAGGCCATGAGCAGGCTGGGCAGCTTGGTGCGCAGGGTGTCAAGCAGGGTCTCAGGCCTGTGCTGAGCATGGTGGGCAGGCAGGCAGCCGGCATGGGGACAGTCTGCTGTCACACAGCCCAGCAGCGTGTGTTTGAGGAAACAAACTCTGGATATAACCCTTCAAAGACTTTTTTTTCTGCCATTAAATGTTTATATTTATTTTGGTCATTTTTACGAGAAGCACTTTATTCCATTTCCTCTTGCTGATCACACACGAGACCACCTCCGTGGGAAGAGCAATGGCCATTCCAAGGAAGACCCTCCAATAACCAACAGCAGCGGCCTCTCTTCTTGCTCCCCGCCCCACTCAGGAGAGCCAGCTGTTCTCTCTGCACCACGGCCCTTGTTGCCGCCCCTGTATGAGACACAGCGCTATCCGAACCACCTCCGGGACTGCACTTTAGACGGAGTGAAATGTACATTACATAGGTTTTTGCTAGGAAGTCTATGTATGGTTTTTAAAAATGTCCTTTTTTTTTTTTTTTTTCTGTTCATAAGGTAAGAACTTCTGTTTCATGTGTTTGGGGGAAAGCAATTCACAAATATCATTAAAACCAGCTTAGTCTTTCCTTCAGGATCATCTTTTGTACTTAATGCTGGAACTTCTTTTGGGAAAAGTTTAAACATTTCATTAGAAATTGTAACCAGTAGTAATAGCACCACAGCTTTCTGACACCAGGTTTGCCTAATTATGTGCAGAACAAATGTGTCAGAGTCTAAGACATTTTAATTTTTGTTAATACGACTTCCCAGATTTAGCTCCAGCAGAAAAATTCCCTCTTCCACAGTCAGCTTTTTTGCCGGCACTACTTGAAAACATGGCTACTTCCTGAACTAAAAATAATAGGAAAATAACTGAAATAAGATGCCTAACGCACATCCACAGGCGGGGGACTCCCTGTCACCCACACCTAGAGCACACGCCTTGCAGAAAATCACCAGCTGGGACACCTGTCGACTTGCTGACACCATACCCAGAGAACCGGTGTTGTTCCCAATACCTTCCTGTGGTCCACTTCCCTGCTTGGCATCCCTCCGTCAGTACAGAGGTGGGCACAGGGCAAGGAGCGGGACATCTCACAGGTGAGTCCATTGGACAGCCAGCCTCTTAAGAGCATAAAGACAAACTGAGGAAAGCAATAATCAACCAAAGCTCTACTCCCTCCTCCTGCCCCATTAGCTGAGAGTCTTCCGTTAGTTTGCTCCTTATTTTAATCCCAGAAAAGGAGGATTTCCTCTTGTCTTTCCAGGTCAAGCTTTATCCACCTATCTAAAGGGGTGGCTCAGTGGGAACTTGTAGGAGGGCTTCCTCCAGGATTTCTTGGGGCCATTAGAACTTACAGTTGATTCCTCCTGGCTCAGGTAGACACCGCTTTGTAGCAAAAGCCTTTTTCAGACAGCCAGTTCTTCCAAAATTTAGAGGGTCCTGAAGCCTGCCTCCTCTGCCCACCTGCCCCTTAGTGACAGCCACCTTTGCTATGGGCTATTCTTCCAGGAAAGCTAGGCTTGGGGCCGGTGTTAAGCAATTTGATGACTTCCAACTGATGGTAGGTAGCTATGACTCAAAGTGGCAGAAAGGAGGTAGCTTCACCTGCCCTGTTCTCCTCTTCCCAATTTCACCTGCTCTGTTGCTTACTCGTTCTCCAAAGACAATACAGGCATCATTAGGAGCCGCCTGGCTTGACAGAGAGACTGTATGTTCCAGGGCACTAGAACTCATCTCACAGCTGATGCCTAGAGTCTTAAGAACGTGCTCAAGAGCCACCTGCTCCACAAGGGGTGGCCATGGTCATCGGGCCAGCCCTCCTCAGCTGACCTGTTCCATGCCCACTCACCCACGCCTGCCCTGGTCTCCTTTCTGAGTCGCTTCTGTTCCATGTTTCAATGTTAGTTCGCATTCACCTTTAAAAAGGCCTTTCTTTAGATGTTGGCAGCTTTGCGTGCCAAACTTGTGAAATAACCTTTTGCCTTTTTTAAAATCTACAAAGCCACCTGGCAGCAAACTCCTTACGTGCAGCATGTGACATATACGCAGCCAGGCCAGGTGGTGACCAGGGCAGATGGGACGGAGCTGCACCCGGGCACCTTCAGCACAGGACACCTTACTGTACTATAGAAAGACTTGTAAACAGCAAGAGTTGTGAATATTCAAACTGGTCATACAGAGCTTTTTAAGAAATGCATTGAAACTGGAGCAAGCTTTCAGTGCCTTCTAGGAAGGTGGTGGCAAGGCACAGCCCTTACAACTTCTGCCCACAGATCTCTGATCATCATCTCAAACAGTGACAGTAGAAACTGTCCAGTGAAGACCATACTAAGCACTTCAGCAGTTAGGACCCGGTCATCAAAGGACAAAGAGAGAAGCTAGGTTTGAGTATGGGCTCTTGGGACAGAAGGAAATGATATTCCTTTAACCCAAATCTGCACGTTTTATTGAGACTGACTGACTGTCCGGTAGTTTGCATGTCGGCAAGGAGGCTCTACAGCTTTCCAATCTGGGCAGCCTCAAAGACAGGGCTGAGCTGTTCTGCTGCCCAGTTCCACTAAGGGATAGCTGCAGCTTTTGAGGAATACCTTTGTTGAATGCAGCCGAAACAGAAAAGCTCCTCTGAGGGTAGAGCCCCATGCAATCTGGTACCAAGTGAGACAGCAGAGGCCACAAAAGGAAAACCACATATGGTCCTGCCTCTTCTGCATGGAGCTTGCTCACACCATGGTTATGCTTGAAGCTTGGCAGTCCTGGTTCCTTCTCAGGCCACTTCAAGTCAGTCTTCTACCCCCAGGGAAAACATCCCAAGATTGTCCTCCCAGCTACCCCTCCTCCCACCCCCTTTTGTGCACCCAGTGTCCTAAACCATCAGGGACCTTCAATCCCCTTTCCATAAAAGTAATGCACAAATGTGAACAACTGAGACAGGGCTCAATCTTTCTTCATTTGTTCTTTTCCAGATGTCAATATTTCTGTATCAGCTACCCTAAATATTAGCACTAGAGACAACAGGGGAAAGTTTGAAATGTTTTGTTTTCTAAGAGCATCATCATCTGCAACTGGAGGAAGGGGCTGGTGAGTGGGTTTGGCCCCAGAATAGAAAGCAAGACTAGATTCTTACAGGAAGTACTACACTCAGACATGACTACTTCCTAGAGCCAAATAAGCAATCACTCGACTGGAAGTGCCATTAATGAATTTTGTGACCCTCCCATCACCATGTGCTCGGGAAGTCCCACACCTCACCTTCATCTTTCTTTTCCTTTTAAAGAACAAAACCTCATGTTAATATACTGTGTGTGATGTTTTCGGAAGGCAGTAGTGCATTCCATCTAGCAGGGAACGCTCCCCTCCCCGTCCTGTCCCAGCTCCTGCCGAGCTTTCCCTGAGAACTGTGTTGTTGTGTGTGTGGTCACAACGGGTCTGATGGGGCTCACTCAGCACAAAGCCTCAGTCAAGTTCAGAACTGTCTGCAAAGCTATATGTCTGCATGATGTCACATTTGTTGTACCTTGGGGAAAATTTGTTTGTAAATGTACAGAAATAAAAATGTTGCCCCATTAACCAATTTCCTCTGGAATGTCTTCCCTACCTCATCTGGTGGCATCCAGTGAAGGACATTTCCTGCCATGACTATGAGTAATAAAAACCCTACATGTTGATTCCGCTCTCACCACGTCACTGCTTTAACCCTGCTAGAAAGTCTTCACACCAGGCCCAAGAGGGAGAGTGGGTGCCTCTCACTTTATATGGAGAGTCCTCATCTTAAAAGGCAGAGACTGGATTAAACACAAGCTGTTTATTCAGTGCCATACTCTAAGCACCAAGAAACACGTGGCTACCACCAAATTTAGGAAGATTGTTCTCTTCTTGTTATTTATGTTCTGCTGATCCACAGCCTGAGGGTTCCTAGAGAGGTCAGGGCAGCATCTTACGCTGTGCTTCTGCAAGGAAAGCCGGATAACCCAAAACTCTCTTCTCTAATGTAGTATTTTTTAACAAGAAAATATTTCTTTAATAAAGTATTTATATCAAACTCTTCTCTCAATAGCCCTGATTTGTGTTACTTATTATTCCTAGAGAAGAATCCCTGTGCTTTTTAAGTTATGATTATGCGATTATGCTGGCTGATGCCCTTTGAGGCAGCACTGGTAGTCTGCAGGAGAGGCACTTGCTCTCAAACTCCAGAGGTGCCTCTAGCCTGGCTGTTGTCACCAATGGCTCAATGCAAGGTTTGTGCTGTGGCATGCACTACAGGGCCCTGACCCACATCTGGTCCCAGAAAGGACCCAGATATACCCCGAAGAAGTCCTGTGCCAACATTCTCAACCTGCATACACTTAGAAGCACCAGAGGAGCTTTTCAAAAATCCCAGAACCCAGCCTAGACTCATGGTAACCAGGTGGAAGGCCAAGCCTCCAGCAGTTCGTGATAGCTCCTCCATGAACTTCCATCAGGAAACATCCCTGAAATGCTGGTTTAGGGATGTAAAAGAGAATGTACAGCCTATGGTACTAGAAAGACTGAGATCCATTTATTGATAACCAAAAGCACTGGTTTGGGACTAGGAATAAAAGAGAAGGGAAAACAACAGAAAGGTGTCAGGAAGAGCAAGGAGGAGCATTTGGCTCCATAGAAGTGAGGACACAAAACCATAATGGGCATCTTAACTTCCATAGCTATTAAGGTTTACAGAGCATTTCCATATATTTAACCCTAACAATAACCCAGCATGAAGGATACTGTTATTCCCATTTTGGAGTAACAGGGCCACAAATGGAGTACGCTACATAGCTGGACACAAACCAGGCCCAAGGAGAGCAGTGCCAGAGAGAAGCATTGAGGAAGTGGTTTAGCCTTGTCAGACTGGAGCCTCTGTTAAAATTAAAGCAGAGTTTTATTGAAGGAATAGAGTGATCTGCATCGGGCAGCACTTAGGATTCACCAAAGTGCTCTGACATTCTAAGGGAGAGGCAAGCCTTTATATACAGAAAAATGGGCGAGTACATGAGGACAGTAATGAGGGCTAAAGATTACATATGGTTATAAGACAACAGCAAGCTGAAACTTTACAAGGTTAGCTGATTTATTTCTAACATAGATTTCTTGGAGTTAACTTAGTAAGCTGTATATACATTCTTCCTGAGGCCTGCTGTGCAAGCATTCTTCTGAGACCATCTTGACAAATACATACTAATAAACATTTCTTCACAAACCATATTCGTGTCCTCTCTATTGTTTACTGAGAGTGGTTACAGTTCACAAATTACAACTCTAAATTATCAGCTTTATCCTCAGGAAGGCAGAAAGGAGGACTCTGAACAACTTTAATTCAACAATAGAGCTTTCATTTACACCTAGGGCAGTTATTTTTTAATTATGCTAAGCATCTGTTAGGAGCTCTGGTAGCATAGTGGCTAAGGCACTTGACTGCTAACCAGAAGGCTGGCGGTTCAAACCCACCAGCCACTCCTCGGAAGGAAGGTTGGGCAATCTACTTCTGTAGTGATACCGCCTGGAAACCCAAGGAGGGGTCGCTATGAGTCAGGTCTGACTCACTGGCACATAACAATAACAACAAGCATCTGTTTGAGAATGCCATCATATACACCTAACTAATTGACATCTTGAGTTAAGGACTTACAATCTATTTTCTAATATGATCTCTAATTTTTGCAAATGGCTGCAACTTTTTTTCTGAAGAATTCTTTAAACAATCATTGCAGTCTTTGCTGTTACAGCCTGCTTTTTATAATTCTAAAAAAATATAATTCTTTCATCTAAACTATAGCACTTAAGTCCTTCTACAAACACTTGCCAAAAACAATAATTAAGAGCTGCTTCTCACAAAATTAATGATGAACAGAAGCAACCTAAATGGGAGTTTTTATCAAACAAAAGGGAGTCCAACCTGCACCCTGAGCAGAAGTCTCTCAAGCTAAGTACCTAAATTTTGGGGTTCTTAGACAGCCTCAAAAAACTTCTGGTGATGTAGTGGTTAAGGCATTTGGTTGTTAACCAAAAAAGGTCAGTGGTCTGAACCCACCAGCTGCTCCGCAGAAGAAAGATAAGACAATGTGCTTCCATAGATTTAAGCCTTGGAAACCCAGTGGGGATCACTATGTGTTGGAATTGACTTGATGGCAGTGAGTTTGTACAGCCTCAATTCACAGGCTGATACTGGTCTTGGGAAAACAATGCCCCACCCCCAGTCCCAGATGTGTTAAAAGTAAGTTTTGCCTTAATTTTAACTGGGAGCATATGCAATTTAACAGCCATGCCTAATGTAAACATTCTCTTAGACTACTGCATTAGCCGTCTTAGATCCCAACAAATTTCATCCTAACCCTTTGTATCATTGGGTGCTCAATGGAAGACCGTTTACTGCCCATTCTGCTTTTCTCCTTCCCTAGACAGATCAATATGAGCCTTTGGCCCAAACCCTGGTGAGGAGAAGGAAAGTTCTAAGCCTACTGTCATAGATTGAATTGTGCCCCTCAAAAATATGTGTCGCCTTGGCTGGGCCATGATTCTCACTGGCAGTTATGTAATGGAGTAATCATTCCCCATAATGTGATCTGATGTGATCAGCCAATCAGTTGTAAGATTAAGGTGAAAAGCAGCACTCTTAATCAGGTCACAACCCTGATCCAATGTAAGGAGAATTTCTCTCGGGTGCAGCCTGAATGCATCTTTTTTTACACAATAGAAACAATGAGAGAGAAGCAGAGAGTACTTCTACCACCAAGAAAGAAGAACTGAGTGTAAAGCACATCCTTTGGACCACGGGTCCCTGCACTGAGAACCTCTTAGACGCAGGAGAAGATTGATTCCAAGACACATGGAGATCTCCAAGGAGCACTGGGTCCACAGATACTGAAGACAAGGGCTTTCCTCCTAAACTGTAAACTGACAGAGAAAGAAAACCTTCCCCTAGAGCCAGCATCTTGAATTTGGACTTCTAGCCTTCTAAATTGTGAGAGAATAAATGTATATGTGTAAAAGCCATCCATTTTTGGTATTTCTGTTATAGCAGCTCTAGATAACTAAGACAACTATCCTTTAAACACAAAATTCAAACACATCACTTGAGCATCACACTGAAATTCAATGCATTTATTTAAAAATGATGTCATACATAAATTACAAATCCTCACTTCTGCCACTGAGCTAGAATTTTTCTGGAAAAGCATCCATTTCTTCCTTGATTCTGTTTTCTACAAGTAATGCGAAGCTGCTGTCTGTATTCTGAAGATTATAGCTGACAAACACCTGTTTGTTGGTCTTCCTGGCTAAAAGAGACAATACGTTGACACACTGGTGAGAAACATCTGTAGGTTCTTGGTGTCTCAGACCTACCTTTGGACTAAGAAATGCTTGGAAAAAAGAGAACTGGTTAAGGGAGAGAAGAAATGTTCTAATTTTTATGACAGTTGCTGCAAATGCAGACTAAAATCATTTAGACCCTCTCCTACTCTCTAGAGGTTCTCAAAGTGTGGCTCCTGGAGGGCAGCACCAGCATCATCTAGGAACTTGTTACAGATTTTCAGTCCCTCCTCATCCCCACAGAAACTCAGGGAATGAGGCCAGCAGTTTGGATTAATAAGCCCCCCCAGATGATCCCAAGCACTGAAGTTTGGGAGCTATTGCTATACATAGAGGCCTTCATTTTTTTAACTTTTTAAAAACATGGGTAAGAATAACATGTACAGTAAACATAAAATCATTTAAAACAAAATTATTAAAGTTCTTCAATGGCACTCCCCTCCCAGAGATAACCATTTCATTCCTATGCATTTACACACACACGCATATACACATACAAACAATAGTGTTTTCAATTTGATAGTGAAATGTATGTTTCAGCCTCTTTCTATACAACCAGTAATAACTGTGTAAGGCATACTGGTCCAACTGCAAAAAACAAGCAGAGTTCCCCACCCAGAATCAGAAAGACAGGTCAGGCTTTTTAAGTCAATTAGGCAATGAGCCTGACGTAGTTAAACACCAACTGTGCCGTGTGTAGGTGACCTCCTCACAAGCCTACAAGGACCCTCCTGCCAGGCCTCACACTATGCTTAAGGCAGATGTGCAAAGTCCCATTCAGCTGTGGAAAGGTGCCCACCCATTCTCACCACCACCCTGACATTAGCTGATCACGGTCTTGGTCATCTGAGGCCCATCATCATTACCGTCGTCATCGAAGGTGGTGAGGTAAAGCTGGGGTACACCAGCAACAGCACATCATGTCCCACCCCCACTGTGGGAATACACCTGTGCCCAACCCCACCATGCAGCCAGCATGTCACTCCTGTTATCACCATTGCCATGAAGGAAGTGGCATGGCTCTGGGAGCAAGCAGAGCCTGAGCTAGGCAACACAGGGCCAGTCCCCTCAGACCCCATCACTGCCTGGAACCTCTTGGGGCCCCAGATCCTTGTTTGTCAAGTGAGGAAGGGAGGACCTTGGAATCTCAGAGGCCTCTTTTCAGCTGTATGAGTCAGTGGATCTAAGACCTTTAGAGCCAAACAGGATTATAAGTAACAGAGTAGCCTGACATTGTGCTAGACAGATGAGGGCAGAGAAGGGTAGGCCTACTCATGACCTGAGCGCTGACTTCCAGCCTCAGCTTCTTCAACCCCACTTCGGACACCTCTATAGTGGACCACAGATGCTCAAGCTTGAAGAAGAGAAATGGACTCCTTCCACAGTAATGTTCATGCCCTGGTGCTTCAGGGTACTCCTGCTATTCCTCAGCTGGGAGCATCCTTCCTACCCCCTCAACCAGTCCAACTTGAACTCCTCTCTAAGGCTCTCCCAGGCCACTCCCTGCCTTTCTAGTGCCCATGTGACACCCCTACTACTGCCCATACCCCACCTCCTTACAAATACTCTTCTGTCTCCTCCAGTAGGCCAGGGGCCTTACAGCAGGCAGTAAGATTTGTTCGGGTTTTTCCAGTGCCAGCACAGTGTCTAGCTCCTCATAGGCTGGGAAACAGGTATCCTAGCCTATCCAAGACAGTCCTGGTCCATACCTGCTCTCCTAGCTTATGACCTGCACCCCCTTACACACTAGCCAGTGTCCTGTTTGGACAAATGACAGATCATTTGATAACGATGTTGTTGTTAGGTGCCAATGAGTCAGTTCCAATTCATAGCAACTACATGTACAACAGACCAAAAACCTGTCCAGTCCTGAATCATCCTCATAATCATTTGTTATGTTTGAGCCCACTGTTGCAACCACTGGGTCAATCCATTTCATTGAAGGTTTTCCTCTATTTTGCTGACTCTCTACTTTACCAAGCATGAGGTCTTTCTCCCGGTACTGATCCCTCCTGATAATCTGTCCAAAGTACACGAATTGAAGTCTCTCCATGCTCACACCTAAGGAGCATTCTGGTTATACTTTTTCCAAGACAGATTAGTTCATTCTTCTGGTATATTCAATATTCTTCATCAGCACCATAATTCAAAAGATGAATGGGAATTCCAGAACACTTAATTGTGTTCATGAGCAACCTGTACATAGACCAGGAAGATGCTATTCAAACAGAACAAGGAGATACTGCATGGTTTAAAATCAGGAAGGGAGAAGATGGGGGAATAGGCAGAGAAGCAACACAGACCCTCTTCAACAAACAAAAGAAAAACCAATTGACAGAGATATAGAAGATAATCCCGGAGCCCTGAGCTTTGAAAGGAACTATACAGAAGTGGATTAGGCACCAACTAGTGGAAAAACCTGAATGAAAACAGTGAGTACAGAGACAGTTGGAGCTGCAGACTGTCAACTACTCTGACGGGACCAACAGTCTGAATATTTCCAAGTAGTGTTGGGACCTGAGAATTGACCTAAAGATCAGCCCTGGTCACCAAGGGTTGCTGGGATGACTGTGCTCGTGGCCTATGACTAGGAAGGGAAACAGCAAGGAAGGAGAAAACCTGAGCTGTTGACTTTCCGCTGTCTGGAGGGTGCAGCCATATTGACTGCTTACATGCAGCAGCCATTTTGGATATTTAAAGTAACCAAGGGTGCAGCCATTTTGAATGTTTATAAACAGTGGCCATTTTGGATATTTAAAGTGATGGAGGGTGCAGCCATTTTGAATCTTCACAAGTGGCAACTATTTTGGATTTTAAAGTGATAGCATTCTCATTCGGATTCCAGGGACCTAAGAATAGGCTCTGTTTGCCAAGGTCAGCAGGGACAAACAACAGTCTGACAACAGGAACGGAGACTGGTGACAGGTGGTGAGTATGTAAGTGCTGTCAACTAGTGAACAGAGGAGCACAGTACCCTGCTTGCATAGACAACATACAAACAAAACAAAGAAAATGAAAATCATGGGCTAGTCACTCCAATATAAAATCACCAATTAAATATAAACACAAAAATGTCACAATGCCTTGGAGACAATAGAGATCACAGTCCACACAAAGAAGCAAGATAAAGCAGGAGAAACAAGGGACGAGGATACAGACCCCAAACACATCCCTGAGGAAGACGCAGCATTAGGTATCCTTAACGAATTGAGAGACAGATCAAGGAAAACACAGAGAAAACCCTAGAACAATTTCAAAAGACAATACAAGAACAAAATGACAGAGTAAATGAAAAATTAGAAATTATACAAAATCTACACACAGAAATCCAAAAGATTAATACTAATTTTTCAGAAATAGATAAGACATTGAATGGACAAAGGAGCAGACTGAATCAATGGAAGACAGAATTAGTGAAATTGAAGGCAAAAACCTGAACACTTCTTTGGAAAGGGATCAATCAGAAAAAAGATAAAACAAAATGAAGAAAGCCTAAGGTTCTTGTGGGATACCATCAAAAGGAATAACCTACGTGTCATCAGAATTCCAGAACAGAATGAGACAAATAAAACTACAGAGAAAATTGTCAAAGATTTGTTGGAAGAAAACTTTCTTGGTATGATAAAGATGAGAATATATCTATCTATTCAGGAAGTCCAATGAACCCCAAACAGGATAGACCCCAAAAGTAAATCACCCAGACCTATCATCATCAAACTTACCAAAACCAAATACAAAGAATCATGAGAGCAGCACAGGAAAAACGAAAAGTTACCTACAAGGGGCAACCAATAAGACAATGCTCAGATTTCTCAACAGAAACCATGCAGGCAAGAAACAATGGGATGGTACATATAAAACACTGAAAGAGAAAAATTTCCAACCAAGAATTATGTACCAGCAAAACTGTCCCTCAAATAGGATAGTGAAATTAGGATATTTCCAGATAAGCAGAAATTAAGGGAATTTGTTAAAAAACAGTCCAACCTTACAAGAGATGCTAAAGGAGCCCTTTGGACAGAGAAGCAACAACAGCCAACAACTGACCATGAACATACATGATGATATAACCCAGAAACCAACTTAGCTATGGAAGTATCCTAAGTAAAAAAAAGCCTACAAGATTATAAATGGGGAACGAGAGACATCAATTGACAAATGAGGACAACTACAAACCAAAAATAGGGAAAAAACTGTGTCATTACAGAACTTCTAGATGGTACGGAAGTTAAGACAACTACAAGATAGAATAGACTGCTCTGAACTTGGGAAGAAAATTATAAATCACAGGGTAACCTCAAAGAAAAATGATAAACCTTTACATCAAAATAAAAAAGAGGACCAGCATAAATATTCAGCAAATACTAAAACAATATTTTAATATTTATTTGAAGGAAATGGTAACATGATTCATGAACAAAATGAGCTCAGCAAAAAAAAAACTGAATGGAACAAAGAAATCGACACTATGAAAAAGCACATAACAAAAATGACAGCAACAAATTCATATTTACTGATAATAACATATCTGGCAAGGGACTTATCTCTTAAGATTTATAGTAGAAGAGTGGATGACCAAACTATGGTACATACACATAATGGAATGCTATGCAGCACTGAAGAGTAATGTAGAGTCTGCAAAACACCACATAATATGGATGAATTTGGAGGACATTATGCTGAGTAAAATAAGTCAATCACAGAAGGACAAATATAGTATTAGTTCATTGTTGTGGAGGGTCAAGGAAAGGTTTATATATGGGAGGAAACTTTCTTTGTTGGTGCCAGGGGTGGGAGAAGAGCGGAGGGAACACTGCAGAAAAAAAAAAAAATGCATTGACCCATGTCACTTTAGTTTTGTTTATTTCACTGTACATAAATTGTATTTCAATAAAATGCATTAAAAAAAGAAAAACCAGGAAGGGAATGTGTCAGGGTTGTATCCTTTCACCATACTTATTCAATCTGTGGAGCAAATAATCCCAGAAGCTGGACTATATGAAGAAGAATGTAGGATCAAGACTCACTAACAACTTGCTATATGCAGACGACACAACCTTGCTTGCTGAAAGTGAAGGGGACTTGAAGCATTTACTGATAAGATTAAAGACTACAATCTGAAGTATGGACTACAGCTCAACATAAAGAAAATGAGAAAGATCCTTACAATTGGACCTATAAGAAGCATCACAATAAATGGACAAAAGATTGAAGTTGTCAAAGATTTCATATTACTTGGATCCACAATGAACACCAATGGAAGCAGCAGTCAAGAAATCAGACGTCCTATTGCACTGGGAAAATCTGCAGCAAAAGACCCTTTGAAGTGCTGAAGAGCAAAGATGTCTCTTTGAAGACCAAGGTGCACTTAACCCAAGCCATGGTATTTTCAATCACCTTATATGCATGTGAGAGCTGTAACAATGAAAAAGGAAGACGGAAGAAAAGTTGATGCTTTTGAGTTGTGGTGCTGGCGAAGAATACTGAAGTACCATGGATTGCCAAAAGAACAAACAAATATATCCTAAAAGAAGTGCAGCTGGAATGCTCCTTGGAAACAAGAATGGCCAGACTTTGTCTCACCTACTTTGGTTCTGTTGTCAGAAGGGATCATTCCCAGAAGAAGGATAACATACTTGGTAAAGTGGAGGGTCAACAAAAAAGGGGAAAGCCTTTAACGAGATGTACTGACACAGTGGCTGCAATGACGGGCTCAGGTATAGCAAGCATTGTGAGGCTGGCACAGGCCCAGGCAATGTTTCATGCTGTTGTACACAGGGTCGCTATGAGTAGGAGCCAACTCAACAGAACCTAACAGCAACAATTTTTCTTCAGTCTTCTTTATTCCTTGTCCAGCTTTTGCATGCCTATGAGGAGAATGAAAACACTATGGCTTAGGTCAGGCACATCTTAGTCTTCAAAGTGATATCTTTGCTTTTTAACACTTTAAAGAGTCTTCTGCAGCAGAGTTCTCGACTGTTGCTTCCATGAGCATTAATTGTGAATCCAAGTAAAATGAATCCTTGACAACTTCAATCTTTTCTCTGGTTATCATGATGTTGCTTAATGGTCCAGTTGTGAGGATTTTTGTTTTCTTTATGTTGAGGTATGATCCTTACTGAAGACTGCAGTCTTTGCTCTATATCAGTAAGTGCTTCAAGTCCTCTTCACTTTCAGCAAACAAGCTTGCATCATCTGCGTATCACAGGTTGTTAATGAGTCTTCCTCCAATCCTGATGACAAGTTTTTCTTCATATAGTTCAGCTTCTTGGACTGTTTGCTCAGCATACAGATTGAGTAAGTATAGTGAAAGGATATAACCTTGATGACTAATGTCAATTACAGGCAAGTATTAAATGCCTGATGAATAAATCCCAAGCCACTGATTCAACACTTCAGTTTAAAACTTACTGGTTCCATAAGAACACTTCCCAGAATCTTGTGAAAACATAGGTCTTCCAAGTCATCTAACCCATTTCCTTCCTCTTGTTATCACTTACCCAACTGATAAACATTTGTTGAGCACACACTCAATGTCAGATCCTATGCTGGGTACTGACAAGCCCTCATCTGTAACATGGGTGTAACAACAGAAAATGATGCCTAAGCTTGCTAAAACTTAAAGAAATGACTCATATGAAGTGTGTAATGCAGTGCTTAGCGTAAAGCAAGCCCTCAGTAGATGTCTTTATTCTTATAGATAAGACATTTCTGTGTTGTCCTATAACATAAGATTCCCCAAAGGAGGGTCTAGTCTCATTCCCCTGGATACTCCCACACCAGGATTAGTGGACGGCTCAGTCACTGAATGAGAACTGAGCTGATTAGGGACTCAGGAAGGGGCTAGGAGGAAGCAGAGGTGCATCCAAGCTAACATCTCTGGGAGTTGTGACTGCCTAGTCACATTGGCCAGGGACACTCATGCTGGGGTTTGCAGGCACACACCACTTGGCTGTCTGGTATGTGCAGAAGTGTGAGAAGGGGTGGGCCTTCACTCTCTCATGCTCTGTCTTCCTGCCCACTCCATACTGACCCATCAGCCAGGCCACTCCATACTGACCCATCAGCCAGGATCTCTGTTCCACTCCAGCCCTGAAGAGCAGCACACTGAAAGGCAGCTTTTCCTGCCCAGCAGTGGTACCTTCTCCCCAGACTCCACAGCAAGAGTCTGGGAGGTTACCTTGAGCCCCTGCCTGCTGAGCACTGTGGCATCACCTACTCTCCCCCTCAGCTCTGTGACATTCCTGAGTGTGAAATGAATGTGCTCACAGGAGGAGTAAATAGATCTGTCCCTCATCAGTTGGATGATAGCCACAGCACATGGGATGATAGTGGCGAGCATGCTGTGCCCAGCTAACAAAGACTTAACATACACATTTGCACTTACTGGCAGACAACAAACTGACTTTTCTCTTACTACAAATCCTTTACTTCTAAGTGATTTGCTTCAACTGTCATTAAACACAGAGTTGCCCATGGGACTAGTCTCACATGAAATGAGCGCACGTGCCAGTACGTACCTAAGCGCTGAGCCAGGCCAGTGGATGTTGTGTCAGAAGTGTCTCCAAGAAGAGAGGTAGACACAGGGATGGAGTCCTAAAAACAAAACAGAGAATACATTGCTACTCCTCCCCCAAACAGTCCCTAGGCATCTGCTCCCGGGATGCTTCCCAAGGGGGCAGTGCCAGATTCTGCCAAGTCAGAACACATTCTCCAAGAGAAAAAAGGGCTTGCACTATGTCAAAAGGCAAGCAGATTTAACTCTTGATGTAGATGAAGTCACTGCAGTGGGAACACTCTGCAGAGAAAATACTTGAAGTCAGCTCCATAGTGCTACTCATGAGTTGCAAGACTTACCTGACACAAGTGCTTATTTTAATATAGGAAACTCAAAACATGCCGAAGGGCAATGTCTTACTTCTACAGTGCTGCTGTAACAAGAATACTGTAAGTAGAAAGCTTTAACTTATTCTCTTGCAGTTTAGGAGGCTGAAAGTCTGAATTCTGAGTGACAGCTCTAGGGGAAGACTAGGCTAGAAGTCTGAATACAGAATGCCAGCTCTAGGGGGCGGGTGGAGGCCCCTAACCTTAGGCTTCAGCTCTGCCTCTCAGGCCCACAGGAGCAAGCTGGATGCTTCTCCTGACTCACACAGCTGCTGGCTGCAGAGACTGACCAATCCAAGATCATCAGTAAGATGGCAGATTGTTGGCTAACAGGCTATGAAAGCAACAATTGCAACAACAGGCAACACGGGAGGCCACTGGTTCAAGTCTAGGAACTGGAGATAATGAATTGCAAACCAAATGCAGGATCCCTTCCATATTTTTTGGAAGCAGGCCCCACCCCAAAGGCAACTCTTCTTCAACTATCTCACTGCTCACAGCAGATTCCTCCATGGAGGTGACTATACCACACCCAATGTCATCATGGCGAGTAACTACATACAGTTGCCAAGTCAATCAAAATCACGGCCCAGACAAGCTGACACACAACCTTAACTACCACAGGCAACATTACAGCCTGGAGGGAAGCAAACGAGGTCATTAAGACCACAGCAAAAAAAAAAAAAAAAATCCCAGAGCCTAGGTGCCAAGAGCCTTATGCTGCCTCTCCTCCACCCCTCAGCAGCCACCAGTTCAGAGGCATAGGCCTGACCTCCTTGTCTAAGCTGGGAAGAAAGAGGCCTCTACTAGACAGAGTTCCATTCCAAAAGGCTCTTCTAGCTTCTACAAGTTCAACAAGGACCATAAGACTTTGGGAAAAAGAACCAGCCACCAGCATCGAATAGTGAAAATATAACTTCTGAAAATGCTTAGCCAACAGTTGTTGCAGGTAAGGAGCTTACAATAAAACTGAAAGAACAACATCAATAATTTTAAAATAACTAAATATGGTCCTTCTGAAATCTGTAAGTCATCTTACTTCCAATGGCTATGAAAGTAACCTCCCTAATCATTAAAAGGGAGCTCTGGTAGCATAGTGCCTAAGGCACTTGACTGCTAACCAAAAGGCTAGAGGTTCAAACCCACCAGCCACTCTTCGGAAGGAAGGAAGGTTGGGCAATCTACTTCTGTAGTGATACTGCCTCGGAAACCCAAGGAGGGGTTGTTATGAGTCGGGTCTGACTCAACAGCACATAACAACAACAACAACAGTCATTAAAAAGTCCCAGCTTAAAAGAAAATAGTCCCTGGGTGGCACAAACAGTTAAGTGCTCAACCACTAGCTGAAAGGTTGGTGGTTCAAATATACCCCAAGACACCTTGGAAAATGGGCCTGGTGCTCTGTTTCCACATGGTCTGTGGAGCACAGTTCTACTCATGGCACATGTGATGCCATGAGTCACAACTGATTTGATGGCAACTAACAAGCTTGGGAGAAAAAACAACCAATTTATAATATGACCAAAACTTATTAATATAGCAGATTTTTAGAAGAAACAGCTTCACTAAGAATGTGGGGTGTCTCAGAAATTGCCATGGTGTATAAAGGGTGTGGAGCTCTGGTACCACAGTGCCTAAAGTATCTGACTGCTAACCAGAAGGTTAGTGGTTCAACAAGCAAGAGAGAAAGAAGGGCTGCTCAGGCACAGGAAGACAGCTCAGGGGGTAGGAGTGCATGGAAGGATGGACACAGGGAAACGGTACCTATTAGGAGGAAGTGGGAGAGGAGATGTTGCATTGTGCTAAATTGTGGTCAATGTCATGAGACAAAGTGTATGTGATCTGCTGTATGGAAAGTGTATATTCTCTGTAAATTTTCACCCAAATCACAATTAAAAAATTAAAAAAAAAAAAAAAAAGAAGGTTAGTGGTTCAAACCTACCAGCCAGTTCACAGAAGCAAGACTGGACAATCTACTTCCATAAAGATTTACCACCTCAGAAACGCAATGGGGGTCACCATGAGTCAGAATCGACTCAACAGCAATGGGTTTGGTTTTTTTTTGTTGTTTATTTTTTAATAAAGGCTGTAGGGGTAGTAGGATTTGGCCTCCTCTAACTTCATGAGGTGGAGTCAGAATCACCATCAGCAGTATTAGTCCAAGAGTGATTCCTACAAGGTGGGGGCCAGACATGCCACCATCCACTAACCCTTTTTACCAATTCTGACACTAACCATCCCTCCTGCTATACTCTCTACTGGGTTTGATAATTTGTTCCAATGGCCACACAGAACTCACAGACAATACTTACAATTAAAAGTTTATTAGGGAAGTAACAGGTTATGATTCAGGATCAGAAACAACTCAGGATATGGCTCTTCCATCAGGACAACTTCTCAGACATACCACAGGCACATTTCTCTCTGGCCTTGGCTTCTGCCCTGCTCAGACCAGTGTTACAAAACTCTTTTAGCTTTGCCAATAGGAACCAAAAGAAGCACCCCACTCCACCAGCAAGCCTCCTGCCTGAAGGCACTCAGCTTTCTCACTCTGTGGGCCAGGAAGCCCAATGCTCTGTCTCATTCCAGTCTCTTGATGCTGCCACCTCTGCTGTTGCTGTCTCTCTGCCATCTCTGCCTTCTCAGTGCAAGGAACTTGGGTCCAAAGACACACTCGACTCGTGGCTCTTCTCTCTTGATGGCAGTGAGATCCCCCTTTCTTCCACTAGGATGGCTCATTTTAAGCCTAGTGGACTCTCAGGACTGTCAGAACTGATCAGTCCCCACGTTAGTGTTCCATACACCTTATTTCCATGGTCCCTTCCCCACCAGGGGGTCACGGACTTTACATTATTAACAAGCTATCCAATCCCCTTGGTGGGCACAAGCACCTCACATTTACATAGTTCCACCCAATCATCTGGTGGGAATCACAAAGGCAATGGCTAGAACAGCTATATTAAGTAACTCACCGCACCACACACGGTTTTTTGAGGGGCACAGACATGAAAGAGGTGAGAGGCTGTGAGGTTTAATGCCCTCCTTCCAGATCCACACAAGTGAACTGAGCAAACAGAGTGTGTGTAGAGTGAGGAAAAAAGAGGTCAGAGATGGACTCCTTGTCTTCTAAGGGTTCAAAGTAACTGCAATACAGACAGAATTTGTAGGGTTATAAAAGATGAACAAAAAATATATAAGATACTAAATAAATGGAAGGACAATCCATGTTCACAGATTAGACTTAGAATGTTAAAATGTCAACTGTACCCAGAGCAATCTACCAAAAACCCACTGCCATCGAATCGATTCCAACTCATAGCGACCCCCCACTGGGATTCCAAGGTGGTAAATCTTTACGGAAGTAGATTACCCTGTCTTCCTTCCACAGAGTCAAATACCTATGAAAATCCTAACAGCCTTCCTTACAAAATTGAAAAAGCCAATCCTTAAATTCATGTGGAACTGTAAGGGGCCCGAGATAGCCAAGGCAATCTTATAAAGGAAGAACAAAGTAAGAAGACTCATGCTTACCAATTTCAAAACCGATTACAAAGCTGTTGTTAGTTGTCACTGAGTTAATTCCAACTCCTGGCAACCCCATATATTACAGAGTAAAACTGCTCCATTGGGTATTCTTGGTTACAGTCTTAACAGAAACAGATCACCTGGCCTTTTTTCCCATGATGCCACTGGGTGGATTCAAACTGCCAACCTTTTTTTGGTTAGTAGTCATGCACAAACCATTGTGCACCTAGCAACCTTATTACAAAGCTGCAGTAATCAAGAGTCTGGTACTGGTCTAAGGACAGATATCTAGACTAATAGAATAGAACTGAGAGTCCAGAGATAAATCCATACATTTATGGCCAACCAATTTCAGGAAAGCTGTCAAGTTTATTGTCTTATACTGAAATGAATAGACTTTTCAACAAATGGTGCTGGAGAACTGGATCTCTACATGCAAAAGAATGAAGCTGGGCTTATAACTCATACCATATACAAAAATAAATGCAAAATGGATCTACAACCTAAATGTAAGAGCCAAAACCACAAAACTCTTAGAAGAAAACAGGGATAAATCTTCAGGGCTTTGTACTTGGGAACATATTCTTAGCTACACCACCAAAAGCATGAACAAAAGAAAAAATAGATAAACTGGATTTTATCAACATGCAAAACTTTTGTGCATCAAAGGACAGTATCAAGAAAGTACAAAGACAACTAAGAAATGAGAGGAAATTTAAAAAATAAAATAATATATGGAAATCATATATCTGATAAGGGCTTAATATCTAAAATATGTTTTAAAAAAAAAACTATGATTCTACAGAAGAAACCTGATCAAAAGGGGGGAAATGTAGATTAGAATTTCAAATCCTCAAAGGAATCCATACTTTCTGGAGTCATGGAGGCTGGATGAACCCCCAAAACTACTGCTATAACATCATCTTTAAACCTTAAACTAAAAATATTCCCTGAAATCTTCTAAAACCAACCAATCAAAAAAATTACCATCAAGTCAACTCTAACTCATAGTAACCCTATAGCAATAGAGTAGAACTGCCTCGTAGGGTTTCCAACGCTGAAATCTTTACAGAAGCAGATTGCCACATCTTTCTTCTGGGGAACGAATGGTGGGTTCACACCGTCGACCTTTCGGTTAGCAGCCACATGCTTAACAAACCACGCCACCAGGACTCCTAAATCAAACAATGTTGTTGCTGTTAGGTACTATCAAGTTGGTTCCGATTCATAGTGACCCTATGTACAAAAGAACAAAATACTTCCCAGTCACACACCATCCTCATAATGTTGCTGTGGTTGAGCCCATTGCTGCAGCCACTGTGTCAATTCATCTCATTGAGGATGTTCCTTTTTCACTCACCCTCTACTTCACCAAGCATGATATCCTCCAGACAACATGAGCAAAGTTATGAGAGGCAAAGTCTCACCAATTCTCACTTCTAAGGAGCATTATGGCTGTACTTCATTCACAACAGATTTCTTTGTGTAGTCAAAACAAAGCATTGTGCTCTTTTAAGAACTACTGACATGAAATCAAACTGACAATATCAACTCCTAAGATTAGATAGGAAACTTTGGAGGCAGTGAGTTTATATTAATAAGTGAAAACAATTCGAAAAAGGAGGATGAGAATGGTTGTGCACAATTAAGAATATAATCAATGTCAATGATTGTACATGGAGAAATAGTTGAAATGGTGTATGTTTTACTGTACATGTTCTCAACAATAAATTAAATGAATAAAAGAAATCTTACAACAATTAAAAAAAAAAACTACAACTCAACAACTGAAAGACAAACAACCTAATCAAAAAACTAGCAAAGGACTTGAATAGACATTACACAAAAGAAGACATACAAATGGCCAACAAGCACATAAAAAGATGCTCAACATCATTAGGCGTTGTTGTTGTTATGTGCTGTCAAGTTGGACCTGACTCATAGCAACCCCTCCTTGGGTTTCCGAGGCAGTATCACTACGGAAGTAGATTGCCCAACCTTCCTTCTGAGGAGTGGCTGGTGGGTTTGAACCACCAGCCTTCTGGTTAGCAGTCAGATGCCTTAGTCACTACACTATCAGATTCACAAAATACTACTTTACACCCACTAGGATGGCTATTAAAGAGCTCTGGTGGTATAGTGGTTAAGACATTTGGCTGTTAACCAAAAGGCCACTGGTTTGAATCCAGGAGCTGCCCTGTGGAAGAAAGAAGAGGTAGGCTGTTTCCGTAAAGATTAATAGCCTTAGAAACTCGAAAGGGGTCGCTATGAGTCAGAATAGACTCAATGGCAATGAGTTTGGTTTGGTTTGGTTTGAAGATGGTTATTATGAGTTTGGTTTGGTTTGGTCTGAAGATGGCTATTATCAGATAAACAGAAACAACAAATGCTAGTGAGGATGTGGAGAAACTGGAACTCTTGTGCATTGCTGGTGGAAATACAAAATGGCACAGCCACTGTGTAAGATAGTTTAGCAGTTCCTCAAAAAGTTAAACACAGAATTACTATTAAAAAAAAAAAGACTCACTGCTGCCAAGTCAGATCCGACTCATAGCGACCCCTCCTTGGGTTTCCGACCTGGTATCACTAGAGAAGTAGATTGCCCAATCTTTCTTCTGAAGAGTGGCTGGTGGGTTTCAGCCTCCAGCCTTCTGGTTAACAGTCACATGACTTAGGCATTATGCCACCAGAGCTCCTATATGGCCCAGCAATCCCACTCCTAGGTATATACTCAAAGGACTTGAAACCATGAACACAAACAGATAATACACACCAATATCCAGTCACACATTACCAGTCAGTGGAAGTAGACTATTAACTGAGGCTTGCTCCGTTTCCTGCCTGATCCTGAAGGACTTTCAAATTCTAGTTGGGAAAATACATCCCACTGGGAGCTATGACTACCAAGTGATTAGACACTAAAATAAGAGAAGCCATTACTTACGCTCCCAAATCAAAAAAACCAAAAACCAAACTCACTGTCATTGAGTCAGATCCAACTCATTGCAACACCCTGGGTTTCCAAGGCAATATCACTATGCAAGTAGATTGCCCAACTTTCCTTCCAAGGAGTGGCTGGTGGGTTTGAACTGCCAGCCTTCTGATTAGCAGTCAAGTGCCTTAGGCACTACGCCACCAAAGCACAAAAGGACACAAAGGCACTGAAACTGAGTGGTCTTACTATTAAATAGCCTTGGGCCTCCATACAGCCTAATGTGGCCTTTGACCTCATCTGCTGTTTATTACTAAAACCTAAGGACTAGAAAAGAATGTGAGGTGGGTGCCACACCTCCATGTCCACAACCCTGCCCATCACCACAGCCCATTCACTCACTCCGTGAATGAAAAGACGCATGGAAATAACACATGCTCAAAGGACCACCTGCCAGTACCCACCACAAATGGGGGGTGGGGGGGAGCCCCCCACAGAAGAGGAAATGAGAAGCAAAAGAGGAATACAGTGTCCTAATTCAAATGCTTTCTCCTTCTAGAAGCCTTTCTCTGTAAGAAAAGTACTGTGAAATGAAAGGCTCACTCTTCTCATTTCTCACTGACCCCTGGTGACCCCTCAGAGATTACAATGCTACTGTCTGACTGGCTTTTGGGTACTGGTCTTCCCCTATATACTATGAGCAACAAGGGGGTGGGGAGCCTCACTCATTCATTCAACAATTATTTCATGAGCAGCTTCCATGTGTCAGGCTCTGAGAATACAAAAATAAAACAGGCAAATCTCATGGTTATCATGACATACATATCCCAGTAAGAGAAAACAGACAATACAGTGAAGAAGGGAAAGCGAGTAGGGCATGCTGGATATGCCATTAACAGCGAAGAGGCAAGAGTGTGTAAGGAAGATAAGATCTGGCAACAGGCAGTCAGGTCACATAAGGCCTTGAGGTAAAGTCCCTGGATTGCACTCTGAGTTTGTTCTTAAAGTAAATTATTTAATATGGCTCTTCTAGCTGTGGTCTTTGTGACTCCCACCAGATGACTGGGTGGAACTATGTAAATGTGAGGTGCTTGTGGCCCACCAAGGGGACTGGATAGCTTGTTAATAATGTAAATAAGGTACGTTGCATGACACCCTTGCGGGGAAAGGGCCATGGAAATAAGGTATATGGAATGCTAACACGGGAATCGGTCAGTTTTGCCATTCCACTAGGCTTAAAATAATCCACCCCAGAGATGGAAAGGGGAGATCTCACTACCATCAAGATAGAAGCCAGGAGTGGAGCACGTCCTTGGACCGGAGATTCCTGTGCAGAGAGACAACAGCAGCAGCAGAGGCAGCAGAACCAAGAGATAAGCATGAGATGGAGCGGTAAGGTTGCTGGCCCACAGAGCAAAAGATGAGTGCCTTCAGGCAGGAGACTTGCTGGTGGAGTGGGATGCACCTATCAGCAGAGTTAAAAGACCTTTGTAACATTTGCCCAAGCAGGGCTGACAAGCCCAGGACCAAAGAGAGGCATGCCTCCTGGCATGGCCGAGGGGAGGCTGTCCTGATAAAAGAACTGTATCCTGAGTGTTCCTGAATGTGAATTGTAATCTATTACTTCCCTAATAAACTCCCATAATCTTGAGTATTGTCTGTGAGTTCCGTGTGGCCTCTGCAATGAATTACTGAACCCAGGAGAGTAGTAGAGAGTGCTGTGGGAGGAACAGTTAGTTGATCACAGACCCAGTAGAAAGGTTGGCCAGTGACAGCATGTCTAACCTCTGCCCCATAGGAAGCAGTCTCAGGCTGATGGTGCTTCTGTCTCCTCCTCCTGAAGTTAGAAGAGGTCAGAGGACGCCTCCTCCATGCCCTTTTTGCAAAGGGGGAAGCAAGGAAAGGAGCCAGGATAAAGGAAGCCTGGCTCAGGGTGGAAGAAATAAAGGAGGTGATGGATGATTGGATTCCAGGTATGTTTTGATTGACAGTGCAGTCTATCACTCTGGTGTTGATTTCAATTCATGGCAATCCCATGTATTACAGTATAGACCTGTTCTGAAGAGTTCTCTTGGATTTACACAAGCAGGTTCCCACATCTTTCTTCTGTGGTGCCATGGGGTGGGTTCAAACTGCCAACTTGTAAGTTAGTAGCCCAACACAAACATTCAGCACCACCCAGGGACCTCTGACTGGAAACAGTGTTTATAGATTCACCAACATATGGCACACAGAGTGTGAGAGAAAGAGGGATCAAGGATGACTACGTTTTACCCTGAACACCCAGAGATGGGGCTGTGAGAGGAGCTGGTTTTGGGGGAGAAGATCAAGAGTCTGATCTTGACATGTAAAGTGTGAGATGCCTATTAGACATCCCAGTGAAGACACATAAGTCTAAAGTTCCGAAAAGATATCTGTATTAGATATGTAATAAGTGTAGGTGAAAATATAGAATGTTATGAAAGCTAAGAGGCAGTATCTCCAAGTAGTAAGTGCACCAGAAGAAAACAAAGCCGAAGGATGACGTTCTGGGGCATTCCATCCTACACAGACGGGAAAAGAGGGGAACTAGCACTGGAAGGCCAGAAAAGGAGAAAAGCTCCTACAGTCCCACCAGGAGGGACGGGGCCCGACCTCCATCACCTAATGGGCGGAGGCGCAGGGATGCTCGGGCTTCCTAAAGACAGCCACAGACGCTGGCTGCCCCGAGGACTCAGCAGACCCATGAAAGAGAGTGAGGGGAATTGATGATACCTGTTCACTCAGCTATCAAACCCAAGAGGACCTTGCTACCCCAGTCTGCACCCCGCCTCCGCCCGTCCTACCCGCTCCCCCGCGCTCCCTCCACACCCAGCACTTCCTCTCAAGCCCTAGACCCCTGCTTTCAGAAATTTTTAAGCCCCGCAACCCCCACCCCCACCCCTATCCCACACTCAAAACACGCTCTGATCCCGCCCCTCCGGCGGCCCTGCGCCCACCCCCTTCCGGTCCCTCACTCACACGTCCCGCACCCTCTTTCTCTCACTCCCAGCACACCCTTCCACACCCAGTGCGGACTCCAGCCTACGGTTTCCGCCCCTACCGGCCTTACACACCGTCCCCACACCCCCAGCTCGTCCACCGGCCCCGCCCCTCTCCTGTCTGCACTCACGTAGCGGTTGCACATGGCCACGGCGAGATTGCGCAAATGCGGAGTGGCTCCCACCCACAGGAAGATAGAGTCCGTCAGCCGCATAACGTGAAAGTGGACAAGCTGCTCCCACAACCTTGCGCTAAAGTTGTGCAGGGAAACGCCCCCGTCCGCGACGGCCGGCGGCCCCTCCATGTCCTCAAGCTCCACCACCTTAACCCCGCTGCTGCTGTCGCAAATCCGGCGAGAAAGGCACCACCGCGCAGAGAGGTCGAACAGCGCCAAAAGAGTGCGCTCTCTTTCACTTCCGGGTTGCCAGGGCTGGGCGGGGCGACTCCCGGCCTCTTCTCGTGTTGGGGTCTTTGGCTACGTTTTCCGCACCGACTGAGGGCTGAAGACCTTTGCCTCGCCCTCCTTCTGGTTGGGGCAGACCTTTCCTTACACTCTAGCGTGTTGGACGGACCTTACCTCTGCCGGGAAAAACTACTGTCATCGTGGGCTGGGGGTGTCCAGTAGAACCCGCTCTCCCTTGTTCCCTCCGTCCCACATTCCATTATTACTGCTTATGAACGAAATTAATGTGCTGAATCTACCCACGACGTCTTCCTGAGTCTTGAAACGTTGTCCTTAAAAGACAATCACATTCTAATTACGTCCTTTCGGAGCAGCCACCTCGTTCCTAATGTGGTTTGCTGTGCTCTGGTTTACCAAATCCTCATCCTAGCTGCCCTGTAACTGGAAGGAAACTTTGAACTTAGATAGCTAAGCCTTAAAAATGGTAATGAGGAAATATCCTTAATTAAGTTAGTGGGAGGATGTGTAGGCACCTTTTTGAGTCAAACCACGCGCCCCCTATGCTGGATCATGGTCAAGCACTAACTAACCTTTCAACCTCTGGAGATCCTCTTCTCCAAAATGGAAATAAGAATAGGTACCTCTCAGAGACCCAGGAGAGAGAGGGAGGGGAATTGATGATACCTGTTCACTGGGATATCAAACCCAGGAGGACCTTGCTACCCCAGTCTGCACCCCGCAGTGTTTCGTTCAGTGTTTCGGGCAGTGTTTTGTTCTGCTGTGCATGGGGTCGCTATGAGTCCGAAACGACTCGACGGCACTTAACAACAGCAACAACACCTCTCAGAAAAGAGGAAAGGATGACGAGAGTACAAGGTGAATGGCGGCCGATGTTCCCACTGAGGAGTTGTTGTTGTCGTTGTTGTTAGGTGCCGTCCAGTCATCTCCAATTCATAGCGACCCTATGCACAACAGAAGGAAACACTGCCCGGTCCTGCATGAGCTCCAAGATCCTTGCAATATTGAGCCCATTGCAGCAGCCACTGTGTCAATCTCATCACGTTGAGGGCTTTCCTCTCTTTCGTGGAGCCTCCACCTTACCAAGCATGACATCCTTCTCCAGGGAATGGTCCCTTCTGATAACATGACCAAAGTAGGTGAGAGGAAGTCTGGCCATTCTTGCTTCCAAGGAGCATTCCTGCTG
>NW_006921614.1:12466596-12468198 GCF_000298275.1 Orycteropus afer afer
ATTGGCATCAATTGTAGAACCAAGCAATGTGAAGTCTTTGACAACTTCAATCTTTTCTCCATTTATTGTGATGCTGCTTATAGGTCCAGTTGTGAAAATTTTTATTTTCTTTATATTGAGATGTAATCCATTTCCCACTGAGGAACCTTTAATTTTAGTGACTTGGGATACTGTGGAGGTACGTAGGGTTAAGAGAGTCTGTATGGTAAAGCAAACAGAGCCCAATCTGTCAGATTGTGTTAAGACTCATTGTTGGGGTTTAAATTAGAACTATCAGAGTTCTGCTTTTTAAATTGAAATTTAAGAAGATAAGTATTTTTACAGTTCTGTTGCTAATTGTAAAGACCCCAGGCAGGAAGTGGCAGCCAGGGCCTAAGCCAAAACAGGTAAGAGGGAGAGAGCCCCCAGGCAGGAAGCTGAGGGAGACAAACTTGTCTGTCAATTTCTCATACTGTGGTGGCTTGCATATTGCTGTGAGGCTGGAGGCTGTGCCATTGGTGTTTCAAACACCACCAGGGTTGCCCATGGTGAGCAGGTTTCAGCAGAGCTTCCAGACTGAGACAAACTCAGAAGAAGGAAGAAGCCATCCACTTCTCAAATAATTGAGAAGTGAAAGCCTTATGAATAGCACTGAAATTCTGATATATTATTGGACAACTTTACAGTACCAGAAAATGAGCCCCTCAGGTCAGAAAGTACTCAAAATATGACTGGGAAAGAGCTGCCTCATCAGAGTAGAGCTGACCTTAATGATAATGGATAAAGTAGAGCTTTCAGGACCTCCATTTGCTGATGTGGCACAACTTAAATTGAGGAGAAACAGCTGCAAACATCCATTAGTAATCAAAACATGGAATGTACGAAGCCTGAATCCAGGAAAATTGGAAGTTGTCAAAAATGAAATGGAATGCATAAAGGTCAATTTCATAGGCATTAGTGAGCTGAAATGGACTGGTTTGGCCATTTTGAATCAGTCAACCATATGATCTACTATACCAGGAATGACAAATTGAAGAGGAATGGTGTGGCATACATCATCACAAAGAATGTCTCAAGATCTATCTTGAAGTACAATGCTGTCAGTGATAGGATAATATCCATACGCCTATACAGAAGGCCAGTTAATACTAATTATTCAATTTATGCACCAACCACCAAAGCCAAAGATGAGGAAATTAAAGATTTGTATCAATTTCTGCAGTCTGAAATTGACCAAACATGCAATCAAGATGTGCTGGTTATCACTGGTGATTGGCATGCAAAAGTTGGAAACAAAAGTCACCGATAGTTGGAAGATTTGGCCTTGGTAATAAAAATGATGCTGGAGATTTCATGATAGAATTTTGCAAGACCGATGATTATTCATTGCAAATACCTTTTTTCAACAACACAAATGGTGGCTATACAGGTGGACTTCACCAGATGGAATACACAGGAATCAGATTGGCTACATCTGTGGCAAGAAGCAATGGAAAAAGCTCAATTATCTTCAGCCAAAACAAGGCCAGGGACTGATTGTGGAACAGACCATCAACTGCTCATATGCACGTTCAACTTGAAATTGAAGACAATTAAAACAAGTCCATGAGAGCCAAAATATGA
>NW_006921614.1:12469127-12470297 GCF_000298275.1 Orycteropus afer afer
GATGTTTACTTGTGTTTTATTGACTATGCAAAAGCATTCATTTGTGTGGATCATAACAAATTATGGATAACATTGAGAAGAATGGGAATTCCAGAAACTTAATTGTACTCATGAGGAACCTGTACATAAACCAGAGACAGTCATTTGAAAAGAACAAGGGACACTGCATGATTTAAAATCAGGAAGGGTGTGTGACAGGGTTGTATTCTTTCACCACACTTATTCAATCTGTATGTGAAGCAAACAATCAGAGAAGCTGGACTGTATGAAGAAGAACATGGGATCAGGATTGGAGGAAAATGCATTAATAACCTGCAATATGCTGATGACACAATTTTGCTTGCTGAAAGTGAGGATGACTTGAAGCACTTACTGATGAAAAATGAAGACTATACAGTCTGCAGTATGGATTGCACCTCAATATAAAGAAAACAAAAATACAACTTGACCAATATGCAGCATCATGATAAATGGAGAGAAGATTGAAGTCGCCCAAGATTTCATTATTTGGTTCTACAGTCAATGCCAATGGAAATAGCAGGCAGGATATCAGACGACATATTGCATTGGGCAAATCTGCAAAAAATCTGAAAGACCTCTTTGAGGTACTGAAGAGCAAAGATATCTCCTTGAAGACTAAAATGCGCCTGACACAAACCATGGTATTTTCAGTTACCTCATATGCCTGTGAGAACTGGACAATGAATAAGGAAGACCGAAGAAGAGTTGATGCTTAAGACAAAAACCACCATACGAGACAAGGAAGGTCATTCATTATATAACAATTAAAGGATCAATTGATCATGAAGATATAACCATAATAAATATCTATGGACCCAATGAAAGGGCCCCAAATACATAATTCAGACTTTAAAAGAGTTGAAAAGCCAAATAGATGACTCCACTCTCATAGTGGGAGATTTTAATACACCACTTTCTTTGAAAGATAGAACAATGGAAAAGAAACTCAATAAAGATGCAAAAGAGCTAAATAAAACACTCCACCAATTGGGCCTTATAGACATCTACAGAGCACTTCACCCAACAGTGACAAAATATACATTCTTCTCCAGTGCACATGGAACTTTTTCCATGAGAGACCATATGTTAGGCCATAAAGCAAGCCTTAATAAATTTAAAAACATTGAAATACTGCAAAGCATCTTCTCA
>NW_006921614.1:12474807-12477601 GCF_000298275.1 Orycteropus afer afer
GTACCTATCGGGAGGAAGTGGGAGAGGAGATGTTGCATTGTGCTAAATTGTGGTCAATGTCATGAGACAAAGTGTATGTGATCTGCTGTATGGAAAGTGTATTTGCTCTGTAAACTTTCACCCAAATCACAATAAAAGTAAAAATAAAAATAAAAATAAAAGAGTTGATGCTTTTGAGTTGCAGTGTTGGCAAAAAATGCTGAAAGTACCATAGACTGCTAGAAGAACTAATAAATCTGTCCTATAAGAAGTGCAACTGGAATGTTCCCTGGAAGCGAGAATGGCCAGACTTCATCTTACCTACTTTGGTCATGTTGTAAGAAGGCACCATTCCCTGGAAAAGGATATAATGCTTGGTAAAGTGGAGAGTCAACAAGAAAGGGAAAGGCACTCAACAAGATGGATTGATACAGTGGCTACAACTACGGGCTCAGGTATACCAAGGATTGTGGAGCTGGCACAGGACCAGGCATTGTTTTCTTCTGCTGTACATAGGGTCACTATGAGTTAGAGATGACTTGATGACACCTAACAACAGCAATAAACTTGCTGATTATCAATGATAAAATAATATAGCTAATTTCCAGGTCAGTGTTTTTAACTGTTTATTAAGGTATGATTGAATAGAATAACTGCACATATTTAAAGTGTATAATTGAACTGTCAGTGCTTGTATAACCAGTGAAACCATTGCTTCAATCAACATAAGTGAACATGCCCATCACCCCCAAAGGTTTCCTCAAACCACCTGTTAAACTCCCCTTCTACCTCATCATCCCATCTGCATTCTACTACTACTAATTAGGTTGCATTTTGTAGAGTTTCATATAAATGAAATCTTATAGTATATCATATTTTTTTGTCTGGCTTCTTTCACTCAGTAGAATTATTTGAGGTTCATTCATGTTAGTGTGTATAACAATAGTTCATTCCTTTTATTGTTGAGTAGCTTGGCTACATATGGCTTATCCCCTCACTTGTTGATGTCATTTAGGTTGTTTCCAGCTTGGATATATTACATAAAGCTGCTATGAACATATGTGTACAAGTAAGTCTTTGTGTGGACATATGCTTACATTTCCTGTAGGTAAATAACTAGCAGTAATATGGCTAGATCATATGGTAGGTATATGTTTAACTTTCTAAGAAACTGCCAACCTATTTTCTATCATATTGTACCATTTTACATTCCCACCGGCAGTGCTTGCGAGTTCCAGTTCCCCCACATTCTCACCAAACAGTGAGAACCATGCCAACTACTTAGTATGGTCAGTCTTTTTAATTTTAGACATTCTAATAGGTATGTATGGAGCTCTGGTAGCATAGTGCCTAAGGCACTTGACTGCTAAACAGAAGGCTGGTGGTTCAAACCCACCAGCCACTTCTTGGAAGAACAGTTGGTCAATCTACTTCTGTAGTGATGCCGCCTCAGAAACACAAGGAGGGGTTGCTATGAGCCGGGTCCAACTTCAGGGCACATAACAACAACATAGCAATAGGTATATACAGGAGCTCTGCTATTGTAGTGCCTAAGGCACTTGACTGCTAACCAGAAGGCTGGTGGTTCAAACCCACCAGCCACTCCTTGGAAGGAAGGTTGGGAACTCTACTTCCATAGTGATACTGCCCCAGAAACCCAAGGAGGGGTCGCTACGAGTCAGGTTCAACTCTACCACACATAACAACAACAGTAGGTATGTAGTATTGTTATTGTTTGCATTTCACTAATGACTAATGAACTTCAATTCATATGATGTACCATACACAAAAATTAACTCAAAATGGATCACCAACCTAAACCTAAAACTATAAAGCCTCTAGAAGGAAACTTAAGAGAAAACCTTTGTGACCTTGGATTACTTAAAGATTTTTTAGATACAAACCAAAACCATGATTCATAAAAGGATAAACTGGACTTCAGCAAAATTTTAAATGTCTGCTGTTCCAAAGACTCTGCAAAGAGAATGAAAAACAAATCACAGACTGGGAGAAACTCTTTGCAAAACATATATCTGATCAAGGATTGGATCTAGAATATATAAAGAACATTTTTTAAAAAATAAGGAGAAAAAACATTTTATTTAAAAATGGGCAAAAGATGCTAATGGTGGTGGAATGTATTGAAGAGGGATAGTAGTAATGGTGGAACAACAGAGAAAATGTCATCATTACCCCTGAGTTGTAAATGCGGAAGTTGTTATGTTCACAAATGTATTGTTGTGTATGTTTTCACCACAATAATAATGAAAAAAATTTTAATGGGCAAAAGATTTTATAAATACATCATCAAAGCAGAAAATACACATGATAAATAAGCACATGAAAAGATTCTCAGTGTTGCTAGTCATCCTGGTCAGCATTTATTGCCTCTCAGAACAGTACTGCTAAGACTGTGGCAGATATAAAGGGGAACAAGATCTGTGGACATCTGTGCATACTACACAGGTTGAGGACTTATTATATGCTTCTCACTGATTTTTTTTTTTTTCTTTTTTGAGCAAGGTAAGCACGGGCGGGCTTCTGCTTCCTCACTGATCTGCACTGAACACTTTGCCTTGTTACCCTCCCGAGAGGGACCGGGTCTCCGGGAGCAAGGTAAGCACGGGCGGGCTTGTACTTACTCACTGACCTGCACTGAACATTTTCCCTTGTTACCCTCCCAAGTGGGACCGGGTCTCCGGGAGCAAGGTAAGCACGGGTGGGCGTGTGCTTCCTCCCTGATCTGCACTGAACACTTTCCCTTGTTACCCTCCCGAGAGGGACCGGGTCTCCGGGAGCAAGGTAAGCACGGGCG
>NW_006921614.1:12477750-12478171 GCF_000298275.1 Orycteropus afer afer
CTTGTGCTTACTCACTGATCTGCACTGAACACTTTCCCTTGTTACCCTCCCGAGTGGGACCGGGTCTCCGGGAGCAAGGTAAGCACGGGCGGGCTTGTGCTTCCTCACTGATCTGCACTGAATACTTTCCTTTGTTACCCTCCCGAGAGGGACCGGGTCTCCGGGAGCAAGGTGGGCACGGGCCGGCTTGTGCTTCCTTACTGATCTGGAATGAACACTTTCCCTTTTTACCCTCCCGAGTGGGACCGGGTCTCCGGGAGCAAGGTAAGCACGGGCGGGCTTGTCATTCCTCACTGATCTACCCTGAAAAATTTCCCTTTTTACCCTCCCGAGAGGGACCGGGTCTCCGGGAGAAAGGTGGGCACAGGTGGCCTTGTGCTTCCTCACTGATCTGCACTGAACACTTTCCCTTGTTACCCTC
>NW_006921614.1:12492560-12493255 GCF_000298275.1 Orycteropus afer afer
ATGGGCTCAAGTATAGCAGGGATTGTGGGACTGGCACAGGATCGGGCAGTGTTTCGTTCTGCTGTGCATGGGGTCGCTATGAGTTGGAAACGACTTGACGGCACTTAACAACAACAGCAACAATTTCACTGCTTTCTAATTTAGCTAAAGACATTCTGATTCAGGATGGCATACTGACCACACGCTTGTATATCCTCTCCTCTCCCTCTAGTCTAAACCTACTAATATGATAGGAATGAATTAAAACAAAATCCCCAAAAATGAAGAGAATGAGCAGAGGGAAAAAGTAGACAAGAGATGTCTACACATTTCTGGAAGATAGTAGATATAATCATCTCTTCTAATGAAACAGTAGGCAGAGTAAGCTGCACAATAATGAAAAGAAAACATTTTATTTGTCAGAGGTCAGTATAAGGAACCATCTGGCTCACCTAGCAGATCCCACAGGGGCACCAGGTTTGGAATCTGCAGCAACAGTGGAGAGCAGGGATGAAAAGTGGAACAGAAAACAGAGAGATTAAAGCGTTATAATGGCACAGATGATCACCCCCACACTCCAAGTCCTCTTTCATGACCTCTAATACTTACTCCCTACCACTCATCAGCTGATTGTGGAACAGACCATCAACTGCTCATATGCAAATTCCACTTGAAGTTAAAGACAATTAAAACAAGTCCACGAGAGCCAAAATATG
>NW_006921614.1:12494285-12499370 GCF_000298275.1 Orycteropus afer afer
AGTATAGCAGGGATTGTGGGGCTGGTGCGGGATCGGGCAGTGTTTCGTTCTGCTGTGCATGGGGTCGCTATGAGTCGGAAACGACTCGACAGCACTTAACAACAACAACAACCACTCATCTATCAGTTTGTTGTACTGTGGAGACTTGTGTGTTGCTGTGAGAATGGAGGCTATGCCACCAGTATTTTGAGTACCAGCAGGGTCACCTATGGTGGACAGGTTTCAGCAGAGCTTCCAGACTAAGGCACACTGGGAAGAAGAACAGGGCCACCCACTTCTGAAAAAATTAGCCTGAAAACCTTATGAATAGCAATGAAACACTGTCTAATGTATTACTAGAAAACTGATACAGTGCCAGAAGATGAGCCTCTCAGGTTAGAAGGCACTCAAACTACTACTGGTGAAGAGCTTCCTCCTCAAAATAGAGTCTACCTTAATGACATGGATGGAGTAAAGCTTCTGAGACCTTCATTTGCTGATGGGGCACGATCTATAATGGGCAGAAACAGGTGAAAACATTCATTAATAGTCAGAACATGGAATGTATGAAATATGAAACTAGGAAAATTGCAAGTTGTCATAAATGAAATGGGACACATAAAGATCGATATCCTAGGCATTAGTGAGCTGAAATGGACTAGTATTGGCCATTTTGAATCAGACAATAAAATAGTCTACTATGCTGGGTGTGGTAAAGGTTGTGTGTCACCTTGGCTGGGCCTGGTTGAGTGGCTGGGCAGCTGGTGGTAGTTACTTCCCATGATGAGACTGGCAATCACCTCTATGTGGGATCTATCACAAACAGCTGAGTTGCTGCTCTAGGGGTGTAGTCTGCTTCCCATATATAAGAAGCAGCTTTGGGAATGGTCTCTAGCCTTTTGGCATGCTTGAACCCTGCATGTAGCCAAGTCATTGTTCAACAGCCTGCCATGCTTTTCTGATCTTGGGACTTCATTTGGATTTGAATTAATGGCCTGTTTGCTAACACTGGGACATTTTTGCTTGTCAACCTTGGGCTTGTCAGCCTCAGCAGCTAGCAGCTGTCTGAATAAAGAAAAGCCTCCAGCTTCAGTGGGCCAGGAGCAGGAGGCAGAGCTGAAGCCCAAGGTTGAGGGGCTTTCACCCAGCCCCTAGACTGGCACTTTGAATTAGTGGCCTGTTTGGTAACGTTGGGACTGTGCCCTTTTTTACTTGTCAACCTTGGGCTCATCAGCCTCAGTGGCTAGCAGCTATCTGAGTGAAGAAAAGCCTCCAGCTTCAGTGGGCTGGGAGCAGGAGGCAGAGTTGAAGACCAAGGTTGAGGGGCTTTCACCCAGCCCCTAGAGCCTGACACTTTGAATTCTGACTTAAAGCTTCCAAATTGTAAGAGAATAAACTCCTGCTTGTTCAAGCCATTCCACTTGTGGTATTTCTGTTAGAGCAGCATTAGGTAACCAGTAACCAAAACACTGGACATGACATATTGAAGAGGAATGGCATTGCATTCATCGTCAAAAAGAACATTTCAAAATCTATCCTGAAGTACAATGTTGTCAGTGATAGGATAATAGCCATAAGCCTACAAGCAAGACCAGTTAATACGACTATTATTCAAATTTCCACAATAACCACCAAAGAGAAAGATAAAGAAATTGAAGATTTTTACCAACTTCTGCAGTCTGAAATTGGCCAAATGTGCAGTCAAGATGCATTGATAATTACTAGTGATTAGAATGTGAAAGTTGAAAAGAAGAAGCATTGGTAGTTGGAAAATATGGCCTTGGTGATAGAAATGATGCTGGAGATTGCATGATAGAATTTTGTAATGCCAATAACTTAATCATTGCAAATACTTTTTTTTTAACAACATAAATGGCATCAATACACATGGAACTCACCAGAGGGAATACACAGAAATCACATCTACTACATCTGTGCAAAGAGGCAATGGAGAATCTCAATATTATCAGTTAGAACAAGGCCAGAAGCTGGCTGTGGAACAGACCATCAATTGCTCATATGCAAGTTCAAGTTGAAACTGAAGAAAATTAAAACAAGTCCAAGAGAGCCAAGATATGACCTTGAGTATATCCCACCTGAACTTAGAGACCACCTAAAGAACAGAATTGACATATTGAATACCAATGTCTGAAGATCAGATGAGTTTATAGGCTGACATCAAGAACATCATACATGAAGAAAGCAAAAGGTCCATAAAAGACCAGAAGGGAAGAAAAAAATAAAATGGATATCAGAAGACTCTGAAATTTGCTCTTAAATGGAGAATAGCTAATGCTAAAGTAAGAAAGTTTGAAATAAAAGAGCTGAACAGAAAATTTCAAAGGGAGGCTCAAGAAGACAGAGTCAAGTATTATAATGAAATGTGCAAAGACCTGGAATTAGAAAACTGAAAGGGAAGAACATGTTTGGCATTTCTCAAGCTGAAAGAAATGAAGAAAAAACTCAAGCCTTGAGTTCCAATATTGAAGGAAATTCTAAGGGCAAAATATTGAACAATGCAGGAAGCATCACAAGAAGATAGAAGGTGTACAGAGTCACTGTACCAAAAAGAATTAGTCAATGTTCAACCATTTCAGGAGGTAGCATATGATCAAGCACCAATAGCATTGAAGGAAGAAGTCCAAGCTGCACTGAAGGAACTTGTGAAAAACAAACCTCCAGGAACTGGCAAAATACCCAATGAGATGTTTCAACAAACAGGTGCAATGCTGGAGGCACTTACTCATTTATGCCAGGAAATTTGAAAGACAGCTACCTGGCTAACCAATTGGAAGTGAACAATATATGTGCCCATTCTGAACAAAGGTGATCCAACAGAATGTGGAAATTATCAAGCAGTATCATTAATATCACACACAAGTAAAATTTTGCTGAAGATAATTAAAAAGCAATTGCAGCAGTATATTAACAGGGAACTTCCAGAAATGCAAGCTGAATTCAGAAGAAGATGCTGATGTCAGATGAATCTTAGCTGAAAGCAAAGAATACCAGAAAGATGTTTACTTGTGTTGTATTGACTATACAAAGGCATTTGACTGTGTGGATCATAACAAATTATGGATAACATTGCAAAGAATAGGAATTCCAGAACAATTAATTGTGCTCATGAGGAGCCTATACATAGACCAAGAGACAGTAATTCAAAAAGAACAAGGGAATACTGCATGGTTTAAAATCAGGAATGGCATGTGTCCTGGTTGTATTCTTTCACTATAGTTATTCAGTCTGTATGCTGAGAAAATAATCTGAGAAACTGGACTATATGAAGAAGAAGAACACAGCATCAGGATTGGTGGAAGACTCATTAACAACTTGCGTTATGCAGATGACACAACCTTGCTTACTGACAGTGAAGAGGACTTGATGCACATACTGATTAAGATCAAAGACTACAGTCTTCAGTGTGGATTACACCTCAACATAAAACAAAAGCAATGGTACAGATTGAAGGTGTTAGGGGCTTCGTTTTACTTGGATCCACAGTCAACACCCAGAGAAGCAGCAGTCAAGAAATGAGACGTTATATTGCACTGGGCAAATCTGCTGCAAGAACAAAATTGCTTTGTTGAAGAGCAAAAAAGTCACTCTGAATACTGAGGCACACCTAACTCAAACCACGGTATTTTCAGTCCCCTAATATGCATGTGGGGAGGAGCCCTGATAGCATAGTGCCTAAGGCATCTGACTGCTAACCAGAAGGCTGGCGGTTTCAAACCCACCAGGTGCTCCTCAGATGGACATTTGGGCAATCTACTTCAGTAGTGATACTGCCTTGGAAACCCAAGGAGGGGTCGCTATGAGTCGAGTCTGACTTGACAGCACATAACAACAACAACAACAATATACATGTGAAAGCTGGACAATGGATAAGGAAGACCGAAGAAGAAATGACTTTGAATTGTGGTATTAGTGATGAATACTGAAAATACCAAACTGGCAGAAGAACAAACAAGTCTGTCCTGGAAGAAGTGCAGCCGGAATGCACCTTTTAGAAGCAAGAAAGGCCAGACTTTGTCTCACCTACTCGGGTCATGTTGTGAGAAGGGACCAGTCCCTGCAGGATATCATGCTATGTAAATTATATAGTCAAAGAAAAAGTGGAAGATCCTCAATGAGATGGACTGACAGAATGGCTGCAATTATGGCCTCAAGCATAGCAAGGATTGTGAGGATGTTGTACACAGGGTCGCTGTGGGTCACAAGTGACTCAAGGGCACCTAACAACAATAACAACACTTACCCCTAAGAAAGAAAACACAAATTTTAAAATGAAAAGTTTGTGTCTAAAGACTTGTTTGGGAACATGAAGACAACTAGTGAGCACCCTGTTCCACAATCAGCTCCTGGCCTAGTTTTGGCTGAAGATATTGAGCTTTTCCATTTCCTCTTGCCACAGATGCAGTCAATCTGATTCCGGTGTACTCCATCTAGTGAAGTCCACGTGTATAGCCACCATTTGTTTGTTGAAAAAAGGTATTTGCAATGAATTAATCATTGGTCTTGCAAACTTCTACCATGCAATCTCCAGCATTATTTCTGTCATCAAGGCCAAATTTTCCAACAACCGGTGATTCTTCTTTGTTTCCAACTTTTGCATTCCAATCACCGGTGATAAACAACACATCTTGATTGCATGTTCGGTCAATTTCATACTGCTGAAGTTGATAAAAATCTTCAATTTTCTCATCTTTGGCTTTGGTGGTTGGTGCATAAATTTGAATAATAGTATTAACTGCTCATATGCAAGTTCAATTTGAAATTGAAGACAATTAAAACAAGTCCACAAGAGCCAAAATATGACCTTGATAATATCCCTCCTGAATTTAAAGACCATCTAAAGAATAGATTTGATGCATTGAACACCAATGACCAAAAACCAGAAGAATTGTGGAATGACAATTAAAAGTATCATCCACGAAGAAAGCAAGAGGACATAAAAAATATGAGAAATAAAGAAAAGACCAAAATTGATGTCAGAAGAGACTCTGAAACTTGCCCTTGAACAGAGAGTAGCTAAAGCAAATGGAAGAAATGACAAGATAAAAGAGCTGAACAGAAGATTTCAAAGAGCAGCTTGAGCAGACA
>NW_006921614.1:12502780-12520957 GCF_000298275.1 Orycteropus afer afer
ATTCCAGAACACTTAATTGTACTCATAAGGAACCTGTACATAGAGCAGGAGGCTGTCTTTCAAACAGAAAAAGGGAACACTGCATGGTTTACAATCAAGAAGGGAGTGTGTTCAGGGTTGTATCCTTTCACCATACTTATTCAATCTGTATACTGAACAAATAATCCAAGAGGCTGGACTATATAAAGAAGAATGTGGCCTCAGGATTGGAGGAAGAATCATTAACAACCTGCAATACGGTGACAACACAACTTTGCTTGCTGAAAGTCAGGATGACTTGAAGTACTTACTGATGAAGATTGAAGAATACAGTCTGCAGTATGGATTACATCTCAATATAAACAAAAAACCTCACAACAAGACCTATAGGCAGCATTACAATAAATGGGGAAAAGATTGAAATTGTCAAAGACTTCACATTGCTTGGTTCTACAACTGACACCAGTGGAAGCAGCAGTCAGGACATCAGATGACATATAGCACTGGGCAAATTGGCTGCAAAGGACTTCTTTCAAGTGCAGAAGAGGAAAGATGTTCCCTTGAGGACTAACATGAATCTGACACAAGCCATGGTATTTTCAATCGCCTCATATGCATGTGAGACCTGGACAATGAATAAGGAAGACCAAAGAAGATTTGATGCTTTTGAGCTGTGGTGTTGGTGAAGAATGCTGATAGTACCATGGACTGCTAAAGGAACTAACAGGTCTTTCCTGGGGGAAGTACAGCCAGAATGCTCCTTGGAGGCGAGAATGGCCAGACTTCATCTTACGTACTTTGGTCATGTTGTCAGAAGGGACCATTCCCTGGTAAAAGATGTCATGCTTGGTAAGGTGGAGGGTCAATGAAAGAGGGGAAGGCTCTCAACAAGATGGATTGACATAGTGGCAGCAGCAATGGGCTCAGGCATAGTGGGGATTGCAGTGCTGGCTCAGGACCAGGTGGTGTTTTGTTCTGCTGTGCATAGGGTCGCTATGAGTTGAAGACAACTCGACAGCACCTAACAACAACAATAACAGTTACCACACTGTGGCCTCACTGTCCTCTCTCCACATCTGCTAGCACAATTGGAGACTTGCTCCTCTCAGCTCCAGCAGCTGGCTTTGAGGTCTGCTAGGGAAAGCACGTGTCCTGGAAGGCAAGGGTCACAACCAGCCATGCTTCCCAACCTCAGATGTCCCTTAAACACTGCTCTGCAGTCCCTAGATAGTGTCTTCTCTCATTCCTCTTGAGGACTCCTTTTTCCCAAGCCCTAACCAAGTCCAACCCCGTGTTCAGCAGATGGTGCTATTTCTGATTTTACAAAGAAGTAGAGGTTATCAGGTTTGATTTCCTCATGTCCTTGTCCCTGTGTTCAAATACTTACCTGCACCTGTCCTCATTCTTACCTTCCTCTTCTTATCAAAGATTAATCTACCCACCTGCTCTGACCCTCTCTATTCCCTCAGGAACCTCACCCCATAAGCCATGTAGTGTTTCTAAAGACTGTAGTAGACTCTGGATGGGCTGCCTAGATCCCTTTCAAGAAAAGACTTGTCCCGGATGCTGGAGTACTGTTAGCACAAACCTTTCTGTTGCCACCTTCTTCAAAGTCTGCACCAGCTACAAAGAGAACTGCCTTACGCATGGCCTCCCCTTTCCCAGAGCAGCCCACATCCAATGATGGAGGCAGATGCATAACGGCCAGGCCATTTGGCCTAGTGCAGGACAATGCTGCCAGGCCATGTTAGCTCCAAAGTGCCTAGAGGCCTGTGGAGCCTGCACTGCCACTTTATTTCTCCCTCTGTCCAATCTTTCTTCCCCCACAACTCCCCATCCCCAGGACTGATCCCAAGTATACTACCTACTAAACATCCTACACACTGAACTCCAAGTCAGAGTCTGCTTCCTAAAGGCCCAATCTGTGGCAGCTAGTGTCAGAAGTGGTTCCAGAAAGCAGGCAATAGTGAAGGGTCTCAGAGCTGAATCAATCACTGTGAAGCTGGCACTGATGGGAGCCCCCTAAGCAAGTTAGTGGTCTTACTGTGAAAACGTGCACCAGTGGTGAGTGGTGGGGGGCAGACTAGTAGAGAGAATGCCCTATTTGGTGATCTCTGGGCATTTAAAAATTTTGGGGAAAGAGTGTCTATAAGGACAGGAGAGTAGATGGCCATTTTTAACACATCAATTCTCTAAAGATTCTCAAAGTGTGGTCCTAGGACCAGCAGCATCAGCATCACCTGAAAACTTGTTAGAGATGCAAATTGCAGGTGGCCAACCTAGACCTACTGAATCAGAAAGTCTGGAAATGGGACCCAGCAATCTGTTTTAACAAGTCCTCCAGACGACTCTGATGCAGGCTTAAGCTTGGGAACCACTTCTCTAGAAAAGTCTGAGAATGTTTAACAGGCCCAAGAAAGCCAAGTGTGAAAACCAGAGAGCATCCTTGTAGTGTTCAACGAGGCTCAACTCCTGCAGTTCAAGGTCTGACAAGGCTGAGACCAGATAAAAGCCTTAATCACTGGTGGCTCTCCCTATGGATAAAGACTGAGAGAAGAGGCCATTTCAGGACTAGGTTACTGATAACAACAGGGATTGATACATCCCCCAAAACAATAGGGGCCAAACAGTGATGAACCATAAGAAGCATGGTACGTACAACGTCTCAAGGTCAGCGTGATAACCAAGGGGGCTCAGCTGCAGAGGGTTAGGGAGATAGTTAGTAGAACATGGCATTCCCAGAGGCAAAATCAATGGGCAGCCAGCAAAGATACTATTAAACTTATACTTTCAGAAGAAATCAAGGATAGGTGAGTACAATGACCTCAATACAATATTATGATCCTATGCTCAGTTCCTGGATCTGAAACCCAGTAATTTAAGAGTTGACTGAGTCTCCTGCAAATGTACACACTAATGTTTGTCCCAGTCTTTCTCCAAAGGGACCAATAGCCACTTAAGTAACAGTACACTAGGGAAGAGGCATACTCAAACATTTGAAGGACTACGGATACAGGGCAAAGGCCAGAGTTGAAATTGAGATCTGGAGAAATGAAGCATCATCATAGTCTTCCAGTGAGAGTGCGGGATACAGGAACCAGGGAATAAAAGGAATCCTAGCAAGATCTGACCTCAGTGACCCACTGCTGCAGACCCATCTGGGGTCATTTCCCTGAGATAGACATTCCCAGAACTTGGCACAACTCACACATTGGATCCTTGGCCTGTGGGATAAGAGTGTTCATAATGGGAAAAACAAAGGGAAGCCTATTAAACTATTCATCCCTCAGCCAAGAGAGTAAATAAATGGGGGGGGGGGATGTATCCTAGGGATGAAGGTGGAAATTGGTGCCACCCTTAAGGAAGACTACATGAGTCAAGGAATCAAGAGGTGGGGACAGCAATGGTTCCACCTACCATCACTCCCAGTGCCCCACTTGTGATCTGTGCTCCCTGAACTTACATCTCTGGACTGCAGGATTAGAGGTCCTGTTTCCCAAAAGGAATACACTTCCACCAGGGGACATAGCAACCATCCCCCTAAGCAATAACCGATGGTTGTCTCCTGGGCAGTATGGAGTCCTTGTGTTGTCATTCTGTGGGGGTAATTCACCCTGATCATAGGAAGGAGATAGGGTTGTTTTCACCTCAGAGGGGTAAGGAGGAAAATGTTTGGTACACAGATGATGTACTTCAGTGCCATTTGGTACTGCCATGGGCAATTGTAATGGTCAATGGGGGAAAGCAGCACTTCCAGCCCAAAGAGGGCACAGGGACCAGACTCCCCTACCAGGATAGAATCGTTGCCCAGTTGCTGGGAGTGCTGTCAGCTTGCAGCCTTGATGTATCAGTCCCATTAAGGGTTACCTCAGCTACCAAGAAGTGCCTTACCCAAGGGCCTTTCCTGGGGTGGCTCTTTAATGGAGGCAAAGGAATAAAGGCCTGGCCACTTCAGCCAGTACAGTCAATTCGGACAGCCATTTTATTTCTTTCCCACTTCCTCCCTGGAGTTACCTCTTCCCTGTGTCCTTCTTTCCTGTTGCCCTTTGAGCTATCTCCCTGTGCAAATACTGCCCTTCTGTTCTCCCGTGATTGATCGTTCTAAGGAATGCATCTACCTGATATAATGTTCACCCTATATGCCTGTCTATTATTTGGCTGGAAACCACAGGAGTGAGTTCAATTCCAGACCTGAAGGGTCTCATCTTCCAGCACTATATTGGACAGTATTCTGTTGTGATTATAGGGTTTTACCAAAAACTGGCTAATTTTTGGCAATAGATCATTAGGCTTTTCTTCCTAGTCTGGAAGCTCCACTGAACCTGTCCACCATAGGTGACCCTGCTGGTATTTCAAATGCCAGTGGCATAGTTTCCAGCACCACAGCAACACACAAGCCACCACTGTACAACAAACTGGCAGGTAGTGGATCCCAAGGGTCAAAAAACAAAACAAAACAGAACCCATTGCCATCAGTCAGTTCCAACTCATAGCAACTCTATAGGACAGAGTAGGACTGCCCTTTTCCAAGGCTATAATCTTTACAGAAGCGACTACCATATTTTTCCCCTATGGAGTGGCTGTTGGGTTCAAACTGTCAACCTATGGATTAGCATCTGAGTGTTTAACCACTGTGCCACCAGGGCTCCTTATCCCAAGGTCATCAAAAAACAAAAAATCAAATCCATTGCCAATTAATTGATTCTGATTTATAGTGACCCTATAGGACAGAGAAGAACTGCCACATAGGGTTTCCAAGGCTGTAAATCTTTACAGAAACAGACTCCCTTATAAATGTCTAGACTCTCTCTCTCTCTGAGTTTGCTTTCTGGAGGACCCAGCCTGGGACAGCTCCTTCTGTAGCCTTTTCTCATCCTACTTTAGACATCTCTGAGCAATTTTGTCATAACGATGAGTTTGGTCATCACCTAATTTCTGAAGTATATGACTACAGCCAACCTCACTTTTCCTAGAGCATACCCAATTGCTACTGACCATCATATATTACCTGTCCACAGCACTTGGAGTCTCAGTGTGTCCACCAAGCTCATCACTTTTTCTCTTCTCTCCCTTCTGCCCCATGCCTGCTTCTCTTGCTGTATTCCCTAAGTTGGTGAGTATACCAGCATTCACTTTGCTTCCCAAATCATTAACATGGGAACTTTCCTATATTATTCCAAACAATTCTGCTTTCCGATATCCCCTGCCCCTCCTCCCACCCACCCTTTTGACCTCTACCATCACTGTCCTCTCTCAAGCCTTCCTCATCATTTGCCAGACTGTGCTGTGGCATTCTTACTGGTCTCTCTGCTTCTCATTTCATTAGCTTCCAACTGGTCTTCTTTACTATTGTTGGAGAGATCTAACTAACACATAAATCTAATCATGTTGTTGTTAGCTACCATCAAGTCAACTCTCAATTCATAGCGACCCCATGCACAACTGAACAAAACACTATCCAGTCCTGTGCCACCCCTATGATTGCTTCTGGATTGGACCACAATTGTGACCTCTGTTCTCATTTGTTTCTCCTTTTAGAATGGATCTCTTTGATTTGTCTTTTCTCTTAGCCCTAAACTTCCAGATCCCTCTTACTACCACCCAGCTGTTAAGAACCACACCATGTGGAATATTACCTAGGCTTGCTCTGAAAAGCCATTCCACACTTCCGGTCTCAGGTCCTTTTATCAAAAGGTATCAGCTAGGTGTTCCATTCCCATAGGGCTTTTCTAGACTTTAGAAGTCAATGTTAATGGCTGAGACTTGCATACTTTGCTTTCCTTCTTAGATAACTTTTTTTAAAGTTCCTTTATCTCAAACAGTGATTGAAGTAAGAATTCTAATCACTGTGGTATGGCCAAAAAAAGAAACAAATCTGGGCAGAGGCATACATAGCTTGGCTGAAGTCTGGGTTGGAATGTGAAAAAGCAATATGGTTAATGAGTTACTGGAAGCCAGGGAATGAAGAAGAGAAGAGTGTAGAGAGTTGTTGAATATTAAAATCTTGTAAATATAACTCTTTTGAAGCAAATCTGTTAACCTCTGCACTATTCACTTGTTGGGCTGGATAATTATTTGTTAGGGAGCTCTGGTGGTGTAGTGCCTAAGGCACTTGACTGCTAACCAGAAGGCTGGTGGTTCAAACCCACCTGCCACTCCTCAGAAGGAATTATTTGTTATGGGGGGTGAAGACTGTTCTGTGATTGTGTAATGCTTAGCAGTATCCCTAGTCACTCCCCAACCAGATATGTGTTTTGGATCTGGTGGTATAGGGCCTAAAGCATTTGACTGCTAACCAGAAGGCTGGCAGTTCAAACCCACCAGCCACTCCTCAGAAGGAAGACTGGGTGATCTACTTCCATAGTGATACTGCCTCAGAAACCCAAGAAGGGGTCTCTATGAGTCAGATCCAATTGGACGGCAGTGAGTGAGTGAGTGCCACTCTAACAGAAAATACCACAAATGGGTGGCTTTAACAAACAGGGATTTATTCTTTCACAGTTTAGAAGGCAAGAAGTCCAAGTTCAAGGTGCCAGCTCTATAGGTGGGGTGAAAGCCTCTCCATCTTGGCTTCAGCTCTGCTTCTTGCTCCTGGCTCGCTGAAGCTGGAGGCTTTTCTTAATTCAGGCAGCTGCTGGCTGCTGAGGCTGACAAACCCAAATGCAAAATGCAACCACTGCCGTGGAGTTGGATCCAATTTATAGTGACCCTTCATTGGGTTTCTGAGACAGTATCTCTACAGAAATAGATTTCCCAACTTTCCTTCCAAGGAGTGGCTGGTGGTTTTGAACTGCCAACCTTCTGGTTAGCAGTCAAGCGCCTTAGGCACTATGCCATCAGAGCTCCCTGACAAGCCCAAGGTTGACAAATAAAATGGCACATTCCCAAGATTATCAAATATGGCAGGTCACTAGCTCAAGTCCAGAGACAGTCCCAAAATCAGCAGGAAACATGGCAGGCTACTGAATGAAGACTTGGCTACATGCAGGTCCAAGTGTGCCAAACAGCTACAGAGATCTTTTTCAACGCTTCTTCTTAAAAACTGGAAGCAGACCACCTCCCTAAGGCAGCTATGCAGTTGCTCCAGTAGATTCCACCATGGAGTTGATTACCAGTCTCATCATGGGGAATAACTATATCCAGCTGCCTAGCCAAGTTGACACACAACTACCACAATATGGCTATTGTCACTGTTATCTATTGTGTGACGTCAGCCCTGACTCATGGTGACCTCACACACAATGGAACAAAATGCAGTGAGTGAGTGAGTGCCGCTCTAACAGAAAATACCACAGATGGGTGGTATTGTGCCATACCCCTGATAGTTTGTGGCTCTGACCATCATCATCCATAGGGTTTTCATTGGCTGATTTTTCAAATAGGTCTAGTCCATCTCTGTGTGGAAGCTCTGCTGAAACCAGTTCAGCATCACAGCAACACACAAGCAAGCCTCCACTGACAGATAACTGGTGGCTTCACATGAGGTGCACTGGCAGGGAATCGAACCCAGATCTACCACATGGAAGGCAAGAATTCTACCACTGAACCTCCAATGTCCCCCTGATCGTGTTACTTTCTCTAATCAAAAGTGCTTCAATGAGTTTTAGCCTCAATGAGTTTGCAAACATTCAGCTACCTGCCTGTCTCCTTCGTGTCTATCCTTTTCTTCACCTTCTAACTTCACACTCCAGCAACACTGAGCTCTGTGTTACAGTCAGAATGCCTGGCCCTCACTGGCCGCCCCGGGCGTCACTGCACTGGAGCCTCTCTGTCTGGAACCCTGTCCCAACTTACCTATCTGAGAAATTATTCATCCTGATGTTAGCTGACCCCAGCAATGAGAGGAGCTTTCCTGCTTCTCCGGGCAGGCTTGGCGTCTTTCCCTTTACCCTTCATTTCTACCTCCTATAGGGCAATCATTTATGCCATGGCCTTTTTTAATCTTTTTTTTTTTTTTTTTAATTTTAGACTTTTTTTTAGAGCAGTTTTAGGTATTGAGAAAAATTGTGCAGAAAGTACAGTGATTTCCCACATGCCTTTTCCCCTACTGCACACTGTTTCTCTTACTGTTAATATCTTGCCTTACTGTAGCACATTTGCTACAACTAATGAACCAATATTGCTGCATTATTATTAACTGAAGTCCATAGTTTACATTGGGACCACTCTTTGTACTGTATAGTCCTGTGAGTTTTGACAAATGCATGTATCATTACAGTATCATTCAGAATAGTTTCACTGCCTGTATAATGCCCTGTGGTCCACCTATTCATCCCACCACTCTTTTCCTGAACCCCTGAAAATCACTGATCTTTTTAACGTCTCTATGGTATTGCCTTCGGAAGGAAGGTTGGGCAATCTACTTCCGTAGTGATACTGCCTCGGCAACCCAAGGAGGGGTCGCTATGAGTCGGGTCCCACTCGATGGCACATAACAACAATAACAACATGGTACATGGTATTGCCTTTTCCAGAATGTCATGGGGTTGGAATGTAACAGCTTTTTTACATCCATCTTCCATCTCAGAAAGTAAGAGTCTTTTATCCTCAACTTTCAGTGTAAGCACCGGGTCCAGTAGTAATAAGCATAAAACAAATACATTCAGCTCTTTGTATTCTTGAGTTCCCTATCAGGGATCCAACAACTGTGGATTGAAAATATTAGAGAAGCAGCATTTGTGCAGGGAAAAAGCTCAGAGGGCAGGAACGCATAGGAAAGAAGGACACAGGGCAAAGGTAATCACAGGGAGGAAGTGGCAAGAGAGCTGTTACAAAGTAGGGATTGCAATGAATGTCAGGAGACAAAATGTATTTTGTTGAATTGAAAATGAATTTCCTCTGTAAACTTTCATTCAAATCACATTAAAAAAGTTTAAAAAAGAGAGAGAGAGAGAGAGAAATGTATTTGAGAAAAAACAAATGAAGTGGTCAAAGCAATCCTTCAAAGGCTAAGAGAGCTTCAAGTCTATTTACACAGTATTAACATTATATTAGGTATTATAAGTAATCTACAAGTGATTTAAAGTATATGGGTGGATGTGAGTAGGTTATATGCAAACAGTTTTGCCATTTTATCTAAAGGATTGAGCATCCTTTAGTATCCATGGGGTTCTAGACCACTGTATTGCTAGAATGGCTGAGGGAGGGAATTCATAGAAGCCAAGTTTCTTAGGATTGAGACCTGGCTCCACCATTATCTCTTGCTTCTGTGCTATGCTCCCTTTCCCTAGCTGTAAACTGAGATGATTGACTTAAATTATTTCTAAAGTGCCTTGCAGGGTTGATACTCTATGAAGATCAGATAATTGTGCAGAACGGCAACAAGATCTTCACTCTGCCCAGCTCCACGCAGGAGGGTGTAATTCCAAAGATGAGCACTAGGTGGCAGGAGGGACGGAAACGGGCCGGATGCAGAGCCGCTTTCGCTTTCAGAAAGGAATGTGTGGGTCCGTGGATTTCTGCTCTTGACTCAGAACTCACTCAGGAAAGGTCTTTTCTCTAGGTTCTGCAATTCTAGAATACTTAGGTGAAACTACGTTCTAGTCTCCAGGTAGCTCACAGTGCAAAGCTCTCCAATAGCAGAAAGACTAACCGCTCCTCTTTCTGACTGGCATTTTGATTCATCCCCACCTTTTTTCTGCCACCCGTGTGAGTTGAACCCTTTGTCTGTGTGAATTTCACTAGGTGCCAAGGATTATAGTTTAGATGACAGGTAAGAAAATGGCTCTGTGTGGTGACGACTCCTGTCATTCCAGGTCAGAAGGTTGAGTCATGGGTTTATAATGAACATCTGCAAACAAAGTTGAAGTCGATGGAGTCAGTGGAGAAGGAAGAACTTTCCAGAATGTTTGCAGCTTCACAAAATCCCTCTTGTTGGACCTTTAATCCAAAACTGAACCCAAACCCTGTTATACTCCACAGTTGATAATGTGATATTTGGGTTAGCATTTGTGCTATGGTAACATTTTAACCCTGAAATGCCAATGACTGAATGTAAGTCTATTTGTAGCTCATCCCATATATCTAGGTTGAGATAGGAGATGAGTGGGCAGGGCATGAAGTAGGGTCTCTGTCTTCTATAGGCTTTAAGAACCTAGATTAACCAGAGCTCCTCCTGCAGAGAGAGCTGCTGTGTTGGGTCAGCCTTTTATGCTGTGATCTAGAAGTGCCACATCCAGTCCACATGTACCCCACTAGCCAGAGGAAATATGAAAATGTGGGAGCTGGTGGGATGCTATGTGAGCATCACTGTAAGCCTCAGTAACAAAAATGAAGATTTACTGAGAGTTCAACCATCAATGTTTCTATCACTCTTGACTGTGTCCAAGAGGCGTGGCCCATGCTCTTGGACCACTCCAAGCACAGAAGCTCATTATAAGTCTTTCTTTCATTTTGAGAGTAAGTGGTCATTTGCATTCTGCTCCATATCTGTTCCCTACACAAAGCCCACCAACCTAGCTATATTGAACCCCTTGGGTAGGCTTCCTTCCTGTTACTGTGTCATGCTCTATTGAAGCAAACCCAGCCCTTGTGCAGCAGCTCCCGCCTCCTGTCACCTTTCCCAGGACATTGCCCTAGCTAAGTGTACCTCTCCTGTCCCATCAACTTCCACCTCTCTATACACACACTGGTATTATCCCCACCTTAGAAACCAAGTCCCCTTGTCTCAATATTTGCCTCTCGTACCTCCACTCCCCTCTTCAGCAGAATTCCCAGGAAGGGTTTCTATGGTTGCTGCCCTGCCTTTCTCTCCTCCATTCTTTGGTGCTCACTCCATTGGGCTTCCCTTCCCCTCTACTTCATTGTACTGCTCCTTTGAAGTTACCAAAGACCTCCAGATGCTAAAGGCTGGAGTTACATCTCAGTGTCTCCCTCCATCTACCAGGACACTGCTCATTTAGGGGGCCTCCTCCCATCAGGTTCCCCCTTCCCAGTTTCCTCTGCTGGTTCATCATAGTCACAGTCCCAGCCTCTGGTCCCAGCCACTAGTCCTCTAGTTTCTCTGCCTCTTCTCACTGCCAGGTGACCTCCCACAGCCCCACAACTTAAGCTTCATCTATGCACTGATGACTCCTAAATTTGTGTCTCTATGTCCAACTGCTTTCCTATACTCCAAAGCCATAGTCAATTGCCTACCCAACATCTCCATCTAATTTGTAATAGAAAGCCTGCTGCTCCCACAGTCAGCCCAGGACATGACACCTGTGTTCTTCTGGCTATTTGGGCTAAAACCCTTGGCATCTTCCTTGACTTCTCTCATTGTTTCACACTTCACATTTAATCATCAGCAAATCCTACTGGCTCATCTAGAACCTGGCCGCTTCTCATCACCACAATTGTTCTCTCTTTCTGGACCTGTGTACTCGCCTCCTAAATGGTCTTGCCCCATCGTCACTCCTTTTCCTATATGTTCTTAACGGAGTAAACAGAGAGCAGTTGTGTAAAAATGGCTTTTCCTATTTCTTCATTTTTGAAATAGGAGGGTTGGGTTTTCATTAAAAAATTTCCAGGTTTGAGCAGGCTCTTTCTAGGGAAGACTTGTAGACTGTTAGATCTTCTTGTGCTATAAAAGCTATGATTTCATTTTTCCTTTCATTTCTTCTATCTGTCCTCCTAGCCCCTAAAAATCTGGTATTCCAGAACATCTCTACATTTTCTCTACCTCTCACCCCCTGCCAGCCTTCCATTTTTCCTCACCCAGCTTTCTCCCACTTGCTCTTCACAAGTGCAGGCAAAATATTTCTGCTGGCAGCAGCTGTCACAGAGCATTTCTTAGCACACAAAAGAAAAATCCCTGCCCAAGTTCTGATGTCATCAGGCTTTGGCTCAAAAGGAAAATGAGATAATCTTATCAGCTTGATCCAGAAGGAAAAAAGGCTTGAAGTGGATGGAACCATGTTATTCATCGGCACAATCAGCCATAATGAGATTTTTCTATAACTCTTCTCCAAATTAATGTCAATACAGCTTTCCTTACCAACCATATTTCGTAATGACACTCAATTCATCAGTCAGCAGCAGCCCTCCTTCTAGGGCAGAGAGAAGGCTGTGCTCTCTTCTCTCCACCCCAGACCTGCTGCCCCACAGGCCAGGCTGGCAGGAGCCAATGTCTCCCCACCCTGGCCTCTGGCTCAGACAAGTGATGAGTAAAACAGATCCTTCCTTGTCAGACTCGCCAGGAAGCAGCCGGGTTTCCATACCCACTTGTTTTAAGGAAAGGCCTGGAAAAGAGCCCAGGACTTAGAAGAGAAAAGCAAGAGAGGAGTTTTCAACAATACCCAGTTGAGCAGCTGCAGAGGGTAGCCGTTTGGTCTCACTCTCCTGACACCTACTGCTTTCACCAGCTTCTAGGAGATACTGAGTTCCAAGCAGCAGGATAAGTAATCCTGATCTCCAGACGCAGACAGTGTATTGCAGAAACAAGACCAATACAGAGTGATAATTAGCAATGGCTGGCAGGGTATAGAGAGGGCACAATAAGTGGATTGGTAAGAAACATTGCTCATCCCAGGAGTTCAGAAGAGGACTGGCTTAGGTCAGACAGGTAGCAAGGCCCTGAGTGTAAGGGTTATGATTAGTTAGGCTGGAAGAAGAGAGGAGGGGGAAGGGGGTGTGAGAAAATCCAGGGTTACAGGGAATGTGCAGTGTTCAAGGAGGTGTATTCACTAGCTGGGTGGCACTTATTTGGAGTATTGTGTGACCTCAGTTGAACCACATTATAAGCCCATGAAGTAGGTTTTAGGAACACTTGGAGAATAGATGAGGTGCCCAAAACATGCATGGTCACTGAGGGAAGGATCTGGGCCTGGAGTCCAGGTCCTGTACCCACTGTGGAGCCTCATTCCCACCAACCAGGCAGGAAGGGGAATCAGAGGGAACAGGGAGGCATGGAATGAAGCCTAAGAAAGAAGCTGGCTTATAATCATACTCAGGTCTCCAGACCTAGGAGGAAGATAGTGTGCTCCTGCCTCCCTTCATGCTAAGCTCCTGGGCCACATTCATCTAAGGCACAATGTAGCTCTGGAGCCTGCCTGATCCTGGAGGTAGTGCAACTGTGCAAAGACATCATCATTACCAACAGCACCACAGAAAGGGCAAGGTGGACAAACCTCATCTTTATCACTAATTGCATGGTAGGAATCAACAGAAATCCAATTCCAAGCTGGAAGTGGGTCCACGCCTCACCTTCCCACATCTCCATACTTGGTCACAAACACTTCCACAGCAAAAACTCTTTCTCTCTCTCTCTCTAATCTTAATCACTATCTCACTCACTGCTGTTGAGTCGATCTCAACTCATAGTGACCCCTCCTTGGGTTTCCGAGGCAGTATCTCTACGGAAGTAGACTGCCCAATCTTCCTTCCAAGGAGTGGCTGGACACCCCAAAATTTTACTGGGCTTTACTGGGCTAAGTTAAAAGATGTTGTGATAGTTGGAGCTGTGTGTCAACTTGGCTGGACCACAATTCTGTGTGGTTTAAGCAGTTGTGATGTGGTTATTCCCATGATGAGATCAGATGAATATGTTTTGAGCAGCCAATCCATTGAAAGGACTTTCCCTAGGGGTGTGTCCTGCTTCCAGTATATTTATGAACATCCTGGAAAAAGAGACATTCTCTGTAGATTGGGATTCTGTTGTGCTGCCTACAACTGTCCGTGAATGAAGAATCCACCATTCGGCCTGGAGATCTTGGATTCATCATTCTTTGGAGTCAACAGCCAGTATACTATTTGCCAATCTTGAGCTCCTCATCCCCTGCAGCTGCAAGAGTTGGGAAAAGCCTCCAACTTGACGTGGAAAAGCCTCCAGCTTGACGTTTGATACAAGAACTTTGGACTTGCCAGCTTCTATAAGTGTGTGAGCCATTTTCCTAAGATAAATTTCTCTCTCTCTCTCTCTCTCTAGATACATATATATATATACATATATATATATATATATAAGCTTTACTGGTTTTGTTTCTCTAGAGAACCCAGTCTACCACAGATGTCAACCCAAGGTAAAGAATAGGAAACCTCCCTTAAACCAAAATTCTTTGATGATTAAATTTCCAGATATCCTTTGATATATGTTGTTGTTCTGTGCCATCGAGTTAGACCCAACTCATAGAGACCCTTCCTTGGGTTTCCAAGGCAGTATCACTATGGAAGTAGATTGCCCCATGTTCCTTCTGAGCCTTTGATATACGGCATGTCCTTAATGATTCCATTTCTGCAACCAAGTGACCCTGAAACCCTACATGTGCTTTGATGCTATTTCCTAATAAATTAACATGACAATTACTTTCAGGGGACTGTCCTGCAGACCCCAATATTTTGGATTCTTGAGATTTGGTCACCTTGAAGATCAACACATACATATGGTCCTTGATGAACAAGTGTTGTGGTGCTATAACCAAAGGTCACCCGATGACCTATATAACCCACTTTCACTGTCCCATCTTCAGAGCACCTTTCCAATATTTTTGGATTGATGCTGCCTGATTCAAATCATATCTGTTCACAATAAATATATTCTTTTACACTAGTTTCTGGTGTTTCTTTGTGCATTTAAGTTTTTGACAATTCCTGGTGTCAGAAATGGGATCTAAAGCAGCTGACCAATGTCCCCCAGTGCTCCCACTGGACACAAGTGTGACACCCACCAAAGGTTTTCCAGCTTCTCTCTCCACAGAGTATTAGAGGTCATCTGGATTGTTGTTGTTGTTGTTGTTGTTTGCCATCGAGTCAGCCCCGACTCATAGCGACCCCTCCTTGGGTTTCCGAGGCAGTATCACTAAGGAAGTAGGATTGCCCAACCTTCCTTCCGATAAGCCCTCTCAAATTCACAAGTTCTGCTGTTTTTGTGTTTTGAGTTTGAATCCAATATTTATTTGGTGGATGTTTTTCATAGCTGTTAGGACTTTCTCAAAATGTGTTTCCGCAAAAACAGTAAAGCAGTGACTTTCCTAATAGAACTCCAGGGCACTACATACCCCAAAACTATGAATCTAGGTCTTGTTTGTATTTGGATTTATGATCACTAATGACAGTTTGTCAAACAGTGGGCACTTTGGGGCACTAATATATTTAACTAGTAAACTCACTGTTGTTGGGATGACTCCAACTCATAGTGGCCTATAAGACAGAGTAGAACTGTGCATAGGGTTTTAAAGAACATAAATCTTTATAGAAGCAGACTGCTACATCTTTCTCCCACAAAGCCACTAGTGGGTTCAAACCTCTCACCTTTCAGTTATCAGCCAAATACTTTTAACCAGTGCACCACTGGAGCTTCTATTTAACTAGTACCAGTTGGAAATCCTAGCATATTTATGGTCTAAATTAGAAAACCCTGGCTCCAAAACAAGACAACCATAATGGGAAGATTATTTTGACTGATATTCTGAGATTTCCTAATGTATTCAGGATTCTAAAATAGTCTCTCTGAAAGACACTGTTTAAAAAAACATTTTTTAAAAATCATAAGTTTAAAAAGTCTGGGTCTCTAGTCAGCAAAATTAATTAGGTTCAGAAAGGGTGAAACTAGGTTTCATATGGTTGTTACAAAGGAATCCCAGAGTTTTTTAAGCCACAGAAATGTGTGAGCACAAGCTTGAGCACTTTAAGGGTCTTCAGGATGCTTTCCACCAACAGAATGACATTTGTATAAGGATAAGTAGGACTTGAGATGAGCCAGAGCTTTAGGCTGCCCACTAGCTGCAAGAAAACTCATTTTACAGGTACACTGCAAAATAAAACACTGACTAAATCCCATTGCAGACTACCTGCTAGGAATTTTATTTAACTCTGAGAAATTGAAGTTTCATCCTGAGGGAATAGTATCCTTGACATCTAAGATAAGTGATCCTGGAGCTGCCCCCTACAGGATGCTGGCTTAGGGTTCACGTTAAAAAACAAACAAAAAACTCTACTATAAGTTGAATATACTAGAAGTCATGTGGAATTTCAGTGATCACTTGGGGAAAAGGAATCCCCACCAGTTCTGTTTTTTTCCTTCCACTTTGGGAAAATGAGTCCCCATTTGCATTGTCTTTCCTCTTTGCAGAACTTTAGTTTGGTGCTCAGGTTTCCTTAAAGGTTCTGAGATCTCTCCATCTGAACTCTGGCAAATTAATGTGTTTTATTTAGAACATGCTTTTCTGTTCTATCTTAGCAAAAGATTGCTGTAGACATTTTAAGAAACTGTGTTCCTTATTTGCTTTGTTTTGTATTGTGCTGTTTAATAGTATAAGCCTGTTGTTTGTGCTGGCCCCACAAATTTGTGAGTTTATATGGTTTTTCTGTTTCATTTTGTTCTAAGAGCTTGTCTGTGATCTGGAAAGACTTTAATGTGTCTGAGTTTCTGTCTTCCCTCAGGAAGAAATAGCTGAAACTTGCTAATGTCTTCATGAGTCTCAGTTCTTTTCTATCCAAAGAAATGAAGGAAGAAAAGAGGAATAGATGAAATGAAAGGAAAAAAGAAAGAAAGAAGAGTGGAGGAGCTTCTTACACTTGTCTCATGATTTGGGCTTTCAGTAGCCCAAAGTTTGAGAAACTTTGATATAAATGCCTCGGAAACCCAAGGAGGGGTCGCTAGGAGTCGGGGCCGACTCAATGGCAAATAACAACAACAACAACAATTTGAAAGGGCATGAAAAAGGATGGATTGTTTCTCTTGACTGATATAATATGGATTTTAAAAGGACATATTATTCTAAATTGCTTCTCAAAAATATTCTTTACAGTGAACAGAAGATAGGGCTATGACAGTGTAATAATTTCCTACTTCCAGATGGTATTATTAAATTAGATTATAAATTTCCTTCAAAGATCTTTATTCTGATTGGTTTAGTGAAAAACACTTATATAAATTAAATAGTCCAACTATTCCCAGGAATTAATGAAAATGACTTCATTCTGACAAAGATTTTGATGGTAAATGAAGGCTAAGCAGGTTAACAAGACAATAGTAAAGAAAACTTGAAGTGGATATTTTTTAAATATCAAAAAGTAAGATGGTGGACTAGGCAGAAAGACTGCACAGACCCTCTTCAACAAAGAAAAGGGAAACCAATTAACACAGACACAGAAGATAATCCTGGACCTCTGAGGCTTGAAGGGAAGGATATAGAAGTGGAGTGAACCCCAACTAGCAGAAGAATTTGCATGAAAATACCAAAAAAGAAGACAGAGGAACTGTGGTCCGGCAGCAATCCTGAGCAATCCTGACGGCATGGCACAGACAGCTTGGAGATTCCCAAGTGGTGGTAGGGCCTAAGAATTAGCCTAAAAATCAGCCCTGCTAGCCAAGGACTGCACGGAGAACTGCTCTGCTGGCTGGGAAATAAACAGAGAAGGAGAAGAGAAAGGCAGGCTGAGCTGTCGACTTTTGTTGGTCTGGAGGGTGCCATCATTTTGAATGTTTAAAAGCAGCTTGTATATTTTGGATATTTAAAAAGAGAGTGCTCTTGCAGATTCCAGGGGCTTAAGAACACGTTCTACTTTCCAGCAAACCCAAGGACACTCCGGACCTGCAACTCTGAAAAGGCACGACATTCTTCTTATTACTCTTACACCCCACACCTGCTTGGTGAATGGGGGTGCGGCCATCCCCCACTCCCACCTACCTTCCAGGCCCACAGGAAATCCATCACAATCTGTGTGCTCAGACAGGGCCTGGGTATCCCGCCTTGTTCTCCACAGATTTTTTTCCTCTTTTTTTATTTTATTTTTATTTTATTTTTTCTTTTTTGCTTTCTTTTTTCTGGTGATTAGTTTGCTTGTATTTGTCTGTTTTAAAACAACTATTATTATTAATATATTTGTCTTTTTACTACTATTATTAATCTTCCCCTCCCAGATCCTAGTTTTCAGCACTTTTTCTTTTTCCAGTTCCTGAGTGAAAATTTTTTTTTAAGTTAAGTTTTTTTTACCCCTGTTTTCTTGTGGTTAACCCCATTTCTCATTATTCTTTTTGCATTTTTACCATTTTTTCCCTACATTATTCTCTTTCTCTACCTTTTTTCTGTTAGTGCCTGATCCCCAGATATTGCAAGTTTTCCTGTTTTTTCTTCTTCTTCTTTTTCCCTGTTTTATTTTTTTGGTTACTGTTCCTGTGTGATTACATGGTGTGTTTTTTGTCCATGTGCTTTTAGTTTTTTGATGGTTATTCAATTGTAATTTTTGTCTAACTGAGTGAGAGACAGCAACAGTCCC
>NW_006921614.1:12521194-12522284 GCF_000298275.1 Orycteropus afer afer
AAGAATTTTGGAAGAAAATACAAGAACAAAATGACAAAATAAATGAAAAAATTAGAAATGATTCTAAACCTACAGACAGAAATCCAGAAGATTAATACTAAATTGTCAGAAATAGATAACACATTGGAAGGGTAAAGGATTAGAATTGATGTGATGGAAGACAATTAATGAGATTGAAGACAAATACCTGAATACTTCTTTGGAAAGAGATCAATCAGAAAAAAAAAAATCAAAACAAAATGAAGAAAGCCTAAGCTTCACGTCGGATACCATCAAAAGAAATAACTTACATGTCATTGGAATTCCAGAACAGGAAGAGAAAAACAAAACCACTGAGAAAATTGTCCAAAAGTTGCTGGAGGAGAATTTCCCTGATATGAAGAAAGATGACAATATATCCATTCAGAAAGTCCAAAGAACAACAAACAGAATAGTCCCCAAAAGAAAATCACCAAGACACATCATCATCAAACTCATCAAAACCAATGACAAAGACAGAATACTGAAAGCAGCATGGGAAAAACAAAAAGTTACCTACAAAGGACAGCCAGTAAGAATAAGCTCTGATTTCTCAGCAGAAAACTTGCAAGTGAGAAGACAATGGGATGATATATATATAAAACCCTGAAAGAGAAAAATTTTCAACCAAGAATTATATATCCAGCAAAATTGTACCTCAAATATGATGGTGAAATTAGGAGATTTACAGATAAGCAGAAACTAAAGGAATTAGTTAAAACCAGAACAATCTTACGAGAGATGTTAAAGGGAGTCCTTTGAACAGAGAACCAAAAATAGCAAATAACAACCAACCATTGATACACAGGATGATACAACCCAGAAACCACAGCTATGGACATACCAAAGCAAAATGAGCTTACAAGATCATAAACAGGGAATGAGAGACATCAATTGACAAGTGAGGATAGCTGCAAACAAAAAGAGGAAAAAGACTGTGTAGTTACAGAACTTCTAAATGGTGAGGAAGTTAAGAAAGTTGCAAGATAGAATGGACTGTTCTAAACTCAGGGAGAAAATTATAAATCATACAGTAACCTCAAAGAAAAATGATAAACCTTCACATCACAAT
>NW_006921614.1:12528237-12528857 GCF_000298275.1 Orycteropus afer afer
ATAACATGGATGAACTTGGAGGACATTATGCTGAGTGAAATAAGTCAATCACAAAAGGACAAATATTATATTAATCTGTTATTGTAAAAGTTAAGAAAAGGTTTATCTATGGAAGGAAATTTTCTTTGTTGGTTACCAGGGGTGGGAGTGGAGGGGAGGGAATGCTGTTAGATAGATAGATAAGTATTAATTTGGGTGAAGAGAAAGGCAATGTACCAAATGTGAGTGACCAATATGGTGACATTGAGGATGAGAAAGATATAGGGAGGTACAGACAACAAAGATGATCACTTTTGCACATATAGTACTGCGTTGTCAGTGAAGGCAAACATGGGTATATGGATGGATAATTGGGTGAACAGGCTGAACTATTAGGTATGTGTATGAAATGAGGAAAGTATCCAAGAACATGTATAGGATTGGCAGACAATGGTTCTATAAGTTTATGTGAATGATCAGAATTCCCAGGTGTATAGTAGAGCTGACCAGGGGCAATGTTCTGGTCACTGCTTGGCCACAGCCAGCTACCCAGAGGGAATGAGTAGTTGAACCTGTGGGCTTGGGACCATAGTCGCAGGGGACATCAAGCTCAATTGGCATAACATACTACACAAAACATT
>NW_006921614.1:12529435-12534892 GCF_000298275.1 Orycteropus afer afer
AGGGGAGCTGTTGCATTGTGGTAAACTGTGGTCAATGTCATTAGACAAAGTGTATGTGAACTGTTGTACAGAAAGTGAATTTGCTCTGGAAATCTTCACCCAAATCACAATTAGAAAAAAAAAAAAAAAAGGTATCAAAAAGTAAGGTAAATAAGGTGGACATTAAGGTTAAAATAGGAAAATGCTGTCTTATTACAGGTACCAGAATCTGAATGGATCCCCAACATGAGCAATAAAAATACACTCTCTATTTTAGAGGAATTTTAAGAAGTCAAAAGAGAAAAATCACAGTGAAAATCACACGCAAAATAAAAAAGATCCTATCCATATCAATGAAATGGTAGGGTAGAACAAACATACATTTTATCCTAAAAATCAGTTGATAAAGTCTAGGATTGGGTGAAAATATAGGAGATGATGAAAGTCTGGATGAAAACATAGACTATTTAAATAAATTTTATTTCAACAGTAATTATGTTTTGTGGTAAATAGGCCTAACATAATTTCCAATAGTTTTAAGTAGCTTACTTATATTAAATTGAGAAATTGAGTTAATGGATATTCATTATATTTTAAGTTTATTTACTTTTGCTTTTTATGTCACAGAGAAAGAAGATATAGATAGATAGATAGATAGAGATAGTGATAGATAAGGAGCTTTCGTGGTGTAGTGGATAAGGGACTTGACTGCTAACCTGAAGGTCAGCGGTTCAAACCCATCAGCTGCTCTGTGGAAGAAGACTGGGCAATCTACTTCCGTAAAGATTTATAGCTTCGGAAACCCAATGGGGGTCACTATGAGTCAGAAACAACTCAATGGCAGTGAGTTTGGTTTTTTATTGATATAGATATGGGTCTGTTAATGAGTGTATTCATTTTTACCATTTGTACTGTAAGAGATACGTAACAAAGATAGAAATTTTAAAAGATTAATTAAGAGAATTTATTTGATTTGGTCAAAGTCTTTATCTGTCTTAGCTAAAATTTGATGGGTTCATTTACGACAATTTTAAGAGCTTTAGTATCACAACATACAAAGCAAAAAAAAAAAAAAAAAACAAGAGTATTTAAATTGCTCATTTAGTAAATCATTTGGAGATGTTGTTGTTGTTGTTATGTGCCGTCGAGTCGGCCCTGACTCATAGCGACCCCTCCTTGGGTTTCCGAGGCAGTATCACTGGTGGGTTTGAACCGCCAGCCGTCTGGTTAGCAGGCAAGTGTCTTAGCCACTATGCTACCAGAGCTCCCAAATCATTTGGAGATAGCAACACTGAATTCGTTGCCTGTTAATAACCTCTTGATAATATTTTGAAATTAGTTCTTATTTCATAGGTCCTCTGAGAGCAGGCCAAAAGATAATAATAATACAGTGTTTAAGAACTAGGTGGTGCCCAGCTACCAATGCTGACCAAGCTGAAAGGGATCACAGTAGGAGGTCCTGGATAGAGGGTGAGACAAATGTGCAACAAAGTCCAAAAGCACAAAAAAAGACCAGGCTTACTGTTCTGATGAAGACTGGCTGAACACTCAAGACTACAGACTTTAGATACCCTTCAACCTGGGAACTGAACTTAACCTCTGTGGCTCAACTTTCAGCCAAATGATAGACAGACCTATAAGATGAACAATAATACCAGGTAGGTATGTGCTCAGGACAATCAGTTACATGAGATCAAAAGAGCAGCATTTGTCCAGGGATAAAGCTCAGAAGGCAAGAAGGGATAGCAAAGAAGGACGAATGGAAATGGTAAACACAGGGAGGAAGTGGGAAGATTGCTGCTACATTGTGGGAATGGCAATGAATGTCATAAAACAAAATGTGTAGGAATTGTTGAACGGAAAAATAATTTGCTCTGTAAACTTTCACTCAAATCACAATTTAAGTAAATAAATAATAATAAAGTGTCAGTTTTTTCCAGAAAATAAGGACATACTAAAGGATAGAACTTGGAAAAGTTTATTTGTCTTGGCTTGTAATACCTAAGTCTGAAAAGCTATGGCACGTGTTAAAACCTTAACAAAATCATTCAATTTAGATGATCTTTTTTCCCTTTGTTTATTGTTTTACCTATAATATGAAAAGTTATTCTTCTGTGTAATCTACCTAGGAGGCAAAGGGTCTGTGTCTCTGAATTTATGTTTACTTTTATGTCCTTCACTAAGAAACCAAGCCACAGGACTTTGAAAAGTTAAGGCTTTTACCTTTAAAATCTTTGGTTAAATAACTAACCATTTCTTGGTGATGAATGATAAACTCATGACAACTCTGAAATTTTGTGGAAAGCCACAAAAAAATCTGTTCCTGCTTTTTAAGAGAAAAGTGCTAGGAAAAGAAAGAAAGTGTTGTGAGTTACATGAAATGTGTTGTCAAATCAAAAGAAGTGCCTGATTTTCTTTGGTTTAAACATTTATATGTCAGTGTCTTCTTGTGTTTGCCTGATATTGGACAATTAAACTCATAATATTGTGTCATAATTATATTATTTTTTAAATTGCTAACTTGGTTACAGCTTTCTTTTGAATTTAGCATCATCAGAGTCAATGGTTTTAATTTGCATTACCCATGGAGTTTTTTTCTTCTTCTTCTTCTTCTTAATTATTACTATTTACTTATTTAGAGACTTGATACTCTTGGTATATTCTTGGTATATCCTGACTATATGGTATTATGTCTCAAGATTATTATATGTTATATCTGAAGTTCTTTGAAAACAGATTAATCATTATATTTAGAGATATTTTTGTTTAAAGTTTCTTGAATTGACTTTATTTTGCTTGGCATTATTTTGTAATGAATTCTAATTAGGTTCATTATCTGTAATAAGTTACCCATGGCCATTTTTAAGTTTTGTCATCTGCAGGTAGTTTTTCCCTTTGCTGACTCTCTGAAAGTGCATGGACAGAGTGTTTCGAAAACTAAAACAAAAAATAGACTGTATTGGATTTATGAAAATGACTGTGATATTTTTAATATGGATACCACTAGACTGAATCAAGATTTGTAGAACATTTGGGTAAAAGCTGACAAGTTCACAGACTGCTGCAGATCCAGAATTATATGGAACAAAAATTAACTACATAGGACTGAGTGGACTAAAAGATAATGGATTTATGTGGGGATATTGTTAAAGTTTTTTTTTTTTTTTTTCTTTAGATTTCAACTGGTTCTTGTTATGGTATTCCTATGTATTTATATATCATCAATTAACCAAAAGGAAAAAGAAGAAATATTGGGGGGGGGGGTAGCTAAGACCAGAAAAGAAAGTTTAAAAGAGATTGAAGGAAGAATTAGGAGATGAGTAAAACCCTTACCATAAGATACTTTACATTAGTTACTGAAATAGCTGATTCTTGCATTAAAGAAAATAATAAAACTTTAAATGGGTTTATATATTGTAACTCTTGAATTAGAAGTTTCTGTTGATAAACTTAACAAAGTTCTAAAGCCTATAAGTACAGAAGTATCTGAAGTTCGAGTTACGGCTTTACAAAATAGAATAGCATTAGGTTTCCTATTAGTCTCCCTAGGAAGTGTTTGTCCCTTAACAGATGAAACTTTTGTTATTTATATTAACAAAACACAATCTGAAGTTTCTAGAATGTAGTTGGCACTGAAACATGAAAACCAGTTACTAATGTGTCTTATGTATAAACAAATGCCTCGTGAGATTTGTTTCCTTAGTTCAATGACTTGGGGCCATAGTTTCATGGGTCATTTCAGTCAATTCACCTAATATTGTACTTAATGTTTCTGTTTCTACTTCCTAGTTCATTGTATACCATCTGAAGCCTTCAAAGCTTGCAAATGGCCATCCAAGATGAAACTACTGAAAATGTTCCCATAAACAGAACCACTAGATGATTTGGCACTGTCTGGCAGTTATTAAATGGTTACCTCCAACTGCTTGCCACCACTTTATCACCTTATATGAATCTGATTGGCATGGTACCAATTGATCTCATAAGCCTGCCATATTCTGCATACCTCCCAAAGGCAAGCAAAATAACCTCCCAAAGGCACACAATGGATTTGTAGCTCCAATATCTTGCCATGGCTCTCTCCTAGATAGATAGAAATATTAATTATAAGGTTTGCATGGGCTCAAGGCCATGTCATGTGCACTTTAGGCCCTGCTGCAAACCTTTCCCTTTGAGCCTGATGGACTCATTCTGTTTTTTCATTGGTATGACCATTTGTCCACTTTATTCATACCCTCTATTGGGTTACCTGGAGCTCTGGTGGTGTAGTGCCTAAGGCATTTGACTTCTAACCAGAAGGCTGGTGGTTCAAATCCACCAGCCACTCCTTGGGAGGAAGATTGGACAATCTACTTCTGTAGAGACACCACCTTGGAAACTCAAATTTGACTCAATGGCAGTGAGTTTGGTTTTTGGTTTTGATTACCAAAAACTGGTTTGGTTACCAAACTCACTGCTGTTGAGTTGAGTTGAGTTCAACTCATAGCAACCCCTCCTTGGGTTTCCAAGGCAGTATCTCTATGGAAGTAGATTGCCCAATCTTCCGTCCAAGGCGTAGCTGGTGGGTTTGAAGCACCAGCCCTCTGGTTAGCAGTCAAATGCCTTAGGCACTGTGCCCACACACTGAAACTCAGAACAAATTAACTCAATTGACCTTGAATGGTAATGGTAACAGTATTCTGGCCTAAACTCTGAAATGACTCAAATGAGGAAAGTTATTCTTCAAATAGAATGGCTTTAGATATTTTCATTGCCACCTATGGTAGTTAAGGTTATATGTCAGCTTGGCTGGGCCTGGTTTTGAGAGGCTGGGCAGCTGGTTGTAGTTATTTCCCATGATAAGACTGGCAAACAACTCCATGGTGGAATCTGCCATGAGCAGCTGAGTAATTACTTTCAGGATGTCATCTGCTTCCAGTACATAAGGAGAAGCTTTGGGAATGGTCTGAAGCTTTTTGGCATGCTTGGACCCTGTATATAGCCAAGTCTTCATTTATCAGCCTGCCAATTTTCCTGCTGATCGTGGGACTGTGTCTGGACTTGAACTAGTGGCCTGCCATGTTGTTTGGTAATATTTAGACTGTGGCCTTTTATTTATTTACCCTGTTAGCCTCAGCAGCCAGCAGCTGCCTAAGTGAAGAGACACCTGTAGCTCTAGTGGACCAGAAGCAAGAGGCAGAGCTGAAACCTAAGGTCAAGGGGCTTTCACCCAGCCCCTAGAGCTGGTGCTTGAACTCAGACCTCTAGCCTCCAAAACTGTAAGAGAATAAACTCCTGTTTATTAAAGCCATCCACCCATGGTATTTCTGTTAGAGTGGCACAAGAGAACCAAAACACCACCCAAGGAGGAACTTGTGCTATAATTAAAACTAAGTGCTACTAGTATCAAAGTTCAACAAGACAGAAAATAACAAATGCTGGTGAGGTTGTGGAGAGATTGGGACTCTCATACACTGCTGGTGGGACTGTAAAATGGTA
>NW_006921614.1:12536433-12578971 GCF_000298275.1 Orycteropus afer afer
AAAAAAAAAAAAAAAAAAGAGGAGAAAAAAAAAAAAAAAAACTAAGTGCTATACTTATATCTCTGATGAATCTAGTAATGTTACCAAATATGTGTCACACATGAAGAATGTGATTAACCAAATGTCTAATCCTACTCCCAGTCTAGATAAGCTATTCCAATAATGGCTTTCAAGATGGGAAGTCTGAAAGAAATCTCTATGTACCATTGTCTGCATATTTATCATCCTATCATGCTTATGTTGTTGCTTACCATGTTGTTATTCTTTTGTTCAGACTGTTCAATAATTTTGCTGCAAACCAACTGTTCCCAAATCTAAACAACATTTGATGTACCTTGAGGAATCACCTCTGGGCCATTGATTTGATTTTGTTCTGTTAAAGCCAGCACTGTTCCTATAATTTGGCACAAGTCTTCATGAGGCCCCAACTCAGGAGTATCAAGCTATGTCATAGTGAAGATATGAGGCTATGTAAGCACTCAATAAATCGATGAGACCAGACCAACGATAAATGGCAACTCTTGCTATTGGAAGTCCATGCATAAGAAACACTTACCAACTTAAAGTGATCGTAGATCTCATTTGAGGTAATGATCAGAAGGGAGAAGTATGAATACCCCAAAATCTTAAAACAGGTTTTGCTGGGCTAAACTAAACAAGGTCAACTCAAGGTAAAGAACAGGAACCTCCTTTAAATCAGAATTCCTTGATGATTAAATTTCCAGATGTCCTTTGATATATGGCATGTCCTTAATGCTCTGTTTCTGCAACAAACTGACCCTTGAAACTCTGCACATGATTTGCTACTATCTCCTGAGAATTAATATGGCAATGACTCTCAAGGGACTACTCTCCTGGACCCCAATACATTGGATTCTTGAGAGCTGACCACACATGTACATAGCCCTTGATGAACAAGTGCTGTGGTACTATAAGCAAAGGTCATGCAATGACCTATATAACTCACTTTCACTGTCCCCTCTTCAGAGCACCTTTCCAATACTTTTGGATTGACTGCCCAATTTGAATCATATCTACTCACAATAAATATATTCTGGTGTGTCCTTGCACATTTAGGTTTTTGACACTACCTAGAGTTAGATCAGACCTCATCCCTGACCATGTTGAGTTGGGTCAAAGCATCCCTGGCCACTGGTACAATGACATACACATAGATCATTGGAACAGAATTGAGAACCTAGAAGTAAATGCACCCAATCTTCAACAAAGAGTCTGAGTATATTCAATGAGGAAAAGATAGTCTCTTTAACAAATGGTGCTGGCCAAACTGGGTATCCTTTTGCAGGAAAATGAAACAGGATCCATACCTCAATACTTAAAATGATCAGAGACCTAAATGGAAGACAACATAAGGACAAAATGATGGGTCCTAATTTAGGGTATAAATACATTATCAAACATAACTAAAAATGCACAAACAACAGATGACAAACTAGGTAACTGGGACCTCCTAAAAATTAAATACTATGCTCATCAAAAGATATTACCAAAAAAAGTAAAAGGAGAGCCTACAGATTGTGAAAAATACTTTGGTAATGACATACCTGACAGAGGTCTAGTCTCTAAAATACATAGAAAACATCAACACCTCAACAACAAAAAGACAAAACAATCCAATCAGAAAATGGGCAAATGACATGAACAGATACTTCACCAAAGACATTCAAAGATCTAAGAAACACATGAAGAGATGGTTGTGATCATTAGCCATTTAGAGAAATGTAAATCAAAACTACAATAAGATATTACCTCATCCCAGAAAAAAATGGCACTCATACGAAAAAAAAAAAATGCTGGTGAGGTTGTGGGAAGAATGGAAATCTCATACAGGGCTGGTGGACTGTAAAATGGTACAACCACTATGGACAATTGGTATGGGGCTTCTTCAAAAAAGCTAGAAACAGAAATACTGTTTGATACAATAATCTTACTTCCAGGTATATATACTAAAGAAATAAGAGCAGTGGCATGAATAGATATATGCACACCTATGTTCATTGAAGTATTATTCACAACAGCAAAAAGATGGAAACAACCTAAGTCTCTATTAACAGATGAATGGATAAACAAAATGTGGTACATACATACAATGGAACATTGTGCAACAATAAAGACTAATGATGAGTCTTCAAAATATAACAAATGAATCTTGAAGACATTATGCTGAGTTAAATAAGTCAATCACAAAAGGACAAATATTGCATGATACCACTTTTATAAAAAGTCAAGAATAGGTTTACAAACAGAAAGCAATGTTTTTTGATAGTTACCATGGATGGAAGGGGGAGGGAGGGAGAATCACTCACTAGATAGTACCAAACCAAACCAAACTCACTTCCATCAAGTAGATTCTGACTCAAGACAATGACCATTGGGTTTCCAAGGCTGTAAATCTTTATAGAAGCAGACTGCCCCACCATTCTCCCACAGAACAGCTGGTGGTTTCAAACTGCCAACCTTTGGGTTAGCAGCCTGATGCCTTAACCACTACCCACTAGAGCTCCTTCACTAGATGATAGACACATGTTAATTCTGGTGAAGGCAAAGGCAATACTCAATCTAGGGAAAGTCAGTACAACATGTCAAGGATAAATGGAGACTCAAGAATGATACTCAAGAATAAATGATAACTACAGTAAATACTATAACATATACAATTCTGCAACAACAGTAATAATAACCAAAAATTTGTGAGTGAGTGGTTACATAGTGTGATAGTTAAGGTCGTGTGTCAGTGTGGCTAGACCATGACTCTGAGTGGTTTAAACAGTTGTGATGTAATCACTTCCATGATAACATGTTCTATGAGCAGCTTATTCATTTGAAAGGGAGTTTCTTCAGTGGTGTGCCTGCTTCTAATAAATGTATGGATGTCCTGGGAACATTCTCTAGCTTTCTGCTGGATCTGGATCCTGCATCTAGTTTATCATCATCTCTGGTTCTTGGAGCTGAACCAGGGAAGGGGCCTGCCATATTGCCTGCTGATCTTGGGACTGTTGCTTTCACAACCTGTAAGCCAACAGTCTGCCATTTTACCTGCTGATCTTGGATTCATCATCCACTGAAGTCAGCAGCTTGCTATACTGCCTGCTGATCTTAGGTTAATCAGCCCTTGCAGTTGCATGAGTCAGGAGAAGCCTCCAGTTTGACATTTGACCCATTTATTTGGTACTTGCCAGCCTCTACAACTGTGTGAGCCATTTGCCTGAGATAAATTTCTTTCTATCTATCTACCTACCTATCTATCTATCAGCTTTACTGATTTTGCTTCTCTAGAGAACCCAACCTAAGATACATAAGTGGATATGTATGGTAATAGGTGAGGGAGGGCATGGGAGGACATGGGCATACATATATAGGTATGTTGTTGTTGTTATGTGCCCTCGAGTCAAACCCGACTCATAGCGACCCCTCCTTGGGTTTCCGAGGCGGTATCACTACGGAAGTAGGATTGCCCAACCTTCCTTCCGAGGAGTGGCTGGTGGGTTTGAACCACCAGCTGTCTGGTTAGCAGGCAAGTGTCTTAGCCACTATGCTACCAGAGCTCCCTATATAGGTATAATTGTTGACATTTCTATATACATATTTGTATATGCTGCATATATATTCATATATATAGTAGAGCACACAGATGGTACAGTTATGGAAATTACTTAGACATATCCATATACCTTGTGGATCTGAGTTGTTGGGCTTGAAAACTAAAGACCATAATCTCAGGGGATAGCTAGGTCACTTGGCAAAACATAGTTCATAAAGATAATTTCTACATCCTACTTTGGTGAGTAGCATCTGTGGTTTTAAGAGCTTGTGAGAGGCCATCTAAGATACAACTATGTCTCTTCCCATCTGGAGCAAAGGAGAGTGAAGGAAACCAAAGGCTCATGGAAGCAATTAGTCCATTGGACTAATAGACCACGAGAATCACAGCCTCTGAGACTAGAACTGTAATCTGAGACTAGAGCTAGATGGTACCCAGCTACCACTACTGACTGTTCTGACCAGAAAAATGTAGAACAAAACTCAAATTCATAAAACTACCAGGCTTATTGGACTGATAAAGACTGGAGGAACCCTTGAGACTATCACTCTAAGACATTCTTTTAACCTGGAACTGAAGTCACTCCCAGAAGTCATCTTTCAACTACATAATAATAGATTAAACAAACAAAAAAAACTCATTGCCATTGAGTTGATTCCAACTTGTAGCGACCCCCATTGGGTTTATGAGGAAATAACTCTTTACAAAAGTAGATTGCCCAGTCTTCCTTCCATGGAGTGGCTGCTGGGCTTGAACCACCAACCTTCTGGTTAGCCTTAGACACTGTGCTACCAGAGCGCCAATAATACATTGGGCTATAAAATAAGCAATAACTCCCATGAGGAATGTGCTCCTTGGAACAATCAACTATACAAGACCACATGGGGAACTTTTGACTAAAAGCAAAGATGAGAAGGCAAGGAAGTGCAAGAAACTGGAGGGATGAAAATGACAAGGGAAGACAAGGTGGAAATGAGGGGAGTGCTGACACACTGTAGGGATAGCAATGAATGTCACAGAACAATTTGTGTGTGATTTGTTGAACAGGAAACTACATTTCTGTGTAATTTTCACCTAAAACACAATAAAATGTTTTTTAAACAAACAAAAAAAAATCATTGGCCACTTGATACCAAGTTATTTCATCAGGGAGCAGCTATAGGCTTGGAGTCTACACAACTCCTTGAACTTTAGACCAATAGTCTCCTTCTTTCTCTTCAGTCCCCTGGGACTAAATCTCGAACTAGAAGGATTCTATCCTTCTTCATCAACTGCCCATGCAGGCTTTCTCTATCACCCAGCTACCCAGAGCTGTCTCTATAGAAATCAACTCTGTACTGCCAGCCCCTGCAAGCTCATTGCCCCTGTGGGTTTGTTAATTCTCTATAATGACTCACAAAATGCACTGAAACTATTGCTTATACTTACAGCTGCTCATTTATTATAACCAGAAAGGATACAAGTGAAGAGACACATCTTGCAAGATCTGAGAGGAGTCTCAGCAATACAAAGCATTCCATTGTCCCCAGGGACTTGCTGCACCCTCACCCCTGCATGGATGTTTTCATCACTCCTAGAAGCTCCAAAGAAAAAAACACAGAGTCCCCTAATCACAGGAACCTCAATGAATATGTGTCTGGAGCCTTAATGCATAGTTAAGATCATATAATCCAAACAATGAATATGAATGACCACATCATGCCCCTCTCCCTTCCTAAGGCCTTTTGCCCAGGTGGCACTTGTGTAATAGTCTCCTACTTCTTTACATTTGCTTAAATTTGGCCTGGCTATTTTAGAAAGAAGGAGCTCTGGTGGTGTGGTAGTTAAGACATTTGTCTGTTAACCAGAAGGTCAGCAGTTTGAACCCACCAGCTGCTCCATGGAAGAAAGATGAAGCAGTTTGCTTCCTTAAAGATTTGTAGCCTTGGAGACCCAGCGGGGTTCACTATGAGTTGGACTTGACTCAATAGCAGTGAGTTTGGTGTTTTGTTTCAGAAAGACAAACCCAAACCCCCAAAACCCATTGCCATGGAGTGGATTCCAACTAATATAGCAAGCTATAGGTCAGATTGGTTTATAGGTCAGATTAGAACTGCCCCATATGGAGCTCTGGTAGCGTAGTGCCTAAAGCACTTGGCTGCTAACAAGAAGGCTGGCAGTTCAAACTCACCAGCCACTCCTCAGAAGGAAGGTTGGGCAATCTACTTCTGTAGTGATACTGCTTCAGAAACCCAAGGAGGGGTCGCTATGAGTCGGGTCCGACTAGACAGCAAATAACAACAACAACAAAAACTACCCCATAGGGTTTCCAAGGCTGTAAATGGTTATGGAAGCAGATTGCCACATCTTTCTCCTTCAGAGTGGCTGGTGGCTTCAAACCATTGAACTTTTCAGTTAGTAGCTCAGCACTTAACCACTGAACTACCAGGGCTCCTTTAGAAAAACAAAGAGTTCCCTAACTGCTCAGGCTATTTTCAAACACCACAGACAAAAAGCCAAACTTAGTTTTTTGTTCCACAATGTGTTAGACTGGGTTCTCTAGAGAAACAAAACCAGTAAAGCTTATATAGAGAGGGAAAGAGAAATTTATCTTAGGAAAATGGCTCACACACTTATAGAAGCCGGCAAGTCCAAAGTTGTTCGATCAAATGTCAAGCTGGAGGCTTTTCTGGACTCATGCAGCTGTAGCAGCTGAGGACCACAAGGTTGGCAAGCAGTATACTGGCTGTTGACTCCAAAGAATGATGAATCCAAGATCTCCAGGCCGAATGGTGGATTGTTCGCTCATGGACAGTTGTAGGCAGCACAACAGAATCCTGATCCACAGAAGAGTGTCTCTTTTCCCAGGATGTCCATAAATATGCTGGAAGCAGGCCACACCCCTAGGGAAACTCTCTTTCAACGAATTGGCTGCTCAAAACGTAATCATCTGATCCCATCATGGGAATAACCACATCACAACTGCTTAAAGCACACAGAATTGTGGTCCAGCCAAGTTGACACACAGCTCCAAATATCACACACAGGCTGAATTCAGTCCCCTAGTCTATGTTTCTTAATCTATACCTCAACATATCCAATACAATCTCACCTTCAAAACAATTATTTTTGGTAAATATATATACCAAAAAAATGATATTTTAAAGTGTACATACAGTTCAGTGACATTAATCACATTCACCATGTTGTACAACCATCATCATTGGCCAAATGTTTTCCATCACCTCAAGAAAACTCAGTACCTCTTAAGCAATAACTTCTCATTTCCCCTCTCCCAGCCCCAAACTCTCACTGCCATTGAGTCAAAGCAACCTTATAAGACAGAGCAGAACTGCCTCATAGGGCTTCCAAGGCTGTAAATCTTTATGGAAGCAGACCTCCTCATCTTTCTTCTGGGGACCAGCTGGTGGGTTCCAACCATGAATGTTCTGGTTAGCAGCCAAATGCCTTAACCACTACACTACGAATGCTCCTTCCCAGCCCCAGATAACCACTAATAAACTTCTCTACCCACTCATTTGCCTATTCTAGATATTTCATATAAGTGGGATCATCCTGTATGTGTCCTTTGGTGACTGACTCGTTTCACTTGGCATAATATTTTCAAGATTCATCTATGTTGTAGCATGTATCAGAACTTCATTTCTCTTTATGGCTGACATAACCGAAAATTTTAATATTTCAATTGATATTTAAACTCTAAACGGGATTTTATTTTGTGACTCTTAAAACTTTTTAGGAAAGGAAACACAAGCATATTGGGGAGAACCCTTTTCTTAAGTGGTGTGTACCTTATCTGGCGGGGAGATACGCGCTTGCACACTTGTGTGTTAGCCTTTGTAGGCTCTGGGACGCACACAAGATCAATAAAGTACAATGAGATTGACTAAGTGGAAGCAAGAAACAACCCCGCTGCCTCGTGAAAGGTGGAATTTATATCCCTCGGTCCTAATGCATGCGGAGCGGAAGGCCGTTCCCTGCTGGACAAACCTGACGTGTGACTGGACGCCATGTCCACAAAGGTGGGCAGCAGAGCAAGGACGCTTCCCTGGCTTTCTTGCTGCTTTGCTCTTGGGACTGCAGCACAGTCTTGCAAGCAAGCGCTCTGTCGCTTGGTGGGGGTAGCTGTTCGGCGGATTTTGGGGTGGGACTTTTCCTGAGGATGTCAAGAGACTGTCTCCGCCCAGTGCCAGTGCTCTGCCGCCCTGGTCCCTGTGGGACAATCCCTAAGCCTCTACTGCATATCTGGACGCCTCTGTCTGAATGCCCAGCCCCCTTCCCTGGAGTGCTGAGGCCCAGAAGCGTTTCGAAGGCTTTCTCTTCCAGGAATTGAAGAGGAGCATCTCCTTCCAGTCGGTGGAGGCCTCGCTCTGAAAGCAGCTGCGAGTCCAGGAGAGCAGGGTCTGGCCAAGGAATCAGTGAAAAAACTCAGTGACAACCCTTCCTTCATTCAGTTCCAGCAGCAAACATTGACTGGGGCCATCTGTGTGCCAAGCCAGGGCCGAAAGCCGGAACACAAAGATGCCCTTCAGAACAACCACCCCGCCCGCCTGGGCACCAACCCCCCATCTCCAACCAGCTGACACATACATTAATTAATGCTGCACAGTTCCTCATCCACTGTACCGCGGTGCTTTAAAGAACCAAGAATGAACTCATAGTATGTGAATGTGCAACAGCATGGACGAATCACATAGAAAGAACTCCAGACAAAAGAAACGAGACACACATTGTACAGATATAGAGACCATATGATTATAAGGCAAAAGGATTGGGGGATGGAAAACACTCAAGAGTCAGAACTGAACAGGAACCTGCATTTCATTGCTGTTGATATAAAGGAAAGTACAAGGACCCAAAGTGCTATAAGTGATTTCAGAGCCAGGTAGTGCTTGCTGGCTTCTAACCAACCCAACCACTGTGGGTTCTGGGGCAAATTCCTTCACTTTCCTGATATATAAAGTCCAAATGCATACATTTATAAAGTCCAAAACCAGCAGAACTAACAGACCATGCTGGATGTCAGAATAGTGGTTATTTATGGAGGAGATAGTTCTAGATAGTTCTAGAATGCTGGTCACTCACTGCCATCAGGTTAATTCTGACTCATAGAGACCCCCATTGGGTTTCCAAGGCTGTAGTTCTTTACAGAAGCAGACTGCCTCATCTTTCTTCCATGGAGCAGCTGGTGGGTTTGAACCAACAACTTTTTGGTTAGCAGACAAATGCTTTAACCATTACACCACCAGAGCTCCTTAGAATGCTGGTAGTGCTCACTATTATTCATTAAGCTGGTGACTTGTGATCCTTGCGCTTTATTGAATCGACACTCCAATCATTTACTTTAAGAATCAAATTATGTGTGTCTATGCCCACCAGCCACTCCTCGGAAGGAAGGTTGAGCAATCCTACTTCCGTAGTGATACCGCCTCGGAAACCCAAGGAGGGGTCGCTATGAGTCGGGGCCGACTCGACGGCAAACAACAACAACAACAACAACGCATGTATTTATACCTTGAATCAGAGAGCAGGCACACCAAGACAGCTATTCTGTTCACTCCTTTTGCACAGGAACGGTAGCCACACAATTCAGAAGAAGAATTGGCAAACAGTCGTTCACATACTCACTTATAGGTTCATCCTACAAAGAAGTGTTGAGCCATGCACTGGGGATACCAAAAATAAGGAAGATTCAGCTTTGAGTAGTGAAAGAAGTGAACAAGCATATGACTGCGAGCAGCACAGTAGTGTTGGACTAGAGAGAAACAGAGAACCTGAGAGGTAGCTCACAAAGGCTCCCTGAAGAGAGGGTGGTGGGAATTGGGCAGATGGACAGGTAGGAGAGGTGGGCAGTGAAGGCACAGGCCATAGGAGGGGGAGATGGGTGGGGTGGGTGGTTTAGGGGCTGCAAGTCTATCAGAAAGGCCTTTCCTGCCAGGCAATGCTGAGAACAAGTCAGAGGACATAGGATAAAGCCTATAAGAAGCTGTTACAGAGATCTGGGAGAAAGAAGTGAACAAGGCAAAGACTGCTGGCATGGAGGGAAAAGGGAGAAACTAGTGTCAGAAAAATGACCCAGGTGACCCCATCCATGGAAACAATAGACCAAATGCTCATGGCACCTAGGTCACCCACCTAAAGAGGTAACCTTTGCTTGAGGATAAAGTTAAAAATGTCCCAATGTCCAATTTTTCCAAACTGCTGTACCACTCCATTATCTCTAATATCAACTATTCTTCCTCCCCTCAGGACTCTCTTCCATCTTAGGTTTCACAGAACATCTCACAGAACTCATTAACCACCAAGGAAATGGCTTACGCAGTTGTGGAGGCTGTCAAGTCCCAAATCCATGGGTCAGGTATCATTCTGAAGGATTCTCCTCACTCACATGGTTGCAGGGGCCTATGAACCCAAACCAACAGGTCAGACAACAGGCTGCTGTCTCACAGGGCTATGGAAGCTGGTGAATCAGGACAGATGATAGGCTGCTATCTCAAGTCCCAAGAACCAGAAGTCAGATGATCACAAACCAAATGCAGGATCCAGGACAAAGAGAGAGAGAACTTTGCCAGAGCATTCATTATTGCTTGCAGACCATACTCTTAAGGAAATGAAGGGTGGTGCTTGAAAAATGTCTCTTAGAAAGATCAGCACGAGGCTGGTCCCCATGAGGCGGAGGTCAAAGATGTCCCAAATGTCCAAACTACCATGCCACTCCATCACCTCAGACATTAACCCCTCCTCCTCCTCCCAGTAATTTCCCCAGTCTTAGGGTTCTGAATTTCGCTGTAACGCCTCACAGAACTCACAGACACCCAAGGGTTCGTCTCACATAGTAGTGGTGGAGGCTGGCAGGCTGGCGAGTCCCAGGTCTGTGAGTAGGTCTGGCGGATCTTCCCAACTCTCGGGGTTAGATGAACCTCGATCAGCAGATCAGACAGCAGCCGGCTGCTGTCCCAAATCCAGGGGTGAGATGACAATGAGCCAAGGATCAAAGCTGGAGCAAGAGGCCAGCGAATCTTCCCAGGAGATTCGTAGGTAAAACCCTCAGGGAAACTAAGGGTGGCGATTTTAATTATACCCTCCAGCAAGGCAGGACTCAAGATACATTCCACTTGTGTTGTCCCAACAGAATTAACCTAAATCCCATCAAAGAGTCGATTGCCAGTCATTATAGGGAATGACTACTACCAGCTGCCCAGCCAAGTTGATACCTGACCTTAACTACCACACCACCCCAAACAGGCATGGGTAATGGGATTTACAAAACACCACAGAATGGAGGACAATGGCTAGAAGGGCCATATCAAGCAATTCACTGCAGGTGGTGAATAGATTCACACTCTCTAGTAAGGCAGTTACTCAAGATATATCTCACTCTAATCTTGCCTCATTAACATAACAGACAACTCACTTCAAAATGGGACAATAACTACAGGTATAGAGGCTAGGATTTACAATGCATCACAAAATGGAGGACTATGGCTAGAAGGGCCATATTAAGCAATTCACTGTATTGCATATTTAGTCAGTTCTGACTCATGGCAACTCCACATGTCTTGTTGTTGTTGTTGTTAAGTGCCGTCGAGTCGTTTCCGACTCATAGCGACCCCATGCACAGCAGAACGAAACACTGCCCGATCCCGCACCAGCCCCACAATCCATGCTATACTCGAGCCCATCATCGCAGCCACTGTATCAATCCATCTCGTTGAAGGCCTCCCCCTCTTTCGTCGACCCTCCACCCTACCAAGCATGACATCCTTCTCCAGGGAATGGTCCCTTCTTACAACATGACCAAAATAGGTGAGACGAAGTCTGGCCATTCTCGCTTCCAAGGAGCATTCTGGCTGCACTTCCTCCAGGACAGATCTGTTAGTTCTTTTAGCAGTCCACGGTACTTTTCAGCATTCTTCGCCAGCACCACAACTCAAAAGCATCAACTCTTCTTCGGTCTTCCCTATTCATTGTCCAGCTCTCACATGCATACAAGGCGATTGGAAATATCATGGCTTGTGTCAGGCGCACCTTAGTCCTCAAGGAGATATCCTTGCTCCTCAGCACTTGAAACAGTTCCTTCACAGTTGACTTCCCCAATGCTACACGTCGTCTAATGTCCTGACTGCTGCTTCCATTGGCATCGATTGTAGAACCAAGCAATGTGAATTCCTTGACAACCTCAATCTTCTCTCCATTGATTGTGATGCTGCTCATTGGTCCAGTTGTGAGGATTTTTGTTTTCTTTATGTTGAGATGTAATCCATACTGCAGACTGTATTCTTCAACCTTCATCAGTAGGTGCCTTAAGTCATCCTCACTTTCAGTAAGCAAAGTTGTATCGTCTGCATATCTCAGGTTGTTAATGATTCTTCCTCCAATCCTGATACCACGTTTTTCTTCATATAGTCCAGCTTCTCGGATTATTTGCTCAGCATATAGATTGAATAAGTGTGGAGAAAGAATACAACCCTGACACACTCCCTTCTTGATTTTAAACCATGTAGTGTCCCCTTGTTCTGTTCCAATGACAGCCTCCTGGTCAAGGTACAGATTCCTCATGAGTACAATCAAGTGCTCAGGGATTCCCATTCTTCTCAATGTTATCCATAATTTGTCATGATCCACACAATCAAATGCCTTCGCATAGTCAATAAAACACAAGTAAACCTCTTTCTGGTATTCTTTGCCTTGAGCCAAGATCCATCTGACAACAGCTATGATATCCCTTGTTCCACGTCCTCTTCTGAATCCGGCTTGAACCTCTGGAAGTTCTCTGTCAATATACTGCTGCATGTCTTAGAGTAGATCTATACTCCATAGGGTTTTCAACAGCTGATTTTTTGGAAGTAGATGACCAGGGCTTTCTTCCTATGCATCCATGGATGGACTTGAACCTCCAACCTTTCAGTTAGTAGCTGAACGCTTTAACCATTTGCACCACCCAGGGACTCCAACAATGACAATAACAACCACCAATCACTGTGAACCTACCACCAATCTCTGAGTTTTCAGTGCCCACATTAACAATGTGAGAGAGGTGTGAATATTCTTTGGCTTCAACATTTAACTTGCCATTTTGATTCCTAATCCTATGCTTCTTGCCATTTTGATTCCTAATCCTATGCTTTTTCCACTCTGCTTGGAAGTGCTTTCCAGGTCTCTCTGAGTTAAGGAGGATGTGAAAACTCACCTCAGTACACTAGTCTCATCACGGATGTACTGGTTTTTTCATATCCTGCTCAGCACTCCTCTTGCCTCTGAGCCTCTTAAAGGGCCTAGTTTCTAGTCTAACAAGGACAACAACATCCACAGCAACCTAACACCTCCACATGTAATGTGTGCCCAAATGCCTGTGGACTTGCTAATTGAATACAACTCCCACTCACCCCCAGATGCTGGCTGCACTTGAATGGAAGCCCAATTGGGACTGCAGAGTGAGCAAGGCACTGCCTGAGTATATCCTCCTGCCAGATCAGTGCTGTGGAAATTCTTGCAGCAGAGTGGAAAGGGACCTTCACCTGCTCCCCTTTTATCTTCCCAAACTGTGTGGGTATGACAGGGCTCAGGGCAAAGAGAATAAGGTATGTGCTATAGAGCTTCCAAAGGTTCCATCAAAATAAGTTAACCATCTATAATCAGTATAGTATGGTAAGGTGAATTGTTTTCCCACCACTGGACATGGGGTGGTCATAGAGCTCTCTTCTTCCTGCACCTCCACCCTGTCTACCCCCTCCACACTCACTTATCTGGGAAAGCCCTGCCTCCCACCCTCATTTATTACAGTGGGCTCCTGACAGTGTTAACCAATGGACTCTGCACTCTGGCCAGGAGATGGAACTGAGCAAGACCCCTGTCCCAGTCATTTGGGACCCAGAGAGATTCAGGTTCTCCATTTGAGTGGCTGCACCAGCAACAAAAAGAGCTTTAAGCTGAGGTGTGCAAACTGGGGGTACAGGAAGATCTTCTAGGGTCCAAGGTCATGAACAGCTTTCACAGGCTATGTTTCCAAGTTCTAGAACCTACACATGTATTCTGCCCTAAGACTGACCTACCTGAGAGCACTCTCCTTCCTGAGAGCTCACCTTTTCAATTCACCATTCACACACCTCCTCCCCTACTTTGCAGAAGAGAGGCTACTCTCAGCTCTGGAATCTTACTCAGGGCTTAGCTCCTGAGAGCAAGAACCTCTCTGGCGCCAAACAAAGGGACAATTCAAGATTAAATTGCTCCTGAGTCTCAAGAGAGCAAGGCAGAGCAGAGAGAGCTGAGTGAGGGCCTGTGGCAGAGCAGTGCCTATTTATTGTAGTCAAACTCAGACAACTTCATCTCCACAACGCAGCTCTCAGCAAGTTAGAAAGATGTTGCTTGTATGGATAGAGGAATAACTTAGGGTCTAATGGAACAGGACTCTGAAAAGTTGGATGTTTGGGTTAAAGGAAAAAAGTATGCATACTGAATGAGGGGAAAAAAACCTGGAGAGACCTGTACAAAGTAGAAACTGTTAAGTCACTTATTAACTAAGAAGCTGGTTGGATTATGTGTAGAAACACAGCAAAGACAATGATATTAAGTTTTTTATTTCTTATGGCAATATAGCTTAGCATGACAGTTTATTAAAAGGAAAGACAATGCAAACATTTCACACATATACACATGCCCATATACACACATAAATACACGCATACACATGAGTACAAAACATACACATGTGCACTCATACATTTATAACACACATATGCACATACACACACCTATATACATATTAAAAAAAAAAAAAACCACTGCCATCAAGTCAATTCTGTCTCATAGCAACCCCCATTGGGTTTCTGAGGTGATAAATCTTTAAGGAAGTAGATTGCCCCATCTTCTTTCTACAGAGCACAATATACACATATACACATTGTTAAAAATAAACAAACAAACAAACAAAAAAAAAACCTTGATAATTAACTGTTTCTTAAGAAAGACATTTGCAAATGGTCAGTTCTAGAGAAACTGCTGTGGAGATCCTAAAGCAGTTTTTTGCTTATATGCCATTTATAATTTCATGATAAAAGAAACAATGTACAGTTGGGGTTTTTTGAAGATTATACAGTAGTGCAGAAAAATAAGTCACGTGGAATACACACATAAATCTTAGAGATACAAAACCAACACAAAACTCACTGCCGCACAGTTGATTCCCACTCCTAGCAACTCCTATTGGGTTTCTGAGGCAGTAAATCTTTACGGAAGTAGATTGCCCTACTTTCCTTCCTGTTTGAATCACCAAACTTCTGGTTAGCAATCAATTGCCTTAGGCACTGCACCACCAGAGCTCCTTTAGAGATACTCATTCACTCACTCACTGCCATCAAGTCAATTCTGACTCATAGCAGCCCCTCCTTGGGTTTCTGAGGAGGTCTTGGGAAAAAGAAACTTTTAGGCTAAACCTGTTACTTCAAAGTGGGCAAGGTCTTGGGAAAACAAGAAGGAGAATTCTTCGGAGATTAATGAGGTTGGTTTGCAGAGGTGTAGTATTTTATGATGAGAAGCCCAGAATGAAGTCTTGGAGCATTGTCCAGGCCTCTGGAAAGTTGTTTAATTTTAACAACACACGTACATGTACATATGTACAAACATGTGCATACACACTGCTCTGGTTACCTAGTGTCGCTCTGACAGGAATATATATCACAAATGGGATGGCTTTAACAAACAGGAGTTTATTCTCTTACAGTTTGGAGGCTTTAAGTCTGAGTTCAAAGTGCCAGGCTCTTAGGGGCTGGGTGAAAGCCCCTCAGCCTTGGGCTTCAACTCTGCCTCCTGTTCCCAGTCCACTGGAGCAAGAGGCTTTTCTTCACTCAGCTGCTGGCTGCTGAGGCTGACAAACCCAAAGTCGACAAGTAACAAGGCACAGTCCCGATGTTACTAAACGACATGGCAGGCCATTAATTCAAGTAATTAAAAGTCCCAAGATCGGCAGAGCATGACAGGCTGCTGAACAATGACTTGGCTACATGCAGAGTTCAAGTGTGCCATAAGCTAGAGACCATTCTCCAAGGCTTCTCCTTATATACGGGAAGTAGATCATATCCCTAGGGCAGCTACTCAGCTGCTCACAGTAGATTCCACCATGGAGTTGATTACCAGTCTCATCATGGGGAATACTACACTCAGCTGCCCAGCCACTCAACCAGGCCCACCCAAGTTGACACACAAACTTAACCACCACACACACATACACACATAAACAGCACACATTCACCAGCCTCTCTGCAGGAGAAAGATGTTGATAGTCTGTTTCAGTAAAGATGACAGCTTGGAAACCCTATGGGGTAGTTCTATTTTGTCCTATAAGGACGGATTCTATGGCAATAGGCTTGTTTTATTTTTACGTGATTACTGATTTTAAATATTTGGGAATCTGAAAGTTGGAATTTAATTGAAAGATAATGTTGTGGGTTGGGAAACAGAGTCAAGAGAGATTACATGCTAGCTCTGGCTCCATGGAGAGTGACTGAATAGGCCCTTGGCCCCAGGAACTGAGATTCCCAAGTCAAATTTCATGTGCTCCTCCAGAAAAGGAAACTAGATCCATAGGGGGAGATCAGGCTCAATCTAAAAACAACAGAGTTGTGTAGTTGCCATGAGAGGCCTCTTGAAGAGATTCTTTCAGATAGGAGTTTGGATGAGGTACCTTCAAATGTCTATTCCAAGTCTAAGATTCCTTAAATGTGAGTTAAATTTTTTTTGCACGGAGCACTAGTGAAAGTGTAAGGAGGTATTTAAGGGTTCTATGGCAGGAGCCACTTGAAAGTAACTCTCTACAACTAAATAAATTCTATCATAAACTAAAAAAAAAAAAAAAAAAAAGTAACTCTCATTCTCAAGGATGCCCTGGTGGTATACTAGTTCACCACATAACCTAGGCATCATTTACTTATACAGCTAATTATATAGCTAAAAAGCACCCAACACAAGTTCATGTGCCCAGTAGCCCCTCAATTAATTTTTTAAATTTATTTTTGATAACAAAAGAGCTCTGGTGGGGCTGTGTTTAAAGTATTCAGCTGGTAACCAAAAGGTGGGCAGTTTAAACTCACCAGATGCTCTGCAAGAGAAAGATGAGGGAGTCTGCTTACGTAAAGATTTACTGTCTTGGATATGGGGCAGTCCTATTTTGTCTTACAGGGTCACTCTGAGTCAGAATCGACTTGATGGCAGTGGATCAGTGGTTTTGATAATAGTGATGATCTTGACAACGATGAAGGTGACGACCATGGATTCTCTTACTCGTTGGTAGAAACAAGCCCATGGTCTTAGATTCTTTACACATAGAAGCATGCCAAGCCTGGGACAGTGCCAAGCTTTGTGTTCACTTACAATTAATTAAAAATTTACTCCACTCCAAAATTTGAAGTAACTTAAAATGAAAACATTCTCCAAAGAACACTTAATATCAAAGAGATTCCTCATTTGAAACAGAAAAAGAGAAGAATAGCAGATATCTGAAACTTGGAATGGCCTAGTTATAGAACTTAGACCTTCAGTTTAGCTCTGAACTTTCTGGCAATCCAGGCAAAAATGTAATAGGATGAGTATATCTAATGCTCCTCATTTGATAAGAGGAGCTGTGATGTGACATGCAACAGCAGGAAATTATGCTTTAAAAAGCAAATTTATTCAAAGCAGGGATTCCTTGGAAGACTTGGTCCCATACGTCCTGACCTAAATGTCACTGTCACAGACAACATCTTAAACAAAGGCTCTGTAGAAAGTGTTGATGTGTCTTCATGCAGTTGTTTCCACATTAGTCCCTTGGGAAAGGTTGAGGGTGTAACAAAACAAGAGCAAGGTTTGCCACGATCTTAGCCCATGAGTCCTCAGTGCCTAATTTGGTCTATGACTAGCCTGTAAAAAAAAGGAAGGGAAAGCAAGTGGGCCTTAGACTGTCTCTTTCCAGTTAGGGTCATCACAACCATTTCTTGGAAGGAACTTGACAGCATCCAATCAACACTGATTCTACAGCTCTGTTGACCAGAGAGCGATCTAGACATTAAATGCTAGGGGACTGTTTCTGGTAAGATAGCAGAATAGGCAGACAAACTACACAGACCCTCTTTAACAAAGAAAAGAGGAACCAGTTAACACAGATACCAAAGATAATCCTGGAGCCCTGAGCTTTGAAAGGAAGGATACAGAAATGGACTAAACTCCAACTGGTAGAAGAACCTGCATGAAAACACCAAAAAAGGAGACGTTCGGAGCTGCAGACTGTTAGTGATCCTGATGGCACAGACAGTTTAGACATTGCCAAGTGGTGTTAGGACCTAAGAATTAATCTAAAAATCAGCCCTGCTAGCCAGGGGCTGCATGGAGGACTGCACTGGTGGCTGGTGAATTAAAGGGGAAGCAACGAAGAGGGAGACTGGCTGACCTGTGGACTTTTGGCTGTCCAGAGGGTGCAGCCATTTTGAAAGTTTACAAGTGGTTGGACCATTTTGGATATTTAAAGTGACAGCATTCTCTCAGACTCCAGGGACCTAAGAATAGGTGCCACTTGCTGAGGACTGCAAGAACAAACCAGACAGGAAAGGTGCGATGTTCCGCTTGTTACTCTTATACCCCACACCTCTTGGTGAACAGAGGTGCTCCCTCACTCCCACCCACCTTCTGGGCTGGCAGGAATTCCATCCCAGTCTCTGTGCTCTGACAGAGCCTGGGTACCCTGCCCTGCCTAGCCCAGATGCTTTTTTCTTAGTTTGTTTGTTTTTGTCTGTTTTAAAACTATTAAAATTTTTTCATCCTTTTTATATTATTTTTTCTTCTTCCCTTCCCAGGTTTTAGTTTTTGGCTTTTTCTCTCTTCCCTTTTCCTGGTTCCCATTTTTTTCTTTCTCGTGCTTCTCCCCATTCCTTGGTTTTCTTTTTGCATTTTTCCCATTTTTTTCTTCATTATTCTCCTACTCAACCTCTTTTCTCTTATTTTCCCCTCCCCCAATATTGCAGGGTTTTTTTTTTTTTTTTTCCCCTCCTCTTTTTTCTATTCATATTTCTTTTGGCTTTTTAAAGTATTTCTTTAAATACTTTCATTTATTGCCTTTCCTCTTTTTAGTGATTATTCCTGTGTGTTTATGTGGTATGAATTTTTTGTCCTCTTGCTTTTACTTTTTTAATGGTTTTTGACAATTGTTTTTGTCTAACTGAGTGGGAGACAGCAACTGTGCCCATATGACCCAACTACACCCTCACCTCGTGCAGCTCCACTTACTGAGTGAGAGCCACCACCTACTTCTGTACCAACTGGCCCATGATACATGACCACCAATAAGAGCCTGACTCACCCTTAACTGCTCTTCACAAACAGTTAACAGAGACCTATGCAGCTACTCTCATTCTCTATCACACCCACCAGGAGACAGGTGGTGTGTGCACAAGGGCTGCTAACTAGTGAATAGAGGAACAGAGTCCCCTGCTTATTCAGATACATCCAAAAAAACAAAACAAAAAAATCTTAGGTGAATCACTCCAAGATCAATTAAATATAATCACCAATTAAATATAAATACAACAAAGTCTCAGAGACAAAACACCACCACAGCCCACACAAAGAAGCAAGATAAAGGAGTAGAAACAAGGGATCAGGATACAGACCCAGAATACATCTCTGAGGAAGAAGCAGCATTGGAACTCTCTAATAAGGAATTCAAAAGAATTATATTTATGTACCTTCAATGGATTAAGAGACAGATCAAGGAAAACACAGACAAAACCCTAGAACAATTTCAGAAGAAAAGACAAGAACAAAATGACAAAATAAATGAAAAATTAGAAATGATTCAACATCTACAGATATATTAATACTAAAGATTAATACTAAATTTTCAGAAATAGATAACACATTGAAAGGGCAAAGGAGTAGAATTGAATCAGTGGAAGACAGAATTAATGAGATTGAAGACAAATACCTGAATACTTCTTTGGAAAGGGATTAATCAGAAAAAAAGATAAAAACAAAAATGAAGAAAGACTAAGATTCATGTGGGATACCATCAAAAGGAATAATCTACGTATAATCAGAATAGGAAGAGAAAAAATCCACTAGAAAATTTTCCAAGATTTGTTGGAAGAGAACTTCCCTGACTTGATGAAAGATGAGAATATATCCATTCAGAAAGTCCAAATGAAAAGTTACCCACAAAGGGCAACCAATAAGACTAAGCTCTGATTTCTCAGCAGAAACCATGCAGGCAAGAAGGCAATGGGGTAGTATATATAAAACTCTGATAGAGAAAAATTTCCAACCAAGAATTATATACCCAGCAAAATTGTCCCTCAAAAATGATGGTGAAATTAGGAGATTTCCAGATAAATGCTGGGGACAGAGTGGCAAACTTGATGTTATTGGTTGCCCTTTGTGGGTAACTTTTTATTTTTCCTGTGCTGCTTTCAGGATTCTTTCTTTATCTTTGGTTTTGGTTAGTTTGATGATGATATGTCTTGGTGATTTTCTTTTGGAGTCTATCCTGTTTGGGATTCTTTGGACTTCCTGAATGGATATATTCTCATCTTTCATCAAGCCAAAGAAGTTCTCTTCCAACAAATCTCGGACAATTTTCTCAGTGTTTTTTTTTTTTTTTTCTCTTCCTGTTCTGATTACACATAGGTTATTTCTTTTGATGCAACCTCTCCTTGGGTTTCTGAGGCAGTATCACTATGGAAGTAGATTGCCCAACCTTCCTTCTGAGGAGTGGCTGGTGAGTTCGAAGTGCCAGCCTTCTGGTTAGCAGTCAAATGCCTTAGGCACTATGCCACCAGAGCTCCCATTTGCTTTGCTTGTACATGAATATTAGGCTTTCTTCATTTTATTTTTATCTTTTTTCTGATTGATTCCTTTCCAAAGAAGTATTCAGGTATTTGTCTTCAACTTCATTAATTCTGTCTTCCACTGATTCAATTCTACTCCTTTGCCCTTTCAATGTGATATCTATTTTTGACAATTTAGTATTAATCTTCTGGATTTCTATCTGTAGATGTTGTATCATTTCTAATGTTTCATTTATTTGATCATTTTGTCCTTGTGTTTTCTTCCAAAATTGTTCATTCTTTTCCAATAGCTCTCTATGAAGTAAGGAAGAAGGAAGAACATTATTTCACCCACTTAATAGATGATGAATCCAAGGCAGGGACAAATGGGGGACTTGTCCATAACCTCATAGCTGACATAGCAGAAGAATGAAAAGGAAAATGTGAATGACAGCTATTCTTATGAGTGAATTAACCTGCCTCTTGTTGAGTTCTAAACTCAAATTGTCATTGTAAAAATAGTAGCATACCTTCCAAACATCCCACTGCTAACTTATAATAACTAGGTATGTCTGGGCAAGTAAGCTCACCTTTGTCTTTTTGTTCAGTATTATCTGTAGCAGAACTACATGTGGAAGAGCTCAGATGGAATCTATTTATCACTAAAATGTCTTTGGTATTTCTAGGGCATTGTCTTGGAATGAAGGAGTAATTTTGTTTTTTCAGGTCAGAAATGCTACTCAGTTTGGGTTTTCCAACAGGGCCTGGCTTTTGACTTAGAAATCACCTTAGTGAGGATCCCACAATGACAAAAGAAGTTAGTTTTAGATGAAGGCCTTGTTTCTTTGTTTCAATAAAATGTCAGAATCAGGACTTTCTTTTCCTATACCAGGTATTGTGGAATGAATTGTATCCCCAAAACCATATGTGTTGTAAATACTAACTTCTGTGCCTGTGGTTATAATCCCATTTTGGAATGGATTGTCTTTGTTATGTTAATGAGACAGGATTAGTGTAGGGTTTGTTTTGAGTCAATCTCTTTTAAGATATAAAAGGGATTAAACAAGCAAGCTAGTAAGGAGACATGGGGAAAGAGAGATGCCAAACCACATGAAGATAGTCCAGGAGTAGAAGCTCAGAAGAGAGAAGGGCTCTCCTTCAGAGCCAGTAGAGAGAGAAAGGCTTCCCCTAGGGCCAGCATCCTGAGTTCAGATTTCCAGCCTCCTAAACTGTGAGAAAAAACATTTCTGTTTCTTAAAGCCATCCATTTGTGGTATTTATACTATAGCAGCTCTTGATAACTAAGACACCAGGTAATCTATAATAAAACAGAGAGATACAGCGAAAGAAACAGAGGAAGGGAGGGGAAGCCAGCTGGGAGGACAGAGTATTATTATTGAGAGCATCCATCCATGTGATGCAAATCATCTCATCTGGTAAGCTGTCCCAGACACTTTTTATTATAGTTATTATCAAAGTCCTTTGTAACATTTAATTGCTCCTTCTCACCACACACACCATTTAGCAGGGAAAAGAGGGAGATACAGTAAAAAATAAAACAGGATGATAAATCCAGCGATGGAGATAGAAAATATGAAAGAAACAACCAGACAGAAAACTGCCCCAGTATTCACACTTCTCTGACTTCACAACTTTGATTGCAGCGTTATCCACAGACAGGGTCAGAATTTATATGGATTTGTTCATGGCTGCTTTTCTGGTGCCTGCAGCAATTCAGTAAATATTTGTTGGATGAATTAAATGGCTTCAAACTTCATCTTAATGTACTCAGTTGTAAGGCTCTAAGAGCCTACTGGTGATACCCTCGTTCACTGAGAGGAAAAGGGCAATAGGACACCCCATTTCTTCTGGGAAGGGGTCAAGGCCTTTTCCCCTGGCCTACACATGAGGTCACCATGAGTTGGAATTAACCTTACAGCAACTAGTTTTACTGATTTATCTAGGGAAAACACCAGTATATATTGCTTAGCCCTGCACCTAGAACCAAGGTGGCTACAGGGAGCATCGTGACGTAAACACTGCTTTCTTATCCTCTCCCCATTTAGCATTACTCTTCTGGATCTTCCTGATCATGAAGAAAATTGGGTCTAAGAATTTCATTCACCTTTAAAAACCAAAATCAAACCCACTGCTATCAAGATGATTCCAACTCATAGCAACCCTATAGGACAGAGTAGGGTTTCCAAGGCTGTAAATCTTTATGGAAGCAGACTGACTGCCTCATCCATCTCCTGCAGAGCAGCTAGTGGGTTTGAACTGCCAGCCTTTTGATTAGCAGCCAAATGGTTTAACCACTGTGCCTCCAGAGCTCCTTTTACCTTTAAAGACACTAGTTATATATATATAACTGCTGACATATATTAAATATATGGTTTAAATGGATTTCTAGGAGAAACAAAACACTTAGTACAAAGGAACAAGTCTCATGTGGTAGCATTTCAGATAATTTGGTTCCTGAGAATGTAAATTATGATGATGTGGAGGTAGAGACCCCCTCAAATCGAAAAAATAAACCCACTTCCATCAAGTTGATTCGGACTCATAGCAACCCTATAGGACAGTGTAGAACTACCCCCATAGGATTTCCAAGGCTATAAATCTTTGCAGAAGCAGACTACCTAAACTTTATCCTGCAGAGTGGCTCATTGATTTGAATGGAAGACATTTTGCTTGCAGTCAAATGACTTAACCACCGCACCAGAGCTTCTGAGAACTCCCTCACTACACTACACTTCAAATTACAATATTGTTCCCTCTTCCCAGTTTTGGAGTACCTTGACATTTTTGAGCTTAAAAAATATTTATTAAAGGCATTTCACTTTTGTGATGTTTTCATAATGTTTAAAATCATTTGCTGTAATTACAGGAACTAAAACAACAACAAAACAAAATAGGCAAGTAATACTTTAGGAGACTTCAGCTTCTTTCTTTGTGAAAAATATAAATTTTCTTTTTTACCCACAAACCTGAGTTTAATTGTTTCACTCAATTAGGTGCAGTGGTTAAGTGCTTGGCTGCTAACTAAAAGATGGGGGGTTCAAACCCACCAGCTGCTTTTCAGGGCTAAAAGATGTGGCAGTCTGCTTCTGTAAAAATGTACGGCCTTGGAAACTCTACGGGGGAAATTCTACTCTGTACTATAGGGTCACTATGAGTCACAATCAATTGGATGGTAAGTTGTTGTATTTTTTTATGTGGATGGTGTCAATAGTTAATAGCTACTAACCGAAAGGTTGGTTGCTCAAGTCTACCCAGAGTCAACTTGGAAGAAAGGCCTGGAGAACTGCTTCTGAATAATCAGCCACTGAAAACCATATGGAGCCCAGTTCTACTCTGACATGCATAGGGTCTCCATGAGTCAGAGTCAACTCCACAGCAACTGGTTTCATTAAACAAATAAAAAGTTCGTTTAATACTAAATGGCAAAATGGAAGTGCCAAGTGTTCCAACAGTGCACTCATCATCATTCTGCAGATCTATGAGAAACCTGTGGTTGTCCTGTGACTGGCCACGGAGGAGGGTCTTTTCTGGAACCTGAAGACATCTTGGAATCTTACAAAAGGTGGAGGCAGATAGTCACTTCCCCTGGGATGAGATCTCTGGTCAGAAGCAAAGATTCTAAGAGTGAGTGCTGTGTAACCTCTCTCTGTGAAAAATAAAGTCACTTCTGTAACACTCTCTTGCATCTGAAAGAAAGGCCCAGTGGGAATAAGAGTTAGAAGGCGGTGGGGAGGCCCAGAAGCCACTCACAGTGAAGAGGTATCCAAGGTGACTCCGTGAGCACCTCCCTATTTGGTGAGGTCATGTGGGCATTTCTGCAAGCCTGTGTACTCTGACACCAGCATCCACTTAGATAGTCTTACTGTGAAAAGAAAGCAGTCCCTTGGTTGATTGATGAAGACTCCCAGGTCCCATGTTCTGGGCAGATGCTGTTCCAGACACCTCATCTGGTTCTCTAGGACCAGGCTTGGGCCCACCCATAGATCATTTGGGTACATCTCATCCACAAGGGAGAAGAAATCAGAGCTGTGGACACATCATCAATGTGGTGGCAGCAGAGCCTGTATGAGGCTCTAACTTCAGTGGGTGGGAGCAAGGAGCATCCTTGAAAAGGGTTCCTCCTGGAAGTCACTGTTTGCTTTATTGATTTCTGCCCCAGCCTGGCATACCTCATTTTCCACTGTAGCAGGAAGTGCAGGCCAGCTCATGCAAGCTTTCTCATCATGAAGAGCAATTTGGGGTTTTGTAAGATCTCTGTGTTCGCCCTTATTCTTTCAACTTTCTTCAGTCTTCTGCTTGTATGTTGTCACTTCCTCTGTGGCTGGCAGCTTCTGTTGTTTCTTTTCCCTTTTATATTACTCCTGAGTCAGCTTCTTCTCCGGAGCCATGTGTTTCTCCAGACAGAGGTCATTAGGATCTCTACTTTCTGCTGCAAGATGTTTTCTTTTGTTTCTAGCAGAATTTTGTCCAAATGTCATGCCTACACTACCCCTCACCAATCATCTTATGTTGGAACCAAAGGATTTAGCAAAAATTTGTCTATGAGCACTTCATCTTCCTCCTTCTCTCATTAAAAAATAAATAAATAAAATGCCACTCTTGTGATCTACCTCTGCTTCAGCTGCAAAAATGCAATTATTTAAAACATCAACTCATCTAAGATTCCTCATAAAATTTTAATTTTATTGGTTTACTGAGCTCCGTGTGTTTCTTAGTTCAGCCATCTTTCTGAAGTAATTACTCCATCGTTCTTCATAATCTTGGTAAATCTGGTGGAGTTCACACATCTTCTTTACATAGTTTAGCTTCATTATGTTATATTTTTGCCTCTGGAAATTGTGCAAAATTTCTTATAAAAACTTTTACTATTTCTATAGTTTTTTGTTTTGTTTTTGCAGGGGAGGTCACTTGTAAACTCATTTAGTTTATTTATTTTTGAACATTTTATTGTGGTTTGGATGAAAGTTTACAGAACAAATTAGTTTCCCATTCAACAAGTTATACACATTTTGTTTTACTGCATTACTTGTAATCCCCTCAATGTAATAGCACTCTTCTCACTTCTTCCCTGAGTTCCCTCTTTCCACTTGTTCATCTTTCCTGCCCCTTCCTGTCTTCTGCACTTTGTTTTTGGTCAAATGCTACCCTTTTGGTCTCATAATTGTTCAATTCATAAGCTTCTCTATTTAGATGAAAGGTGATCCCTGGGAGCAGGTTCAGTTCTAGGTTTAAAGAGTATCTTAAGGACCATAGTTTCAGGATCTCACTAATGTCTATCAGACCAGTAAGTCTGGTCTTTTTTTTAAATACACAGGGTTTTTGCTTTCCAATAACTAGTCCTATTTTTTTGCACTGTATTCATCCTTAGTTGCCAAAGTAAGAAGCAGGTTTTCAACTGGTATCTGATTCTATTCTTCAAGTCTTCTGATGGAATTGCTAAGCCCACTCACTTCCCCAGCTAGATTCTTGATTTGTATCCTGAAGTTCTTCAAAAGAGGCCTTGCTTTGATCTTCTGTCTATCATCTCACATTTTTTTTTAATGACTATGATTAAGATGTTTTCCTTCTGTATTTTGGCTTTCGTGGACTGTTTTAATTTTTTTCCCCCTTCATCTCACAATTTTTTAAGAATTCTTTTTCATGTCATTTGTAAATGTCTGTGCAGTCTATTTTTCTGTCACTTGTATATCCAGTCCCCTGTAAGGCATGAGTAACTCCACCTTCCAGTGAACTTGATGAGACCTGGAGGCTTAGGTCCTTGCCAGAGTGACCATTAATGCCACAAAAATCATCTCAAACATCCTTCCCTGAGGAAAAGAACTTTCTACAGCTGAAGGACTTTTGCATTGGTTTCTGGACTACTTTTAGAAGTACCAGCATCTCTTAGTTCACATTCTAATAACTAGTCTCTTCTTACATATCTTAGAACTTTCATTCTAAGATCTACTTCTACATTCCACATTCTCTGGGGTTCTTTTTCTTTTTCTTCTTCCTTTTTTTTTAGCTGCTGGAAAATGAGTCTCAATTTCCTGATGTTTTCAATCTGAGGCTTCTTTTGGATTATCTTTCTTGTTCTTCAATGCATTCCTGATGGTTTTCCTCTGAGGACTCATGAGACATTTTCTTCCACAGAAGTTGCTTGTTTCTGTTTGATAAGCCTTTACCTTAGCATAGTGATTTCGTGGATTCCTTACTAGAGCTTTTTCAGATCTGCAAAGCACTTGTTTCCTTTCTGGTCCCTTAGATCTCACAGCATGTTCAGTACTGTCAGGCAGAAGCAGCTAAGTAGAGAATAAGTGCCAGGGCAGGAGAAGGAGGAAGATTGAAATGACTCCTACAGGACCAAAGTGATTGAGGGCAGGAATAGGGGAGTAATGAAGGTGGACAAAGGCGGGGAGCCAAAAACCAGTGTGAAGGGTTGCTTTACATGACAAAGATATAAAGGATAAAGATTATGACCAGGAGATGAGAAGTTTGGGGTCATCTCTATGCTTTGTATCCTCTGTCTTGTCTCTGGTCCTGCTACCCATGCCATTGCTTAGTAACCACTCACCTGGGCCTATCCCCCTTTCTCCATTATGTCACAGAAGGAGCACCCTACCTACACCACCAAGGGATGCATCATCAAGTTCCCCTCAAACTACCTCATGCCCTATCCTAGAGGGATCCCAAGGACTAGTCATCCATTCTATTAGACTTCCCTTAACTGCCCTCCTACTCAATCTAAATTCACATTAAGAGAGAGAGAGAGAGAGAGGATAAAAAAAAAAAAAAAAAAAAAAAAGAAAACGCTTCCCTGGAAAAAGTCTTAATCCTTGATTTTATCATGTTAGTGGGTCTGTTGCACCAGTCCTTTTGCTGTAGCTTTTTTAGTTAAAGTTTTTTCTTATTAGTTTCATCAAAAAGGACTTATAGTTCTTTTATGTCAAAAAATATTTATCAATTACATTCAAAGTTAAAGGGCAATGTAACTAGATATAAAAAGCTTGGTGCACACTTTTCTTGAAAATTTTGTGGGGATTGTTTTACTATCTCCTTTGTTGTTGTGTTGTTATGTGCCATCAAGTGGGACTCGACTTATAGTGACCCCTCCTTGGGTTTCCAAGGTGGTATCACTAGGGAAGTAGATTGCCCAACCTTCCTTCAGATGAACCTCCAGGCTTCTGTTTAGCAGTCAAGTGCCTTAGGCACTACCCTACGAGAGCTCCTTACTATCTTCTAGCATTGATTTTTTTTTTTTTTTTTTAAGTCTGGGAAAACTGTGACTTTTCCCTCCTTTATAAGTGACTTGATCTTAAGGTTGCTCTAAGTGTTCTTCCTTTATCATTGCAGTTCAGGAAGTTGATGTTAACTGTTTTATCTTCCCCTCAAGTTCCTGAAAGATGGGATTTGCAACTCTGTGTCTCCTCCTTTTAGCTGCCTTTTAAGAAGGAGGACTGAGCACTTTGTTCCGTTGTCTACAAACCTTGTCACATCTACTTGTTAATACCTCTGATTTGCCTGCCAAGAAAGAAAACAAGAACTAGTAAGTCAGCACTGATTCATAAGTAATTATTCCCCTCTCTCCTTACACTCTGCCCTTGTAGGTAGTCTTAACCAGAAATCTCAGTCAAGTGCTCCCAACTCAGAGAAGTAGAAGTGAAAATGCAGGAAAAGTCTGGGTAGCTTTGTCCATGGAGGCATCGGTGTTTCAGTGGTTAAATTCTTGCTTTCCATACAGAAGGCCTGGGTGCAATGTTTACAGAGGCAAGGTGTACAAACTGCAGCTTTATCACTAACATTGTGGTAAGAATCAGCATGAATTCAGTTACCATCTCTGGGGTCAAGCTTCACCTCCCCATATCTCCATTTCTCATCACCAGTCTCTTCCATGGCACTTCCTCTCTCTGATCCTAATCACCCAGAGCTAGCTCATACCTCATCCCTGGCAACCTTGAGCTAGGTTAAAACATCTCTGACCTCCTGGGCCCAGGTCATTGTGTATCAGCCATAGGCTCAGTAGTCTGCACAACTCCTTGCACTTCAGACCACCCAGTCCCTCTCTCTCTAGGTCCCAGGGCTAGGTCACAAGCTAGAAGGACTCTGTTCTTCTTCATTGACTGCATGTGCAGCCTTTCTCTGTCACCCAGCTACGTAAAGCTGGGACTTCACAAATTGACTACCCACACAGAACTCTTCTGTCTACTAGCCACTTAAAGTGGATTGCTCATGAGTCACACTTCCTTAAGGACTGCCTTCAGAACTGTCCTCTAAATTAGCCACCCCAAGGTAAGTCAGGGTCTCATTGCCCCTTGTGGGTTCATTAATTCTCTATAATGACTCACAAAATTCATGGAGACTATTGCCTATAATTATAATGGCTCACAAAATTCAGAGACTATTACCTATACTTACCAAAAATCCAGACTCACTGCCATTGAGTCTATTCTGACTCATAGCGACCCCCTTTGGGTTTCTGAGGCAGTAAATCTTTACTGAAGTAGTTTGCCCAGTCTTTCTTCCATGGAGTGGCTGGTGGGTTTGAACCACCAACTTCTGCTTAGTCAAATGCCTTAGGCACTACACCACCAAAGCTCCTTAGTTATTCTTACACTTTCCCGTTTATTATGACCACAAAGGATACAAATGAAGAGAGGTATCAAGCAAGGTCTGGGAGAAGTCCTACCACAAGACTTCCTTTGTCCTCAGGGACATGCCATGCTCTCCCACCAATCCAGAAATCCATAAAAGAGAAAATCCCAACGTCCAGGGTCACATAGTCTTTGGGACCCAATGCATATGCATAAATCAATGAAAATGCACAGTTGACTGCATCATTCCCTCCTCCCTTTCAAAGCCAGTTGGCAGGTTGGACCTCTGTAATCCTTACACATTTATACATATGTAAGTGTTGCCTGACTATTTTAAAAAAACAAAAGTCACCTCCACTGCTCAGAAATCCCAAGAGCTAATTTTAGAAACCACAGAGGCCAAACTGTTGGTCCCAGGTCATGAAAGGAGTGTCGGCGCGAGGAAGCTACCACTGACATGATAATGCAAAAGCAAAAGAAAAGTTTATTGGCTAGCTCGAGCTAGGGTCTCCGCTTACACCGACACAGTGGTTTGGGCAAAAGACCCCGTGCTCTACTACAATTACAATTTTATAGGAAAAATACAGGGTGGAGTAACGCAAAAGCAAAGAGGTCCCTCTCTCCTTTGATTGGTTGTTGCTAGGGGGTAGAAAAGGAGGGGAGGGAGTCTTAGGGACTCTATGAGGTAAAGCCCTGAGGTGTGGGGAATGTGCTGGAGTCCCCGGCACTAATGGCTCCTAGTTAAAGAATAATTAGCTGGAGAGCATTAGTACAAAACGAGTGGTCTCACATTCCCCCCTTGTTCTTGTTACTCATATGAGGAATCTTCATCACGTGTTACAGGAAATAGGGCTGATATTGTTGTCTAAGGACCATGAGTTGTACTGTACTAACTCGATCCTTCACAAATGATATAAGCTAGCTCTGGTAGCATAGTGCCTAAGACACTTGACTGCTCACCAGAAGGCTGGCGGTTCAAACCCACCAGCCACTCCTCGGAAGGAAGGTTGGGCATTCCTACTTCCATAGTGATACTGTCTCGGAAACCCAAGGAGGGGTTGCTATGAGTCGGGGCCGACTCGATGGCAAACAACAACAACAACAACAATTGTTGTCTCAGTACCATGAGTTGTACAATATTAACTCAATCTTTCACAAATGATATAAGCTAATTTATAATGCAGGGACCAAAAGTTAATATAATTATAAGGATTATGAAGGGTCCTAAGAGAGTAGATATCAAAGTAGTCAACCACAGGGAGTTATTAAACCAAGATTCGAACAATCCTTCCTGAGTTTCACGCTCCTTTTTTCTTAGGGTAAGTCCTTCTCGTACCTTGGCCATAGATTTCCAAACCACTCCCGTATGATCAGCATAAAAACAACACTCTTCCCCTATAGCCGCACACAATCCCCCTTGTTGGAGAAACAAAAGATCTAACCCCTACTGGTTCTGCAACACTACTTCTGATAGCGAGGTTAGGGACTTTTCTAGATGGGAGATAGAAGCTTCTATTCTTTCAAGGTCTTCGTCTATGGCTGCTCTTAAAGAATTCATGCTTTGACTCTGTAAAGTTAAGGAAGCTATCCATACTCCTGTTCCTGCTAAGCCAAATAGAGTAGCGAGGGTAAAAGCTGCAGTGAGTGGTTCTCTTTTTACTCTCTTGTTTCCGTCCCAGTGGGCATACATCTCTTCTTCTGGGTGGTATAGGATTCTGGGCAGTACAGTAACTAGTAAGCAAGTTTCTGAGGACTAATTCAGTACTTTTAAGTTTAAGCAGGGCGAGAGCCCGGTCCCTGTGCAAAGCCACCAACTTCCTTCGCTGGGAATAATCCAGTTGTAGGAAGAGTTTGCTTCTAGAAAAGAGAGGCAGTGTTCCTGAGCTTGATGGGAGTTCCCTACACATATGCCCTTTCCAGTAATACACCGCATGGTTAATCCTATCTTACTGTCTTTCCAGGAACAATTCTGTGGATTAGAACTAAGAGAGTAGCTGAAAAAGGTATTGCTGCCTATTGCTTCATGAAATGGAGGGTTCACATCATAGCACAGCCAGCCAGCTTGAGTAAGATCAGGATTTGTATGATTAAGTGTTTGAAAGGCGGCTAGTAATATATTCCAAAGGGGGTCTTTACTCTGGGGATCTTTATTCTGGGGGTCTTTACTCTGGGGATAATTTAGGATACTAGAGGTTCCATGGGGAACTACACCTGTGATATTTGGGGCAGTAGTACTTGTTAATATTTCCCTACTAGTACTTGTTAATATTTCCCTACTAGTCAAGTTCCTCTTCCCTGGGGGATTCAATATTTTATCAGGACCTATTGCTGAATTATCTAAGACTTCTATGTCTTGTAGGATAGTTACTATCACAGAGGGCCAACTCTGCCAATCCCAAATTTGAATACCCCAACTGAGTCCAGATCTCCACTTAGTTAGTACCCTTTTCCCTTGCTCAGTAAATGAAACTTTTGCTAAGTCTTTACCTTCACACTGATTCCAAGATAACGGGTTAGGACTTGCAAAGGAGAATATTACAAAATCTGAGCTGCTTACTTGCCACTTCCAATTTCCATCATTAGAGGTTACACAACTCCAACTTTTACAATAATACCGTGGGGCCCCCCGCACTGTCAAAGGTTTCGCTTATACCCTGGGCAGGCAAAAAATCCAATTTTACGGATATAACATCCCCCTAATCCTGTGTCTGTTAAACTCTTGAGGGAAAAATATAAATCAGGCCACCACACGTTAAGGAGGGTGATGTGAGTAGTAGAGTTCAAAGTTTTGTGGGTCTCTCCATTGTGAACTCGCCATGTGACTTTAAAGTGTTGATGGTTACTTGCGCTGATCACCAGGTGGCAGATGTTTAGAATGAAGATGAAAGTTTCAGTTTCAATCATATGGAGTTAACTTGACTCTCAACGGGTTCTCAGGATCCAAGGATGCTTTCCAGTTTATTTGCGCTGACTGCTGTTCTGGTGGGTCTGCTTTTCTGACATGGGAGTGATGTATCCAGGCACTGATTCTGTCTACCTTTAGGGCAGTAGGGGTTACAAGAACAACAACATAAGGTCCTTCCACCTAGGCTCCAGTGTTTTCCGCTGGTGCCTCTTTACCCACATCCAATCTCCTGGTTCAATTCCACGGTCCATTCTCTGTTCACTAAGAGGACCTTCATATATGGCTCAGAGTTTGGGCCATAATTCCTTCTGAATTATTTGGAGAGTTTTCATCCCCAAGATTAAATCTTTTGGCAACTCATCAGGACATTTTTCCAGGTTGGAAATAATAGGGGGTGGTGTCCCATACATTATTTCAAATGGGGTCAGATTCAGCGTGTACGGGGTGTTCCTAGCCCAGTAGAGTGTGAAGGGAAGGAGGGTCACCCAGTCTCCGCCAGTTTCTATTTCCAATTTAGATAGTGTCTCCTTTAGGGTTCTGTTCATTCTTTATACCTGCCCCAAACTCTGAGGGTTATATTCACAATGTAGTTTCCAATTTACTCCCAGAGTCGAGGCAAAGCCCTGGATAACTTTACTTACAAAAGCTGGTCCATTGTCTGATCCTAATGTTCTAGGCATTCCATATCTGGGTACTATCTCTTCTAAAATTTTCTTGGCTACTATTACTGCTGTTTCCCCTTTAGTAGGGTATGCTTCCACCCATCCCAAGAAAGTATCCACTAACACTAGGAGATATTTATATCCATATTTACCTGGTTTAACTTCAGTGAAATCTATTTCCCAATGACGGCCCGGCTCCCTCCCCCTTACCCTCGTACCTGTGTGTGTGTTCTTCCTCTTCCCTATTTTCATGACCTGACAGGCCCGGCACTGGTCTACCACACTCTGAGCCGCTTGCTTCTGATGGTGTATACAGACCTGCCCTTTGTCCAGTAACTCCAACATTTTCTGTTCCCCTAAGTTAGTCACTTGGTGGAAGTGGGTGAGAAGATGCCACCCCAATTCTTCTGGGAGAATCAGTCTTCTGTCTGAGTCCATATACTATCCATTCTGGTCTTTTTCTATCTGTGGTGATTTTTCAGCCCACTGTATGTCTAGTTCTGAGTAATTTGGAGAAGGGGGCAGGGGCTCTAGTTGCGGGCAAGGTAAGTCAGCCACTAAAGTTCATACCGCTTGGAGGGCAGCTCTCTTAGCTGCCTGGTCCGCTGCTCGGTAGGCTCTTGCTTCAGGGGAGTGTCCCTTCTGATGTCCCGGGATGTGAACCACCGCTACCATTCGCAGCCGGGTCACAGCTGACAGTAAGCGAAGGATTTCTATCTGGTTCTTTATTTCTCTTCCTTCCTTGGTTCTAAACCCACGTTCCTGGTAGATGGCTCCATGTATATGGAGAGCGGCATACGCGTAACGGCTGTCAGTATACACAGTTAGTCTCTTCCCCTCTGCCCTTTCCAATGCTTCCACCAGGATGATAAGTTCAGCTTTCTGAGCAAAAGTTCCTGGCGGTAAAGCATTGGCCCAAATAATTTCTTCCCAGTTGTCTACCACCGCAGCTCCCGCATACCTTAGTCCATCCTGTACGAAACTGCTTCCATCCGGGAACCAGATGAGGTCACTGTTCTCCAACAGGCAGTCTTATAAGTCCTTTCTGACCGTATTTACCTCTGCGAGTATCTCTGAGCAGTTGTGTAGAGGTTTATCTAGGTCAGTGTTAGGTAGCAGGGTGGTGGGGTTTAAAAATGTTGGGGCTAAGAATTGTACCCTTGGAGTGTCAAGTAGTGGGCTCTGATAGTGAGTTAATCTGGCGTTGGTTATCCATTTCCCCAGAGGCTGTTTGAGCACTCCTTCAATGGCATGGGGAGTGGTTACTTTTAAAGTCTGTCCATGGGTTAACTTATCTGCATCTTTAACTAGCAGAGCAGTGACAGCAATAATTCTCAAGCAGGGGGGCCATCCTGCTGCTACTAGATCCAGTTTCTTTGAGAGGTATGCTACCATACCTCTTTGAGAGGTATCTTCCATGGCCCCTGTTGTTGTATTAGGACCCCCTTGGCTATTCCTTTTTTCTCATCAGCAAACAGATGAAATGGTTTAGTGGGGTCAGGTAATGTCAATGCTGGAGCCTCGAAGAGTGCTTTCTTAAGTTCTTTAATAGCTGAGTCTCTCTCTGGAGTGTAGTCCCACTCCGACCCTTCTCTACTGAGCTCATAGAGTGACTTCACTTTTGTGGCAAAATCTAGAATCCACAGACGGCAATAACCTACTGTTCCTAAAAATTCTCTTATCTGCCTCAGGCTTGTGGGTCGGGGAATTTGTAGGATAGTCTGTTTCATGGCTTCAGTGAGCCACCTCTGCCCAACTCTTAACTTATACCCCAAATATGTGACTTCTGGTTTAGCTATCTGAGCTTTCTTGGCACTAGCTCGATATCCCAGCTCTCCTAGAGTGGTGAGCAGTTTCCTGGTTGCTTCAAGGCACCCTTCCCGGTCGGGGGTTGCTATTAACAAGTCTTCCATATATTGTAGTAAAATCACTTGCGGGTTTTGACCCCGATACTCGCATAAGTCGTCGCTCAAGGCCTCGTTGAACAAAGTGGGTGAATTCTTAAATCCTTGGACTACCCTGGTCCAGGTCAGCTGGCCGAGGACTTTATCCGTTTCGTCAAACCATTCGAAGGCAAAAATGTCTTGACTCTGCGGGGCTAGGGGCAGGCTAAAGAAAGCATCCTTCAAGTCCAAGGTAGTATACCACACATGAGCTGGAGGAAGATTGCTGAGCAGCGTGTAAGGGTTAGAGACTGTGGGATATATGTCTTCAACCCGGTGATTTACCTCTCTCAGATCCTGCACCAGTCGGTATTCTCCCCCTGGTTTCTTTACTGGTAGGAGAGGTGTATTTCATGCAGACCGGCACCTGTTTAGTACCCCTTCCTGTAACAGCTGCTGGATATGGGGTTGTATGCCTTCCCAGGCTTCTCTGGGCATGGGATACTGCTGGACTCTTACTGGTATGGCAGAGGGTTTTAAGTCCACAATGATGGGCAGTCGGTGTTTCACCAGTCCAATTTCTCCAGTCTCTGCCCAGGCTTGGGGAAACTCCTCCAACCACGGAGCCGTATCCATCAAGCCTGTATGCTGGTCTTCTACACCTTTATACAAGCGGTATTCATTGTGTAAGGCAATCGTCAGAACCTGCAGAGGAGAGCCTTCCCCATCGGTAACCTGGACACCGTTTTTATGGAAGAATATATGTGCTTGAGCTTTGGACAATAAGTCTCTTCCTAACGGTGCAGGACAGTCAGGTGCAATTAAGAATGAATGGGACACCTGTTTAGTTCCCAGGTTCACTTGTCGCTGCATTGTCCAATGATACCGCTTTGCCCCTGTTGCTCCCTGGACCAGACTAGTTTTTGAAGAAATCTTTCCCTCTTTCTTATTGAGGATGGAGTACTGGGCCCCTGTATCTACCAGGAACTCTACTGGCTTCCCCTCCACCTTCAAGGTTACCCAAGACTCAGGGAGGGGTTCTGAGTCCCGTCTCCCCTAGTCGCTGTCCTTGCCTGTCACCAACGTTCTAACAGGAGCAGGCTTTTCATATTTTTTGTTCTCTTTCTTAGGGCATTCACTCTTCCAGTGTCCAGTCCCTTTGCAGAATGCACATTGGTTCGGGGCCAGGGGTGGGTCTTGGCGGGGCCTGTCATGTTGGTCTGGTCTCCTTCCTCTCCCTCTCCCTATGTCTTCCCAAGCTCCAGCAAAGAAAATCTTTGCTAACTCCTTCTGATTTTGTTTATTCTCTTTAGCTTGGAATTCTCGTTCCTCCCTCTGTATTCTTTCTTCCCTTTCCTCTGGGGTTTCTCTAGTATTATACACTTTCTCAGCTACTTTCATTAAGTCCTGTAGGGTCTGCTCACCTAATCTATCTATCTTCTGAAGCTTTCCTCTGATATCAGGGGCCGCTTGGTTTACAAAGGATAGGACCACTGCTGCTCTACTCTCATCTGCTTGCGGGTCCATAGGGGCATACAGCCTAAATGCTTCCATTAACCTCTCTAGATATGCTGCAGGGCTCTCGGTCGGCCCCTGCCTGACTAAGTTTACCTTGGCCAAATTAGTCGGCTTCCTTGCCGCTGCTTGGAGACCGGCCATTAGAATCTGGCAGTACTTTTGGAGACGCTCCCTACCTTCTGCTTGCTCAAAATCCCAATCAGGACGAGATAACGGGAACCCAGCATCAGTAAGATTCTGAAGCGTTGTTGGCTGTCCATTGTCCCCTGGTACATTTTTCCTGGCCTCGGTCAGGATTCTCTCTTTTTCTCAGTGGTGAACAAAACCTGTAATAGCTGTTGACAATCATCCCAAGTGGGGTTATGAGTAAACAATATAGAATCTAACAAAGTAATTAAGCTTTGAGGGTTTTCAGAAAAGGGGGCATTCTGCACCTTCCAGTTATACAGGTCCGACGTTGAAAACGGACAGTACTGCCAGGTTCTGCTTCCGTCCTCACAAGGCAAGCCTATCGCTCTGAGGGGCAGCACCTGGACAGTGGACAAGGGGGCTTCAGCCTCCGGGGAGCCCCTCCAGCGTGGGCGGAGACCAGAAGCTGGGCCCGTAATGTCGGGCGGCGCACTTGGAGCACTCGCTCCACTTCCTCCCGATACTTGTGGAGCCTGAAGAGGGTGGGAAGGTGGGGTAGGAGCATAGGGAGGTGGAGATATGCCACTTTCTAGATCTATCAGATTGGGGTGAGTTTGGGAATCAGATAAAACCGGTGGAATGGCTGCTCGGGGCTCAGATTGTCTTGGTTTCTCCTTTTCGCTAGTCCCGAGTGAGGATGTTAATACCTTGACAGAGAGATTCGGAAGAAAAGGTTTTAGCCATGGGGAAGGGTTAGTCACCATATATTGCCACACTAAAATGTAAGGAAATTGGTCTGGGTGCCCATGGGGGCCCGGAACTTGGACTCGGTCGAATATGGCTGCAATCACCTTTCCATCCAATGAGCCTCCGGAGGCCATCCTACCTTGAAAGAGGGCCATTCTGAAGAGCAAAAAGTTATTAGTTTATTTTTCTTAATTATCACAGACAAATTAGATCCTCTGGTTTTAAACTCTGAAAAATGTTCAACCATCAGGGACAGAGGGGTAGTCTGTCCCTGTCCCATTTCAACATTTCTTTCTTTTTTTTTTTTTTTTAAGAAAACACAGAACAAATAAAAGACAAGTGGCCACACAACAAGAGACACCAAAGCAGACAACACAAATACCCGATCCCAGAAGAGATCTTGTTCCAGTACCACAGATTGGAGGTACCTCTGCTCCTCCCCTGAAGGGAGCTACTCTTACCAAAAAGCGCCCACAGCCTGCCTGTTAGTTGGGGAAGGTCTCCTTCCCCAACTCCTCCGGCGCGTCCGCCGGTTTTCCAACTTTTCCTGATGAACCAGTATCCTTATGCAAAGGACGTATCCTGGTCCTGCTGGCTCCTGAACTTTTCCTCTATTGCAGGCAACTTCACCCTTTCCGAGCTTTCCTTTCCTGGCCAATGCACCAAATGTTGGTCCCAGGTCTTGAAAGGAGTGTCAGCACGAAGAAGCTACCACTGACACGATAATGCAAATGCAAAAGGAAAGTTTATTGGCTAGCTCGAGCTAGGGTCTCCGCTTACACCGACACAGCGGTTTGGGCAAAAGACCCTGTGCTCTACTACAATTACAATTTTATAGGAAAAATACAGGGTGGAGTAACACAAAAACAAAGTGGTCCCTTTCTCCTTTGATTGGTTGTTGCTAGGGGTTAGAAAAGGAGGGGAGGGGGTCTTAGGACTCTATGAGGTAAAGCCCTGAGGCATGGGGAACATGCTGGAGTCCCCAGCACTAATGGCTCCTAGTTAAAGAATAATTACCTGGAGGGCATTAGTACAAAACGAGTGGTCTCACAAAACCAAGTTCTTTGTCTCACATACCAAGCTTGAACTCTGGTCAATGACCCACATGCACAGCTACCACCTGTCAATAGAGTCTTACATGTTGCTAAGACACTGAACAGCTTTCAGTGGAGTTTCCAGACTAAGATGTACTAGGAAGAAAGGCCTGGTGATCTACTTACAAAAATTAGCCAATGAAAGCCCTATGAGTCACAATGGTCTGATTTCAACTGATCATGGTGTTTTGGTTACCTAGTGTCACTCTGACAGGAACATACCACAAATAGGAAGGCTTGAAGAAACAGGAGTTTATTCTCTTATAGTGTGGAGGCTTTAAGTCTAAGTTCAAAGTGCCAGGCTCTAGGGGCTGGGTGAAAGCCCCTCAACCTTGGGATTCAGTTCTGCTTCCTGCTCCTGGCCCAATGCAGGTGGTTAAAGCACTTGACTACTAACCAACTGTAAATAATTTGAACCCACCAGCTGCTCCACAGGAGAAAAATACGGCTTCCATAATGATTTACAGGTTTGGAAACTCTTTGGGGCAGTTCCATCTGTCCTATAGGGTTGCTATGAGTCCAATTGATTTGATGGCAATGGGTTTAGTTTTTGGTTTTTGCCATCCTTCTGGCATGGCAGAGATTGAAAGGATAGGACATAGCCTGGGCCAGGCGAGGACAGTACTGAAGAAATAGAAAAGAGGGTTTTTTTTTTTTTTTTTTTTTTTTTTACTGCTTATCTACAGAATAACTTAGGGTTACAAACAGCTTTTTATTTTATATTGCTTTGTGTTTATTTACTCTACAAATATTTGTTGTTCGCCTAGTCTTTGTTTTGGGAAATGTGAGAGATATAAAGACTAATAAATCATGGTCCCTGCCAACAAGGAGATTACAATCCAGTGGAAAACATGGGCATCTATGTCACTATACTAATTATACACAGAGGTTTCTAAGTGGGTAGGACAAGAGTATCTTTTGCAGTGTGGGAAGAAACTATGTTGTTGCTGTTGTTGTTTGCCGTCAAGTCGACCCTGACTCATAGCGACCCCTCCTTGGGTTTCTGAGGCAGTATCACTGCGGAAGTAGGATTGCCCAACCTTCCTTCCAAGGAGTGGATGGTGGGTTTGAACTGCCAACCTTCTGGTGAGCAGTCAAGTACCTTAGGCACTATGCTACCAGAGCTCCTAAAGAACTTCAATTTATATTTACTTCATATAAAAATACAGAAATTATGCTTTAGATATTTAATGTTCAAAGTGCCCCTGGTGCCCTCGTGGATGTTTTTATCTTGAAGTCATGAATCTTGTTCCCAAAATGCCCTGGAAAGGAGACTCCATGCAGAAGGGACTGACAGTGAATTCACAGAGCATATTATCTAGTTTTAGCCCCACTGACTCTTAAAATTGGGCAAGTAGCTTTAAAAAAATTACAGCAAAGAAATTACAAAATGAAGATGATCTAAGAAATATAAACATAAAATCTTTGAAAATGGCAGAACTGACACTTTTACTCCTTATACAAACTCTTTGTTAATCACTTACAAGGTGGGGAAAAAAAAACAATGATGAATCTCAGCCTGGTATGATGTTGGCCAAAGTAAAATGAAAATTTGTAGAAAAGTTATTTAAAATATCAATTAACATCTGATATCGTTAATGATATACCTCATACTGAGAGTACATTGTGCCTTCAGATATTTACTTATAAGCACAAATATATATAGTTTATGAATATATAAATATACATATACTGGGAATGGATGCTGAGTTTTTTCCCCATATGAACAGAGATGTGCAGTGAAAAAGCCTGGGGACCACAACTCTAGTATAATAAATGCACAGCCTTTTCTAGCTGTATGAAGAAAACTCTGGGAAAGCACAGGCAGTTAATACTTGGCAAATAGGGACAGTATCCTAGATATTTGAAGGTAATCATAAGAATATGTAAGATGGACTTCCAGTAAGATGGCGGAATAGGGAGAAAGACTGCACAGACCCTCTTCAACAAGTAAAGGGAAACCAATTAACATAGACACAGAAGATGATCCTGGACCCCTGAGCCTTGAAAAGAAGGATATAGAAATGGACTAAACCCCAACTAGAAGAACAATTTGCATGAAAATACCAAAAAAGGAGACATACGGAGCTGCAGTCTGGAAGCGATCCTGAGCAAGCCTGATGGCTGGGCACAGACAGCTTGGAGAATGCCGAGTGATGGCAGGACCTAAGAATTAACCTAAAAATCAGCCCTGCTAGCCAGGAACTGCACAGAGGACTGCTCTGGTGACTGGGGAATAAAATGTGAAGCACCAGCGAAGAGAAAAGCTGTCTGAGCTGTAGACTTTTGTCTGTTTTGAGGGTGCAACCATTTTGAATGTTTACAAGCAGCTTGACCATTTTGGATGTTTAAAGAGACAGCACTCTCTGAGATTCCAGGGGCTTAAGAAGAGGTACTGCTTGCAAGTAACCCCAAGAACACTCCAGACCTGGACGACTGAAAAGGTGCGACATTCAACTTATTACTCTTATACCCCACACCCCTTGGTGAAGAGAGGTGCAGCCATCCCCCTCTCCCAAACACCTTCTGGGCCCACAGGAACTCCATCCCAGTCTGTGTGCCCAGGCAGAGACTGGGTGCCCTGCCCTACCCTCCCCCAATTTTTTTTTTTCTTTTTTCTCTTTCTTTTTTCTGGTTTTTATTTTGCTTGGTTTTGTCTGTTTTAAACCTACTATTATTATTAATACATTTGTCCTTTTTACTATTATTCTTTATTCTTTCCCTCCCAGGTCCTAGTTTTCAGCTCTTTTTCTTTTCCCTGTCCATGTTTGCAAATTTTTTCTTTTCTTTTCTCATGGTTAACCCTGTTCCTTGTTTTTCTTCTTGCATTTTTCCCATTTTTTTCTTCATTATTCTCCTTCTCTACCTTTTTTCTCTTATTGCCCTATACCCAGATATTACAGGTTTTCTTGTTTTTTTCTTCTTCTTTTTCCTTTTTTTGGTTACTGTTCTTGTGTGATTACATGGTGTATTTTTTGTCCATGGGCTTTTAGTTTTTTTATGGTAATTCAGTTATAATTTTTGTCTAATTGAGTGGAAGACAGCAACAGTCCCCATAAGACACAGCTACACCCACACCTTCTGCAACTGACTGAGAGCCACCAACTCCTTCTCCAACAATGGGCCAATGATAAAAAAAAAAAAAAAAAACAGCAAGAAGAGCCTGTATCACCCTTAGCTGCTCTTCACAAACAGTTAACAGAGATCTTAATACAACAACACCACAATGTTTGGAGACAACAGACCATCACAGTGCACACAAAGAAGCAAGATACAGTGGTAGAAACAAGGGAACAAGATACAGACCCAAAACACATCTCTGAGGAGGAAGCAGCATTTGAACTCTCTGATAAGGAATTCAGAAGAATGATATTTAGGTGTCTTCACAGAATTGAAATACAGACCAAAGAAAACACAGAAAAAACTCTAGAAGAATTTTGGAAGAAAATACAAGAACAAAATGACAAAATAAATGAAAAATTAGAAAGGTTTCTAAATCTGCAGACAGAAATCAAGAATTAACACTAAATTGTCAGAAATAGATAACACATTGAAAGGGCAAAGAAGCAGAATTGATATGATGGAAGACAGAATTAATGAGATTGAAGACAAATACCTGAATTCTTCTTTGGAAAGGGATCAATCAGAAAAAAAAAAATCAGAACAAAATGAAGAAAGCCTAAGGTTCATGTGGGACACCATCAAAAGGAATAACCTACGTGCCACTGGAATTACAGAACAGGAAGAGAAAAATAATAGCACTGAGAAAAATGTCCAAGATCTGTTGGAAGAGAACTTCCCTGATATGATGAAAGATGAGGGTATATCCATTCAGGAAGTCCAACCATCTCCAAACAGGACAGATTCCAAAAGAAAATCACCAAGACATATCATCAAACTCATCAAAATCAAAGACAAAGAATCCTGAAAGCAGCATGGGAAAAATAAAAAGTTACTTACAAAGTTCAGCCAGTAAGAATAAGCTCTGATTTCTCAGCAGAAACCATGCAAGCAAGAAGGAAATGGGATGGTATATATAAAACCCTGAAAGAGAAAAATTTTCAACCAAGAATTATATATCCAGCAAAATTGTCCCTCAAATATGATGGTGAAATTAGGAGATTTCCAGATAAGCAGAAACTAAGGAAATTTGTTAAAACCTGACCAACCTTACAAGAGATGCTAAAGGGAGTCCTTTGAACAAAGAAGCAAATTAGCAAATAACAACCAACCATTTATACACAAGATGACACAACTAAGAAACCACAGCTATGGACATATTCAAAGTAAAATGAGCTTACAAGATTGTAAACAGGGAACCAGAGACATCAATTGGCAAGTGAGGACAACTACAAACAAAAAGAAGGAAAAGACTGTCTAGTTACAGAACTTCTAAATGGTAAGGAAGTTAAGAGAGTTGCAAGATAGAATGGACTGTTCTAAACTCGGGTACAAAATTATAAATCATAGGGAACCTCAAAGAAAAATGAAAAACTTTCATATCACAATGATAAAGAGGACAAGCACAAATATTCAGCAAATACTAAAACAACAGCCACAAAGGAAATGATAACATGATTCATAAACATAATGAGCTCAGCACAGAAAATAATGTGGAACAAAGAAACCAGGGACACCATGAAAAAACACATACCAAAAT
>NW_006921614.1:12586851-12590455 GCF_000298275.1 Orycteropus afer afer
GCTTCTCCTATGCTCATGTATTATTGAACCAGTAAGGATGCCCTCTCTCAAAATACTACATTTACTTTTGCTTTTGTGTAAAATCCTTGTTTAGTTGAGTTATAAATTCCTTAGAAATAAAGTTTATATTAAAAGTAAAATTTCTAAAATACAGAGCTCTGACGATAGATTGGTAACTGGTGGAAGAGTTCTAACATTGTGACCTAATTTATCCTTTTAAAAGCTGTACATAATCAGTAGTAGCAGAAACCTCTACGTATCTTGGGGCAGATTGTTCCTTCTCAGCTTTGCCTTGTTTTCCGTCTCGTAAGAGTCCATTCTGGTTCTTACTCCTTCCAAAGACTATGAGCACTGCTAAGACAGGCCTGGGATCTTCTGAACTGGGGGTGCCCTGTGGCTGGGCCAGAGTTCTAGCTGACAGAATCAGCTGAGTACACTTGGAGTTCAGGGGCAGAGATGCCGTGAACTGGTTTTCAGTCCCTTAGCACTTTCGTGGGCACCGTTGTTAGCACTGTTTTGTTTTTAATAACTGGAAGCACTTCATGATTATTTTACTTGTTTAATTTCACCCAAAAGATATTGAAAATCAGGGAAGTAAAGTCTACTTCTCATTTTTTTCTAGAACATAAGACTGTTTAGAAAAAAAATAACCAGATTACCTAATGAACCATGCTTCTAGGCTCTCTGTAAAGTATATTCTTTTGGTCAGGATTTGTTAAAATAATTTACAAACTTATAATACTGTGCTTTGTAGAGACTTAAGAAATTTTTAAAATTATTTGCAATTGATAGAGCATGTTCAACTGTGGTAAAGTATCCAATTTTAAGTTTCTTTTCTGTTTAAATATTATTGCTTATTGTCTGTTGCTATGTAGGGGACATGGTCCCTTGTAAAACATTTCAAACTTTTCATTCTTTAGAGCAGTATTACCAGTGGCTCCAGACTCAGAGAAGCACCAAACTTTGTAAAAGAAAAGAAAGGGCCTGGGAAATGAAACTTTGGATTCTTACATAGTTACTTTCTTTAGTGTTACCTCTTAAAGTAAGTAATTAATCCAGAGGCTAGAGCTTTTGGTTACACCCAGCCAAAGGCCCAAAGCCATTTGCATAGAACGAGATAGTAATCAAAGTAAAAAGATGAACCTGAAATGTCTTTAAAAGAATTATGTGTTTTGAATTATGTGTTTATCTGAATGTACTCCATACTGTTTTTGAACCAATTAAGAGAATTGTAATTATTAAAATATAGCATTTTGGGATGGTGAACACACATAAAATGACTTAGTCTAGTCCAGACTACTGAACGAAACCAACTTAAAAACCAAGTTAAAAGTTTTAACATGGCCTGAAAAGCAAGAGGAAACGTGAAATAACTAGTACTAAGTTTTTTTTTAAGAGAGGGGGACAAGAGTAGTTTTGCCTTAAAGCAGAATGTCTGGTCGTCCCAGAACATGGAAGATAGTAAAAGTCAAATCTGAAAATGTGTGGTGAGTTATAGAAGGTTTGAGAGAGAGTGAACTTTATTTACCTCAGTTTTAATACCCACAAATAGTAAGTGTGAAAAAAAAAAATGGTGAATCTTTCACTGCAAAATGTTACATTAACAATATACTTTCTATTAAAATAACAGTAAAATCATAGTACTTAAGAGGGGTTAAGTGGTATGAACTAAAACCCTGTCATAACAAGTTTGTAGCAGTGATGAGTTCAAATAAATGTTAACTATTACATGAAACATATTGGGCCAGTGGAAATGAAAATTGGAAAAGATTGTAAATAGATCATTACAAATGATTTTTCTGCATAAATGAATTATACAATTAGGAGTGTGTAAGTCCACCTTCAGCCAATACTTGATTGGATATGTTAAAAGGGGAAATAGAATTTGCCCGGAAAAAACATAAACTTTTGTTTCAAACCTTGTGTGTAGAGTATAGGGGGCTTAAGTAGAAAACCTGAGCCCCACCCGGTACTGCTGAGGGAAGAGAAGATTTACCTGAAGAATAAAAATGACTGTTTGAATTTCGAGCAAGCAGACTAATTTTGGGTGCATTGAGACAGGAAAATCATGGTCCATGAGACAAACCCCTTCCAGGACTGAAAGTTAAAGAATACCAGTGAGTAGTAAACTTGTATGTTACTCGCTTGTAGCCACCTGAGTCCACCTGAGAGGAAATGAGGAAATGCAACAAAGAAGAAACAATCTGAGTTTGGTACTGTTTAACCTAGACCACAGAGACTGGGGATGAGAGGAGGGACTAGCTGGTTTGAAGTGCAATAAATTATGAACATGCAAGCAATAAAATAGTCCCTGAGGACTGAAGATGTAAGAGGTACTAGCTGGTCTGAAGTGAAGGGAAGAGTGTGACTCCCAAACTTAGCAGCTGGTACCCATGACCTAGCTGGGATAGCTAAAGCTGAGCTGACCAGAACCTGACCAAATGAAGAGGAAGATGTTTGACACTGAGCTGGTGTTAAGTTGCAATTTGATGACTTGAGCTGAGCTGGACTTTACTTGTTTATGGATCCAGATGCCTGAAGTTTCCAAGCAAGACAGAAGACTCCAGAGAGAAAGGACCATGCTTATCTCCTCAGAGTACTGGTTTGATAGGGATGGGAAAATTAGAAATTAGCTATTTAAAATGGGGAGAGATAAAAACATGAAGTAGTTGGCTTACACGCTTTCATGGGTATAGTTATTCTTAAACTGATGCTAAAAGGAATTTTTTTTAAATGTGAATTTTTGAAGTATAAGAAATATATGACTAGAAAAGCCAGGGGGTGGCCTGCAGTGTAGTAAATTACTTAGTGTGACTTTTCTACCCATAAATCTTTGTAGACTCCAAGGTAAGATTTTCTGTGAGCAACTGAGGAGCTCCTAATTGCTGAAACTGTCCACCTGGAGAATTTCTGTTAAGAGTAGCGTAAAACAATGTTCTGGGAGGTGCCCACTGTCTCTCAGGTGCTTGAAGTTCTGATGCTGTGATTAGCTAGTTTGACCACCCTTCTGAGCTCAAAAAGAAGCCTCCTAGAAGCAGAACTCTCTCTAACTGCTACTTAAGGAAGACCTGTTGCTGAAAGAGACACATGCCGCTGAAAGAAAACGTACCCAAAACCAAGGACAGTATGAAAATTAGTTCAACTCTTCTACCTAGCTAACGTCTCTATTATCTGCTATCGCTGGACCAGTCGTTATAGGACTAATTTTATTCACAGTTGGTCTTTGTACAACTCATGGTCCTCAGGCAACAGTACCAACTAACCCATCAAGACAGTTCAGGTATTGATACAGTACATTATAACCCAATATATGGTAACAGATAACAAACTCATGATTGAGTTTAGTGCCAAGAGAAAGGGAGGAATGTGAGACCCCCTCCCCTCCAGGTAATTATTCTTTAACTAGGAGACATTAGTGCCGGGAACTCCAGCATGTTCCCCATGCCTCAGGGCTTTACCTCACAGAGTCCTAAGACCCCCTCCCCTCCTTTTCTACCCCCTAGTAACAACCAATCAGTAAATATCAGAAAAACTTGAAATTCCTAGAAACGGCAGTTTGCAGCCTCGGCCACAGGACAGAGCCAATCAACTAGAGACAACGCGC
>NW_006921614.1:12593838-12627504 GCF_000298275.1 Orycteropus afer afer
CTGCTCCTCTGTCCGAGTTCCTGGCTTTTATCCCCTTTCTCCTGCTCTTCCGGCCTGCTACTCTGGGCGGGCCTGAGTTTCCTCTCCTCACCTAATCCCTTTGGCTGATTGCTCTTATCTCTGGCTTCCTGGCTTTTAATCCCCTCTCTCCTGCTCTTCCCACCTACTACCTTGGGCGTCCCTGAGTTGTCTCTCCTCACCTGTAACCCTGGGGCTGACATATGTAGGTGTAGGTATGTTTCTATCTGAATACTCATACAACCAAAAACAAACAAATCCACTGCCGTGGAGTGGATTGCAACTCATAGCGACCCCCATTTGGTTTCCGAGGCAGTAAAGCTTTAAGGAAGTAGATTGCCCAGGCTTGCTTCTGCAGAGTGGCTGGTGGTTTGAACCCCCAACCTTCTAGCTAGCAGTCAGATAAATACCTTAGGCACTGTGCCACCAGAGCTCCCTGAATATGTATACTTTAACTTTAGTTAGATGGCAAGCAAAGTTTCCAGGACTGATTTAGAAGAGCTAGTGTGAGCTGGCAGCAGCAATTGCTGGCAGAACAGTTCCTAATGCATAATGACAGCCTTAGAATCACATCAGTATCATAGTAACCTGCTGCTGGAACTTAAGATGGCTGCCCATCTTATTTTCCCTGGTGCCTCATTCATTTTACAGGGAATTTATCTACTTTTCACCCAGTGCAACTTGCCAGAACCATGTCTACTTCTTACTATTTTCTGATGTTTCCATTTAAAAGTACTTTTCTGTCTGTTGTTTCTGCGTTCTGTAGAATCTCGCTCTAGGTCACGAAATGCCGTTTTCCTAGGATTCACTGAGCTCCCATTCTCCGGGGCTGCCCTCCCTCACCCGTCTAAGAACCTTAGAAATAATTCATAGTGTGGGGGAGGATGACATTGCCTGTAAAAGGGAAATGGCTTCTCCTAAAGCCAGGCTCCACTCTCCCGGCCGATTTGTATTAGAAAGAAGGTAATTCTCTTCTGAGAAACAGCAGCACTTTCAGTCTGCATAGAGGCCATTTAAACCCAAATTCAAATGGCCAGCTCTGGGAAACACCCCGCCTTCCTGAAGAACAAAGAGGCAAATGTTTCCGCACTGGGTTGCGCTTACAAATTCGGATTCTCTTCTCATTCCAGCCCTCTGTTACCTGGGAACTGGGTCTCCACTGAGCCCCAGGCTGGGCATGGACCGCTGCCCCTTTGAATACAGAGCCTGGGCGACTAGGCCCCATCCGGCGGGAGGAAAGGGAGCGGGAGTGGAATGAGGACGGACGAGCTTGCATCTCTGTGGGTTTCCAGAATCGCCTACCATCGCCCTCACCCTCACAATACGAGCCTGCCACCCCGTCGCGGTAGTAGCCCAAGTCCTCTGGACATTTCATCACTTCACATAAATGTTAGAGTTGGTAGCTTTCCAATATTTTAAACCGGAGAGCATTGAGAAGAGCAAAAGAGGAAATAATGATGGATCTGCAGACGCTTTCTTTCAGTTTCTCTTCCCTCATTGGCTAAGTGTGCGTTGCTAGGCAACCGCGTACCGCAAGGCTGCGGAGGTGACTGTTGGCAGTGGAGCTGCGGGCTGAGTGTTAAGGGGTGAATGCACACTGGCTGTGGGAGAAAATCTGAAAGCTATATGTTTTGTAAGAGCAACACAAACGTGAAAAATATACTTTGCATTGAGAAGGCAGCGCTTCTAAAATTCACTACGTGAAAAAATCATCTACGTGAATCTGCCTTTCTATCAACCTGCCTCAATTACTTAAAACAATGCCTCCATCTATCTGTGTAACAGACAAAAGTGAGATCACTTGAGAATTTGTCATTGAAAATAGTCTGAAAAATTTGAGAGGAAATATAATTTTAACAGTTTAGAGAATAACTTGCTCACCTCAGCTGTACAATCAATTATGTGAAACAAATGTAGAACAGATATGTGGAAAAAAGGAAATGTGGAATTTTCTGTTACACAGGGATATTTCTACAACTGTCTCTAACCAAAAAACTGTCTCTAGAAAGGCGAAATTTTAAAATACTAGTTCATCACTTAGCTAATGGAATGAAGTAATGATGAAATACATGCTCTTGAAACCTTCCTGTCTAGATTGAGAGGAATTACGTATAATAATAAGCAGGCAAAAAGAAATGCTGGACCCCAACTGAAAATGTAACACAATAGGATTTGGTGTGTGTGTGTGTGTGTGTGTGTATGTGTGAAAGTCCCTGCTGGTCTCTTTTGGAGAATTACATGGAATAAAGATGATTTTTTAAAAAACAGCACATAAACTTAAGGGCTTCAGGAAAAGACATGGGGTCATCAGCGTTCAGCCTTTCAACAGCAAATCATCTCTTGGTGAAAATAAAAATATTCAACACCGTAATTCCAAATGCGGTGGGAGTGGAGGAGAACTGGTTATTAGAAGGCCTGCTTGGCTTGTCCTCCCTGGCGGGTGGGGTGGGAGCTGGGAATACGGACATAAAAAGAAAGTAGAGCTCTGACCAAAAGTTCCCCAAGGGGATTATTTCCAGGATCTTCTTTCCAAGTCCCCTCCCCTAAGGAAACCCGAGAGGGAAGGGTCCTTTCGTGTACATAATCTCGAACAAGTGTTTTCCCCCAATGCTTCGCGGAGATCTGGCTCAGAAACCGAAGTTGAAAAATAAAACTGTTAGGTGAGGGAGGCGGCCGGCGGGTTCGCATTACACCGCGTGGAACAGAGGAGACCCCGAACGCTGTGCATCTGGTTCCTCCTCGGCGCTCGCAACCAGGGCGGACGGTTCTGGTGCGTCTACAATCTCAGCGCTAGTGCAACTAAGCCTCTGTCTGCGCCGGGAGCTTACACCTGCCACCGCCCTTTCGCCCACTACGCAGTCACCTTCCCGAGGGCTTGGTGCCAGTCGACGAGACTCCAGCCCGAGCCCTGTTTTTAGGTCACTGTGTGACCTCAGGAATTGATTGCCCTCGACGGTTTCTGCATCTGCAAGAGCTGGATTAGAAACTCCGGCTCTGACCGGGGGTCCTCAAGGACTGCGTCTGTGAACCTCGAGTGGGGCATTTGTGCGGACCTCTGCTCTGCTCGCTCTCGCTCAACCCCACTCTAACCAGACAGGAGCCAGAGTCTGGGGAACCCTGCTCCGCGAGCGCTAGCCTGGGCTCAGGGTGTGTTTGCTGGGGAGCGGCTGGGTTTTTGTTCTGTCGACTTCTCTTTGTTTTAGCGTCGAGGTGAAAGCCCCACCCCCCACCCCCGGCCCCAGCGGGAAAAGGAGGCGAGGACAGCTTGCCGATAGTCTTGGGAGGGTCGCACTCAACAGCTGCAGGCCCTATTCCACTGTGGGAAGCCCCTCTTGCCAGAGGGTGAAAAGGAGTCAATGCTCTAGCAGACAACTTGCCCAGCGTCGGGGGAGGGGCAACCCCCTTGTAGCTTTGAAGGGAATGGGTTTCGGGTCTGCAGTGGACGTTATCTGCCACTCTCTTCCCTCCCTTTCTCCCTCCAGCGTACTCACAATAGTCCTCTGGAGACACACACACACACACACACACACGTAGAGAGAGAAAGAGACAGAGACATGAAGAGCAACAAAGAGATCAGCTTCACCATCAAATACCCAGACTGCGGATTTTTGCAGGGGAGGGTCCTGCTCTGCGTCTGCGCATGCGCTTGTTGGTGCGCTTGTGTCCCGGTGGCCTCTACCTCGCCAGTGCTGCAGATTTTAGGCGAGTCCCACCCTTAACCGCAGCACAAGGCTGGGGACCTCGTGGTGGGTCTCCTTGCTCCCTCACGGTTGCATCCGCCGCGGGGTCCGGCGCACAATGAATAGACAACACGAATGTTTGCGGCTAGGCACTCAACCGCCACCCTTTGAGGCCGGAACTAGGAGCTCCAGGCTGATTTTAAGACCGAAGTTGCCGACAGGATCCCATATCTTTGTTCCGCCGGCAGCCCCGCCCCGACACCCACACCCATTTCTGCCCGCGGAATTGACCAAGGTCCACGGCCAGCCACGCCCATGTCCACTCACAGGGAGCAAAAGCCAGGCCCGCAAGGTGGGAGGGGACCTCAGCCGCAGTCCGAGCGCTTCTGACTCTAGGAAGGGATAAACAAGAGCAGGGACGGCCGAGATAGCCCGAGACCTGGGTGTTGAGATGCAGGGAAAGGAAGAAATGGCCCTTGAGTAAGACAAAGAAGGGAACTGGCCGACGGCAACCTGGGACTCTTGAATCGCCAGTGCTCGGGCTCGCCCCTCAGACACCAACGTCCCCATTACATAGGACTTCCGTCAAGGGCCTCCGATCTGTCCCGGAGGCTGTGTGTAGCGAGAGGTCTACCTCTGGGCAGCCTTTGGCGTTCAGGGCTGAGAAACGGGTATAGTAGCTTCACTGGCAGCAGGTGGGCGGTGAGAGCTGGGGCTCAGGCTGAGGAAGAGCCGTAATCCACTCGAGCAGCGCAGCCCTAGCCACATGCACCACTCACCTGTCGGCACCTGCTGGCCCCTCCACCTACTCCTGCCTTTCCCCCTTTCCAGTGTCCAGGACCCTAGTTCCCCTACTACACCCGCAGACCGGCACTCGCAGGCCATCACCGCCTCGCTACCCGCTATCCAGTTTATCCCCCTCCTCCCCTTAGACAATGCGCACGCCCCCCACCTCACTTTCGAAGGCCCCACCCCTCTCCCGGGCCGCCAGGCTGTGCTGATTGGCTGTGGGGCCCGTACCCCTGTTTGTCCCCAGGGCTTGGAGGATTACGTCACCGAGCCCTACTGAGCCAGGACTGGGGGGCTCGGGCTGGGGGCGCGGCCTGCGCGGGCGCCCCGCCCCCCAACATAAAAGGCCGAGCCCGCGGCACCCTTGTTCTCAGCGGGTCGGTTCCTAAGTGCAATCCTCGTGCTCTTGGACTGGGTGTGTAGGGAAGGACCGACAGATCCAGCGGACACAGCCTAGAGCCGGGAAGGGAGCTAGCGAAACACCATGCGTGAGATCGTGCACATTCAGGCGGGCCAGTGCGGCAACCAGATCGGCGCCAAGGTGGGCCTGCCCCAATGAGGGGCTGGGCGGGTGTCCCCAGGAATTGGGCAGGGCTGGGGACAGGAGCACCGGGGAGGGGCCGGGCCAGTAACCCCTGGGTCCTGGAGGAGCTTGTCCTTATGGCCAGCTGGGCGCTAGCTTGGTCCTAGACTGGCGCGGCTCAGCTAGTGTAGAGCTTCCCCTACGCTCTTTGCTGCTGTAGTGGGGCGTGGCCGCGCCCTAAACAGAGAACCAGTGCTCGAGGCCACCCCTCCGGATGCTTTCTTTGATTTTTCCTGCCTTTCACTTGGTCTCTCGGCCACTCCTCGGTTTATTTCTTGCTCAGTCCGCAGTGTCGCCTGGGAGGTGTGTGTGTCTGCGGGGCCGCGGGTTTGCCGCGGGCGGGGCTGGGCGGCGAGGAGAATGAATTTTACTTGTTTGAACCGGAGTCTGGCTGCTGAGGGCGGGGGAGGAGAGTGATTGTAGAGCGGTGGAGGGACGTGCTATGAATGTAAAGTAACCCTCCTTAAGCTCAGTCCTCGCCCCACCCCCTACCCTCCGGCCTGAGTCCCCTGCGAGCCCCACCGCCACCGCCCTCAACCATGAACCTGCTTCCCAGCCCAGCTGCTGCCACTGGTACCCGGGCCTCGGGACCCCACGCGGCCGGGAGAGCTCCAAGCACCTCCCACCTCCGGCGCGCGACCCCAGACTGGAGCAGCTGTTTTCCCGAGAAACTCCCAATTTCGTCTTTCTTCTGACCTTGGATAGCCAGTACCATAGTCAAGCCGCCTAAAAACTCCCTAAAGATTGGGTTGTGGCAACAGAGTCGAAGGTTTTTTTAATTGTGAGGGGCCTCTCTGCGTGCGGTGCATGGCTAAAATGCGGCTTTTTTCTTGTCTCAGTTTTGGGAGGTCATCAGTGATGAGCACGGTATCGACCCCACTGGCAGTTATCATGGCGACAGTGACTTGCAGTTGGAGAGAATCAATGTCTACTACAATGAAGCCACTGGTAAATGCCTTTACCCCTCGCCCTCTTTTCTCTGGGAAGGCCTCGGGTGTGGCCCCAAAGAGGTCAACACAGAGGACTTAGGGCTCCCACTCTTCACTGGACTTCCTTGTGCCCACCCTAGTCCTTTGAAAACCTAGTCCTCTTTTGTTCGCAAGGAGGAAGCATAGCGCTCCGCCTTCAGGTCTCAATCCAGCTTTTGTTCTGCGCAGGTAACAAATATGTGCCACGGGCCATCCTGGTGGATCTGGAGCCTGGCACGATGGACTCAGTCAGGTCAGGGCCATTTGGCCAGATCTTCAGGCCCGACAACTTCGTGTTCGGTAAGTGCCTGCATAACTGAATGGTGTGGGATCATTTTACCTTGGACAGTCCACAGGGGAGAGCAGGGCTGCTGAAAGGATGTTTGAAGAACATCCATTGTGGGCCAACTTAATCCTCATATAAATTTCATCTTATAATAGCCAGATGTCCTGTTGTTGTTGTTAGGTGCTGTCAAGTGGCTTCTGACTCATAGAGACCCCATGCACAGCAGAACAAAACACCGCCTGATGTCCTAGCCTTCCTTATTTATATCTATGGCCAAATATTTTAATGTCTGGTCACTTTGGTGGTAATAATTTTGTCTAAGTGCTGACTCATTGATCTATATTAAGGGGTTTAACATAAGAATTTAATCAAAACACTAGTGACTGATGAAGTCCCTTTCCCTCTGGCAGGCCAGAGTGGTGCTGGCAATAACTGGGCAAAGGGCCACTACACAGAGGGAGCAGAACTGGTGGACTCGGTGCTGGATGTGGTGAGGAAGGAATCTGAGAGCTGTGACTGTCTCCAGGGCTTCCAGCTGACCCACTCACTGGGGGGCGGTACAGGGTCCGGGATGGGCACGCTGCTCATCAGCAAGATCAGGGAGGAGTATCCCGACCGCATCATGAACACCTTCAGTGTCATGCCCTCTCCCAAGGTGTCAGACACCGTGGTTGAGCCCTACAACGCCACTCTGTCTGTCCACCAACTGGTGGAGAACACAGATGAAACCTACTGCATTGACAATGAGGCCCTGTACGACATTTGCTTCCGTACCCTGAAACTGACCACCCCCACGTACGGGGATCTCAACCACCTGGTGTCAGCCACCATGAGCGGGGTCACCACCTGCCTGCGTTTCCCAGGCCAGCTGAATGCAGACCTCCGCAAATTGGCAGTGAACATGGTGCCCTTCCCCCGGCTGCACTTCTTCATGCCCGGCTTTGCCCCCCTGACCAGCCGGGGTAGCCAGCAGTACCGGGCCCTGACAGTGCCCGAGCTCACCCAGCAGATGTTCGACTCCAAGAACATGATGGCCGCCTGTGACCCCCGCCATGGCCGCTACCTCACTGTGGCTGCCATCTTCCGGGGCCGCATGTCCATGAAGGAGGTGGATGAACAGATGCTCAATGTGCAGAACAAGAACAGCAGCTACTTCGTGGAATGGATCCCCAACAACGTGAAGACGGCTGTGTGTGACATCCCACCCCGTGGCCTCAAGATGTCAGCCACCTTCATTGGCAACAGCACAGCCATCCAGGAGCTGTTCAAGCGTATCTCTGAGCAGTTCACGGCCATGTTCCGGCGCAAGGCTTTCCTGCACTGGTACACGGGTGAGGGCATGGATGAGATGGAGTTCACTGAGGCTGAGAGCAACATGAATGACCTGGTGTCTGAGTACCAGCAGTACCAGGATGCCACAGCTGATGAGCAAGGGGAGTTCGAGGAGGAGGAAGGCGAGGATGAGGCTTAAAATCAGAACTGAAAGCAGGTTAGGGAAAGATTTAGGAGGAAAGCAAGGGGGAGGGGGGCATACTGGTAAAATCTCCTGGCAGTTGAAGGAAAGAAGCATGGTATATTTAGGTGTGCGCTGGGTCTCTGGTGCTCTTCACTGTTGCCTGTCACTTGTTTTCCTTTTTTTTATTTGTAATATTGATTACTTCAATGTAACATTTGCAATATTTCTGAGCTACTGTTGTAATGGTTAAAATCACATAAACATTTGTGTCCTTAATGGTGTCCTCTTTTCTTTCTCTTCCTTTTTCTTTTTATGGAGTTCTTCATTTAAATTTAAACATAACTTTCAGAACACACTAGATTAAATTCTTTCTTTAACATAGGGAAGAGATGAGCAAGTTCAATGAATTTACTCTTTGTGTGGTAAAACTGCACCAACTACAATCATGCCCAGTTTAAGATGGAAAGCAAACTGATTCAAAATGCCTAAAAATGCTTATTAGTTGAAAGGGGCCTACTTGAAAGCACACTAAATATATTTTCATGTAGAAATCCTGATAGTTAACAAAAATCCAAACCACTTGCCATCAAGTGAACTCCCAACTCCTGGCAACCCTATGTGTGTAAGAGTAGAACTGCTCCATGGGATTTTTTAAGGCTGTGACCTTTTGGAAGTAGATTGCCGGGCCTTTTCCAGTGCACCACTAGGTAGGTTCAAACCACCAATCTTTCAATTTAGTGGGCTATCACTTAACCGTTTGTGCCATCCATGGACCCCAAGGCAGGTAGATACATACATAGCTGGCATCAAGCCAGCTCTTGTAGGAACAAGGTCCTTACCCCTGTCCTGAAGAGACAATGTTCACAACAGGTTGAAAAGGGAAAACAAAAGGTTTATTGAGTATTGATAACCAAGGAAACAGAATCACTTCTCTAAAATTTCTGTCTATCCAAACAAAAAGGTAAACATGATTATATAGGGAGATAGGAAGGGGGTTGAAGATCAATTGGACTGCCAGGAATGTCTTTGTTCTCTTCCCTCGTTACTCTGGACTCAATGTCCCTCTTCCCAGGGACTTCATAGGCTATAGTTCTCAGCCAAAACCAGTTGTGGGAGAGGGTTATACTTAGAAAGAAGAATGTATAATTGAAAATAACAAGCCTAAGAACAGCGTCCAGAGAGATTAGCTATTCTATTTACTTAAACCAAAAGGGAGGGAAAAATAGCAAGTTAGTCATTATGATTAATTTCTACTTTAATCATGCCTGCTAGTGTGTTAAAGTTTTGCAGTTTTCAGTGAGGGGCCCATTCAGCCTTCCATGCTCTGACTCATGGTGACCCCATGTACAACAGAAGGAAACATTGCCTGGTTCTGTGTCATCCTTGTGATTGCTGGCATGTTCAAGTCTATCCTTGAAGCTACTAAACTACCTCACCAAAGTTTTCCCTCACCATTGCTGGCTCTATTTTACCAAACATGGTGTCTTCCTCCAGGGATTGGTCTTTCCCAATGACATGTCCAAAGCAAATGAGTCAGAATTTTGATTGGCTAGTTTTCTGAAGTAACCTCTAGTAGGCCTGTCTTCCTAGTCTGTGTTAGTCTGGAAGCTCCACTGAAACCTGCTGTCTTGGATGACTCTACAGATATTTGAAATAGCTTCCAGCATCATAGCAACCAGCAAGCCACTACAGTACAACAAACTGACAGGCAAGTGGTAAGTAGAAATTCTAGTATGCCTTTATTTTCTTTACCAAAAAAATTTGAATATGCACACACTACAAAATCCTAAAGGGTAGTGTTAGATGCAACTCTCTTAGTTCACAGTTTTCCTCCCTCCCTGGAGGGCAACGATTCTTTTGTTTTCTTACATGCTTACAGAAATGTATAGTTTATTTCCTTTTTTCCATTCATACTTGATCTGATACTACAAACACTTTTGCAGGCTACTTTTTTTCACTTCACTTGCATCTTTTTCATGGATACATAATATTCATTATGTAGTTGTACTTATTTTGTTTAACCAGTTCCCTATCAATGAGCATTTAGATTGTTTATACTATTTTCCTTAATAGTGCCACAATGAATAATTTTGTGAATACATCATTGTGCACATGAGGATGTTGTTGTTAGGTCCATCGAGTTGGACCTGACTCATAGCAACCCCTCCTTGGGTTTCTGAGGCAGTATCGCTACGGTAGTAGATTGCCCAACCTTCCTTCCTAGGAGTGGCTGGTAGTTTGAACTGCCAGCCTTCTGGTTAGCAATCAGATGCCTTAGGCACTATGCTACCAGAGCTCCTCACATGAGGATAGCTATTCTATAAATTTCTACAAGTGGAATTTTGTGTCCGGGTAAATAATTCTATGACTTTTTAAACTAATGGAATCACCTTTACATAGGAACAGTCATAGATTTATAAATAATATGCTAAAATTTTCAAGCAACTTTTCCTCCTAGCAATCATATTTATATTATATTATAAACTACTTGCATGCAAGTTAACTTCACTTGAATTTATATGAAATAATAAATTCTAGGTTGTTGGAGAATTTTAAACAGGCAAGCAGCAGTAATTTCCACAGTTTATTGCATTCTTACCATGTGATTTAGAGGTCAAAGTCATATCTCCAAGATGTGACAGAGCTGAGATTTGAACCCAAGTCTGACACTAGGCTTAAATTTGTCACTGAAGAAGCCATTTTAGTAAGTGATTTTGGTTAAGATTATACGCTTCTCTAGGATAAATTATACTTTGTCAAAAAGTGCCGACTGCTATGGTCAGTTTCTAATTTTAGCATTTGAATTGGAGTGTAAAGTACAAACAAATGTACAAAGCTTATTTACAAAATCATAGGATGAGAAAAAAACCTTAAACTGTAGGTTTAAGATTTTTCCAGTTTTTACACATTCAAAATTAGAGAAAATATAATTTTATATCTGATCATATATTTATTTCATTCCCTTGATTATAGTACCACTTAAATGTTAAAAAGAAAAGTTGAGGAGTGAGTAAAGGATTCATATTAAAGAGGCTGATGTATTTTTTTTAAAGAATGTTCCAAAGAAAAGTATGAGCAGTGTCATTCTAAGTAGTATGAAAATAAATTGATTCTACCAAATGACTCCCCAAAATGGAAAAAAAGTGGCCATTTACTTCAAAGTATTACCCCTCATAGCAACTTGACCAAGTGATGAGTAGGGTCAAACAAGGGTCAGGAGCCAGTAGTTTCAGCTCTGATTTTCTATATTTAAAAGGGAACTGACAGGTGCTGCTCCCGCTGAGCTGGTGTAAAGCTTCCAACAACCTAACTGGAGGGTGACATTGGTTTTAAAGGCCCTCAACACTTGGGTCAACTGCCAGGATCCTCTGCACTTACCCTTGGCTACTCATTCCCTGTCATGCAAATGCCCAGTAACTTTGGAGAGGAGTGGGACCACAGCCAGGTGCCACTTGGCATACATTTTAAGTGTTGTGCTTCCCTTTCCCACCTGGTGAGAAGAGGACAGGCAGGCATTCAGCAGGCCAGCCTCATAGTCTGTCATAAATCTGCACATTACTATGGCTTATTTGGCATGATTAGAGCAGTGAGTGCCAGACTGGGCTGTCAAACAGATGCTCTGGGTCCTCTAGAAGCACTGTATGTATGCATACATAAGATAACAGTTCAAAGTCAGGAAATGTTCAGACTTGTGTGTAGATTAAGAGACACTTTTTCAAACTGTTAGTTTCCTTTGTTAGGTTACTATTTTGTAATAACATTTCGTAGTGGTATGGTGGTGGTAACAGGATGATCATGGCAGTAGTGGTAGTGGGGTGGTGATGGTGGTAGTGATGGTGGTAGTGGTGGGGATAATGATGTTAGCAACAGTGGTTATGGTAGAGGGTGATAGTAGTTGTGGTGATAGAGGTAGTGATGGTGGAGGTAGTGGGGATATTTGTGATGATGATAGTGCTGGTGGTGGTAGAGGTATTGGTGATGATGGAAGTTGTAGAGTGTATGAGTAGTGATGGTGAAGGTGGTAATTGTGTGTGAGTAGTCGTGGTGGTAATGGTGGTGGTGTGTGTGAGTGATAGTCATGGAGATGGTGGTGGTAGTGTGTGTATGAGTGAGTGAGTGGTGGTAGTGGAGGTAGTGGTATGCATGTATGACTGTGAGTAGTGGTGGTGGTGGTGTGTGCGTAGTGGTGGTGGTGTATGTATGAATGTATGTTTCAACATTTCCTGTAGGAAATAGCCAGTCTCTCCCATTATGCCACCAAGGAGAATATTCACTTCAGGGCAGGCATAGTATTCAAAATATAAGGTTTATTGGGAAGTAATCCAGGTTTCAGAGGTTGGAGTTAGGGAGGAAGAAGTGGAATCACCTTGAGATAATACTAGGAATGTCAGAAGGAACTGAACCTTATTCCAAACTGGTCTCACCTGTACATTAGCTCCAGTGATGATCTAAGATTGTATTAGATTTCTTATTTCATCACCATTATGGATTGATTTTTATCCTCCAAAATACATGGTGAAATCCTAACTCCTGTACATGTGAATGTGACTTTAGGAATAGTATTTGAACATGTTATCAGTTAACATGAGGTCATACTGGAGTAGTGGAGTAGGGTGGGTCCTAATCCAATTTGAGTACTATCCTTATTTAAAAAAAAAAAAAAAAAGATTCCTGAATTGGATCACACAATTTAATTTCGTTCCATTAATTTAACTCATGTTGTAAACCTAGCAAAATATTCTCTATACTCAGTCTTGGGGGAAAAAAAAAACCAGGAGAAGACAGTCATGTGAAGGTGGAGGCAGAGATTGGAATAATGCATGTTCAAGCCAAGGATCACTGGCTGACTCCAGAAGCTGGGAGAGACGTATGGAACAGATTTTCCCTTATGGTTTTCAGAAGGAATGAAACATCCAACACTCTAATCTTGGTCTTCCAGCCTCCAGACTTGTGAGACAATAAATTTCTGTTCTCATAAGCCACCTATTTTGTGGTACTTTTTTATGGCAGCCCTAAGAAATGAAAATAATCACTAAAAGTGTACTATATTAATGGAAATTTGAATTAAATATAATCTTCAGAGATCAGTTGGTGTAACCTCATGTGTAAGTAGGGAAACTGAGGGTCCAGAGACTTTTGTCTGAGATTGCAGAAGTCCTCTGTACAAATCAAGTCTTAGGCCCAGTGTCATTTTATTGACAGCTGCCACATGAGAATTTCTGGGCTTTGACAAAAAATTCAAAGGAGTGCATTGGTCCCAACACAGCCTTGTCAGATGGGTGGGGTACAGACAGAGTGCCAGGTTTCTGTCTCTAGTGGGCCCACTGTTTGGGAATGCTGAATTTCCTGGTTTAAAAACACCACATACATGATGCTCTAATGCAATTACAGTTGCAAAAAGATTTTATTATGGAATATTCACTGTGAAAATAAGTAGGAACTTGATGAAAATTGCTTGGAGTTTTGCGCTTTAGTTAAGAAGTGACTTGTACTCTAGATAAAGCTATTTGACAACTCCTCTAGTGCTGACTTGTATCCAGTGTGTAAGATATGTCTCATTCTGAGGTCATGTTTTTCTAAATGTGCCTCAGTGTGAGCAATTCACTTGAAAACAGACTTACTCATAACTTTGTTCTAAGATGCTTTTTCCTCTTCTTCCCCTACCCCTCAAAACCAAAACCAAACTCACTGCCATCAAGTTGATTCTTATAGTGACCCCCATTGGGTTTCCAAGGCTGTAAATATTTACAGAAGCCTTATCTTTCTTCTGCAGACCAGCTGGTGGGTTCAAATCACTGACCTTTTGGTTAGCAACCCTACCCTGCAGGTATCCAGAAAAGCTTACTTTTGTGTAGTCTTATTTTAGTGAGATGTTTCATGGACATTTTTTTCTTTTACTGAGATATAATTCACAGGCCATAAAATTCACCATTTAAAAGTATACAATTCTGACTTCTGGTAAGATGGTGGAATAAACAGAAAAGCGACACAGACCATCTTCAACAAAGAAAAGAGAAACCAATTGACAGAGATACAGAAGACAATCCTAGAACCCTGAGCTCTGAAAGGAAGTACACAGAAGTGGATTAGGCACCAACTAGTGGAAAAAACTGAGTGAAAACAGTGAGTATGGAGACAGATGGAGTTGCAGACTTTCAGCTACTCTGACGGCACCAACAGCCTGAATATTTCCAAGTGGTGTTGACCTAAAGACTAGCCCTGGTCACCAAGGGCTGCAGAGACAACTGTGCTGGTGGCCTATGACTAGAAAGGGAAACAGCAAGGAGGGAGACAGCCTGAGCTGTGGACTTCAGGCTGTTCAGAGGGTGCAGCCATTTTGATTGTTTACAAGCAGTAACAATTTTGGATATTTAAAGTGACCAAGGGCACAGCCATTTTGAATGTTTACAAGAGGTCGCCATTTTGATATTTAAAGTGACTGAGGGTGCAGCCATTTTGAATGTTTACAAGCAGTGGTCATTTTGGATATTTAAAGTGACAGCATTCTCATTTGAATTACAGGGACCTAAGAATAGGCTCCATTTGCCATGTTTGGCAGGGACAAACAGAAGGCTGACAATGGGAAAGAAGACAGGTGGTGAGTATATAAGTGCTGCCAACTGACAAACAGAGGAGCACAGTACCCTGATTATGTAGAGAACATCCAAACAAAACAAAAATTGTGGGCAAGTCACTCCAACGTACAATCACCAAATAAATATAAACACAAAAATGTCATAATGTCTTGGAGACAACAGAGCATCATAGTCCACACAAAGAAGCAAGAGAAACAAGGGACAAGGATATAGACCCAGAACATATCCCTGAGGAAGAAGCAGCATGGGAACTCCCTGATAAGGAATTCAAAAGAATTATATTTAGGTAATGGATTGAGAGACATATCAAGGAAAACACTGACAAAATGGAGGAAAATACAGAGAAAATCCTATAACAATCTTAAAGACAATACAAGAACAAAATGACAAATGAAAAATTAGAAATGATACAAAATCTAGATAGAAATTCAAAAGATTAATACTAAATTTCCAGAAATAGATAACACATTGAAAGGGCAAAGGAATAGAAATGAATCAATGGAAGACAGAATTAGTGAGATTGAAGACAAATATCTGAATACTTCTTTGGAAAGGGATAAATCAGAAAAAAGATTAAAACAAAATGAAGAAAGCCATCAAAAGGAACAATCTACATGTAATCAGAATTCCAGAACAGGAAGTGACAAAACCACAGAGAAAATTGTCAAAGATTTGTTGGAAAAGAATTTCCTTGGTATGATGAAAGATGAGAATATATCCATTCAAGAAGTCCAATGAACCCCAAACAGGGTAAGACCCCAAAAGAAAATCACCAAGACATATCATCATCATATTCACCAAAACCAAAGACAAAGAAAGAATCCTGAAAGCAGCATGGGAAAAACAAAAAGTTACCTACAAGGAGCAACCAATAAGACTAAGCTCAGATTTTTCAGCAGAACCCACACAGGCAAGAAGACAATGGGATGGTGTATATAAAACCCTGAATGAAAAAAATTTCCAACCAAGAATTATATATCCAGAAAAATTGTCCCTCAAATATGGTGGTGAAATTGGGACATTTCCAGATAAACAGAAATTAAGGGAATTTGTTAAAACCAGACCAACCTTACAAGAGATGCTAAAGGGAGTCCTTTGGACAGAGAACCAATTAACAGCAAACAACAACTGACCATTAACACACATGATGACATAACCCAGAAACCAACCCAGTTATGGAAGTATCCAAAGTAAATAAGCCTACAAGATTGTAAATAGGGAATGAGAGACATTGATTGACAAATGAGGACAACTACAAACCAAAAAGAGGGAAAAAACTGCGTAGTTACAGAACTTCTAAATGGTAGGGAAGTCAAGACAACTGCAAGATAGAATGGACTGTTGTAAACTTAGCAAAAGACCAGCACAAATATTTAGCAAATACTAAAACAATAGTAAAGAAGGAATTGATAATATGATTCATAAACAAAATGAGCTCAGCACTGTAAATTATATGGAACAAAGAAATCAGCAACACCACAAAAAAAACACAACAAAATGACAGCAACAAATTCATACTTTTCAAAATTACACTGCCAAAAGAATGAAAAAAGAACCTATGGATTAGGAAAAAGTATTTGGCAATGACATATCTGACAAGGGACTTATCTCTGAAATTTATAGAGAACTCCAGCACCTCAATAACAAAAAGATCAACAATCCAATTAAAAAATGGGCAGAAGACATGAATAGACACTACACTAAGAGAATATTCAGGCAGCCAGAAAATGTGTGAAGAAATACTCACTATCACCAGGCATCAGAGAGATGCAAATCAAAACAATGAGATACCATCTCACCCCAGCACTAATGGCAAAGTTCTAGAAGACAGAATAACAAATGTTGGCAAGGATGTAGAGAGATTGAGGCTCTCATACACTGGTGATGGGACTATAAAATGATACAACCACTGTGCAAAGCAGTATGGTGATTCCTTAAAATGCTGGGATTAGAAATACTATTTGACCCAGCAATCCCATTACTAGGTATATGTCCTAAAGAAGTGAGAGCCAGCACAAGAACAGATATATGCACACCCATGTTCATTGCAGCACTATTTACAATAGCAAAAAGATGGAAACAACCTAGGTGCCCATCAACAGAAGAATGGATAACCAAACTATGGTACATACACACAATGGAATACTATGCAACCCTAAAGAATAATGTAGAATCTGCAAAACACCACCTAATGTGGATGAACTGGAGGACATTATGCTGAGTGAAATAAGTCAATCACAGAAGGACAGATATAGTATTAGTTCATTATTGTAAAAAGTCAAGGAGAGGTTTATATATGGAAGGAAACTTTCTTTGTTGGTTACCAGGGGTGGGAGAGGAAGGGAGGGAACATGGAAAAAAATGCATTGATCCATGTCACTTTAGTTTTGTGTATATTTCAATAAAATGTATTTTTTAAAAGAAGTATACAATTCCATGGTTTGTAATATATTCAAAGAATCATGTAGCCACCACCACTAAAAGCATTTTAATCACCCCAAAAATTAAACCACACACCCATTAGCACCCATTACCTCTACCCCTAGCCCCTGGCAACCACTAATCTTTCAGTCTCTATGGATTTACCTATTCTGGACATTTCATACAAATGGAATCATACTATGTGGTCTTTTGGGTTGGACATTTCACTCATAATGTTTTCAAGGTTCATCCATGTTGTAGCATGTACTGGAACATCATTCCTTTTTATGGCTGAATATTATTCCATTGTATGCATACACCACATTTTGTTTATCCATTCATATGTTTATAGATATGGGTTGTTTCCATGCTTTAGCTATTATGTATAATGGTGCAACGAACATTCAAGTACAGCTGAGGACATTAAGGCTCCAAACAAGTGATATTCCCAGGTCACTGCATCAATTAGGGTTAATGCTCAGCTTCTAGCAACAGTGAATTAGGGTTATTCTTTCTGCTCATTAAAAAAAGAGAGAGAGAGCCTAGAGGCACACAGTCTATAATATCCTCAGTGTCCAGATTTCTTTCTCCTTTTCTAGTCACAGCCAGTATCTCCCATCCTCAGGTGTTCCTCAGGTGGCACGGTGACTGCTGCAGCTCTGGTCATTATATCTGGGTTCCAGGCAAGGAGGAAAATGACAAAAGTAAACAGGCACCTTCCAGCTGAGTAAACCATCTTTAAAGAACTGTCCTAGGAGTCTCCCCCACTGACTTCTGCTTCCATTTCAGTGGCCACCCTTTTACATGAAAGAGCCTGAACAAGGTAGTCTTTTGACTGCCTACTAGCTGGGCACATTATCCCCCCAACCATTTAGAGGTTCTGTTAGGAATAGAATCTACAGCAATGGATTTTGGAGCAGTTTCTCCCATTGCGAGGGAGTGGCTCAGAAGTACCATTCACCCAGATGTCTTAGCTCCTCTTTCAGGGTTTTCTGTGAATATGTTTGCAAAGTGTTCCATACTAAGTAACCCACTCAAAATCCAAAGCTGTTGCTGTAGGAGTATTCATTTTCTAGGACAAAAAACTGAAGACTGAATGAAAGATTTCTTGATCAAAGTTTCTGGATAAATGTTTACTCTGCTTACCTTTAGACCTTTCCAGCATTCAGTTAACTGATGACAACACATGTGCATGACGTAGTGGGTAAAGTTCTTCCAGTGTTCCACAGTGAAACGTTCATGTTAGGATTTACAGACTATGCAATGAAAAGGTTTTCATGAATGTGTTTACACTGACTTTCAAAACTGGTCATTGAGGAGAAAGAACCAAAACTAATTTTGGGAGCTAGATGGTAGAAGAATGCACAGGAGGACCCTGGACATGAGGAGCCATGGGGCAGCCCTGGCCATACAGAGGAGTTTGTCTAGGAGGAAACATGGTAGGCATTTGGGACCAATGCAAGTCAAAGGTCAGAAGGGCCCATCAGCACCCACATGCAGAGGGAGCTGAGAAGCTGGGAGGCCAGCTGAGCAAGGAGAAGCCTTCAGAGTTTTCAAGGAGATCAGAACATTAAAGACAAAGCTGTGAAGAGCTAGCTGTACCTGCCTCAGCCAGGATCTAGAAAAGCAACCTTTTAGCTTTGACTTCATTTTAGATCTCTAAGTAGATAGGTATGATTACAGGATTTCCATTTGCAGGAGAGGGGAAGGGCATCAACATCTTGCAAGTGCTTACTGTGTGCTAGGTGCTTTTCTATAGGAAACCTTTTCCTATAATGTAGAGAGAAAATCTCAACTGTATCATTTACGAACTTTGGGACCTTTAATATGTTACTTTACCCCTGAAAATCTTTCTGTAAATAGAGATATTAATATCTGGTTATCCAAAAAAAGAAAAAAAACTCATTACTATCAAGTCAATTCTGACCCCTACTGTGTTTCCAAGGCTGTAAATCTTTACAGAAGTAGACTCCTTCATCTTTCTTTGGCAGAGTGGCCAGTGGGTTTGAACCACTGAACTTTAGGTTAGCAGCCAAATGCCTTAACCACTACACCACCAGAATTCCTTAATAAATTTGCTTATAGAGAGGATTAAATGGCATTAAGGTATGTTAGTGATGTGAAAAGTAGTAATAGCCAGCATTTATTAAATACATACTGTTTGCTGTATGTTTATCTCATGTAATCCTTACAGGAATACTGTATAGTTTGGGTACATTTGATTGTGTTCAAAATCAACTCAAAACTTCCAAACAGAAGAGGTCAAACCCAATCCTGTTGCTGTCACTTCTATCCCAACTCATGACAACCCCATGTGTTACAGAGTAAAACGGCTCCTTAGGGTGTTTTTTTTTTTTTTTTTGGTAAACTTTACAGAAGCAGATCACCAGGCCTTTCTTTCACGGTCCCACTGGGTGGGTTCAAATCACGTACGTTTAGCTTAATAGTTGAGAATACATCATTTGCACCTCTAGGGACCCACAGAAGGGGTACCAAACCAAAACTGATTGTTATCAAGTCGATTCTGACTCAGAATGACTGTTCTGGTTGGCTAGTGCTGCTCTGACAAGAATATACCACAAATGGGATGGCTTTAACAAACAGGAGTTTATTCTCTTACAGTTTGGAGGCTTTAAGTCCGAGTTCAAAGTGCCAGGCTCTAGGGGCTGGGTGAAAGCCCTCAACCTTGGGCTTCAGCTCTACCTCCTGCTCCTGGCCCACTGGAGCTAGAGGCTTTTCTTCACTCACACAGCTGCTGGCTACTGTGACTGACAAGGCCAAGGTCGACAAATAAAATGTCACAGTCCTAATGTTACCAAACCACACGGCAGGCCATTAATTCTAGTCCATTGAAAGTCCCAAGGTCAGCAGAGCCTGGCAGGCTGCTGAACGATGACATGGCTACATGCAGAGTTCAAGTGTGCCATAAGCTAGAGACCATTCTCCAAGGCTTCTCCTCATGTACAGGAAGCAGACCAGATCCCTAAGGCAGCTACTCAGCTGCTCACAGTAGATTGCACCATGGAGTTGATTACCAGTCTCATCATGGGGAATACTATATCCACACACGAACTTAACTACCACAGCCACCCCATAGGACAGAGTAGAACTGCCCTATAGGGTTTCCAAGGCTATAAATATTTTTGGAAGCAGGCTACTTCATCTTTCTCCCACAGAGTGACTGATGATTTAAACTGCAGACCTCTTGGTTATCTGCTGAATGCTGTTAGCCATCATACCACCAGAGCTTACGGAAAGGATATCCCCACAAAAACCAAACCCACTGCCATTGACTTGATTACAACTCATACCTTTCCTGTTTTGGTTTCATTCTTTGTCAGGACTCCCTACATGGTAGCAACTTAAGGTTATTGCCACCTTACCGTTAGAGATTCAGAGCAAAGGAGGACTCAGACTTGACAGATCTGTACCCCGTGCACAGCCCTGAAGCAGTCACTGTCATCAAGGAAAAAAGGACATACATTGATAGAGTGGACAATGTACCCACCTATTGAGGTGGGCAAAGAAGGGCCATGTGATTGGCAGTCTCATCCTTTAGAGAATTGAATTACTGAAATAACACAAGCTTAGGTTAATAACATGCCCCCAAATCATTCAGCTCTAAGTGGAGAGACCTGGATATAAACTCCAAGCTTTGTGACTCCAGAGTGGGTGATGTTTGCAATATAATACACAAAACATCAGTATGTTGCTGTTGTTGTTAGCTGCTGTCCATTCGACCCCTGACTCATGGCAAACCCATACACAGTGGAACAAAATGCTGCCCAGTCCTGCACCATCCCCATATCAGTTGTGGATGGGACCATAGTGGATCCATAGGCTTTTCCCTGGCAGATTTTTAGAAGTAGATCACCAGGCCTTTTTTCCTACTGTGTCTCATTCTGGAAGCTGTGCTGAAATCTGTTCAGCATCTTAGCAACATGCAAGCCTCCACTGACAGATGAGGGTGGCTGTGCATAAGGTGCATTGGCTAGAACTTGAACCCAGGTCTCCTGCACGGAAGAGGCAAATTCACGTGATCATAGCCAGATGAAAAAGGATAGCCAGAGCAGCAACCTAGGATGAAAGCCTCCATCAGAGATAAGCAAATCTATGGTGGTTCCATCTGCCTACAGGATCACATCTAAAATCCTTGGCAGACTTCAAGTTGCTCAGCCATCTGATACCGCCCCCCTGCCCTGCCCTTACTTGTCAATTCTTACTTTCTGTATGAGTCCTCTTCTCCAACTAGAAATATGGTTTTCCATCATCTCCAGCTTCACCTTTGCTGATGTCTTTCTCCCTCCTGAGAATTACCAGCTTCACTTTTCCTTCCCAAATGCTTCTCAGCTCTTCAAGTTGCTTTAAGGTGCCACTTTTTCTGAGAAAACTCTCTTTACTCTGATGCTTTCTGAGGCTCATTTGCTACATTTTTGTTATAATAACTGCAGATTCATAGCTGTCAGGCAACCTGAGTTGTGGTCCTGATATTTACTCTTCAGTTTTGGCTAGAGTTCATCAGTTCCCTTCTGCAAGTACTTTTTATTCCATTTTTATCTCCACTATTGGGTTACTTGGGAGCTCTGGTGGCATAGTGCCTAAGGCATTTGACTGCTAACCAGAAAGCTGGAGGTTCAAACCCACCAGCCACTCCTCAGAAGGAAGATTGGGCGACCTGCTTCCTTAGTGATACCACCTCAGAAACCCAAGTAGGGCTCACTATGAGTTGGAGATGACTTGACAACACAAAACAACAATTGGCTACTTGCAAATCTCTTTATGCTTGTAGTATTGCTCCAAATGAGTTGCTACTGAGTCAGTTTCAACTTCTGGTGACCCCTTTGTGCCAAAGTAGAACTATGCTCCACAGAATTTTCAATGGCTGATTTTCAGAAGGAGATCACCAGGCCTTTCTTCCAAGGTGCCCTTGGGTGTACTCAGACCTTCAGCCTAGCACTTTAATTGTTTCACCACCCATATACTCCAGTAGTTGCTCTAAGGTGTATAATATATATATTTAATTTATCACAATCTCCTTTAAATAATATCATACCACTTTATGCCTAGTGTAAAGCCATTACAACAGCAACTTTGCTTTACCCACCTGTCTTTTATACTCTTGTTGCCATACTTTATTTCCATGTATTTGAAAACCCCACAATACATCACTCTTGCTTTTGCTTTACAAGTTACAGTTTTAAGAGGTTAAAACTAAGAAATACATATTTATCCACATATTTCCTATTTCAGGTGTCTTCATTTCTTTGGGTAGATCCACATTTCCTTCTGCCTGAAGAACTGCCTTCAACAGTAGGTCTACTGGTGATGAATCTCTCAGCTGTCAATTGGCTTAAAAATGTCCTTATTTTGCTTAATTTTTGAAAGATATTTTTGCTGGATATAGAATTTTAGCTTGACAACTTGTTTTCTGTCAGTACTTTAAAGATGTCATTCTACTATCTTCTGTCTTGTGCTGTATAAAGGAGAAAACCAAACCAAACCAAACTCACTGGCGTAGAGTTGGATCCAACTCATAGTGATCCCTCCTGGGGTTTATGAGGCGGTATCACTATGGTAGTAGATTGCCCTACCTTCCTTCGGAGGAGTGGCTGGTGGGTTTGAACCGCCAGGCTTCTGTATAGCAGTCAAATGCCTTAGGCACTACACCACCTGAGCTCCCGTATAAATGAGAAGTTATCCATAATTATCTACTTTATTGCCTTGTGTAATTTCTTTGTGTGCTTTCTGGCTGCTTTTAAGGTTAGTACTATTTTCCAGAAATGTTGATATGATCTGCTTTGGTGTGATACTCTTATGTTTATTCTACTGGGAGTTCACTGAGTTTCTTAAGTCAGTGAGTTCATAGTTTTCATCAAATTCATAAAAATTTCTACCAATAATTTCTTCATAATATTTTTCTGTCTCCTCACCCTATTCTGATATTCCAATTACATGGATTTTAGACTTCTTGATATCATCTCACAGTTTACTGATGATCTGTTTGTTTTTATTCAGTCTTTTTTTCTTTCTGTGCTTCATGGTTTCTAAGGCTCTGTCTTTAATTCACTGATCTTCTTTGCTTCAGTTTCTAATCTGCCTTTAATCTAATGCAGGTATTTTTCATCTCAAGCATTATATTTTTAATCTCTAGAAATTCGATTTGGGTCTTTTTAATTTCTCTCCTCTTCATGTTCATGTTTTCCTCTACTTTTCTGAGTATATGTGTGCTATTTATATGAGTTGTATTTATGGTCCTTATCTGCTAATGCCATCATCTTTGTCATTTAGCTCCTTCCTCTCCCTCCCTTGGAAAGAAGAGCCCCCACGTGCCTGACTTGGTTATTCTCAGGAGGGAGCCCCCACTTGCCTGACTTGTGGCTCAGCACCTCGCCAAGCAGGCTCACCACTGGCTCCTCCCTTGGCAGCTCACAGCTAGGCCTCTTTGTCTGTACACTCATGGAAGGTCATGTGTGTGTTGGCATGGCAAGAGAGCAAGTTGTCTCTGCCCAGTTTTACACCAAGTGATCTTTGTGAGCAGCTCTTCATCACAGAAGATGTTTTGCTTTTATTCTCAAATATCCCCACTCCACTGGGGGGGAGGTGTTAATTTCTGTATTCAATTCTTTTTTGTTGTTGTTGTTATTACTGTTAGCTGCTGTTGAGTCACTCCTGACTCACAACAGTCCCACGCACAGTGGTGCTAAATGCAGCCGGGTCCTGTGCCATCTTCATGATTGGACTGTTGTGATCCATGTCAGCCCCAACTCGTGGCCAGCAATAAATGAAAATAAGTCTTTTGCTAAAAGTTCTGTCTGATACTTGGTGAATCAAGCAGCTCTATCCCCAGGTCCAAATGACAATCAAATGACCCTCCACTTACAAGCTTTGTGACTTGGGCAAGTTATTTAACTTCTCTGAGCTTTAGTTTGTGCATTTGTAAAACAGGTATGGTCATTATCTCTACAGTTAATTACAAATACAGCACTTAGAGAAATGCCTGGTACATAGCAGTATCTGATATTATTATTAATTGTTATTGTTGTTGATAATATTAAGGATGATGTTGAAGAAGTCTTACCTCTTAAACCAAGGGCCTATCTCCCCTCAGGAAGCACAGCTGCCACTCAGGTCAACAGCAGGAAAATGGTAGCATCACACCGAACTAGTGAGCTGGGTTCATGGACACGTATGAGTCACATACTAGGGACTGACTTCCCAAAGTATTAGGTTGAACCATAAGAAATTGCTGATTTTGTGGGTCAAACCCAAAGAATTTGGATTTTCATAAGGCTCCACCAAAGAGTTTGGTCCTACAAATATAGGTCGAGGCAGAGATTTCTGTTAGTTTGATCCCACTTTTACCCTCAAGCAGAAAACTGGGGAAATATGGGTTTCCTAGCTTTCCCACTTCTCCCAGGTTCTCTTGATGATTCATCCCTTAGAGGATAGCTTCTGAGTTTAGACCAAAAAAACCAAACCAAACTCACTTACATCAAGTCAGATCCTTCTCTGGTTAGCAGTCAAATGCCTTAGGCACTATGCTATCATAGGGTCTAGAGTTTAGACCGGCTCTTCAAAGTTTCAACTACAGCCAAAATGCTCCTTGGAAGCAAGAATGGCCAGACTTCATCTCACCTGTTTTGGTCATATTGTAAGAAGGGACCATTCCCTGGAGAAGGATGTCATGCTTGGTAGGGTGGAGGGTCGACGAAAGAGGGGGAGGCCTTCAACGAGATGGACACGGTGGCTGTGATGATGGGCTCAAGTATAGCAGGGATTGTGGGGCTGGCGTGGGATAGGGCAGTGTTTCGTTCTGCTGTGCATGGGGTCGCTATGAGTTGGAAATGACTCGACGGCACTTAACAACAACAACCTCAGAAGGAAGATGGGGCAATCTACTTCCGTAGTGATACTGCCTTGGAAACCCAAGGAGGGGTCGCTATGAGTCAGGTCCGACTCAATGGCACATAACAACAACAACAACAGTCAACACCACTGGTAGCGTAGTGCCTAAGTCACTTGACTGGTGGCCTAAGGCTGGTGGTTCAAACCCATCAGCCACTCCTGGGAAGGAAGGTTGGGCAATCTACTTCTGTAGTGATACCACCTCAGAAACCCAAGGAGGGATCTCTAGGAGTTGGGCCTGAGTCGATGGCACATAACAACAGTTGACACCACAGGCTCTTGTTAAAATGCAAATTCTGGTTCAATAGCCCCAGGGTGAGGCTTGAAGTGCTTTGCTTCTAACCAACTCTGAGGGGCTGTTGGGGCTGCTTTGAGTAATCAGTGCCCTAGAATGTTGCCAGGAGAGTTTCACAAGTTTGAATTCTAGAGATTGCAGAATTAGTGTTTCCCTTCTCATAGCATATCAAAACCAAAATAAAACAAAGCTACAATAGTGTCCAGAACATCTGTGTAAACTTTCTCCATCCTGCCTGTCTGGAGATTTTTGCCTCAAGCCTATTAGGCCTATTGAACAGGATTTCTTTCTTTCCTTTCTTCACTGACCCTTCACTCAACAAGTAGTTACTGAGCACCTACCACGTCAGGACATTCTGGGTGGTGCAAACAGTTAAAATGCTCAGCTGCTAGATAAAAGATTGGAAGTTTGAGTTCATCCAGAGGTACCTTGGAAGAAAGCCATGGTGATCTACTTCCAAAAAATCAGCCATTGAAAAACCTATGGAGTTCAGTTCTACTCTGATACACACGTAATCACCAAGAGTTGTCATCTACTTCACAGGAACTCTAATCATGCAACTAATACTGTGCTGTGAAGAATAATTCCCACTTATGTTTTGTGCTGCAGCCAGAGTGATTATCTGAAACGAAACAGAACTCCTCCTCTTACAACTGATCTGTTCTCCCACAGTATAAAGTCCGAGTACCTCAGCATGGTATTCCATACCCTCTGCAATTAGACTTATACCCTTATATCCCATCCTACCTCAAGCCCTACTTAACACTAGACACATTTCTTGACTGCCTAGTCCCCCATATCCTGCTGCCTGGTCTTTCAGCTTTGGCTCTTGCCATCTCCCTCTGCCGTATAGCATACCTTTTTCCTACTTCTGTCATGTATTGACTCACTCACTTGTCTCTTCAAGATCTAGTTTATCACCACTTCTTTCAGGGAGTCTTTCTGGGCCCCCATACTAACTTGTGCTTCATCCTGACTATTTTACACTGAATGTCTGTCTGTTTCTTTCTCCACTAAACTCTACGTTTTCTCAAGGGCAGAGAAATATTTTAGTCATTTCCACACCAATACATTTTACTGAATTGCATTTTGTTCTAAGTACTACACCACCTGGTAGGAGTCTTGCCTGTAGGTTTTTCGTCTGAGATGCCCATGGACTTCAACCTACTTCCAAGTCATTAACTTTGACCTCACAGCAGCTGGCAAAGGGCTGGTTAGTGACTGCTGTGGAATGAAGAATGTTCCATGGTGAATGTGTGTCAAACACGGCATGTAACATTTTACAGCCCAGCTGTCAGCTCAGAATCCGTAAAACTCCACCAGGATTCAGTGAAGAGAATACAAGTAGGCAAGTGAGGAAGGACAGAAGGACAGGTTACTGACGTTATCAACAGCCAAGTTACACTTAGAAATAGATTGTGCCAGGAACTGTAGGTCTGCTTCCACTCTGGAAATCTTTAAACTTTGGATATAATGAAATGAAAAGGGCATCCAAATTCTGTGCAGCTCCTGAAACTAGTTCTATCTTGCATCATCTAATCTTTGGAATAGCTAATCTTTCCTAATTCAGCAGCTGTTATAACTATTTTACTTATATGTGATTGAAATGCTAAAACTCTATTGTTTCTTTTTATGGGAAAATGGCTTTGGAAAATATTAATGTATTTACTTTTGTCTTGAAATTGCAATTCCCATTCAAAACCACAATAACAACACAAAATGAAGGCGTTTTTCTACCTTATAAAAGAGAATCCGCAAAACTGTAACATAAAGACAGTTTGAAGCTCTCAGCTTTGTGGCATAAACTTGTAAGTTTCCATGACACCATCTTTCCAGGATCATTATTAAGAAGGGACATGCATGTTATGGTGTGAGGATTGAGATACATTTCTGAAGTGGAAAGCAGAAAAAGAGACTTTATACATTTTGATATTTTGGTATTGCTTACATTTATAATTCAAAGGTCTGAAATAAGAACTATTTAAAATTCCACTGGCAAGAGTGGAAATGACAAGTCAGTCCTCCAGTGTCTTCAGGTGTACTTGACATTTGTCTCACTCAGTGGCCTATCATCTATGTTGATCCTTAGCTCATTCCCTTCTTCCCCCAACCCTGGACCCTCATTGCAAATACTTTGGCAATCATTCTCTATGAGTAAGACCAATGGTAAATTAGAGAAGAGTTCTGATTTTGAACAAGGTCATAATGTGGTGCTAGAATGATAGCTTGCATAGTATAATTTGGTGATAATGGTAAGTATAGACAAGTAGGACTAGAAACTAGAATCAGAGACTTACTAGTTTACTGGACTTTCTAGGTCACATGGGAACCATCTGGGGTGGCAGCACATGGCTAACATGTTCCAGCTTAAGCTTCATTTACAAAACATGTTTTTTTAAGACCCTTCACTACTCAAGTTAAGAGAAAAGGTAAAACCCAATGATCTGAAGCTCACAGTGTACACAGCAGGCATTATGAAAGACAACCTACAAAAGGAGTTGAGGACAATGTCATGATACTTCTACTACCTAACTACTACTATAAAACAATAGGAAGACTGGCTGGTCCATCTCATTTCCTTCCTTCATGTATTACCAAGCAAAAGCCTCTGGGCCAGGTTTTCATTGTGAAGCAGGTGGTAGACAGTGCAGCACATGATCTAGAAATCAGCTAAAGTCTCCAGGTCCCACAACTGATTTTTTGTTAATAGCTGGGGTCTCTGGAGTGCTTGCCAACCTCAGCTCTAGCCTAGAAGTACATTAGTACCACCACCCACTTTGGCATCTCTGGAGTTGATGAGATGGCTGCTAGGCTCTTAGAATTTAATCTAGATCCTATTTGGAGTATGTGTATGTCTGTGTGCACACACACATGTGCACAAGCACACCCAGATATGGTTTTCATTTTCCTTCTCTACTTACTCACTTTTATATTTGCCCACATACTTACCATTTCCAGTGTTCTTTATTATTTTGAGTAGATTTGAATTTTACTCTGGTATCATTTTCCTTTAGCATGAAGAAATTCTCTTAATGCTCTTTGTAGTACAGGTCTGCTTGGGATAAATTTAGTTTTGTTTATCTGAAAATATCTTTGTTTCACCTTCAATTTCATAGAATATTTTCACTGGAGATAGAATTGCAAGTTGACTTTATTTCAGCACTTTCTAGATGTCATTCTATTGTCTCTTAGCTTTCACTATCTACAATGAGAAATCATTGGACATTTGCTATACGCAACATGTCCTCTTTTCCTCTGGCTTCTTTCTTTTCCTCTGGCGCTTTGAAGATTTTCTGTTGATCACTAGTTTTCATCAATTTGATTTTGTGGTTACTGGCTGCAGTCTTTTTTGTTCTTATCAGACTTATGATGATTTTTTTTAATCTATGAATTGACAATTTTCACTAAACCTGGAAAAAATGTTGGCCATTGTTTTTTTTCAAATTCCTGTCCTCAATCCTTTCCTCTCAGGTTGCAATTCTAGTTACATGTATGCTTGATATTGTCTCACAGAGAAATGAAGCTATGTTCATATTTTTAGAACTTTTTCTTTCTGTACTTTTGTCAGGTCTTCAAATTCACAGTTTTTTTCTGTGATTTCACCAATCCTCTGTTAAGCTTATCCCATAAAAATTTCATTTCAGATACTGTATTTTTGACTCCAGATTTTCTTTTCTTTTTTTTTTAAGTTGAGATATTATTAACATACCATAAAATCTACTGTTTGTATGTCTATGATTTATCTCCACTTATCATTGTGCTTTTCTTTCATTTTTTTTAAATTTAATATTTGAACTATTTAAAAATGCTGCTGGGATAATTATATTTTTTTCCTTTGACATTTTGGAGTCTCTTTCTGTTAACTTCATTTTTCTCCTGATTATGGGTCACATTTTTTCACTTATTTGCATGTCTAGTGTCTTTTGACTAAATGCTGGACATTGTAATGTTTCATTGTTGAGCATCTAAATTTTGTTGTCTTCTTTTAAAGAGCATTCTGCTTTATTCTTGCAGGCAGTTAATTTAATCATAGATTAGCATTTTCCTCTAAGATTTGTTTTTAAGCTTTAATAATGTAAATACGGTACATGACACCCTTGTGGAGGTGGGACTGTGCAAATAAGGTGTATGGAACTCTAACGATGGGATAGGTCAATTCTGCCTTTCCACTAGGCTTAAAATGAGGTGGAAAAGGGACTCTTGTTACCATTAAGAAAGAAAAGCCAGGAGTGGAGTGTGTCCTTTAGTTCCGAGATCCGTGTGCTGAGACAACAAAGAGATGGCAGAGAGATGATGGCAGCAGAGGCAGCAGAACAAATAGAAACAAGAGACTGGCATGAGACAGATGTTGCTGTCATGCCCTTTTTGCAGTTGGTGTCAGAAGCTAGATTTGTTGCAATGGCTCCAGACTCATGAGACTTTGTAAAAGAAAGAGGAAGAGGCCTGGGAAGTGAAACTTTTAATTCTTAGATGGTTACATTGGTTTTTGTTACCTGTAATGGCTGGAAAGAATGAAAGAGATGTTGGGAGCTCTGGTTGCAGAGAGTGTCTAAGGCATTTGACTGCTAACCAGAAGGCTGGCTGAGAGTAAGGGGAGAAAAGCCTGAGGCAATAGCCAGGCCAATTAGAGATGATTGATAGGTCTTCTTGTTCTACCTAGCCAGAGACCCAAGGCCATATTCATAGAATGGGAAGATAGTCAAGGTTGCAGAAGAGACGAAGAAACTGGAACGTTTTTAAAAGGGTTATATCTTTTCAGTTATGTGTTTATCTGAATGTACTATGGATACGATTATTCCTCTTGTATGATAGAAATGAATAATGGGTATCATAGATAACAGAGAGCATGCAACTGCCACCTTCAGCCAGTACTTGATTGGGGACCTAGAATTTGCCTGGAAGAAACACAGGCTTTTAGTTTAAAGAATATTGGGGGCTTAGGTCCAAAACCAGAGCCCCTACTTGCCCAGTTCCTCTGCACTACAGCCCTTACAATAGCCACCACTGATCCCACTGCTACTGCCTCTGAGCAGAATATGGCTGTGCCTCCCACATACATTGAGCTTGGCAAATCCGCTAAGGATGTCTTCACCAAGGGCTATGGATTTGGCTTAATGAAATTTGATTTGAAAACAAAATCTGAGAATGGACTGGAATTTCCAAGTTTATGCTCAGCCAACACTGAGACCACTGAAGTTACAACAGGCAATCTGGAAACAGTACAGATGGGCAGAATATGGGCTGACATTTATGAAGAAATGGAACATTAACAATACACGAGGCACCAAATTACTGTGGAAGACCAGCTTGCACGTGAACAGAAGCTGACCTTTGAGTCATCCTACTCACTTAACACTGGGGCTAAAAATGCTAAAATCAAGACAAGGTATAAGAAGGAACACACCAACCTGGGCTGTGGCATGGATTTTGGCATTGCTGGGACTTCTAATCAGGGTACTCTGGTGCTGGGTTAGGAGGACTGGCTGGCAGGCCACCAGATGAACTTCAACACTGCCAAGTCTCATATGACCCAGAGCAACTTTGCAGTTGGCTATACGAATTCCACCTTCACACTAATGTGAATGATGGGATAGAATTTGGCAGCTCCATTTACCAGAAGGTGAACAAGAAGTTGGAGACTGCTCTCAATCTTGCCTGGACAGCTGGAAATAGTAACGCTCACATCAGAATAGTAGCCAAGTATCAGATTGACCTGATATATTCTCAGCAAAAGCAAACAATTTCAGCCTGATAGGTTTAGGATAAACTCAGACCCTAAAGCCAGACATCAAACTGATGTTGTCAGCTCAGCTGGATGGCAAGAACTTCAACATCAGTGGCCTCAAGCTTGGTCTAGGACTGGAATTTCAAGCATAAATGAACCCTTTCATTTAAAACTATTTTGCAGCATAGCTACCTTCTGAATTCAGTGTGCTGTTTAATGTTGTATGTCTGGGATGCAAGTATTTCTAAATAGCATGTTAGGCCTTCAGGTTAAAGATGAATCAGTTTTAAAGTGTTACCCTTTCAGAAGTACAGAAGCCCAATTCCAATAAGTTTTTTCAGCCATAGACTTTGGGGAGACTTAGTGGCTTTACTAGAGTTGTTAGATTTCTTTTTTATTTAGAAACAGCTCCAAGTGGAAGCTGATAATGTGTGGACACTTTGTAAATTCATATTGAGTAAATGAATGAAATTGTGACTTCTTAAGAATTGAGCTTTGCTTTCCTAACCCTAACTGAGGAGAAGCCATTGCTTGATGGTGTATACAAACTCATCTGAAAGGGACTTTTTTACATATATTTTCATGACCTGTTTCTACCCAAGTCTATCACCTCTTTACACCAACAGTAGTCTGCAGGATATAGTAGTTGTGTGTGTGTGTGCCATTTTGGGGTGGAGATGGTGGATGTGATGGAGCCAATAATTCAGGACATTAATTCCTTCTCATGTTTTGGTTTTGTGATTTTTACACCAGAGTATGAAATAGCTTCCATGAGCTCCAGCTGCATGCTGGAAAGGGTTTTCTGTGATTACAGTGACAACTTGTTGTTGTTGTTGTTCTTATGTATGGTGGAGTCGGACCCGACTCATAGTGACCCCTCCTTGGGTTTCCCAGGCAGTATCACTACGGAAGTAGATTGCCCCATCTTCCTTCTGAGTAGTGTAGTTGGTGGGTTTGAACTGCCAGCCTTCTGGTTAGCAGTCAACTGCCTTAGACACTATGCTACCAGAGCTTTTGTGCAACACTCAATATAAATTTGACATGTTGTATTCACCACTCAATTTATTATTTAGCTGTTTAAGGGGCACATTCTATAGTATTCCAATTTGTGTGGAATTAGATTCTTCCCTTCAAATGCTGTAATTAAGATAATTTAAAATAAAACTTGAATAAACTATTGAAAAAGAAAAAGAAAACCTGAGCCTCACCCAAGAAATATGCATTTGAAAAGACATGCAAACCTACACAGAACTGTTGAAAAAACAGGAGATTTTCATTTGAAGGAAACGCAGCAGATATTCCATTACTAGGAATATATCCTAAAGAGGTGAGACAGGACATGAACAAACATATGCACAACCATGTTCATTGCAGCACAATTCACTATAGCAAAGAGATGGAAAAAGCCTAAATGCCCATCAACAGATGAATGGATAACCAAACTGTGGTACACTCACCCAATGGAATACTATGCAACATTAAAGAATAATGAAGAATGCATGAATCATCTCACAACAAGGATGAATTTGGAGGACATTATGCTGAGTGAAATAAGTCAACCTCAGAAGGACAAATATTGTATGAGCCCATTATTGTAAAAAGTCAAGGAAAGGTTTACTCAGGGAAGGAAATTCACTTTGCCGATTACTGGGGATGGGAGGGAAGAAGAGGGAAAATTTCAGACTAGTTGGGGGTCATATGTTGATTTGGGTGAGGGGAGGGACAGTATGGAAAGAGTCTGTAACCAGCATGATAACATTGCAGAAAAGAAGGACACTGAAATGTGCACATAAGATATAGACAACAGTGGCAAAAACTAGTACATGCACAATACTGCATTACAGCTAACACCAAAAGATAGGCTATGGGTAAACATATAAACAGGTGAGAAGATCAGGTGGGGGTAGGTGAGCAGGAATATACCCTAGACCAAAGATGGATCTGGCTAAAAATAATCTTACATATGCACTTGTGCTACAAAATTAGCCACATACATTACAGAAGGAACAGAAGACAGAGTTGGAGTAACTTCTCAGAGACAACCAAATACCTTGGGAGTAAATCACCAGACCTGCGGGCTTGGGACCATAGTCTCAGAGGACATGATGCTCAATTGGCACAACATAGTACATAAAAATCTTGTTCTACAACCTACCTTGGTGAGTAGGCACTGGGGTCTTAAGAACTTTTGAGAAGCCATCTAAGATGGAACTATTGTTCTCCTCTCTTCTGAATCAAAGAAGAGTGAAGAAAACCAAAGGTATCTGGAAACAATTAGTCCAAGGATAAGATGGACCATGAGGACCTCAGCCTTCATGACCCCAAGACCTGAAGAACTAGATGGTACCTGGCCAACCACTCAAAAAGTCATCAAAACTGGAGATCTGGATAGAGTAGGAGGAAAAATGTAGAAGAAAATTCAAACACAAAAATGACCAGAATTACTAGTCAGATAGAATCTGGTGGAACCCCCGAGACTATGGTCCCTGCTTACCCTTCAGGCCTAGAAAGGGACTCACTCCCATGGATTGGCTCTCAGCCTAGCAGTAGTAAGACCTACATGCGGAACACCTACCTCAGGGCAATGCATCCACCTACTCTAGGGAGATGCACCCCTTAGAACGATCAGCCATGAGACACCAGAGGGAAGCATTCACATAGAGGGAAAGCTGGATAGACAGAAATGCATAGTTAAGAAGGGCATAGGGAGGTGGTAGTCACAGGGATGTGGTGGGGGCAGGGGGAGTTTGTAGTAGTTGGGGATGGTAATCAGGGTGTGAAATCAAATTTGTTTTGTAAATTTGCACCCAAAGCATTATATATATGTTGTTGTTATGTGCCGTCAAGTCAAACCCGACTCATAGCGACCCCTCCTTGGGTTTCCGAGGCAGTATCACTACGGAAGTAGGATTGCCCAACCTTCCTTCCGAGGAGTGGCTGGTGG
>NW_006921614.1:12634198-12639476 GCF_000298275.1 Orycteropus afer afer
TCTCTCTCTCTCTCTTTCTCTCTCTATAAATATATATATACACTTTGCTGGTTTTTGTGTTTCTCTAGAGAACCCAATCCAACACAATAGGAATGAACAATTTAGAAATTGGCTATCTGAAATGGAGGGAGTAAAGGCATGAAGTGGTTGGCTTACACACTTTTATGGATATGCATATTACATAAACTGATTGGAAAAGGGAAATAAATTTTTCAAATATGGAAAGGCCAATGGCTGGAAGAGCCAGGGGGCAGCCTGTAGTGCAGTGAATTACTTAAAATAGCTCTTCCAGCCATGGTGTTTGTGACTTCCACCAGATGACTGGGTGGAACTATGAAAATGTAAGGTGTGTGTGGCTCACTAAAGGGATTGCTTGGCTTGTTAATAATGTAAATGAGGTGCATGGCACCCTTGTGAAGGGTGGGACTATACAAATAAAAATGCTTGGAATCCTAACATGGAGATTGGTCAGTTTTGCCATTTCTCTAGGCTTAAAATAAACCATCCCGGAGGTGGAAAGTGGGGATCTCACTACCATCAGGAAAGAAAATCAGGAGTGGAGTGCATCCTTTGGACCTGAGATCATTGTTCTGAGGTGAAGAGAGATGACAGAGAGACAATGGCAGCAGAGGCAACAGAACCAACAGAAACAAGAAACTAATGTGAGACAGAGTGACAGGCTTCCCAGCCCATGGAGTGAGAAAGTTGAGTGCCTTCAGGCAGGAGGCTTGCTGGTGGAGTGGGGTGCACCTATCAGCAGAGATAAGGGATTTGTTATACTTGCTCAAGCTGGGCAGAAGCCAAAAGGCTGAGAGGCTGAGGGCCAAGGAGAGACATGCCTACGGATATGGCTGAGAAGAAGCTTTCCTGATTGAAGAAATATACCCTGACTTGTTTCTGATCCTGAGTTGTACCCTATTTCTTCCCTGATAAACCCCATAATCATGAGTACTGTCTGTGAGTTCTGTGTGGCCATTGCAATGAATTATTGAACCCAGAAAAGAAGTAGAGAGTGTCATGGGAGGAATGGTTGGTGTCAGAATTGGCAAAAAGTTTGGAGGGTGATGGCATGTCTGACTTCCACCTCATAGGAATCAGCCTTGGGCTGATGCCGCTTATGGTGATTCTGTCTACCCTTCATGAAGTTAGAGAAGGTCAGAGGATGATGCCACCACACCCTTTTTGCACAAGGTTAATGTTAAGAACCAGAAGACTGGTGGTTCAAACCCACCAGCCACTCCTCTGAAGGAAGATGGGGCAATCTACTTCCGTAGTGATACTGCCTCAGAAACCCATGGAGGGGTTGCTATGAGTTGGGTCCGACTCGAAGGCACATAACGATGAGGATGAATGTTAAGAAATCTTGCTAAAATTATCATATATCTGAGTTCATGTTCTGAAAATTCATAATTCATGTTATTAAATTAAAAAATAATTATCAACTTGTTAAAAATAATATTTCACTGAAATTTTACTTATATTTCTTAATTACCAGTGAGAATGAGTAGCATTAATATATTATTGGTAGGCATTGTTTTTAAATTCATCACAGTGGCTTTGAAGCAAACTCACAGCTTAGGATACTCTAGGATATGCAGGGAGTCCCTTGGTGGTGCAAATGGGTAATGTGCTCAGATGCTAACCAGAAGATTGAAGGTCTGAGTGTACCTAGTTGTACCTGAGAAGAAAGGCCTGGCAAATAATCAGCCAATGAAAGTCTTATGGAGCACAGTTCTACTCTGACACAAATGGGGTAATCATATGTCAGAAGCAACTCTAAAGAAACTGGTAGGATCTACAGGCAAACCCATGCTGTTCTTTTTACCTTAAAATGATTATGTTTACAGTTTGTCAAAGGTGAAACAGACCACCTAAGAGATGTAGTCTTCTAATTCAAGTTGACTTTCTACCTTTCTTGTATGTTTATGTTGTTTATTGTGGAAGTTACATTCTTCATCTCCATGTGTCTCCTCCCTGCCCATGCTTTTCCACATATCCTGGCTTCTGGCAACAGGGGCAGTGGCACAGGTTTGTTACTTCCAACATGTCTCTTCTCCTTTCTGATACTTTAATAAAATCAATACATAATTCTTCAAATGTAGACTCCATGTGAACAGAAGTGAGTAATTCTCCATATTGTGTCATTTTTTTCATATTTAAAAACAGCCTGTTTGCTTGTTTGCATGGCTACTACCCATTTATAAATTATTTTTATTAAAAACAAAATGTTACATAGAATAAAGAAAGCTACTCATATCCCACCTCTTTAACACTGTGTGGTACAATGGATCAATTTTATATGGCTTTTCTCACAATGGTCTTTAACTCTCACCAAATGATTGGGTTATTGTTATTGTTAGGTGCCATAGAGTCACTCTGACTCATAGCGATCCTATGTACAACAGAACAAAACACTGTCTGGTCCTGTGCCAGCCATCATCACAATCTTTGCTATGCTTGAGCCCATCATAGCAGCCACTGTATCAATTCATCTCATTGATGGTCTTCCCCTTTTTCTCTGACTCTCCACTTTACCAATCATGATATCCTTCCCCAGGAGCTAGCCCCTTCTGACAACATAACCAAAGTTTGTGAGACAAAGTCTGGACATTCTTGCTTCTAAGGAACATTCCAGCTGTACTTCTTCCGAGACAAATTTATTCATTCTTCTGGCAGTCCATGGTATATTCAGTGTTCTTTGCCAATAGCACACTGCAAATGCATTGATTCTTCTTTGGTCTTCCTTATTCACTGCCCAGCTTTCACATGCATATGAGGCTATTGAAAAGATCTTGGCACTCAGTTTGGGCAGAGTGCACCTTAGTCTTCAAAGTGACATCTTTACTCTTTAAGACTTTAAAGAGGTCTTTTGTGGCAGATTTCCTCAGTGCAATAAGTCCTCTGCTTTCTTGATTGTTGCTTCCGTGGGTATTGATTGTGGATCCAAGTAAAATGAAATCCCTGACAACTTCAATCTTTTCTCCATTTATCATGAGGTTACTTATTGGCCCAGTTGTAAGGATTTTTTGTTTTCTTTAATTCACACCGAAGACTGTAATCTTTGATCTTCATCAGTAAGTGCTTCAAGTTCTCTTCACTTTCAGCAAGCAAGGTTGTGTCACCTGCATATCACAGGTTGTTAACAAGTCTTCCTCAAATCCTGATGCTGTGTTCATCTTCAGATAGTCCAGTTTCTTAGATTATTTGCTCAGCAAACAGATTCTATAAGTATTGGGAAAGGATACACCCCTGATGCACACTTTCCTGATTTTAAACCATGCAGTATCCTCTTGTTCTGTTTGAATGAGTGCCTGATTCTTTCTGTTTTTTTTCAGAAGTGGATGTCCCTGTCCTTCTTCCTTGTCTGCTTTAATCTGGAAGCTCTGCTGAAGCCTGTCAACCATGGGTGATCCTGCTGGGATTTGAAATACTGATGGCTTAGCTTCCACCATCACGGAAATATGCAAGCCACCACAGTATGACAAACTGACAGACAAATGGTGGAATGATTGAGTGGGAATATGCAGATAAGGTGCTAGTGGCCCACCAAGAGGATTGGACAGCCTGCTAGTAATGCAAATAATGTGTATGGCACCCTTGTGGGTGTAAGACCATGCAAATAGGGAGTATGGAGCTCTAATGAGGGGATTGGTCAGTTTTGCCATCCTTCTAGGCTTAAAAGAGACTCAATCCCAGAGCATAGAACCTCACTACAATCAAGAAAGAAGAGCCAGGAATGGAGTGTGTTCTTTGGACCTCAGGTTCCTGCACTAAGAGCCTCCTAGACCCACAAGACTGAGAGAGAGAGAGAACTATAACACCAGGGACAGTGAGAAGCAGTGGCAGACAAAAGATGACAGCAGAGACAGCCCTCTGAGAGAGAGCAAGAGAAATAAGTGCCTTTAGGTAAGTGCCTTGTTGGTGGAGTAGGGTGCCTCTGGGCCCTTGACAGTGGAGCTAGACTTGCCAACTCCACAGAGCAAGAGAGTTGAGAGCCTTTGGGCTGAGGCTTGCTGGTGGAGTGGGGTGCTTCTGGGCACTTATTGCTGGAGCTAAAGAGCTTTATAACACTTGCCTGAGCAGGGCAGAGGTGGGGTGGAGAGGCCAAGATCCAGAGAGAGACCTGCCTGTGGGCACAGCTGAGAAGAAACTCTCCTGTCCAAAGAACTGTATCCTAAGTTATTTCTGATCCTGGATTAACCTGTTACTTCACTAATAAACCTTATATTCGTAAGTATTTTCTGTGAATTCTGCATGACCACTGCAATGAATTATTGAACTCAGCAGAGGAGTAGAGAATGCATTGGGAGGGACGATTGATGTCAGAATTGGGAAAATGGTTGGAGAGAGGAGGTATGTTTGACCTTTGCGTCATAGGAATCAGCCTTGAACAGTTGATGCTGATAGTGATTTCCTCTACCCCTTGCAAAATTAGATGAAGTCAGATGATGACACTGCCATGACATTAAAAAAAAAAAAAAATTATTGTGATTTGGATGAAAGTTTACACAGCGAATTCATCTTCCATACAGCAATTCACATATACTTTGTCTCATGATATTGACTGCAATCTCCCACAATGCAACATTTCTCCTCCCCTTCCTCCCCATAGCCACCTCCTCCCTCTGCCGTCCCTCCCATGTACTCCTGCCCCCCATGCTGTCTCCCTGTACACACACAGCCCTTCTATTCTCCCATGATTGATCTCTCCAAGAAGAGTATCTACCTAATGTAAATGTTCAGCTCACATGCTTATCTTTTGTTTGGCTAGAAGCCACAGGAGTGGGTCCAATTTCACACCTGAAGGGCAGCTAGGTAGCATAGTCTCAGTGGTTCCTCCAGGCTCTATCAGACTAGCAAACCTGGTCCTTTTTTTTTTTTTTTTTAATTGTTTTGAGTTTTGTTCCACATTGTTCTCCCACTCTATCCAGGATCTCTTACAGAGATCCCCCTCCGAGTAGTTGACAGTGGTAGCCAGGCACCATCTAGTTCTTCTGGTCTCATAGTTGTATAGGCTGAGGATCACATGGTGTGCCAGTCTCTTGGACTAATTGTTTCCATGTGTCTTTGATTGTCTTCATTCTTCTTTACTCTGTATGAGGAGAAACCCATTGTTGCATCTAGATGGCCGCTTGCAAGCTTTTAAGATCCCAGTCTCTACACCCCAAAGTAGGATGTGGAACAGTGTTTTGGGTAGTATGTTATGCCACTTGAGCTTGATGTCCCCTGCGACTATGGTCCCAAGTCAGCCAGTCCAACTACTCACTCCCTCTGGGTA
>NW_006921614.1:12639576-12644191 GCF_000298275.1 Orycteropus afer afer
TTGAGTTTTGTTCCACATTGTTCTCCCACTCTATACAGGATCTCTTACAGAGATCCCCCTCCGAGTGGTTGACAGTGGTAGCCAGGCACTATCTAGTTCTTCTGGTCTCATAGTCACATATGCTGAGGATCACATGGTGTGTCAGTCCCTTGGACTAATTGTTCTCATGTGTCTTTGGTTTTCTTCATTCTTCTTTGTTCTGGATGAAGAGAGACCCATTGTTGCATCTAGATGGCCACTTGCAAGCTTTTAAGATCCCAGTTGCTACTTGCCAAAGTAGGATGTGGAACCATGTTTTTGTGTAGTATGTTATGCCAATTGAGCTTGATGTCCCTGGTGACCATGGTCCCGAGCCCACAGGTCCAACTGCTTGCTTCTTCTGGATAGCTGGCTGTGGCCAGGAAATGACTACAACTTTGTCCCTTGCCAGCTCTATTATGCACCTGGAAATTCTGCCATGCCATTTTTATACACAGTATTTAGTTTCATTTTAGGATATTAGTGTCTAGTCTTTGTTCACTTACATAGATATTGTATTAGTTTCCTAAAGCTGATGTAATAAAGTATAATACAGTGGATCACTTAAAATGACAGAAATTTATTGCCTCACAGTTCTAGAGGCTGGGAGTCTGAATTCAGGATGTCAGCAGGGCCATGCTCTCTCTGAAGGCTGTAAGGGAAGACTCTTATTTCTTCCAGCTTCTGGTAGCCTCAGGCATCCTTGTCTTGTAGATGCATCCTCAAACACCCATCCTTCCTCTATCTCTTTGTATCTCTTCTTTTTTTATAAGGGCACAACTCAGATTGGATTAGGAGCCTCTTTACCAAGGTTTGGCTTCATGTTAAATGATAACATCTTCAAAGAATTTATTTCCAGACAAGCACACATTTGTGACATTCACAAATGCCAGAGGTTAGCACTTCAATGTATTTTGGGGGTACACAATTCCATCTATTAGATAGATATATTGCTATTGTTAGCTGCCATCAGGTCAGCCCCTGACTCACTCATGGTGACCTTATGCACAGTAGAACAACAAGAGCCCTGGTCCTGTGCCATCCCCACTACTGACTGCAGATTGAACCATTATGATTCATAGGGTTTTCACTGACTGACTTTTGGAAGTAAATTGCCAGGCGTTTCTTCATAGTCCTATATCTTTCTTCCTAGTCTGGAAGCTCCACTGAAACCTTTTCAGTCTCATAGCAACACACAAGCTTCCACTGACAGATATGTGGTGGCTGGGCATAAGGTGAATTGGTCCAGAATCAAACCTGGTTTTCTTACATGGAAGGTAAGAATTTCATCACTGAATGACCACATACTTATAACACTGTAATTTTTACCATGCACTTTCCCCTATGCATTGGACAGCAGATGGCATGACCTTACTTGCTGAAAGTGAGGAGAACTTGAAGCACCTACTGATGAAGACCAAAGTCTGCAGCCTTCAGTATAGATTATTTCTAAACATAAAGAAAATAAAAATCTGCACAACTGGACCAAAAAGCAACATCATGATGAACAGAAAGTACTGAAGTTGTCAAGGATTTCATTTTACTTGTGTGCACAATCAATACCCATAGAAGCAGCAGTCAAGAAATCAAACATTTTGCTTTGGACGAATCTGTTGCAAAAGACTTCTTTAAAGTGTTCAAAAACAAAGATGTCACTTTGAGGACTAAGGTACACCTGACTCAACCCAGGGTATTTTCAATAGCCTCATATCCATGCAAAAGCTGGACAACGAATAAAGAAGACTGAAGAAGAATTGATGCATTTGAATTATAGTGTTGGTGAAGAATAGTGACTATACCATTGATGGCCAGAAGAATGAATAATCTGTCTTGGAAGATGTATAGCCAGAATGATCCTTAGAAGCAAGGATGGAGAGACTTCGTCTCATATACTTTGGACAAATTATCAGGAGGGTTATCTCCAGTCCCTGGAGAAGGACATCATGCTTGGTAAAGTAGAAAGTTAGTTTAAAAAAGGAAGACTCTCACATGGATTGGCACAATGACTGCAACAATAGGCTCAAATGTGGTGTCAGACCAGGCAGTGTTTCATTCTGTTGTACACAGAGTTGCTATGAGTCAGAACTGACTTGATTGTGCCTAACAACAACAACTACATTGGATGTTGTTGTTATGTGCTGTCGAGTCAGATCTGACTCATAGCAACCCCTCCTTGGGTTTCTGAAACAGTATCACTACGGAAGTAGATTGCCCAACCTTCCTTCCAAGGAGTGGCTGGTAGGTTTGAACCACCAGCCTTCTAGCTAGCAGTCAAGTGCCTTAAGCACTACGCTACCACTGGACATCTGTCTGTATTTGTTCAACAAACATCATTAAGTCATAAAAACAATATTATTGATTTGTGCAATTCCTGGCTGCTGGTGTAGTGCCTAAGTCATCTGACTGCTAACCAGAAGGCTGGCAGTTCAAACCCATCAGCCACTTTGGAGAAGGAAGATAAGGCAATCTACTTTGGTAGAGATACCACCTCAGAAACCCAAGAGGGATCGCTATGAGTCAAATGGACTCGACAGCAGTGAGTTTGGTTTTGATTTGGTAGAATTCAAATATCTTCACAATTCTACATTCCATATTAAAATTTATAAATATATTAATTCATTTATTTAATAAATATTTATGGTGTCCGATACCAGGGGTACAAATATAAACAAGGCAGATCTCCTGCCCTTATGGCTCTTAGTCTAGGAGGCAGTTGACATCATTATGTAATGTTCGTGCACTTAGCCATTTGAACCATGTACTCATGTACAGCTAAATTTTGCACAAGCATCAAAATATGGGATACCTGGTTTCCTAATGATCTTGCTAATTATGCACCATCACCAGCTGTGTGGCAGCTCTGTGTGTGTTCTGGTTGATGGAGTTACTTCCTTGAGGCTATAAAAGCAGAACCATGACAGGAATCTAGAAGAGTTGCCATCCATTTCTCTGGTTTAATCTCCAGATAGCTCTCCCTTCCACTTCCTGCCACAGGATGGCTCCTCAGATAAAACACCCTTTTGAATGAGAAAAACAATTAAGCATTGAAAATGTGAGAACAAACATAAAATAAAAATACTCCTTCTTTTGTGCCCATAAGGTTTAGAACTCAACAGCCTGCTTCATTAAATATATTTTTATATATTTATATATGGTGGCTTTTACTAAAGGTTCTATTTCTACCACATTCCATCCTTTCTGTACTATATGGCATTTATAATGAGGAAGTCATTAAGATGAACTCGTTGGACCATTTACTCCAGTTTTTATCTCTAGGCAGTTATGTGGAAATCTGTTTTATGTTCTAGGACTAGAAGCAATCATTAACCTTTAAAATACACTTTTAAAACTTTTGTTAAAAAAAAAAAAATTAAAACCTACAAGTTGAACACATAACACAGTCAGACCTTAGTATCCCTCATCTAATTTTCAGTTATCAATATTTTGCCCATTTGGCCACATCTGCTTGTATATCTAACTTTTTTTTTTTTTTTTTTTTGCTGAATTATTTGAAAGTAGATTATAGATGTCAAGGCACTTTACTTTTAAATGTTTCAGCACACACCTCCTAAGAACAAAGATATACTCTTAAACAAATATCATGCCATTACCACACCCAGAACCTTATCATCAGGTCACCCAGTGTGCAGCTGCCAGCTGTGAGGCCTATGATCATGTCACCAGCCCTGCCCAGAACTAAAAATCTGACGGGGTGCTGTCCCTGTCCAGACGCTGTGCCAGACACGCTTACCCACATGCTCAGACCGCAGATGCTGATGGTCCCCATACCCCTATAACTGAGTCCATAGTTCCTCATCCCATTGGCCAGCCCACAGCTAAGCCACTTGACCTTGATCTATTGGCATGCTACTGCTGACCTTTGATAGATATCTGAAATAGCAAGTGAAGGTGTTAACCATACATTACAGAACTGGCCACAGACATTCTCAAATTGTCCCCTGTGCATAATGCTACTAAGAAAGATGGCTATCAGCAACACCAATGAACCTGACTTTCATTTATATTTATTTGAAAAGAAAGCCATTCATGAAAAACAAAGTGGATTTCAGCTTCTTAGTAAATGGTAAAGAAATGTTTAAACTGATGGAGATCAAACTGTCAAGTATGGTAAGGAGGTGGCTGACTTTGATCCTCCCTCCCTTCACTGGTTTCACATCTCTACCTAACCACCCGTTCTGATTACCTAGTGCCACTCTGACAAGAATATACTACAAGTGGGTTGGCCTTAACAAACAGGAGCTTATTCTTACAAATTGGAGGCTTTCAGTCCAAGTTCAAAGTGCCAGGCTTTAGGGGCTGGGTGAAAGCCCCTCAGCCTTGGGCTTCAGCTCTGCCTCCTGCTCCTGCTCCTGGCCCACTGGAGCTAGAGGCTTTTGTTCACTCAGGCAGCTGCTGACTGCTGAGGCTGACAAGCCCAAGGTTAACAACTAAAAGGCACAGTCCCAATGTTACCAATCCACACGACAGGCCATTCATTCAAGTTCACTGAAAGTCCCAAGGTTGGCAGAGCATGGCAGGCAGGCTGCTGAACAACAACACGGCTACACGCAGGGTTCAAGTGTGCCATAAGCTAGAG
>NW_006921614.1:12644291-12646538 GCF_000298275.1 Orycteropus afer afer
TCTCCTTATATACAGGAAGCAGACCACATCCCTAAGGCAGCTACTCAGCTGCTCACAGTAGATTCCACCATGGAGCTGATTACCAGTCTCATCATGGGGAATACCACATCCAGCTGCCCAGCCACTCAACCAGGCCTAGCCAAGTTGACACACAAACTTAACTACTACACGCTCAGTGGTAGCAAGGCAGGAGAGTAGATTCTTGGTCATACTGTGCCCATCAGAGTGAAGGCTGAGCCAGGACTACAGGACATGTGACACAGAGCAATGCCAGCCCTGGCTCTGCCTTGGCTACTTTAAGGTCAAGGGAATGGCACAGTCTCCAGACAAGATGCTCCTGGGACTCACTTGTCTGAATGAAGAGTGCTCACTAGCAGCAGCTGGTGAAGGGAACGTGGGACAGGACAAAAGCTGAGAGACGAGGGAAAGGCAAGGGAGAGATTAAAAATAGAAACAGGCTCACACTCACATTCTCACAGGCAACATTCTCAATGAATCTGTCCTTTCATGAGTAAAAATATCTAATTTGAAATATAACCCCATGGACAAGTTTTGGGCCTTCTGTTTTGCAGCACTGGCATCCTCACAAAAGGCCTTAGCATTATGAATGCAGGAAATGAGGGGCAGAGGAGAAATTGGATGGATCCCTTTCTATGCAGACAGTCCTGGAGGCTGTGTGGTGGTTGCCTAGGAAACAACTTGGATGTGAAACTCCAGAAAATGTGTTGTCAGACAGCAGGAGATGCAATTGATGTATTCAGTGTGCAAGGCCATTTTCTTACCCTGTCTGAGCCTGTTTCCTCATATATAAGGAGACAATACTTCTCAAGTGTGCATGAGCATGTAAGTAGATGTGTGTGGTGTGTGTGTACATGTGTATGGCGTATGCATGTGTACATGTATGTGTATATTCATGTGGGTGTCTGGTATGTGTGTAATGTGGGTGTGGTGCATGTGATGTGTGAGGGTGTTCATTTACACATGTAGGTGTGTGTGCACAAAACACCTTAGCTGGTGTTGCAGAACAGGGTTTACTCCATTCTCTCCTACTCACCTCACAGGTATGGTGAACTGAATGGTGAATGGGCACCATGGAATAAATAGGATGTAAAATGACAGTTTTGGTAATGAATGAAAAATTGATTTGAGTTTTGTAACTGGGATGATACTTAATAAGAAAGTTCATTATATGACATTAGATTATACATCTTTTGTACATTTTAAAAAATGTTCTAAAATGCAAATACTTTTCATTATCACCATTGTAAATTTGAAATTTCATAATTGAAAGTTTTATTTTAGATTCTCTTCAAATAAGCATAACTACACAGTAGGAGTTTGAAGGGCCTAGTAAATAACATTCCGTTTTTCTCTGCTTGAGCTCAGAATTCAATGAGAGAGGGACATCGAGCTGGATATAGCAATAACAAATGGCAGCATTATGACTGATAAAATCCAAGTAGAGAATGTGACTAAATGTGCAGCAACAACAGGCTTTTTAATGCTGCACCCTAGAAACTGAAAGAGTCCATTTGCCTGTCACAAGCAGTGCTAAACAAGTGCAGCCACTGTCACCTCTCTGCCAACTCAGGGCTGGGTCCACCCACTGGCCCCTAATCCCCCAGCCCCTGGCTCACACAAGTAAGGGTAGACCAAACACACCTTCTTTGCAGCAGACCCCAATGAACATAACACAGTACATCAGAACTCTTTGGTTTCAGAGGAGTTAAAACTAGAGTGTTCTAAATTAATTAATGATGTGAATGCCTTGTGGGCCAGCCTGGATCCCCCTTTGGGACTGTGGCACTGATTTCCCCAGCTGCTGAGAGATGAGCCTTTCTCTCAGAGCTGCCTCACCCCAACTCACTTCCCTGCCTGGGGACAGCTTATGTGCACAAAGGTCTAACCCCTGGCCTCAACTTGATACATCTCTGAACAACCAACCAAGTCCCAGAAACCTCCTTGGGTTGGCTGAGACCTTTCTTGCAACTGCCCAAATACATCTTCTCCTTTCCCCAACCCTGCTTCCTTCTTTCTCCAATATGCTTCTGTTCCAATTCTCTCAGTCTGTTTCCGAAGGGACTGACCTAAGACAATTACTCTTCTTTTTTTTTTATTGTGATTTGGGTGAAGATTTACAGAGCAAACTCACTTTCCATACAGCAGTTCACATATACTTTGTCTCATGTCATTGACCACAGTTTACCACAATGCAACAGTTCCCCTCCCACTTCCTCCACATAGTTA
>NW_006921614.1:12648218-12657542 GCF_000298275.1 Orycteropus afer afer
ATTCATGTCTTCTGCCCATTTTTTAATTGGATTGTTTGTCTTTTTGTTATTGAGGTGTTGGAGTTTTCTATAAATTCTAGAGATAAGTCCCTTGTCAGCTATGTTATTACCCAACATTTTTTCCCAATCCCTAAGTTCTCTTTTGACTCTTTTGGAGAAGTCTTTGGAAGCACATAAAAATTTAATTTTTAGAAGGTCCTAATCGTCTGGTTTCTCTTCTGTTGTTTGTGCATTTTGAGTTATGCTTGATAGTCTATTTATGCCATATATTAGGGCCCTTAAATTTGCCCCTAAATTGTCCTTGAGGAACTGTATAGTTTTGGGTTTCACATTTAAGTCTTTGATCCATCTGGAGTTCGTTTTTGTGTATGGTGTGACAATTACTTTTCAAAACAACTAAATCATGCATTTGATTGTAAGAAGGCAATGGACTCTACCATACAAAATTATATCTGGAAATTCATGTTCCTCAGTCATTTTTCTTGATGTTTATATGATCATATTTCTCCTCTCGGCTCCTTTTCAATTCCTTCTCTGTAGAACTTCTATTAATCTGATCTTGGATTTCGAAGACTATCTTTTTTTAAAAAATCATTTCTCTCCTGTTTTACATCCCCTTTTCTTTTTACAAAGAGCCTTAGTGGCACAGTGATTAAGTGCTTGGCTGATAAATGAAAGTTTCATGGTTTGAACCCACCAGCTGCTCCACAGCAAAAAGATATGTCAGCTTCTGTAAAGATTAAACAAAACCAAAGCAAACTCACTGCCATCAAGATGATTCTGAATCATAGCAACACCCATTGGGTTTCTGAGGCTGTAAATCTTTATGGAAGTCGATTGCCCCATCTTCCTATCATGAAGCAGCTGATAGGTTTGAGCCACTGACCTTCCGGTTGGCAGCCAAATATCTTACCCAATATGCTACTAGAGCTCCTTTCTGTAAAGAAAGAAACCATATGAAGTGATTCTACTCTGTTGTATAGGGTTGCTATGAGTTAGAATCAACTGGAAAGCAATGGTTTGTTTGTTTGTTTTTGATGTTCTCCTTTTTATTGGACTTTCTAGGAGATTTGTTCAACTTTTTCTTCTAACTTCTCAATTAAGTTTCATTTTTACCCTCATTTTTTTAATGCATTTAATTGAAATATAATTTATGTACAGTGAAATACACAAAATTAAAGTGACATGGGTCAATGCATTTTTTTTGCAGTGTTACCACCCCTCCCACTCTTGGCAACTAACAAAGAATGTTTCCCTGCACATATAAACCTTTCCTTGACCCTCCACAACAACGAACTAATACCATATTTGTCTTTCTGTGATTGACGTATTTCACTCAGCATAATGTCCTCCAAGTTCATCCAGTTATGCAGTGTTGTGCAGACTCTACGTTATTCTTTAGGGCTGCATAGCATTCCATTGTGTGTATGTACCATAGTTTGGTCATCTACTCTTCCATTGATGGGCACATAGGTTGTTTCCATCTTTTTGCTATTGTAAATAGTGCTGCAGTGAACATAGGTGTCATATATCTGTTCCTGTCCTGGCTCTCATCTCTCTAGGATGTATACCTAGCGATGGGATTGCTAGGTCAAATGGTATTTTCAATTCTAGTTTTCTAAGGAATCACCATACTGCTTTCCACAGTGGTTGCATCACTTCACAGTCCCACCACCAGTGTATGAGAGTCCCAATCTCTCCACATCCCCATGAGCATTTGTTATTTCTGTCTTGTTGAACCTTGCCATCAGTGCTGGGGTGAGATGGTATTTCATTGTTGTTTTGATTTGCATCTCTCTGATGGCCAATGATTGTGAGCATCTCTTCATGTATTTGCTGGCCACCTGAATATCTTTCTTGGTGAAGTGCCTATTCATGTCTTCCACCCATTTTTCCATTGGATTGTTAATTTCTTTGCTGTTGAGGCATTGGAGTTTTCTATAAATATTAGAGATAAGTCCCTTGATAGATATGTAATTATCAACAAGTTTGAATTTGTTGCTGTCATTTTTGTTATGTGCTTTTTCATGGTGGTGATTTCTTTGCTCCATATAATTTTCTGTAGTGAGCTGATTTTGTTTATGAATCGTGTTATCACTTCCTTCATTGCTATTGTTTTAGTATTTGCTAAATATTCATGCTGGTCTTCTTTTTTATTTTGATGTGAAGGTTTATCATTTTTCTTTGAGGTTACCCTGTGATTCATAGTTTTCTTCCCACGTTTAGAACAGTCTTTTCTATCTTATAGTTGTCTTGACTTCCTTATCATCTTGAAGTTCTGTAACTACACAATTTTTTACTTCCTTTTAGTTTGTAGTTGTTCTCATTTGTCAATTGATGTCTCCGGTTCCCTGTTTACAATCTTGTAGGCTTATTTACTTTGAATACTTCCAACACTGTGTTGGTTTCTGGGTTAAATCATCATGTGTGTTAATGATAAATTGTTGTTAGCTACTGTTGCTTCTCTCTGTCCAAAGGACTCCCTTTAGCATCTCTTGTAAGGTTGGTGTGATTTTAACAAATTCCCTTAATTTCTGCTTATCTGGAAATGTCCCAATTTCATCATGATATTTGAGGAACAATTTTACTGACTACATAATTCTTGGTTGGAAATTTTTCTCTTTCAGGGTTTTATATATACCATCCCACTGTCTTCTCACCTGCCTGGTTTCTGCCATGAAATCTGAGCTTAGTCTTATTGGTTGCCCCTTGTAGTTTTCATTTCTCTTATTCTGCTTTCAGGATTCTTTCTTTGTCTTTGGTTTTGGTGAGTTTCTTTTGGGGTATATCCTGTTTGGGGTTCGTTGGACTTCTTGAGTGGATATATTCTCATTTTTTCATCATACCAAGAAAATTCTCTTCCAACAAATCTTTGACATTTTCTGTGGTTTTATTTGTCTCTTTTTGTTCTGGAATTTCAATTACATGTAGATTATTTCTTTTGATGGTATCCCACATGCACCTTAGGCTTTCTTCATTTTGTTTTGATCTTTTTTCTGATTGATCACTTTCTAAAGCAGTATTGAGATATTTGCCTTCAGTCTCACTAATTCTTCCATTAATTCAATTCTACTCCTTTGCCCATCCAATGTCTTATCTATTTCTGAAAATTTAATATTAATTTTCTGGATTTCTGTGTGTAGATTTTGTATTATTTCTCACTTTTCTTTTTTGTCATTTTGTTCTTGTATTGTCTTTTGAAATTGTTCTAGGGTTTTAGCTATGTTTTCCTCAATTTTGTCAGTGTTTTCCTTGATCTGTCTCTCAACTCATTGAAGATACCTAAATATAATTCTTTTGAATGCTGTATCAGAGAGTTCCAATGCTATGTCTTCCTCAGGAATGTGTTTTGGGTCTATATCCTAGTCCCTTGTTTCTCTTGCTTTATCTTGCTACTTTGTGTGCCTGTGATGCTCTCTCATCTCCAAGGCATTATGATGTTTTTGTGTTTATATTTAATTGGTGATTGTATGTTGCAGTGACTTGCCCATGATTTTCACTTTCTTTGTTTAGTTTGTATGATATCTACATTTGCAGGGCACTGTACTATGCTCCTCTAGTCACTGGTTGACAGCACTTATATATTCACCTCCTGTCTCCTTTCCCATTGTTAGCCTCCCGTATGTCCCCGCCATCCTTGGCAAACAAAGCCTATGCTTACATCTCTGGAATTCAAATGAGAATGCTGTCACTTTAAAATCCAAAATGGCCACTGCTGGTAAACATTCAAAATGGCTGTACCTTCAGTCACTTTAAATATCCAAAGTGGCTGCCGCTTGTAAACAATTGAAATGGTTGCACACTCTGGACAGCAGAAAGTCCACGGCTTCAGTTGCCTCCCTCCTTGCTGTTTCCCTTCTTAGTCAAAGGCCACCAGTGCAGTCATCCCTTTAGACCTTGGCAACCAGGGCTGATCTTTAGGTCAATTCTCAGGTCCCAACACCATTTGGAAATATTCAGGCTGTTGGTCCTGTCAGAGTAGCTGGCACTCCACTGCTCCGACCATCTCCATACTCACTATTTTCATTCAGGTTTTTCCACTAGTTGGTGTCTAATCCACTTCTGTATACTTCCTTTCAAAGCTCAGGGCTCCAGGATTATCTTCTGTATCTCTGTCAATTGGTTTCTCTTTTCTTTGTTGAAGAGGGTCTGTGTAGCTTGTCTGCCTATTCATCCATCTTACCAGAAGTCCCCTTACATATATATTTTTTAATTTTCTAGGAACTTTTTTATTCTCTAAATTCTACTTTTCATAGTATTCTGGTCTTATTTAGTAGGAGCTCTGGTGACATAGTGCCTAAGGCATTTGACTGCTAACCAGAAGACTGGCGGTTCAAATCCACCAGCCACTTCTTGGAAGGAAGGTTGGGCAATCAACTTGCATAGTGATACCGCCTCAAAAACTCAAGGAGGGGTTGCTATGATTTGGACCCACCTCGACAACAGTGAGTTCTCTTATCCAAGGATACTACTGAGATTTTTTAAAAAACATTTTCTTCTCCCTACATAATGTCTTGCATGTTTCACTTTTTCTCTTCATTTGTTTGTTGCAATCTCTGTCTTTCTTGATAGAAGTTTTCCTCAAGTATCTAGTCATCTTTGGTTGTCTGCTCATTTTTAAGAGAGAAGCACTAAGAAACTCTGAGGCTGTGAGTAAGGCCTTTTGACTATGGGTTTCACTGCAGGGTGACCTGTCTGAGTTGTTTCCTTGGGGAGCCACCAGTGTTGGTGTATAGGTTAAATGATAACTTAAAAGTTCCTCCAATCCCTGAAAGTCCACTCTTTTGCAATGTGACCTTTCCACTGAATCCATCAAGAAATGCAGCCTGTCTACCTTGAATGTGAGTTTGACTATATGATTTGCTTTGGCCAAGGGACATTAGAAAATGTAATGCAGACAAGGATAAGAAAAGCACTGGTGAATTGGGGCTTGCCCTGTCTTGGTGCTGGGGACCCTTTTACCACTATAAAAAAGCATAGATTAATCTGATGGATGATGAAACACATGTGGTTGTTGTTCCAGTTGACATCAAGCCAACTGTCAGACATGACATTGAGGCCTCAACTAGACCAACTTAGCCTACCAACCATTAGATACATGAGTGAAACTCTCTTAGAACATCAAACCTGGAACAAGCTAGCCCAGAACAGAATAATCACTCAGCCAATGCACAAAGCTGTCATTAATAATAAATGTTTTGTTTTTACCCACTAAATTTTAGGGTACTTTGTTACACAGAAAAACCTAACTGAAACAGGCAGTACCAGGTTTTTCTCCTTGAGCTGACAAGATTCCCCAAAGAAGACTGTCACCATCTTGTTTTATTTGCCTGGCTGTCAGCATTCTAGGAGCTGAGTAGGAGAAAACTGGGGGTTAGCATTCAGTATTCATAGACTCATTTCTGACGTCAATTGCAAGTTTGGAGGGTTACCAAAACCACCCTCAGGTTTGATAATTTGTTAGAAGGATTCACTGAATTCACTGAAAGCTTTTATACTCACATTATAGTTTGTTAGAAGGAAAGGATATAGACTAAAATCAGCCAAAGGAAAAGATGCATAAGATAGAGTTTGGGAAGGTTTCATACATGAAGTTTGAACTCATCCTTTCTCAGTGGAGTCATGGACACTGTTACCTCCAGCCAATGTGTATTGGATATGCATGGAGTACTGCCAATCAGGGAAGCTCACATGAGTCTTTGGTGCCTGTATGGCTTATCTTTATTCTCCAGCCTACCTGTACATCAGACTAATACCTTCATGTCTTAGACTGTGTTCTCTAGAAAAGCAAAACCAGTGAAGCTTATATGTGTGTATATATTTAGACAGATTTATCTCAAAGAAATGGCTCACACAGTTGTGGAAGATGGCAAGTCCCAAGTCCATGGGTCAGATGACAGGCCAGAGGCCTCTCCTGACTCAGATAGCTGCTAGGGCTGATGACTCCAAGATCGGCAGGTAAGATAGCATGCTGCCAGCTCATGGGCTGGAGAAGCTGACAAATCCAAGATTAGCAAATAAGATGGCAGCTTGCTGATTCACAGGCTGCAGAGGCTAATGAATCCCAAGATCAGCAGGCAATATGGCAGGCCACTGGCTCAAGTTCCAAGAACTGGAGGTCAAATGATGATGAGCTGGATGCAGAATCCAGAGTAACAAAAAAGCCAGAGAGCTTTGTCAAAACATCCTCTCCCTCTCTCTCTCTCTCTCTCTCTCTATATATATATATATGTATGTATATATATATATAGATGCAAGCTATACCTCCAAGGAAACGTCCTTTCAACTAACTTACTACTCATAGCAGATCTCATCATGGAGGTAACTACATCATAATACTCAAACCACTGACAATCACGGCCCAGCCAAGTTGACAGAAACCTTAACCATCATGGTCTACACCTTGTCAACTTGTCATCTGTACAAATCTCCTTAAACTGTAAATAATCTCTAAATAAAGAAAATCACAAAGTTCTATTTGTACATGATACAGGTAACATGCATGTAACCAAAAATGCACTGACCCCATTTACATTTTATATAAGTTTAGAAAACAAAAATATTTGATGCACACAGTTCTTTCGATATCAGAGCTGATATGATGTGACTCAAAGCTCCACCATAAACCACACTGTTTAAATTGTCTAATGGCCAAAGTCCCCAGGCCTGCAAAGACACGCCTATCAGGCTACGTTCCATTAGCTGAAGTAAAGGCCAGGTTTCTCTTTTTTTTTTTTTTATTAGGATTTGGGTGAAGATTTACAGAGTAAATTCACTTTCATACAGCAGTTCACATATACAGGTTTCTCTTTGGGTAAGTTTAATTCTTCACTATATAGGCCACCCTGTGGCATTGGGCAGACTCTCTTACATCAAAGCAATCATATTTGTCTGGACATCTACATTTAGTATAACATTCATTATGCAGATACACAATAGTAAATGACTAATCTAGCCTATACAATCTTTGTATGCATTTTCATAATATTTTATTATTCTTTTCCCTCCTTGATATACTGCTATTTGTCTTTCATGCTAAATTCATCCAGAACTATTTCATATACAAATTAGCTGATGGTAAGCTAAATATAGTTCTTTCTCAAGCCAGTCATTTTATTACATTTTTTAATGCATTTTATTGAAATATAATTTATGTACAGTGAAATACACAAAACTAAAGTGACATGGGTCAATGTATTTTTTTTTTTTTTTTGTTTCCCTCCCCTTCCACCCCTAGCAACCAACAAAGAAAGTTTCCCTCCATATATAAACCTTTCCTTGACCCTCCACAACAATGAACTAATACTATATTTGTCCTTCTGTGATTGACTTATTTCACTCAGCATAATTTCCTCCAAGTTCATCCATATTATGCGGTATTTTGCATGCTCTACATTACTCTTTAGTGCTGCATAGCATTCTATTGTGTGTATGTACCATAGTTTGGTCATCCACTTTTCCGCTGATGGGCATGTAGGTTGTTTCATCTTTTTACTATTGTAAATAGTGCTATGGTGAACATATATCAGTTCCTGTCCTGGCTCTCACCTCTCTAGGATATATACCTAGTAATGGGATTGCTGGGTCAAATGGTATCTTCAATTCCAGCTTTCTAAGGAATTACCATATTGCTTTCCACAGTGGTTGTATCACTTCATAGTCCCACCAGCAGTGTATGAAAGTTCTAATCTCTCCATATCCCCACCAGCATTTGTTATTTCGTCTTGTTGAACTTTGCCATCAGTGCTGGAATGAGATGGTATTCAATTGTTGTTTTGATTTGCATCTCTCTGATGGCCAATGATTGTGAGCGTCTCTTCGTGTATTAGCTGACCACCTGAATATCCTCCTTGGTGAAGTGTCTATTCATGTCTTCTGCCCATTTTTCCGTTGGATTGTTAATTCCTTTGCTGTTGATGCATTGGAGTTTTCTATAAATCTTAGAGATAAGTCCCTTGCCAAATATGTAATTATCAGCAAATATGAATTTGTTGCTGTCATTTTTGTCATGTGTTTTTTCATTGTGTTGATTTCTTTGTTCCATATAATTTTCTATGCTGAGTTCATTTTGTCTATGAATCACATTATCACTTCCTTTGTTGCTATTGTTTTAATATTTGCTAAATATTTGTACTGGCCCTCTTTTTTCTTTTGATGTGAAGGTTTATCATTTTTCTTTGAGGTTACCCTGTGATTTATAGTTTTCTTCCCAAGTTAGAACAGTCCATTCTATCTCGTAGTTGGCTTGACTTCCCTACATCTAGAAGTTCTGTAATGACACAGTTTTTTCCCTCTTTTTGATTTGTAGTTGTTCTCATTTGTCAATTGATGTCTCTGGTTCCCTGTTTACAATTTTGTAAGCTTATTTACTTTGAATACTTCCATAGCTGGGTTGCTTTCTGGGGTACATACATCATCATGTGTGTTAATGGTCAGTTGTGGTTGGCTGTTGTTGCTTCTCTGTCCAAAGGGCTCCTTTTAGCATCTTTGTAAGGTTGGTGTGATTTTAGCAAGTTCCCTTAACTTCTGGTTATCTGAAATGTCCTAATTTCATCATGATATTTGAGGGACAATTTTCCTGGGTACGTAACTCTTGGTTGGAAATTTTTCTCTTTCAGGGTTTTATATATATCATCCCATTGTCTTCTCACCTGCATAGTTTTTATTGAGAAATCTGAGCTTAGTCTTATTGGTTGCCCCTTGTAGGTAACTTTTCGTTTTTCCCATGCTGGTGTCATGATTCTTTCTTTGTCTTTGGTTTTGTTGAGTTCAATGATGATATGTCTTGGTGATTTTCTTCTGGTGTCTATCCTGTTTGGGGTTCATTGGGCTTCCTGAATGGGTATATTCTCATCTTTCATCATACCAGGAAAATTCTCTTCCAAAAAAACCTTGACAGTTTTCTCTGTGGTTTTATTTGTCTCTTCCTGTTCTGGAATTCTGATTACATGTAGGTTATTCCTTTGATAGCATCCCATATGAACTTTAGGTTTTCTTCATTTTGTCTTGATCTTTTTTTCTGACTGATCCCTTCCCGAAGAAGTGTTCAGGTTTTTGCCTTCAATCTCACCAATCTTGTCTTCCATTGATTTAATTTTGCTCCTTTGCCCATTCCATGTGTTATCTATTTTTGAAAATTTAGTATTAATCTTCTGGATTTCTGTGTGCAGATTTTGTATCATTTCTAATTTTTCATTTATTTTGTCATTTTGTTCTTGTATTGTCTTTTGAAATTGTTCTAGGGTTTTCTCTGTGTTTGCCTTGATCAGTTTCTCAATTAATTGAAGATACCTAATTAGCTCTGGTAGCATAGTGGCTAAGACA
>NW_006921614.1:12657642-12659279 GCF_000298275.1 Orycteropus afer afer
TACTTCCGTAGTGATACTGCCTCGGAAACCCAAGGAGGGGTCGCTATGAGTCGGGGCCGACTCGACGGCACATAACAACAACAACAACAAGTATAATTATTTTGAATTCCTTGTCAGGGATTTCCAATGCTACATCTTCCTCAGGGATGTGTTTTGCGTCTGTATCCTGGACCCTTGTTTCTCCTGCTTTATCTTACTTCATTGTGTGGACTGTGATGCTCTGTTGTCTCCAAGGCATTGTGACATTTTTGTGTTTAATTGGTGATTGTATGTTGGAGTGACTTGCCCATGATTTTTGTTTTCTTTGTATGTTAACTATGCAAGGAGGGTACTGTGCTGTGCTCCTCTATTCACTAGTTGACAGCACTTATACACTCACCACCTGTCTCCTTTCCTATTGTCGGTCTCTTGTATGTCCCTGACGACCTTGGCAAGCAGAGCCTATTCTTAGGTCCCTGGAATCTGAATAAGAATGCTGTCACTTTTAAATCCAAAATGGTTGACACTTGTAAAGGTTTAAAATGGCTGCACCCTCAGTCACTTTAAATATCCAAAATGGCAACCACTTGTAAACATTTAAATGACTGCACCCTTGGTCACTTTAAATATTCAAAATTGCTGCCACACATAAACAATCAAAATGACTGTGCCCTCCTGACAGCAGAAAGTCAACAGCTCATGTTGTCTCCCTCCTTGCTGTTTCCCATCCTAGTCTTAGGCCACCATGCAGTCATCCCTGCAGCCCTTGGTGACCAGGGTTGATCTTTCGGTCAATTCTCAGGTCCCAACACCTCGTGGAAATATTCTTCCATCAGGGTAGCTGACAGTCTGCAGCTCTGACCCCCTCTGTACTCACTGTTTTTGTTCAGGTTTTTCCACTAGTTGGTGCCTAATCCACTCCTTTATAGTTCCTTCCAAAGCTCAGGGATCCAGAATTATTTTCTGTATCTCTGTCAATTGTTTTTTCTTTTGTTTGTTGAAGAGGTTCTGTGTTACTTGTCTTCCTATTCCACCATCTTCCATTTTATTACCTTCTAAGGAGGCTTTAGAGAACCCTGGTGGTACAGTGATTAAGCCCTTGGCTACTAACCAAAAGGTCAGCAATTTGAGCCCATAATTTGCTCTGTGGAAGAAAGATGTGGCAGTCTGCTTCCATAAAGATTTACAGCCTTAAAAATCCTATGGTGCAGTTCTATTCTGTCCTATAGGGTCACTATGAATGGAGTCAATGCAACAGCAATGAGTTTGGTTTGGGTAAATTGGAGGGTAACTCAACCTCCAGTAAATTTCCTTATCAATATCAGTGTTATCATAAGACCTGTTTACATAAGGTAGATGAATTGCACCAACAAGGATAGTGTTACACCATATTGCAGTATGATAACCTGAAAAATAAGAGTTAAAAGATACTGGCATATCACAAGAGTCCCATTCAGTTCAACAATCAAGCCAGTCACTCATCATATTGTATGACCAAAATTTCTATCAGAGCAATGCCACTCAAGTTTGCAGGCTTTTATTCAAAGTTGTCATCTTCAAAAAGCAGGAGTGGTCTTCACCCTTTCAAGTATCTGGTAAAATTGAGCTAGGAGACAATCTCATTATTCCTCTGAGTCTTTCTTTTTTTTTTTTTTTTT
>NW_006921614.1:12667949-12677542 GCF_000298275.1 Orycteropus afer afer
TCAGTGGTCCAAGATTATCTTCTGTATCTGTGTTAATTGGTTTCCCTTTTCTTTGTTGAAGAGGGTCTGTGCAATCCTTCTGCCTAGTCCACCATCTTGCCCCGCCTCTCTCTGAGTCTTTCTTAAAGCACAAATGTAAATATTTCACTTCTCTTCCATTTATTTATTCCTTTACTTTCAGTTACTATGCCTTCTTTTCTCCATTTATCATTTATTTTTCAACTAAACCTTCCTATCTTTGGAAAGTTGGGAGCAAGTACCTCCACCTCAGTCCACCCCAACTCACACAGGTTAAGGTTATATAGCTATAGAACTACTGGGTTGTCTGGGTAACACAGCAAGATTCACTTTCAGCCCCAGTTTTGCCAGATGAAGTGAAAGTACAACCCACCTTGATTCAGGCACTTAGGAATTCTGATATAAAGGTTCAAAAGTATAGTTACAATTTCTTGCTTAGAGATCATCCTTGATTTTTGCACCTGAGATTGCTCACCTTGTTTAGGGCCACTGCATCAATCAGGAAAAAGAAAGTGTAGGTATGTGGGGGAAAAGAAAAAGAAAGTACTATTAATTGAGTAGTATACCAGCATCCTCCATCACTGTCTCTTCCTCAGGTCCCTCAGAAAAATGGAGTAATTTCTATAGTGAGGATCCTCCCTTAGCTCCTCTCCTGTTGAGTGTGAGCAGTTACTCATAAAGATGCATAAGCTAGCCCTTCATGCCTTTATATGCTCCCTGTTCCAGATGAAAATGTTTCAACTGCCCTTTACAATTCTGCATCAAACCATTACTCTGAGAATGAAAGAGTGTTCCTTGATCTGAAGAAATGGCACGCAGAAATCCATACTGGTGTAGTGTCTTCTGTTCCACTCTTTTTATACTACTTTGAATGTTTATGTCTACCACTGGGTAAGCAAAACCCAGTCCAAAGTTAAGTGTATGTTCCTTTCTGGGCCCAGTGTAGCTTCCTGGGGTTACTGGCATCAGTCTGACATGCCAGCTATATGTTGTATCTTCGCCCTGGGGAATCTACCTCACAAAATTATCAAAGTGAGGTGTGTGTGGAAGAGTTGTCTTCCTCACCTGGACAGTTTTTTGAACCAGGGGGACTGCTCATTTGTTGTATGCTGTCTAATTTGTGTTGTGAGTGATACGAACTACTGTCCATGTGCTAACATGTTTTCAGGCTTTGATTGGAAAGACAGGATAGAATGGAGCAATTCGTAATAGTGATTGGTGCTCTTTTTCTAATGGCATCCTAGCTACCTAGAAATCTGGGACCCCTTGTGAGTACATTTCAGTTTTACAATGCTGCATCTCAGAATTGGTGCAGAGAGGTAGGGTCTGACAGTGTATTGGAACCAAGCAGGACCATTGCCTCCAGTGATTACAAGTCAGGTTTCTCATTGTCATCTTTGCCTCCTGCTACTTAAATTCCTTCAAACTAGAGTGAATAAATCAGATTTGTTTAGGGTCCTTCAATGTTGAGAGACCAGCAGGAGCTCTCATTGGTCCACCTAACTTCCTAGAGCACTGCATCAAGATTTTGTTTGGACTCCATGAATATCCACTATATTTGTCTCATTTTTAAATAACTATTTAAAGATTTTCACTCTCATAGGAAATCTAGGTGGGATCCAGGTGAGGAGAGGGAACCCAGGCATGCCCAAAGCAGCGCAGGATGGGAGAGCAGGAGAAAGAGGATTAAAAGCCATGAACCAGGACAGAGGAGCAGTCATCTGCAGGAGTCCAGGTGAGGAGAGAGAACCCAGGCATGCCCAAAGCAGCAGGACAGGAGAGCAGGAGAAAGGGGATTAAAAGCCAGGAACCCAGACAGAGGAGCAGTCAGACACAGGGATCCAGGTGAGGAGAGGGAACCCAGGCATGCCCAAAGCAGCAGGGTGGGAGAGCGGGAGAAAGGGGATTAAAAGGCCCAGGAGCCTGGACAGAGGAGCAGTCAGCTGCGGGGACCCAGGTAAGGGTGGTACGAGAGGTTTCCAACAGGGAGACAGACTTGACTGTCGGTTTGTCCTACCATGGTGACTTGTTGATGTGAGTATTGAGGCTGAGCCACTGGTGTTTCAAACCCAGCAGGATGCACATGGTGCACAGGTATCAGCTCAGCTTACAGACTGAGACAGACTAGGAAGAAGGAAGAGGCCATCCATTTCTCAAAGAATTGGCCAGGGGAAACCTTATGAATAGCAAAGAAACACTGTTTGGTACATTACTGCGCAACATTATGAATAGTCCGGTTAGGTCAGAAGGCTCTCAAAATAGGACTGGGAAAGAGCTGCATCATCTAAGTAAATCCAGCCTTAGTCCTATGGATAAGATAAAGCTTTCTAGACCTCCATTTGCTGATGTGGTTCCACTCAAATTGAAGAGAAACAGCTGCAGACATCCATTAATCATCGGAACATGGAATGGATGAAGTATGAATCTAGGAAAAATGGAAGTTGTCAACAATGAAATGGAATGCATAAAGATTGATATCCTTGGCAGTAGTGAGCTGAAATGGACTGGTTTTGGCCATTTTGAATCAGATAACCATGTGATCTACTATGCCGGGAATGACAGTTTGAAGAGGAATGGTGTGGCATGCATCATCACAAAGGATGTTTCAATATCTGTCCTGAAGTACAGTGCTGTCAGTGATAGGATAATATGCATATGCCTACAAGGAAGACTTGTTAATATGACTATTATATAAATTTATGCACCAACCAACCACCAAAGCCAAAGATGAGGAAATTGAAGAATTTTATCAACTTCTGCAGTCTGAAATTGACCGAACACACAATCAGGATGTGTTAATTATCACTAGTGACTGGAATGCAAAAGTTGGAAACAAAGAAGAATCATTGGTAGTTGGAAAATTTGACCTTGGTGACAGAAATAATGCTGGAACTCACATGAAAGAATTTTGCAAGACCAACGACTTGTTCATTGCAAACACCTTTTTTCAACAACACAAATGGCAGCTCTACATGTGGACTTCACCAGATGGAACACACAGGAATCAGATTGACTACATCTGTGGCAAGAGGCAGTGGAAAAGTTCAATATCTTCAGCCAAAACCCTGTGATATGCAGATGACTCATTCTTGCTTGCTGAAAGTGAAGATGTCTTGAAGCACTTATTGATGAAGATCAAAGATGACAGTCTTCAGTATGGATTACACCTCAGCATAAAGAAAACGAAAGCAATAAGGAAACTCACAATAAATGGAGAAAAGATTGAAGGTGTCAGGGATTTCATTTTACTTGAATCCACAATCAACACCCACAGAAGCAGCAGTCAGGAAACCAGATGTCATATTTCACTGGTCAAATATGCTGCAAAAGACCTCTTTAAAATGTTAAAGAGCAAAGATGTCACTTTGAAGACCAAAGTGCACCTAACTCAAGCTATGATATGGCATTTTCAATCACCTCATATGCATGTGAAAGCTGGACAATGAATAAGGAAGACCAAAGAAGTATTGATGTCTTTGAATTGGCATGTTGGTGATACTGAAAATATTATGGACTGCCAGAGAATGAACAAATTTGTCCTGAGAGAAGTGCAACCAAAATGCTCCTTAGAAGTGAGAATGGCCAGGTTTCATTTCATCCTCTTTGGTCACCTTGTCAGAAGGGACCAGTCACTGGAGAAGGATATCATGCATTGTAAAGTAAAGGGTCAGCAAAAAAAGAGGAAAACCCTCAATGAGATGGATTGACACAATTAGTGTGACAATGGGCTCAAGCATAACAATGATTGTTAAGATGGCATAGGACCAGGCAGTGTTCCACTCTGATGTACATAGGGTCATATGAGTCAGAACTGACTCCCTGGCACCTAACAACAACAACAACAAAGTTTAAAACAGTCTGTTTTATCTTGTCTATCTGTAACTTTATCCTTCAGTAATCAATAACAACACAGCTGCTGTCCCATTCCACCCCATGGCCATCCAAGAATCAAATGTTCATCATACCCTGCCTGCTCATTCTTCCTCTTTCTAAACTACATGCTTCAGTGAATCAGGAACATGCTCAAAAATCCCACTTCTGACACCAATTATGAAGATTTCAGGTCAATTGCAAAATTAGAAGGAATAGTCCCCAAAACTACTTTCATTTATGACAGTAATAGGAAATTTTGGGCTCCCGAAGACCATTTTTCAGGTTTGATAATTAACTAGAAGTATTCACAGAATTTACTGTAAGTTGTTATATGCACTTAAATGATTTGTTATAGGAAAAGAATACAGATTAAGATCAGTCAAAGGAAAAGGCATAGAGTCCAAACACTGAATACAAACACAGAGCCCTCTCCCCATTGATTCAGGATGTGTCACCCTCTAGGTATCAATGTATGACAATTTGCAAAGATTTTTTGCCAACCAGGGGAGCTCACCTGAGCCTCAGTGTTCAGAGGTTTAATTGGGTCTCCATCACATTAGCATGATTGATTTTCCACATGACATTTCAGTTTGCAGCCCCTCCAATTGTAACAAAAATTCCCCACCCTACACCACATGTGTGGCCTCTCTGAGACTATCCTGTATGTCCAAACCTCCATCCTAATCACATTGTTAGACCATCCAGTGTGAACCAAAATCCCAAGGCAAAGACATGCCTATCTGGCAGGATATTCCAAGGGCTTAGTGATTATTTCCCAGAAGATGAAGGCAAAAAGTTAGACTTCTTTCTGGACAAATTTACATTTTTTACTACACATGAATACTTTTGTGTTTTTCAGAACCATCTCAGTGCTTTGCCGAATAGCCATCCTTGCTGATATGATTCACTAATATTAATTATTTTCATTTTCATTTACTTTTTTTTCCCTGAGTAAAGTTATAGATTCTTCATATAACTTTTCTTCTTTAATTCTCTCTGCCAACACAGGATGAGCAGTTGTCTTCTCCTGCTAATTACCTCACATACCTCACATCTTCTCAATGAATAGAATTTTGGCCTCAAGTAGCCACTGCTGCTGTCCTATCTAACCTCTTTTAGTTACTGGTATTTCTCCATGAGTAGTGGCAGCTGCTGTGTCATGTGGAGAGGAAGTTGACTGTGATGGATGAGGTTACTCTTGGCCAGGCCTACTCCTGACATTTGTGAGGCCTACAACTCATTCCCCTTCTCTTCCTACAGCTGACCCTGTGCACCATGTGGAATCTTGGGTACCTATTTGATATCCAGCTCACACATCCAAGCTCTATCACCCCTCTTCACATATAGCTGACACTTGGACACCACTTAGCCCTAGGGATGCAGATTGAAGGCATAGCCTGCTCTCAGGAAAAATCCAGGGGAAGAGGACCATATAGTCTTTGGATGTGGGATCACAGCAGTTTGAGAAGAAAATGTAGGCATTCTAGGTTTGGGGGCATGATCTAGAAGAGGAGTGCAAGTTGAGTGGATATGACCTCTTGGTCCTACAAATGATCTTCCACAAGGAAGGACATGACCGGAAAAGGGGAAGCATCAGAGTGGAAAGAGACAATGAGGAGAACTTCTACTCTGGCCAGAATTTTAAGCCCTAAAGTGGTATGTGTTGCTGTGGAAATACTGGGGACTTTGGAGTAGAGAAGTATTTTGAAGTTTATGATGGTCAGTCAATTATGTTCAGAGTAAAAAAGAAAAAGATAAATTGATATACGATGTGAAGAAACCTGAGAACCATGGTTAAAAATATGAAGCAGATAGTTTGAATCCTGCCTCTGAAATGTGCTAGGCAGTCTTGGGCTACTTACTTAACTACTCTGTATATCTGTTACTTCATCTGTAAATCGGGACAATATTAGTACTTACTTCAGAAGATGAACTAGATTGTATTTTCCAAAGGTGGCTACAATAATATATCTCTCATGCTCTTCTTAGAATATGATGCTGACATTCCTCCATCTAGAGGCAATTCTGTGCTCACTTCCCTTTTTCACATGGATGGACTTTTTGTAACTGCCTCAACTAGGAGAATGTGGTTTAGATGCCACTGCATGACTGAGGTCTTACAAGGCAACACATCTTCCACTGACTGTCTTGCCCTTAGAACTCAGCCAATAATATTGTGAGAAAGCCAAGACTACATGAAGAGGACAAGTGTACCTGCTGTGGCCCACAGTCCCAACTATGTTCACATTCAATCAGCAGCATCAGAAAATGCTATGCAAATAAGTGAATGAAATTTTAAATTATTCAAGCTCTCAGTCCTCAAATCTTCTAACTGAGGCCCTGGTCACTGAGGAACAGAGACAAGCCCTTTCCACTGTGTCCTGTCTAAATTCCTGGTCCACAGAAACCATGAGAGATGGTACATAGTTATCATTTTAAACCACTATGTTTGGGGTGGTTTGTTGTGCAGCAACAGATAACTGAAACAGAGAAGATGTAAGGGTTAAGTGATCAATACATATGACATAATTAAGATAATGCCTGGCATCCAGCAAGTAATCAATAAGTGTTGCTATCATTACTTTTTTTCTGGTAGAATAATCTTCCTACTGAAAAATGTAGCTGATAACTTAGAAGAGAAAGATGGACACTTCATATAGGTTCGTAATTGTGAGAGAGCATCTAGTTACTTTAAACAAATCAAAGCCTACTGTGCTGAATTACATCCCAAAGTAAAGTGGCAGGCTGTCTACAAGTCCACTTTGAGGATTTCTGTTTCTGAGATGATGCCAGACCAGGGAAATGTTGTTCATATTTTCCAAAGGGGGAAGGAAATATAAGCTCTCCACCCAGGTGAGATCATAAAATGAGTTACTAAAGAATCTGTCGGGTCTGACTCGACTGCATATGACAACAACAACAACAAAAGAATCTGTAGTGGGACTTGGTGGTTCCCGGGAGTCAGTGTGGAGGGGTGCCTGTGAGCAATGGGCACAACCCTCTCCCATTCAATATGCCTATATTGAAAATATCCAAGGCAAGCTTCACACATAAAAAAAGCCTCACAGCTAACTAGTCATATCTGACTCATAGTGACCCCTCCTTGGGTTTCCAAGGTGGTATTGAAGCCGAGTGGAGTCAAAGTTCAGCCTGCATACCCCCATTGAAGACAGATAAGTAAATATGATAACTCAGTAGGACCTTGGTTGGAGGCAGATAAATAAACATGATAACTCAGTTCCTTAAGAACTGAATGGAATAGAATGTCAATTTACACATTCTCTCCATGTGTCCCCCTAGAAACAGGTGATAAGTATGTTAATGTGTTTCAGGAGACAACTTGAAAATTAACCTTGGCCTGCTGACATGTGCAGTGAGACAAACGGGAACAAAGTTGCTGGGAACTGTTATTCTCCCCTCTGCCCAAGCCTGGACCAGCTGATGACAGTGTGACTCATCCAGTGAGTGCAAGCACACTGCATTAAAAATCGACTGTCCCTTTAAAGTGAGGTGAAGGAAGCTTCAGCCAATCCTCAGTTAATTCATGCCCATATTCCTGAAGTTTTTATGAATATTTGTAACCCCCCTCTCCTGAAGTTTACAAAACTGCATCCCGACCCCCATTCAGGTACTAAATTGGGTACTGGTCCCTGTCTCCTTGCATTGCTGCTTTGCAGTAAATAATTTTCTCACCTCTTAATCACTTGGTGGTAAACTGTTTTGGCCTGATTGCACACAGGCAGGGACCCACGTTTGGTCCAACTTCAGGATCACTATGGAAGTAGATTGCTCAATCTTCCAAGGTGGGTTTGAATTGCCAGCTTTCTGGTTAGCAGCCAAATGCCTTAGGCACTACTCCACCAGAGCTCCCAAACTCACACATATGTAGATGAAAAGTTATAGTGTTTGAGGGAATAGCAAACACACACTACAGGTTCTATAGGGAACAGGCTCTATAGGTTTAGAGTTTGGATTTCAGCTTTGCCACCCATCAACACTATCATTCTGGGCAAATTAAGTGCTTTCTTTATGCCTTGTTTCCTCTTCTATCAAATGTAGCTAATAACAACTACCCTGAAATGTTATTGTGAAATGAGTGAAAAAATGAATATGAAGTTCTTAGGTTGGCACATATTAGGTGTTCACTACATGTAAATTATTATCTCATTATTCGGAGAACAGAATCAGCTTCCAAAAAGATCTTAACTAGGCAGCACAACTAGGTAACTATAGTAAATAAAATGTAATGTCCTTCCTAGAACCCAAATCCTAACAGCAGAGGGATAGGAAGGATGAGATGTTTCTCAGCAGCAACAAAAAGAACAAAGATGTATGGATTTTAAAGGAGAATAGCTCAATGAATCAACAGTATGGTGAGGCTGTCCAAAAGCTGATGCAGCCAAGCTGCATTAATAATAATTTTTAGCCAAGAACAACCAAACTAATGAGAACATATTTTGGCCTTTTTTATTCAGCTGTGGATGTAATTACTCCATAGATTACAAAGTTCCAAGACACAAATCCATGGGACAATTATTTCCATGAACCCTTGACAGCCTCTGAGACAGATTTTGTTTTTGGCAACCATGACTATTGGTAACTGCTTGCTGATTGGACTGGATCCTATTACCTAGTTCTCACCTAATCTTTAGCCAGATTGCCTTATTTTTCCACCTTAACCACTCTATCACCTCTGATTTTGTTTTCCAGACACTAGACAATGCCAAAGGTCTTTAGAAACATGTTACAGTTACAAGCTTAGGTGCAGCATCCCAGCCCCAGAAGGAGGCTGTGACTTTCCATTCTCACCAGGTTGTCAAAAAGCCTTAGTGCAGGAAGCTAAGAGATTGGAAGCAAACCTAAATGATTCAAACCACAGATGACATATGAGTGAACGTTGTGCCTGGAGATACTGCTGTGTGGGCCACTCAGAAAGTTTGCCAAAATTCTCACATCTTCCATGCTTTGCTCCAGGAAATAGCAGTGACTATGAACAATCTTGCTGAAACCATGAGCATCCTTACCAGAGAACTAAAGGAACTCCAGGAAGTGGCACTCTACATTCATCTGGCATTAGATATGACTCTGGCTTCCCAAGGGGGTGCTTGTGCAGTGTTTAGAAGTCACTGCTGAGCATATGTCCCTGAAACCTCATAAATGTCTATGCCATCACCAAAAGTATTCAAACTGAAATGGAAAATTCATCAAATTGCACTACTCTCCTCACTCTATCGTCAAAGGGCACTTTGGGTCCCATGTCTTGAAATCTTGACTGGCTCCCTTCACATCTCAAGTCTAAGTTTTAGTCCTTTATGCAACCTTTAATAATTTTTTAAAAAATTATATTCCTAGGTATAAAAACAAAAACAACCCAAATCCATTGCCCTTGAGTCAGTTCTGACTCATGGTGATCCCATGTGTTACAGAGTAGGACTGCTCCATAGAGTTTTCTAGGCTAGAATCTTTATGGAAACAGTTTGCCAGGACTTTTTTCTGCATAGCTGCTGGGTAGGTTTGAACCACCAACCTCTAAGGTTAGTAGCCAATTACAAATTGCTTTGCTACCAACCAAAAAAACCCAAACTCACTGCCTTCAAGTAGGATCCAACTGATAGTGACCCCTCCTTGGGTTTCCGAGGCAGTATCACTATGGAAGTAGATTGCCCAACCTTCCTTCCAAGGAGTGGCTGGTGGATTTGAAC
>NW_006921614.1:12677642-12713896 GCF_000298275.1 Orycteropus afer afer
CCAGCCTTCTGGTTAGCAGTCAGATGCCTTAGGCACTATGTCACCAGAGCTCCTTGTGCTATCAGGAACATCATATTCTTAGGTATACACTCTGTTGTAGTCTTAACATGTGTATGTGTCAATTTCGCTGGGCCTGGTTTTGAGTGGCTAGGCAGCTTGATGGAACTAGTAATCAACTCCATACTGGAATCTACTGTGAGCAACTGATTGGCTGTCCTAGGGATGTGGTTTACTTCTGGTATATAGGAAGATGCCTTGAGAAAGGTCTTGAGCTGTTTGGTACGTCTGGATCCGGCATTTGGCCTACTCTTTATCACAGTGGCCTACTATGTTGTCTGCCTATCTTGAGACTGTTTCTGGACTTGAACTAGTGGTCTGCCATATTGCTTGATAATCTTGAAACTGTGGCATTTTACTTGTTGACCTTGAGTTTGTCAGCCTCAGCCAGCAGCTGCCTGAGTTAAGAGAAGCCTCCAGCTTCAGGGCCGGGAGCCAGAGGCAGAGCTGAAGCCCAAGGTCAAGGGACCTTCACCCAGCTCCTAGAGCCGGCCCTTTGAACTTTGACTTCCAGCCTTCTAAACTGTAAGAGAATAAATCCCTGTTTGTTAAAACTTTCCACTGGTGGTATTTTCTGTTAGAGCACTACTAGAGAACCAAAACATCCTCCAACAGCAGATGATTCAGCTTCAGCTTCAGGGGAAAAAGAATGAAGTCCAGTCCACCCCAGAAAACTATTTGAACCAACCTCAACCTCACAATGACTCTGATTCCATCCCTAACAGGGTCTAAGGACTGTCTTTGTCTTAAACAACAGAGGTGACTTGGTAAAATGTTCACAATTACCTATTTCTTACCCTCAGCTTGGGGCTGACCAAACTTTAGTCAGACTTCTCTCCTTACCACAGGCCCTTGAACTCTTCTGACCCTCAAGTTTACATAGATCATCCCTTTAACAGTTTGTTCTGAGAAACCAGGGGCCATAGAGAAAAGTATCTCCATTTGAAACCTTATATTTACCACTAGTATGTTCTCACCCTCCTCCCCTTTACCCCCAAAATGTTTTTCCTAGTCCTGCTTACTTCTCCTTGTTTAAAAACAACAACAATAACAACAACAACAAAAAAAAAACTTTGCTTGATTTTAAGACGCTGGCAGACTTCTACTTTTCCTATTGTAGTAGTCTTTTTGAACTAAGTTCTCCTTATCTAAGGCCAGATTTTTTATTTACCAATAGGGTTACTCACACAGACCAAAAAACGAAACTCACTGCCACCTAGTTGATTCCCACTCATGGTGACCCACATTGGGTTTCCAAGGCTGTAAATCTTTACAGAAGCTGGCTGTCTCATCTTCAGTGAAGCAGTTGGTGGGTTCAAATCACTAACCTTTTGGTTAACAACCAAATGCTTTAACTTCTTAGGGTTACACAGAAGAGGACGTTAGTTCTCTCAGTATGGGCACTATCTAGGGAGGACGATCTGTACTTTGAAGGTCTTCTTTGGTGTCTCTGAGAGGCAGGGGTTGATGAACACAACTGTATATCACCAACCATGTGGAGTTTGAGGAGCTGGCCTGTGTGGGTGTGGGTGCTCATCTATGTAAGGATGAGGTCTCTTCCAAGATGGCCATGTTGTCCCCCCAACACAGCCTTCCTGGCCCTTTCCTGCTGCAGATTAGCAATTGAGCCTCCAACTCACCAGGGCCAGCCCCTAGTTGTTCTGCAGCCTTGACTGCATGTTTCCCTCAGTCCTGGTGTGGCGATGTCTGGAGGCCAGCTTGTTGGTCAGAAGCAGGAGTCTGTGCTGCTCAAGAAGTCTGGATGGGGTTTACTGGCAGCCAGGGCAGGCTTACCTGGTTGTCATCCTGCAAGGGCCATCTACCAGCAGGGACTCCCTGACATTCAGCCCTATCCCGGAAGTGCAGAGACTCCTGCCTCCAAACAGGGACTGCAGTGCCCACCTTCTCCTGCAGGGCCACTCCCTGCTTGCAGTCTATTGGCATAATATGGCTGATGCACTGTGGATTTCCCAACCCTTCTTCAGTAGCAGCTGCTGGAACAGGGGCCTGCAGCTATTTTGTCTCTGCCCAGGACTCACTAGCTCTCTGACCACAACGGCCCCTGTTCAAGAGGGAGAAAACAGCCATCGTGAATGATGTTCAGAAAGCCATACTATTATGTCATTATTTTTCCTTTTTCTAATTTCAGTTTTGGGAGGTCATCAGTGATGAGCATGGTATCGACTTCACTGGCAGTTACCATGGTGATAGTGACTTGCAGCTGGAGAGACTCAATGCCTACTACAATGAAGCTACTGGTAATTATTTGAATGTTTTTTTTCATTTTGTCTAATCAACCTTGCTTTCCACAACGTGGAACAATGTATTTGGAACATACACATGATAAAGAAATGCTTCTTATACTCATTTTAATGCCAATTGCTAAAGAATACACTTTGTCATTCTTGAAGACTCCTGCATGTTCTACATGGCTGAACATGCTAAATATCTCCTTTTTCAAAGCAGACAAACCTCTACTCTTTTACTTTTGTCTCAGCTGCTGGAATTTTCTCTCTTGAACTCTGATGGGAAAGGCAAAGGGATAAGGCATAGCCTTCTCCCTTGATTCTACCAGCTTTTGTTCTGCACAGGTAACAAATACATAGGCCATTCCAGTGGATCTGGAGCCTGGCATGATGGACTCAGTCAGCTCTGGGCCATTTGGCCAGACCTTTAGGCCAGACAGCTTTGTATCTTGTATGTAGTTATGATCAGTTGGGACTGGCTAAGTGATTCATTTAGCTTCTTCTGAAAATCATGAACATTATAATGCTGAGTGGCACATGCTGAGGTAGAAGATTGTGTGTCCAGAGACATCTTGAGTCTTGGCCTTACTCCATTCAATTCAGTGACTGCTCTCTGGTCACTCTCTCTACAAGTCAAGGAGCAATTTTAGCCCATGGTGGGCTGCTATAGTCTTCCCATTAAACTTCTGAAGGTTTAAGAATAAAGAGCAGTGGGAAAGCATCAAACAATAATAGTTCATAGGCTACTGATAATTTCAAAGGACCACTGACCACAGGTAACCACTTAAGGAGACTAAAGCCAAAAAAACAAAAACAAAAACCAGCTGGGATCAGAAGTTCAGACAACCACTTAGAACCAGTCTTTGCTGTCTGATCATCTGGTACTGTCACCCCAGCCTATTCTCTATAACTTGAGTTTTTATGTGAGGTTTGTATTCTCTGTTCTTACAATTAAAAGCAGTTGGGATCATTAAAGCTGGGCTTTCTTAGTTAATTGCCTCACATGAATGAAACTTGTATTTTACTTTATTATGATCCCCAGTGTTTTTGAGGCTGACTGATACATTGAAAAATATTTCTCTAGATAAAAAAGGGACATCAAAAAGAGAAGAATCTGCAACTCTAAGACCAGGCTTACTTTCTCCTCCAAAGTAAAATGACAGAATTCAGAGTTCCCTATATTTTTGTGTCTAATCTTCTTCTTTCCCTCTGGCAGGCCAGAATGGTGCTGGCAATAACTGGGCAAAGGGCCACTGCACAAAGGGAGCAGAACTGGTGGACTCGGTGCTGGATGTGGTAAGAAGGAATCTGAAAGCTGTGACTGTCTAGAGTTTCCAGCTGACTCACTTGCTGGGGTACAGTACAGGGTCCAGGATGGGCTCTTCTGCAAGATCAGGGAGGCGTATCCCCACCGCATCATGAGCACCTTCAAGGTCATGCCCTGTCCCAAGGTGTCTGACACTGTGGTCGAGCCCTACAATGCCACTCTCTCTGTCCCTCAGCTGGTATAGAACATCAGTGGAACCTATTCTGTAAACAGTGAGGCCTTGTAAGATATTTACCTCCAATCCCTGAAACTGACCACTCCCAAATAAGAGGAATTCAACCACCTGGTGTCAGCCACTGTGAGCAGGGTCATCACCTGCCTCTGTTTCCCAGGCCAGCTGAATGCAGATCTCTGCAAGCTGACCAGAAACATGGTCTGGAAGTTGGCTGCGCCTCTTCTTGCCTGGCTTTTCCCCCTGACCAGCCAGGGCAGTCAGCAGCACAGTAAACATGCCTGAGCTCACTTAGCAAATGTAATGTCCTTGTCTAGAATCTAAATTCTAATGACAGAGAGGGGACAGGAAGGATGAGATGTTTATTAGCAATCACATAAAGAACAAAGATGTATAGTTTTAAAACCAGGACAGCTAAATATGAGTCAACAGTATGATGAGGCTGTGCAAAAGCTGACGTGGCCAAAGCTGCCTTAATAATAGTTTTCAGCCAAACTAGTAAGAACATATTTTGGCTTTTTTCACACAGAAGCAAGGAAGAACAGACAGAAGAAGATAAATACTACATGGAGATCTTCAAGGAACTGAGGAACAGAAGCTGAAAAGAAAGGAAGCCTTCCCAAGAGCCAGAGCCCTGAAATCAGTCTTTTAGACTCCTAAATTGTGAGAAAATAATTTTTTTTTTTTTTAAAGCCAATCACTTGTGGAACTTCTGCCATAGCAGCCCTAAGAAACTAAGACAGAATTTGGTGTCAGTGAGTGGGATGCTGTTCTAAAAAAATCACTAAAATGTGAGAGTGATTGTCTATCCAGGTAATGGGTAGAGTGTGTTTTAAACAAATCACTTTTGAAATATTAGGTACAGTAGAGCAGATTAGCCACAAAAGCAAGGAAGCACAGATGGGGGGAGATAAATGCCACATGGAGAGCTCCAAGGAACCGAGGAACAAAAGCTGAAAAGAGACAAGGGCCTTCCCCCATAGCCTTACTGTATAATAATTGGTAGAATTGTGAACATTAAGGGTAATTCTGACGAGGGCTCAGAAAGAATAGAGAGCTGTTATGAGAGCTTCCATCATCATGAACAGAATGTGGCTAGAAATGTGTGCTTCTGGTGAGGTTTAAAAGGAAATGATGAATGTGTGATTGGACACTGGAGGAAGAGCAATGCTTTGCAGTGGCAAAGAACTTGTCTGAATTATGTTTGAAAGTTTGGTAGAAAGTAGAACTTGTAAGTAATGAACTTGGCTACTTGGCCAAGGAGCTATCTAACCAAGCTCTTAAAAGGGCCATGTGGTTTCTCCTTGCTGCTTATGGTAAAATGCAAGAGGAAAGAGATGCACTTAAAAATGAATTATGCAAATTGAAACCAAAACTTAAAGATTTGGAAAATTCTGTTGTACAAACTAAGGAAATGTGTCCTGAGAAAACTTTCACCCAGGACATGGCTACATAATCTTTTTTCAAGAGATTAAGCCTGTGAATGATAGATCTTATCAATCACTGTAACAAAAAGCCTATCAGCTTAGACTGGAAGAGACAGAGGCAGGACAAAATGAAGGAAAGCTGCCTGCCTTTTGGAATTCTATAGACAGGGAACAGACCAACGTGACTTGGTGGCAAACATCTATTGTCCACCAAGAAAAGGAAAGCATCATCCTGGGAACGGTTTAGAGAACAGCAAAACTGTTGGAGGGACAATGGCATGTCCATTTCAAAGGATGGAACCACTGCTTCTATTTCAAAGAAAGGACAAACCACCTCCTAGGTTTCAAAGAATCTGATCTCCACCACCTTGGTTTGGGAGTGTGGAGCTGCAGTTCAGGTGGGCCAAGAAGATGTGGCCTTCACTCACAGCTGAAAGGGTGGGGCTGCCATGCCAAAGAGGCAGGAGAATGGAGCCTACTGGAGCTGAGGGGTTGAGTTGCCACTCAGATAGAGTAGGAGAATGAAGCTGCATAAAGCCTAGGGAGAAGAGTTGCAATTCCAATGGGCTGGAAGGAGGCGCTGATGCTCAGTGGACCTCCTCTCAGAATCCAGAGTGTGACCATCACCCAGAATCTAGAGCATAGATCTATTGCTCAGATGGTCCTGGAGAACAGAGGATTATTTTCAAGCCTTGAGAGCTAATGTAATTTGTTCTGCTGGGTTTTGGACTTACTTGGTGCTGATGAACTTTTCTTTCCATAAAATTTCTTCCTCCTATAATGGAAATGTGTACCCTATGTTTGTTCCATCATTGTATTTTGGAAGCACATAACTTGTGTTCTAGGTTTCACAGGTTCACTGATGGAGAGGAGTTTTGCTCCAGGATGGAATATGCCCACAATCTCACCCATACTTGATTTAGATGATCCAGATGAAGTTTTGAATTTAGAGTTGATGCTAGAATGTGGTAAGATTTTAGCATGATGTGATGAAGTGAATGTACTTTGTATGTGGGAAAGACATGAATTTTGGAGGGCCAAAGAGTAGAATGTTATGCATTGAACTATGTTCCTCAAAAATATGTGCTGTAAATCCAACCCTTATACTGGTGGAAGGAGTCCTGGTGGATTAGTGCCTAAGGCATTTTACTGCTAACCAGGAGGCTGGCAGTTCAAACCCACCAGCCATTCCTTGGAAGGAAGGTTGGGCAATCGACTTCCATAGTGATACCGCCTCGGAAACCCAAGGAAGGGTTGTTATGAGTCATTTCCAACTTGAGGGCAGTGCATTATACTTGTGGATGTAATCCCATTTCAGAATAGAGTTTTCTTTATTATGGTAACAAGGTCTTATCCATGCAAGGTGTGTATGAAACCACTTTTGAAATATAAAATGATTGGTTAGGCACAGAAGAAGGAAGCACAGATGGGGGAAAGTAGATGCCATGCCACATGAAGATTGCCAAAGAACAAAGGGACAGAAGCTAAAAAGAGATAAGAACCTTTCCCTAGAGCCAATAGAGAAAGTTTCCCCTGGAGTGGTGCCCAAAATTCAGACTTCAAACCTCCTAAAACAGAGTGATTTGATTACCTAGAGCTCTGGCAGTGTAGTGCCTAAGGCATTTGACTGCTAACCAGGAGGCTAGTGGTACAAACCCACCAGCCACTCCTCAGAAGGAAGATTGGGCAATCTACTTCTGTAGAACTACTGTGGTGGAAACCCAAGGAGGGGTCACTAAGAGTTGAGTTGACTGGACAGCAGTAAGGTTGGTTTTTTTTTTTTTTTTTGAGAGCCTCTCTGAAAGGAATATACCACAAATGGGATGGCTTGAACAAACAGGAGTTTATTCTCTTACAGTTTAGGAGGCTAGCAGTTTGAGTTCAAAGGGCCAGCCCTAGGGGCTGGGTGAAAGGCCCTAGACTTTGAGCTTCAGCTCTGCCGCCTGCTCTCAGCCCACTGAAGCTAGAGTCTTTTCTTCATTCAGGCAGCTGCTGGCTGCTGATAAATCCAAGGTCAACAAGTAAAAAGGCACAGTCCCAACATTATCAAACAACATTGCAGGCTACTAATTCAAGTCCAGAAGTCCCAAGATCGGCAGGGCATGGCAGGATGTTGAACAATGACTTGGCTATATGCAGGGTTCAAGTGTGCCAAAAAGCTAGAGACCTTCCTCAAAGTTGCTTCTTATATACTGGAAGAAGCCTACATCCCTACAGCAGCTACTCAGCTGCTCCAGTAGATTTCACCATGGAGGTGATTACTGGTCTCATCATGGGGAATACTACATCTAGCTGCCCAACCACTCAACCAGGCCCAGCCAAGCTGACACACAAGCTTAACTACCACACTCAAGGAAAAAATTCCTGTTCATTAAAACCATTCATTTCTATTGTAGCACCACTAAGAAACTAAGACAGAGGTATTTAAGGATTGTTGTTGTTAGTTGCCGCAGAGTTGGTTCCAACTCATAGCAACCCTATGTGCAACAAAATGAAATATTGCTTGGCCCTGCACCATCCTGTTTAAGGATAGGCAATATGGTTTGTTGGCAGTGATTCTCTTAAGGGGAACCAAGATAGATTAATTTTACAGTATCTTACAATTTTAGAATATGTGGTTTTAAAGTCCCCTTAGATCATGAATATCTATGGCTCTATGTAAACATTCTTGGAAGAGTCAGTATACTTATTAATTTATTAATATTTATTTATTTAATTAATTGATTAATATTAAATAATTCCTTTTGTATAGATTTTTATAATGAGGTGGAGCCTCTGTGTCCAGATGGAGAGAGGAGTAGCCAAGAGGTGGGAAAACAATCAACAAGAAACTCAACCACATTTACAGTTACATGTAGAACTAGTCCTGATTCAGCAAGTTAAAATTGGAGCTACAATGAAAATTTCTTTTTAGGTTGGGTTTGAAGTAGTAACCTAAGATTGTCAGAGGCATCCCTACAGGGCAGAGGTTCCATTCTAACTTACCTCTGACATGCATTTCCTAGTTTCCTAATTTGCTCTTCCATCAATTCCTTTCAGCACAGATCTAAGTGTGCAGTAGATTCTGGTTCTTGCATTAATCTCGTATCAGACTTGACCGTTCATTTGTTGACTCAACTCTGGGTCTTGCTTGGTCTCCGTCCTCTCTTGCTATTGTCATACTCAGCCTATACTCTCCCCCGTCATGAGCAGTGTCAGCCTATGCCCTATTTTTAGCTTCATTTCTCCCAGGTCAGAGCTGGCAACTCAATGGGACCCATGGCACTTCATTAATTACAAAACTCTCTAATCTTAAAAGTCATCTGTGGCACAAGCAACAATAACAACAACAAAAATAGATAAATTAGACTTCATCAAAATAAAAAAAAAATTGTGAATCAAAAGACATAATCAAGAAAGGAAAAAAGGCAATCTATAGAATTAGAGAAAATATTTGAAAATCAAATAAAATTTACTACCACATATATATAATAACTCCAACAACTCAACAATATAAAGGTAAACAATCCACTCAAAAAATGGACAAAAGTCACGAATAGACATTTTTCTGAAGAAGCTATACAAATAGCCAGTGTTGTTGTTGTTATTGTCAGGTGTTGTCAAGTCAACTCCAACCCATAGTGACCCTACACACAACATAACAAAACACTGCCTGATCCTGTGCCATCCTTACCAATAATTCTATGCTTGAACTCATTGTTTCAGCAGCTGTGTCAATCCATCTCATTAAGGGTCTTTCTCTTTTTCCCTGACTTTCTGCTTTACCAAGCATGATGCCCTTCTCTGGGGACTGCTCCCTCATGATAACATGTCTAAAGTACATGAGACGAAGTCTTGCCATCTTCACTTTTAAGGAGCATTCTGGCTGTACTTCTTCCAAGACAGACTTGTTCATTCTTCTGGCAGTCCATGGTGTGTATATTTAATATTCTTTGCCAATACTATGATTTAAACATATCAATTCTTCTCCAGTCTTCCTTATTCATTGCCCAGCTTTCACATGTATAAGAGGCAATTAAAAATACTGTGGCTTGGGTCAAGCACACATTAATCCTCAAAGTGATATCTTTGCTTTTTAATATTTTAAAAAGGTCTTTTGCAGCAGATTTGCCCAATGCAATTACATTGTTTAATTTCTTGACTGTTTCTTCTACGGATATTGATTGTGGATTCAAGTAAAATGAAATCCCTAACACCTTCAATCTTTTATCCGTTTATCATGATGTTGCTTATTGGCCCAATTGCAAAGATTTTTGTTTTCTTTATGCTGAGGTGTAATCCATACTGAAGACAGTAGTTTTCAACCTTCATCAGTAAGTGCTTCAAGTCCTTTTCATTTTAACAAGCAAGATTATGACATCTGCATATGGCAGGTTGTTAATGAGTCTTCTTCCAATCCTGATGCCACATTCTTCTTCATACAGTCCAGCTTCTTGGATTATTTGCTCAGCATACAGATTGAATAAGTATAGTGAAAGATACAACTCTGACACACACCTTTCCTAATTTTAAACCACACAGTACCCCAATGTTCCGTTCAAATGACTGCCCCTTGGTCTATATACAAGGACCTCTGGTGGTACAGTGCCTAAGACATTTGACTGCTAACTAGAAGGTTGGTGGATCAAATCCACCAGCCACTCCACAGAAGGAAGGTGAGACAATCTACTTTCATAAAGATTTACCACCTCAGAAACCCAATGGGGATCGCTATGAGTTGGAATCAATTCGAACAACAGTGGTTTTTTCTTTTTTTTGGTTTTAGTCTATGTACAGGTCCCACATGAGCTCAATTAAGTGTTCTGGAATTCCCATTCTTCACAATGCTATCCATAATTTATTATGATTTACATAGCTGAAAGCTTTGTACAGTCAATAAAACACAGCTAAACATCTGTCTGAAGATATTCTCTGCTTTCAGCTAAGATCCATCTGGTATCAGCAATGATATCCCTTGTTCTACATTCTCTTCTGAATCTGACTTGAATTTCTGGAAGCCCCCTATCAATATACTGATGTAACCATTTTTAAATTATCTTCAGCAAAATTTTACTTGCATGTGATATTGTTTGATAATTTCCACATTCTGTTGGATCACCTTTCTCTGGAATGGGCATGACAATGGCCTCTTCCAGTTGGCTGGCCAGGTGGCTGTCTTCTACATTCCTTGGGATAGATGAGTGAACATTTCCAGTATTGCATCCATTTGTTGAAACATCTCAACTGATAGTCTTTCAATTCCTGGAATCTTGTTTTTGGCCAGTGCCTTCAATGCAGCTTGGATTTCTTCCTTATATATCCTTGGTTCTTTGTTATATGCTATCTCCTGAAATGGTTGAATGTTGACCAGTTCTGTTTGGTGCAGTGATTCTGTGTATTCCTTCCATCTTCTTTTGATGCTTCCTTTGTCATTCAATATTTTGCCCATAGAATCCTTCTATATTGCAACAAATGGCCAATAAACACACAAAAAGATGTTCAACACCATTAATCATTAGAAGAATATGAATAAAAAACACAATGAGATACTACTTCATACCTACTGTTGTTGTTAGGTACTGGTGAGCTAGTTTGACTCACAGTGACTGTATATAAAATGAAGTGAAACACTGCCTGGTCCTGCACCATTCTTACAATTATTGCTATGTTTCAGTTCATAGATGCTGCCACTGTGTCAATCCAGCTCATTGCAAGTGTTCCTCTTTTTCACTGCCCCTATGGTTTACCAAGCATAATGTCTTTTTCCTTATTTTTTTTTTAAAGGAAAATAACAAGTATTAGCAAGAATGAAGAGAAAGTGGAATCCTTGTGCACTGTTAGAAGGAATGTAAAATGGTGCAGTTTCTGTGGAAACCAGTATGGTGGCTCCTCAAAAAGTTAAATACATGAATCAGCTACTCCACTCCCATGTTGTTGTTGTTGTTGTTGTTTGCCGTCGAGTCGGCCCTGACTCATAGAGACCCCTCCTTGGGTTTGTGAGGCAGTATCACTACGGAAGTAGGATTGCCCAACCTTCCTTCCGAGGAGTGACTGGTGGGTTTGAACCGCCAGCCTTCTGGTGAGCAGTCAAGTGCCTTAGGCACCATGTATATACCCTAAAAAGAACTCAAACAGATACCGTGCATTGCAGCACTATTCACAATAGCCGAAAAGTGGAAACAAAGTGTTTAGCAACAGATGAATGGATAAATAAAATTGGTATTTCTATATAATGCTCTGTGGAAGGAAGATAGGCTATCTACATCTGTAAAGATTTACAACCTTGGAAACCCAATGGGGTAGCTATGAGTCAGAAATGACTCAATGACAGTGAGCTTGGTTTTGGTTATCCATATAATGGAATGTTATTCAACCATAAAGAGATATGAAGTCCTGATATGTGCTATGACATAGATAAACCTTGAAAACATTATGTTGAGTGAAATAAGTCAGACACCAAAAGACAAATATTGTATGATGCCATTTATATGAAATATCTACGATAGACAAATACATTGAGACAGAAAGTAGATTAGGGCTGCTGTGTGGACTTGGGGGAGAGAGAAATGGGGAATGATTGCTTATTGGGTACAAATTTTCTGTTTGGGGTAATGGAAACAAATAGTGTGGTGCCTAGTGCAATATTGTATGATCATTCCCACTGCATTATAAACTTAAAACGGTTAAAATGTCTAACTTTATGTTGTATATATTTTACCATACACATACACAAATTATTCATGGATCTGCTCAGGATATAAGCATTCCATGAGTTAACAATATTTTAGTTCAAAACACTCAGTACATAGAAATATCTGATTGCACATTGCTTCTCCAGTCTATCATTCACCAAAAAACCTAACTCTCCCAGCTCCCTACACCTGCATCAACCAAGCTGTCCTTAGCCTGTGAGCCACCTGCTGGCCAGTGAGGGGAACTGATCAATCCAAGACCTCTTCCTCAGCATCTTCTTTGATCTCCTCTAAGGTAATTGTAGTGGCTAAGACACTTGCCTGCTAACCAGACGGCTGGCGGTTCAAACCCACCAGCCACTCCTCGGAAGGAAGGTTGGGCAATCCTACTTCCGTAGTGATACTGCCTCGGAAACCCAAGGAGGGGTCGCTATGAGTCGGGTTTGACTCGACGGCACATAACAACAACAATAACAAGGTAATTGCCCACACAACTTGTTCCTTTTCCTCCTCTTTCAGCATTCAGGTGATGCATTTCCCATGTATTTGCCTCTTTAATCTCTTTCTGTCTTCAGTTATTAAAGATAATTCTAATCATTTTTTTTGTGAAACAGAAAATGACCCTAATGATGAGTGATCAGTGGAACTCTTGCAAGAATTCTGTATAGCTCTAGCTTTTCTTATGGAGCTCTGGTGGTGTAGTGCCTAAGGCATTTGACTGCTAACCAGAAGGTTGGTGGTTCAAACCCACCAGCCACTCCATGGAAAGAAGACTGGACAATCTATTTCTGTAAAGATTTACCACCTCAGAAACCCAAAGGGGTTGCCATCAGTTGGAATCTACTCCATGGCAGTGAGTCTGGTTTTGGGTCTAGATTTCTTACTTTTGGAAGCACTACCCCACATCATATAAAAAAAAATATGTAAATTTTTATTAGTAAAATCTTTGTATTAATTATAATTAGGAGCTCTGGTGGCAAAGTGCCTAAGGCATTTGATTGCTAACCAGAAGGCTGGCACTTCAAACCCACCAGCCATTCCTCAGAAGGAAGATTGGCTAATCTACTTCCATAGTGATACTGCCTTGGAAACCCATGAAAGGGTCACTATGCTTTGGATCCAACTCGAGGGCAGTGAGTTGAGTTGTGTTGAGTTGATAATATAACTATATATCAATGTATAAATCAAGGAACTCTGGTGGTATAGTGGTTAAGGTATTTGGCAACTAATCAAAAGGTCAGTTGTTTGAACCCACCAGCAGCTCTGTGGAAGAAAGGTGAGGCAGACTGCTTCTGTAAAGACTCCCCACTGGGGGTTGCTATGAGTCAGAATCAACTTGATGGCAGTGAAATATATATACCAGAATTGGAGGAAGACTTGTTAACAACCTGCAATTTGCAGATGATGTATATGCAAATGATATAACTTTGCTTGATGCAAGTGAAGAAGACTTGAAGCACATACTGATGAGGATCAGAGACTATAGTCTGGGGTATGGATTATACCTCAACATAAAGAAAACAAAATCCTCACAACTGGACCAATAAGCAACATCATGATAAATGGAGAAAAGATTGAAGTTGTCCAAGATTTCATTTTACTTGGATCCACAATTAACACCCATGGAAGCAGCAGTCAAAAATTCAAATGGTGTATTGCATTGGGCTAATCTGCTGCAAAAGATCCCTTTAAAGTGTTAAAGAGCAAAGATGTCACTTTGAAGAGTAAGGTGTGCCTAACCAAAGCCATTGTCTTTTCAATAAGGTCATGTGCATGTGAAAGCTGGACAACAAATAAGGAAGAGTAAAGAAGAATCGACACATTTGAATTATGGTAAGAATATTGAATATACCATGGACTGTCAGAAGAACAAACAAATCCATCTTAGAGGTATAGCCAGAAGGCTCCTTAGAAGCAAGAATGGTCAGACTTCATCTTGTGTACTTGGGTCACGTTGTCTCTTGAGGAACCAGTCCCTGTAAAAGGATATCATGCTTGGTAATGTAAAGTCAGGAGTTCTGGTGGCACTGTGATTAAAGCATTCAGCTGCAAACCAAAAGATCAACATTTCAAACCCACCAGCTGCTCCATGGGAGAACAATGAAACAGTTTGCTTCCCTAAAGAGTTATAGCGTTGGAACCCCCAAGGGGCAGTTCCACTCTATCTTATGTCATTATGAGTTACAATTGACTTGATGGCAGTGGGTTTTTTGTTTTTTTTTTTAAAGTAGAAGTTTATCAAAAAGGGATGTTCTGGTTCCCTAGTGCTGCTATAACAGAAAAACCACAAGTGGATGGTTTGAACAAACAGGTATTTATTATCTTACAATTTAGGAGGCTAGAAGTCCGAGTTCAAAGTGCTAACTCTAGGGGCTGGGTGAAAGCCCCTCAACGTTGAACTTTAGCTCTGTGTCTTACTCCTGGCCCATGGAAGCTGGAGGCTTCTCCTAACTCAGATAGCTGTTGGCTGCGGCTGACAAACCCAAGGTAGACAAGTAAAATGGCATAGTCCCCAAATTGTCAAGCAACATGGCAGACCACCAGTTCAAGTCTAGAAACACCCCCAAGATCAACAGACATCATGGCAGGCCACAGAGATGAAGACTCAGCCAAATGCAGGATCCAGATGTGTGAAAAAGCTCAGAGACTTTTCTCAAAGCTTCTTACATACTGGAAGCAGATCACATGCCTAAGGCAACTATTCAGTTGCTCCAGTAGATTCCACCATGGGAGCTGATTACTAGTTTCATTATGAGGAATAACTATATCCAGCTGGCCAGCCCCTCAAAACCAGGCCCAGCCAAGTTGATACACAACCTTACCTACCACAAGGGAAAACCCTTTTTTGTGTAGATTAGCACATTTTGTGACTTCAACCATGGGCTCAAGCATAGCAGTGATTGTGAGCATGGTACAGGCTGGGGTACTGTTTGGCTTTGTTGTACACAGCGTCGCTATGAGTCAAAACCAACTGATGACATGTAACAACAACAACATATATTGTTGTTGTTGTTGTTGTTTGCCATCGAGTCGGCCCCGACTCATAGCGACCCCTCCTTGGGTTTCTGAGGCAGTATCACTACGGAAGTAGGATTGCCCAACCTTCCTTCCGAGGAGTGGCTGGTGGGTTTGAACCGCCAGCCTTCTGGTTAGCAGTCAAGTGCCTTCGGCACTATGCTACCAGAGCTCCTAATTATATATAGTGATATATAGTGATACAAAATTTGAGTTGCATTTGACTGATATATGTTCTGTAAACATTTAATTAAGGATTTATTAATTTTACTTTTGCAAGTTTCCCCCCACCCCCATATTTTGGAGTCATCAGTTCTTCCTCCAGATCTCACACATTTTCTTACACCTTGAAAAACAGCAAGCACTATGGTAAAATGTGTCTAATGGTAAAATGTGTCTTGCTAGTAGGCGTAAAAGAGTGGAAGTAACAAATGCTCCTTCTAAATAAGAAAAAAAAAATAATGTTGGGAGCTATGTTGCAAGCATCAAACCTACATGTATTCACCAAAATTTGTTATAATCTAATAATAAATTTAACAAAATTCATTCACCACATATTTAACATGATGCCTATTACTATTTTGAATGATGTAACAATTCTGTATAAATAATAACTGATAATAAATAAATAGTAGTATTTTCACACTTGGGAGCTCTGGTAGCACAGTAGCTAAGGCACTTGACTTCTAACCAGAAGGCTGGCAGTTCAAACCTACCAGCCACTTCTTGGAAGGAAGATGGAGCAATCTACTTCCACAGTGATACTGCCTCGGAAACCCAAGGAGGGGTCGCTATGAGTCAGGTCCGACTCGACGGCACATAACAACAACATTTTCACACAGTCAGATCAAGTACTTTTGGGATTTAGTTGGGAAGCAAAAGAGGGAGCTAAAAGAACAAGAAATGATTTTGGGGGTTGTGGCAGTTAAATTTGTACGTCAGCTTGGCTGGGCCTGGTTGAGTGGCTGGGCAGCTGGTGGTAGTTATTCCCCATGATGAGACTGGCAATTAACTCCATGGTGGGATCTACCACAAGCAGCTGGTAGCTGCCTTTGGGATGTGGTCTGCTTCCTATATATAAGGAGAAGCCTAGGGGATAGTCTCTGGCTTATGGCACGCTTGGACCCCTGCACATACCTGTGTTCTTGTTCAGCAGCCTGCCATGCTCTGCCAATCTTGGGACTTACAATAGACTTGAATTAATGGCCTGCTGTGTGATTTGATAACATTGGGACTGTGCCTTTTTACTTGTCAATCTTGGGCTTGGCAACCTCAGCAGCCAGCAGCTCTCTGAGCAAAGAAAAGTCTCTAGCTTCAGTGGGCCGGGAACTGGAGGCAGAGCTGAAGCCCAAGGCTGAGAGGCTTTTACCCAGCTCCTAGAGCCTGGCATTCGAACTTAGACTTAAAGCCTCAAATTATAAGAGAATAAACTCTTGTTTGTTAAGGCCATCCCATTTGTGGTATATATTCCTGTCAGAGTGGCACTAGGTAACCAGAACAGGAGTTCTCTGATAACCTCTGGCTGTTCCACTGTGGAGGACCCAGGAGATTGTGTTTTTCCATGACTGAAATGCTCAAGGCTCACTAAACACTTTTTTAAAAAATGTACCTTAATATTAATTCATAGTTTTTTAAAAGGCACTTCATATTTTGAGTCAATTTTCCTCCTGGGTACGTTATGAGATTGCTAGGGGTTGTTTTTCCTATTGCAAAGACTTTCTTTAGAAAGTTTTATGGACTGTATTGGGGAGGAAGGGCGGGGGGAGTTTCCTGCATTACAGGTGAAAATACCAGCAGTTTGATGTGGAGGCCAAGGATAAGAAACTGAATTCTTTCCAAATGAGCAGAGGTGGACGTCAGGGTAGTATGGAGGAGAGAAACAGCAGCCTCGGATCCCTCCTCTCCCCCTCCTGAGTTTACTGGCACTAAGAATCTCTGTGAACTGCCATTTCCCATCACATTTTATTGAGAAGACAGAATTATTAGGCTCTTCACAATCTCACTGGCTTTCTCACAACAAGAAGGAAAATGTTGAAATGAACCTCTTGTAATTGCTACTTGACTTGAAAGTGAAATACAACAAACTTGAGCTGTGGTGCTTCCAAAACAAATGACAGAACCCTTTCTGCCATCCTGAAACCAATGTTTGGCCAGATGGCAGTTGGCATGTGTGGTTCCACCCAAATGCCTTGGCAACCCAGATCATGGGATGCATAAATAAAGCCTATGTTCAGAAAAGTGTTGAAGAGCAAAGATGGCACTTTGAAGATTAAGATGGGCCTAACCCAAGCAACTGGTATTTTCAATTGCCTTGTATGCATGTGAAAGCTGGACAATGAATAAGGAAGACTGAAGAAGTATTGATGGCTTTGAATTATGATGTTGGCAAAGAATATTGAAAATACCATGGACTGCCAGAAGAATGAACAAATCCGTCCTGGAGGAAGTAAAGCTGGAATGTTCCTTAGAAGCAAGAATGGACAGACTTTGTCTCACCTACTTTGGTCATGTTGTCAGAGGGGCCATTCCCTGGAGACGGATGTCATGCTTGCTAAAGTAGAGGGTCAGTAAAAAAGATGAATTGACACAGTGGCTGCAACAATGGGCTCAGAACAGGAAGAATTGTGAGGTTGGTGCACAGCTGGGTAGTGTTTCATTCTGTTGTACATAAGGTGACTGAGTCAGAGCCAACTCGACAGCACCTCACAATATGTTCAGAAAATCGGTGTCAAGGAAGCTGAAAAGTAGCTGGAATCTGCTCACTTCAGTCCCTTGCAGGCCTCCTGGAGTCAGTCCTGGGCCCTGTTCCCTGACAGGGGCCACTCTTCTGCAGGTTGCTTGCTCAGAAGAAGAGTGGGTCTCCTCATTGGCCTACAAGAACATTCAAATTGTACCTCAGCTCACTGCTCATGAGTCATGCTGTTTGTTCATTTCTACAACACCACATTCAGTGTCATGGACAACCTTATTGATTCAGATGAAGATTATAATACAGAGGTAGGCATAAAGTACTATGGGGTGTAGAGGAGGGAACATGTTTGCCTAATCAGAGTTTCACAAAGTGACATTGGTGTTGAAAAGAGCTCCCTGGAAGAATGGGAGGGAGGGAGGAAGAGATAAAGGGTAACATTAATTATAATAGCTAAGATTTATATACCTCCAAAAAATCAGCCATAGAAACCCTATGCAACACAGTTCTGCTCTGACACACATGGGGTTGCTATGAGTCAGAATCAAGTTGATGGCAACTGTTTTCCCCTCCTCCCCCCACAGAGGGAATGATGGTTCAGTGATAGAATTTTTGCCTTTCATGTGGGTCTCACAATGGTCTGATTTGCAACCAATCAATAGGATGGCACAGGATTGGCAGTGTTCACTATGTTATGCATGGGATCTCTGTGAGTTAGGGGCACTCTATGGCAGCTAACAAAATTGGGTCAGGTAGCATTCTAAGTGCTTCCATTCATTAGTCTGTTCAGTCCTAAGAACAAGCCTCAAAAGTAGGTACTATTATTTCCATTTGACAGATGAGGCAAGTAAGGTACAGAGAGGTTAAGTAATTTATCTTAAGCCACACAGCTAATAGGTGGCCAATCAGGATTTGTATCCTCTCCATCAGCCTCTAAGGAGCACTGGTGGTGCAGTGCCAAAGGCATTAGACTGCTAACCAAAAGGTTGGTGGTTCAAACCCACCAGCCAATATGTGGACTGAAGATAAGGCAAACTACTTCTGTAAAGATTTATAGCCTTGGAAAGCCAAAGGGGGTCTCCATGAGTTGGAATCAACTAGATGGCAGTGGGCCTGTGCTCTTAACCACTAATTGCCTAGGAGTTGGCTTGTTGTTGTTGCTGCTATGTGCTGTCAAGTCATCTCTGACTCATAGCGACCCCTCCTTGGGCAGTATCTCTACAGAAGTAGATTGCCCAACTTTCATTCTGAGGAGTGGCTGGTAGGTTTGAACTGCCAACCTTCTGGTTAGCAGTCAAGTGCCTTAGGCACTATGCCACTAGAGCTCTTAGGTGGAGGAATTGATCCAAGTCTTGTGAAACACTTTGGCTGTGTGAAATTGATATAATTCAGTGTGGCCCAGACACTCTATGTTATGGGGAGAGTGGAAGAAGTGGGAGAGATTACCTATATCTGAGAATCCGTGCGATTAAGTCATGGCATAAAAAACCAGAATGTTTCTTTATTCTTCACATCAAAGGCAAAAATAATCAAAATTATATTAAAAAAACAAAAACATCTGGGACCAATGTATAGGAAAAAATGAGGAAAGTAATACATCACATCATTAACAGTAAAAAAACACATCTAGAGAATACTTACGCTCTTTAGTATTTTCCAATCAGAATATATGTATATATAATATATGTTTATATTGTTTTTGTTGTTAGGTGCTGTTGAGTTGGGTCCAACTCATAGCAACCCTATGTACAATAGAACGAAACACCATCTAGTCCAGTGCCAGACTCACAATCCTTGCTATACCTGAGCCTATTGTTGCAGGCACTGTGCCAATCCATCTTGTTGAGGGTCTTTCCCTTTTTCACTGACCCTCTACTGTACCAAGTATCTTTCTTTAGGGAATGGTCTCTTCTGACAACATGACCAAAGTAGGTGAGATGAAGTCTGGCCATTCTTGCCTCCGAGGAGCATTCCGGCTATACTTCTTCCAGGATGTATTTGTTAGTTCTCCTGGCAGTCCATGGTACTTTCAGTATTCTTCACCAACACCACAAGTCAAAAGCATCTACTCTTTTTTAGTCTTCCTTATTCATTGTCCAACTTTCACATGCATATGAGGTGACTGAAAATACCATGGTTTGGGTTAGGCACACCTTAGTCTTCAGAGAGACATCTTTGCTCTTCAGCACTTTAAAGAGGTCTTTTACAGCAGATTTGCCCAGTGCAACCAGTGCAATACGACATCTGAGTTATTTATTGCTGCTTCCGTTGTGTTGATGATGGAACCAAGTAATATGAAATCTCTGACAACTGCAATCTTTTCTCCATTTATCATGATGCTGCTTATTGGTCCAAGGAGCACTGGTGGTGTAGTGCCTAAGGCAATTTGCCTGCTAACCATAAGGCTGGCGGTTCAAACCCACCAGCCACTCTGTGGAAGGAAGATGCAACAGTCTACTTCTGTAAAGATTTACTTCCTCAGAAACCCAATGGGGGTTGCTCTGAGTCAGAATTGACTTGATGGTGTGAGTTTGGGTTTTTTTTAGGAGGGGCTTATTGGTCCAGTTGTGAGGACTTATGTTTTATATTGAGGTATAATCCATACTGCTGACTATAGTCTTTAATCTTCATCAGTAAGTATTTCATGTCATCTTCACTTTCAGGAAACAAGGTTGTGTCATCTGCATATCACAGGTTGTTAATGAGTCTTCCTCCAATCCTGACGCCTCATTCTTCTTCATATATAGTCTAGCTTCTCGGATTATTTGGTCAGCGTACAGACTGAATAAGTATGGTGAAAGGGTACAACCCCAACATACTCCTTTCCTGATTTTAAACCATGCAATATCCCTTTGTTCTGTTAATATATGTGTATATTACATGAAGATTTGTTGTTTGGTAATATTAAGTTGGCTCTGACTCAAGATGATCTTACGTATAATAGAACGAAATGTTCAGTTCCGTGCCATTCTCATAATCGTTGCTATATTTAAGTCTGTTGTTGCAGCCACTATGTCAATCCATCTCATTTCTCTTTTTGCTCACCCTTTGCTTTATCATGATACCCTTCTCCTTCTGATAGCATGTCCAAAACAAGAGAGACAAAGCCTCACCATCTTCGTTTCTAAGGAACATTCTGGCTGTACTTCCTCCAGGACTGATTTGTTGGTCCTTCTGGCAATCCATGGTATATTTAATATCCTTTTCCAACACCATAATTCACATGCATCAATTCTTCAGTCAGTCTTCTCTTTCCATTGTCCAGTTTTCACATGCATATGAAGCAATTGAAAACACCGTGGCTCAGATCAGTAAACTTTAGTCATCAAAATAACCTCTTTGCTTTTTAAGACTTTAAAGAGGTCTTTGATTGCACACATATAGTTACTTTCCTATTGGGATATAGCTTTAACGGGAACTTGGCATCTGACCAGGAAGGGTCTTCAGCTTTGAAAGATCCAGACAAATGAGTGTAGTAAAGATGACTCATACTGGGACACAACACAATCCAGGAAGCAGATGACAACATTACATTTACTCTAAATTACTGTTGTTATCTTATGCAAAATTTTGAAAACTTCAGTGAGTTGAAAGTTTCAAAAGTAAATTAAATTCGATTTAATTAAAAATTTAATTGTGATTTAATTTAATTTTTAATTTAAGAAGGAAGGACCGTAATACTTCAAACAAAATTTCTTCTTCTTCATAAAGAGATATTTTTATTTATTAGAATCCTGACAATGCATGCTCTCAGTTAGAGGGGCAGGCAGGACTGTTTATGTGAGTTTCACAGGGAAGAGAAGTTGAGGGTGGTTAGTTCCTTGGGTCTTCTGTGAGGTCACAAACCTATGGGATATGAGAATGTGAGACTGCTCCATAGCAAATGAGACCATTTTATCCCTGAGAGGGTTCTTGGGTTTTGCTATTTTGTAGAGTAAACAGATGTTTACAAAATTTCAGGACCCAAATTGAATCCACACCTGTGGCTTCCAGCCAAACAAAAGACAGGCATATGAGTTGAACATTTACCTCAAGTAGATACTCTCCTTGGAGAGAGCAATCATGGGAGAAAGAAGGGCTGCTTATGCACAGGGAGACAGCTCAGGGGGCAGGAGTCCATGGAGGGATGGACACAGGGAAGAGGTATTTATCGGGAGGAAGTGGGAGGGAAGATGTTTCACTGTGGTAAACTGTGGTCAATGTCATGAGACAAAATATATGTGAACTGCTGTATGAAAAGTGAATTTTCTTTGTAAATCTTCACCCAAATCACAATTAAAAAAAAAAAAAAAAAAAGAGAGAGAAAAAAAAAATTCAGGACCCATTACTTTGACCAGCTAGTTTCAGTTACATCATCTTTGTCACCTTTATAAATAGGATTGATTAATAGTAGTAGCCACCATGATAATGAGAGGTACTCAAAGAGCACTTCCCACTCGATTTCTCTCACTAGAACCATTCTTATGAGGGCCCCTCTGAAGGCAGGGGAGGAAGAAGGGCTTGTAGAGAAGAAGGTAAGATCCTAAGTCCTTCTGTAAAAGGCAGACAGGGCTGAGCCTTGATTGACCAGGAATTCACTTCTTCCCTGCCTAGTCTGAATTCAGTCATCAATTCTGTCACCAAATGCCTTCAAGAGTTAGGATGGTGGCTCAAACACTGTTGGTAACATCAGGTCCAAGGCAGGAAATGACACATGGCAGGAGCTGGTCCTCATGGCCACCTTCAGTCTCCATCACTCTGCCCAGCAGCCAGAAGAGCTGCTCTTTTCTAGAAACAAACAAACAAAAAAAGATGAAAGGAGAGAGTGGGGGGAAACAGGCTCGCAGCAGGATTTTTCCTCTAAAGCTCTTAAAAAGCCTGTGCCAGGGGAGGGGAGAATGGCTGGCTGCATTTCCTCCTGTTATTATCTGCATCGGTGCTGTACAAACAGCACTGCTTTGTGAGCCTGGCAGTGTTGGGCTGAGCTCCCAGCCCTCAGATGAGTCACCCTCTGTCTGGGCAGGCGTGATTTTAAAAGTGCATGTGTGTTCCTCTGATTATATACTTACAGACACCAGCTTGGGGGCTGGGGGAGGAGAGGGCACAGGAGTGAACAGGTTGGGATAGATACTGGGTGGCAGGAGAAGCCAAATGGGAAGAGTGCTCAATCCATAAAGCAGAGGAGCCTAACCACTGTCATTTATTGATATGCTGTGTCTCTACCAGGTGCTCAGCTCAAAGACACTGCCTATCATCTTCACAATGTAACAAAACAGGTTTCCAGTTTTCCATTTTTCAGATGTCTCAGATGTTGTAACAAAGGCTCCAAGACTTAGGAGCTAGGAAACAGCAGAGTGAGTGCACTCCACTAAGGTGGTGTTGCACTGCACATGTAGTAAAGTGCTCACTGTTTTTTGTTTTTTAAGAAAAACAAACAGTTACTGTCAATTCATATGATCCCATGCATGTCGGAGTAGAACTGTGCTCGATAGGTTTTCAATGGCTGATTTTTTTTAGAGTAGATCACCAGGCCTTTCTTCTGGGGTGCCTCTGGTGGACTTGAACCTCCATCCTTTGCGTTAGCAGCCAACTGAGTTAACTGCACCACCTAGGGTCTCCACCCATCTGTTAGGGGCTCCCATTTCCTCAGTATCATACCTTCTGGGTTTCACCCTCGGTTCCTATGTGGCCTCAAATTTCCAACTTGAATTAAACAACACAGGCCAGGAGACAAATATCTCCAGAAACTCTCGGTTGGGCTGTGTCATCAGTGAAGCTGCCTGGGAACAGGGCATTCTATGGAGAGGTTCTGCAAGGCTCCAACTGCTTCTGAAGAACCAAATATATGGGAGTTGGAGTGGGGGAAAAGGTCAGGTCAGAGGTAACTGGGGAGAGCATCAGTGGGTCTTTCTATTCAGATTGAGCCAACAGGGGAGGTCTGGACCTGGAGAGAAGAGAAAGCCCAGGAAAACCATCCCACCCTGAAAGGAGGCTCCAGGTGCCTGCAGGCCTGCTGAGCTGGGAGGACCCTGAAGGACTGGCTTCCAGAAACAGGCATATGAGACCTTGACTTTGCCTAAGTTTATACCCCTGATATATGCCAACCATTAACATGGCAAATAGGATTAATATTATTTATAATTACAGTATCATCTTGGGTTTTAGGGGGATTTTTCTCCCATAAACACAGCCTGCTTTCATATGTAGCTTCTCATTTCCTACTCACAAAGCTTTCTCTGGAGCACCTATAATTATCTTAATTTTACAGTAAGAGAAACTGGCCCCAGAGAGATGGTATAGCTCTGTGAATCCAAAGCAGTCCCCAGGCCCCTGCTCAGCCAGCCCACTGCTTCACTACTTACTGCCTTTGAGGATAATTAAGGCTGGCTCTTACACCACCCTACCCTGCCCAAGAGTTTCAAACTCATCTAGGCTTTCTCTTTATAGAAAGAATCTAGATTCCTTCACTTTCTAGCTTTGTGGCTAGTCAACCCTTCAAACTTGGTTTTCTGAGCTGTGAAATTGGGGGAGTAATGCTTACTCTGTAACAGTGCTGTTCAGTAGAAATATAATGCAAGCTGAGCCACGTAGGTAATTAAAAATTTCCTGGTAACCAGGTTTTGAGAAGTTAAAAGAAACAAGTGAAATTAATTTCAATAATGTATTTTATTTAATAAATATATCTAAAATATTGTCATCTGATAAAACCAAACACATTGCCGTCAATTTGATTCTGACTCATAGCAACCATGTAGGACAGAGTCAGATTGCCCCATTGGGTTTCCAAGGTCATAAATCTTTAGGGAAGCTGACTATCCCATCTTTATCCCAGGGAGTGGCTCATGGATTCAAAAAGCCAACCTTCAGGTTAGCAGCTGAGGGCATAACTATTGTATCATCAGAGGTCCTATCTTTTGATACGCAATAAATATAAAGAATTAGTAATGGAATCTTTTACATTGTGGTAACTTACTGTTTTTGAAACCCAGTGTGTATTTTACACTGACAGCACACCTCAATACAGACTGGGACACCTCTCAAGCCCTCACTAGCCCTGTACAGCCAGTGGCTGCCATATTGGACAGAGTGGTTGTCAGGCTTCTGTGAAGATGAGGTGACATCATGTGTGAGAAGCATACATACAGCGGCTGACACACACACGTGGCTATTACATCCCTCCTCTCTCTCTCTCATAGACACACAATTTCCCACATTTAAGTTGCTTCTACAAGGATTCAAGAGCCCAAAGCCAACATCAGACAATCCTGCACCCTCGAAGCTACCTTGTCCTTTTCCCAGCCACTGCCAAGTCCACTATGCTCCTTTGAAAAGCCGCGCACCCTGCAGGCCTGCGTTCCTCTCTCCAGGGACCCTCACCGCTCCCCAGCCTAACGGAAAGGGAACGAGGCGCGGAGAGGGCCCATTCGACAGTAGCTGTAGATCCCACTGAAAAATGCGACCCCCAGCCCCGGACCCCGGTCTTTAGTTCCTTCTAAGCAAACGCAGGTGGAGCGGGAGCTGCGGTGCTGCTGGAGGGCCTGGAGCTGGGTGGTGACCGGGCCCAGCATGGGGAGGGGGCGGCTGGTAGGGCCCGAGGCCCGGGCGCCGCCCTTGACCACAGAACCCAGGACCTGGGAGCCCCTGTTCGCCGGCGCGCCGCGCCCCGGCTCCCCCTCGCGGTGCCGCAGTCGGCCCGCGTCCCCGCGCCCAGCTCCGCGCCAGCCTCTCCCCGTGCCCTCAGTGCGCGCGGACGGGCGGGGCCAGGGGCGGGGCGGACCGCTTTCACCCGCCCCCGCTCCTTGCTATAAAAACCGGAGCCGCAGCAAGATCTCGTCTCTGCGCTTCCGACTGGTCAACGCTGCGCCCACTGCTCACAGGGCCCGCCATCTCCGCTCCGCAGCTGCACCATGCGTGAGATCGTGCACATCCAGGCGGGCCAGTGCGGCAACCAGATCGGCGCCAAGGTGGGCGCGCACCCGGGAGGGGCCGGGCAGAGGACCCGAGGGTGCGAGCCGGAGCGGGAGCGCTGGGAAGGGAGCTGGGTGGAGGACCGAGAATACCGGCTGGAGCCAGGGGTCGGTGCGCAGGGATAGGCGGCGAGGTGGGGCGAGACCCCTGAGGGTGCAGGCCGGGGGTCTGGCCCGGGCGCGGGGAAACGGAGGCTCCGAGCCCGCAGGGCTGCGGATGGGTAGGTTCCGCGGAGCTAGAGCAGAGCAGTGCCCAGGAAGCCGCCCAACCTGCCACGATGCGCCACGACGCAGCCGCGTGCCTTGCAATAGAGGCCCTTTTAAATTTCCTTTGACCCAACATTTACGCGAGACATAATTGGCATTCCCCTCGGGAATAGGAATCTCTGTAATTTGGATAGGGGCTATGGTCATATTGATCCAGTGGCCTCAATGAATTAAATTAGTATACTTTTGTCTGCCACTGAATAATAATAATTAAAAAAATGCAATGTCATTGGGGTGATATGTTATAGAGGCATCTCGGTAGGGTTACACAGAAGAGGATGTTAGATTATTTCTCTCAATATGGACACCATCTACAAAGGACAGAATTCCCTTAGGATCTTCTTTGGTGTCTCCGGAGGCAGGGGTTGATGTAAAGCGGCTGTACATCACTGAGTGGGGTGCAAGGAGTCAGCCTGGTGTGGGTGTGAGCGCGCGTCAGTGCAAGGACGAAGTCTCTTTCAAGACCGCCATATTGCCCCCCCAAGCCTCCCCGCCCCTTTCCTGCTGCGGGTTCACAATGGAACCTTCACCACACCAGGGTCAGCTCCTCCACCGCCCCTTGTCCTCCCGTGACCCTGCCTGCCTGTCTTCCTCAGTCTTGGTGTGGTCGGTGCCCGGAGGCCAATCTGTCCTCAGAGACATCAGTCTGTGCTGCTCAAGCGGCCTGGGAGGGGTTTCCTGGCAGCTAGGGCAGGCTCACCTGGTTGTCAAACTGCCAGGGCCATCTATCAGCTGAGACTCCCTGACATTCAGCCCTGTCCCAGGAGGGGGGAGACTCCAGCCTCTTGGAGGGGACTGCAGTGCCCACCTCCTCCTGCAGGGCCACTCCCTGCTTGCAGTCTGTCTCCATAATATGGCTGATGCGCTGCGGATTTCCCAGCCCCTCAGCAGCAGCAGCTGCTGGAGGAACTGGGGGTGTGCAGCTATTTTCTCTCTGCCCAGGACTCACTAGCTATATGACCACAATGGCTGCTGTTAAAGGAGGAGGAAGAAAATGACCATGGTGAATGACTTTCAGGAGACCATACTATTATGTCACTTTTTCCTTTTTTAATTTCAGTTTTGGGAAGTCATCAGTGATGAGCATGGTATAGACCCCACTGGCAGTTATCATGGTGACAGTGACTTACAGCTGGAGAGAATCAATGTCTACTACAATGAAGCTGCTGGTAATTATTTGAACATTTTTTGTCTAATCAACCTTGCTTTCCACATTGTGGAAGCATACGTATTTGGAACATACATGTGACAAAGAAATGCTTCTTACATTCATTTTAATGCCACCTACTAAAGAATACGCCTTATCATTCTTTAAGACTCGTGCATGTTTGATGTGGCTAAACATGCCAAGTATCTCCTTTTTGAAAGCAGAGAAACCCAGTTCTCCTACTTTTGTCTCAGCTGCTGGAATTTTCCCTTTTGAACTCAGATGGGCAAGCCACAGGGGTGAGGCACAGCCTTCTCCCATAATTACTTAGCTAGCTGCAGGTCTAATTCCAGCTTTTGTCCTGCTCAGGTAACAAATATGTACCGCGGGCCATTCTGGTGGATCTGGAGCCTGGCACGATGGATTCAGTCAGGTCTGGGCCATTTGGCCAGATCTTCAGGCCAGACAACTTCGTATTTGGTATGTATCATCAACAGTTGGGATTGGCTAAATGATTCACCTTCTTCCAAAACCATGAGCATCACAGTGCTGAGTGGTATGTGCTGAGGTGGAGGAATGTGCATCCACAGACATCCTGAGTCTTCGCCTCACTCCATCCAGTCCAGTGACTGCTTTCTGATCACTTTCTCTATAGCTCAAAGAGCAATTTTAGCTTGTAGTGGGCTGCCGCAGTCTTCCCATTAAACTTCTGAGGTTTAAGAATAAAGAGCAATGCGAGCACTTCAAACAATAATAGTTCATAGACTGCTGATCATTTTGAAGGACCAATGACCACAGGAAACCACTTAAAGAGACCAAAGCAAATTAAAAAAAACTCAAAACCAGTTAGGATTACTTACAACCAGTCTCTGCTGTCTGACCATCTGGTGCTTTTGCCCTTCCCTATTTAAATTTATATAACATGAGTATTTACATGAGGTCTGTATCCTCTGTTCTTAAAATTAAAAGCATTTAGGCTTATTAAACCTATCTGCTTTCTCAATTGCCTCATATGAATGAAATTTGCTTTTTCCTTCATTATGATTTCCAGTGTTTTTGAGGGTCACTGATAACATTGAAAAATATTTCTCTAGGTAAAAAGGGGGCATCAAAAAGAGAAGAATCTGCAACTCTAGGACTAGGCTTACTTTCTCCTCCAAAGTGAAATGGCAGAATTCAGAATTCCTTACATTTTAGCATCTAATCTTCTCCTTTCCCTCTGGCAGGCCAGAGTGGTGCTGGCAATAACTGGGCAAAGGGCCACTACACAGAGGGAGCAGAACTGGTGGACTCGGTGCTGGATGTGGTGAGGAAGGAATCTGAGAGCTGTGACTGTCTCCAGGGCTTCCAGCTGACCCACTCGCTGGGGGGCGGTACAGGGTCCGGGATGGGCACGCTGCTTATCAGCAAGATCAGGGAGGAGTATCCCGACCGCATCATGAACACCTTCAGTGTCATGCCCTCTCCCAAGGTGTCAGACACTGTGGTTGAGCCCTACAATGCCACTCTGTCTGTCCACCAACTGGTGGAGAACACGGATGAAACCTATTCTATTGATAATGAGGCCCTGTATGACATTTGCTTCCGTACCCTGAAACTGACCACCCCCACGTATGGGGACCTCAACCACCTGGTGTCAGCCACTATGAGTGGGGTCACCACCTGCCTGCGTTTCCCAGGCCAGCTGAATGCAGACCTCCGCAAATTGGCAGTGAACATGGTGCCCTTCCCCCGGCTGCACTTCTTCATGCCCGGCTTTGCCCCCCTGACCAGCCGGGGTAGCCAGCAGTACCGGGCCCTGACAGTGCCCGAGCTCACCCAGCAGATGTTCGACTCCAAGAACATGATGGCCGCCTGTGACCCCCGCCATGGCCGCTACCTCACTGTGGCTGCCATCTTCCGGGGCCGCATGTCCATGAAGGAGGTGGATGAACAGATGCTCAATGTGCAGAACAAAAACAGCAGCTACTTTGTGGAGTGGATCCCCAACAACGTGAAGACGGCTGTGTGTGACATCCCGCCCCGTGGCCTCAAGATGTCAGCCACCTTCATTGGCAACAGCACAGCCATCCAGGAGCTGTTCAAGCGTATCTCTGAGCAGTTCACGGCCATGTTCCGGCGCAAGGCTTTCCTGCACTGGTACACGGGTGAGGGCATGGATGAGATGGAGTTCACTGAGGCTGAGAGCAACATGAATGACCTGGTGTCTGAGTACCAGCAGTACCAGGATGCCACAGCTGATGAGCAAGGGGAGTTCGAGGAGGAGGAGGGTGAGGACGAGGCTTAAAAACTTCTCTGAATAAATTGTGCATCCTTAGTGAACTTCTACTGTTGTCCTCAAGCATGGTCTTTCTTTGTATACTATGGTGCTCAGTTTTGCTCTGTCAGAAGTTCACACTGTCAATATAATATGTGGAACTACTCTTAATAATTACGGTATTGTCTGTTAAGATATCTATACTAATAAAAAGCATGTGTCCAATGCATTGTGGTCTGTTCATTCTGACTTTTATAATTAATTTATTTTTACTATTTTTAAAGTATAAAGTTTCAGGGTTTAACAATTTTAGCAACAATATAGGATTTCTACTTTAATGCTTCATTAATAAACTTCCTGCCTTTTTAGTAAAACCAAAGCCAAACTCACTGCCATCCAGTCAATTCTAACTCATAGTGACACCCCCGTTGGATTTTCAAGGCTATAGATCTTTATGGAAGCAGACTGCCTTATCTTTCTTCCACAGAGCAGCTGATGGGTTTAAACCGCTCACCTTTTGGTTAGCGTCCAAACGCCTTAACCAGTACATCACCAATGATTCTGTATTATTCACTGGACTAAAGTGCTAAGGTAAGGGGACCTTTCAAAAGTGAACCAGGAACATAAAAAAGGAAATAAAAATACAGAAGTAATAAAGTGAACTAGGAGTGGAATAGTGATTTGGGAATAAAACAAACCGTATTTCCTTATTTGCTATAGCTCCGGGTACCCTATGGATCTGTAGAGCTAGGAACTTAGTTAAGGATTTTCCTCTACTTTTCTTTTTCCCTTTCATGTGATAAATATAAATAAAAAGAAAAGTGAATGCTTGTACTTCTCAGATAAAAGGTACAGTATAAATTCAAGGTGCCCTAAAATAGTAGTCATGAACACTATAAATATTTCACTCAACAAATTTATTTAAAAGTAAAATCAATGGTAGGGATTTATTTTTGAAGACATTGGTGGAAATTTTCAACTTAAGAGTCAGATCTAAGTTTTGTAGCTATTAAAACTAGAAGGTATTTCAGTATGTCATTATTCTTGATTTTAGAGTGATCCACATTTCATCGGGCAGTTTGTAGCAGGTGTGGAGAGCTCGGGAAGGCAGATAAACTAAGGTGGGACTCAGGTGGGATTTCAAAGCCAAGGATCTCAGGCAACAATGTGATCAGGCCCCACGCCAAAGAATCACCAGGACTCAACTTCTCAAGGACATTTCATTGTAGGAAGTCTTCCACTAGGTTGTTGAATTCATTTGCAAAACGTAAATGCAGGTTATGCTTCCCTTTGGGCATCAGATGTAACCTAGTAGCAAAACAAAGCTTTGGATCAGTGAGTGACACCATGTAAAAACCTCTTGCCCTCACAAACACCTTACAAAAATCTAAAGTGAAGAACTGCTCCCTGTCTCTTTTTCCAACAATATTGGGAAGAAAAACTTAAGTAGTATAAATTTTACATGAACACAGACATATGGTAGCCCTCAAGGAAAGCCTCTGGTTGTTATGACCAACATGCAGGTTGGCTGTAAAGCCCATCACTCAACAGTAACACAAAACACACATTGTATTTGGAATTGCATTATGGTTTGACTATAAAATTGAGAGGACTGTGATTTTGTGTTTAGTTTAAAAAAAAAAAAAAACCCAATTTTAATAAAATTGATTTTAACAGAAGGGTTGAAAGAATATAAAAAATAAGTACACCTGGTCTTACCTGTATAGTAAAGTTTCACAGATTAGGGGGTTATATGAAAACTGGCATGGGAAAATAGAGGATGACAACATCAGATCACAAAATAGACCATGACTAGGTCATTACACAACTGCCAAACCACTGAGAATCATGGCCCAGCCATATGTCTTTAATGCGCAAAATAATAGATTTTTAACTATTGTCATAAACACAAAATGTCAGATAATAAGATAAGTAAGAGTAGGTGTAAGAAGCAGGACCCACTGGATTGGGGGTGGTGAATTTCTTGGACTGTCTAGTGGGGAAACCCAAACCAGAGTCACAGCCACCACTGTGACTGCTGTTCAAGATTCCAAATCACTATTATTTTTGCAAAGCAGCATTTACAGCATGATGTGTTGGACAGACTGCGGATGTGTGTCTTCAGAGCTGTGGGCCCTTTGTTCAGGGGTTACTTAGGTGGCTGACACAGTGTGTCTATTGTGGCCAGCTTCACTGTCAACGTAAGGCTTCTTCCTTTCCACAGGTTTTGGTCAAATATGAGTGCTTTGCATTTGCTTTCATGAAAACATCCTTCTCTATTTTATTCATTAGCTATAAAAGCTCAGCAGTAACAAAAGTTTAAAACATCTAGGATAAAGTATAAGTTAAAGCTGTTTTGTCCACAATACTATTGGACATTAATATGCCTCATTCTCTTGATCTCTCAACAACGGGGCTAAGAGCTCCACAGCCTCAACAAGCCCTTGGGAAAAATAGGCTGGAGAATAGCAGTGTCTAAGGCATCTGACTGCTAACCAGGAGGCTGATGGTTCAAACCCACCAGCCACTCTTTGGAAGGAAGATTGGGCAATCTACTTTCATAGTGATACCACCTCAGAAACCCCAGGAGGGGTTGCTATGAGTCGGATCCGACTCGAGGGCAGTGAGTTTGGTTTGGTTTGTTTTTTAGGCAAGATGTGGGCCTCTTGCAACTCAACCACTGGGGAGAGGGGGAGAAACAAATTAAGACAATCTACTCGAAAGGAGGATATACTGTTGGCATCTTTTAGAGCTCTTGGGACTGTTAATAATAATAATCAGAAAATTCTGTTGTTGTTGTTATGTGCGGTCAAGTCGGACCCAACTCATAGTGACCTCCCTTGGGTTTCCGAGGCAGTATCACTATGGAAGTAGATTGCCCCATCCTCCTTCTTAGTAGTGGCGACATTCACTTTTAATGCTATTAAATTAAAATTAAAGATGAACTGCACCAACCCCAAAGGCAGGACCTTGGCTGTCCTACACAAGGACAGACCTTGCAGGACATGTCTAGGCTCAGTTGCATCCCCTAGTTTGTATTAAGCTGGATTCCAAGGCAGGAACCCCAACCAGCTGAGCTGGCAGTCCTCTCGGGTGGATGCCCAATACTGAAGGAGAGACACCAGCTGTGAACGCCTTCCTTTTAGCCATTCATTGCTACCTGAAGCACCCTCCCTGCAGTCATCTCAAGACCTTGGTTAAACAAAAATGAGCTCCCTGTCATTATAAATATAGAAGACCCCTTTCTGAGGCATTGTTCAGAACTGCTTTGGACTTTGGATGGACAGATGGACAGATGGATGACGGTATGAAGAAAATTGCTCTTCTCCTTGATCTCATGCTGCTCATCTCAAGGTCCTTAGAATACTCTCCTCCTATAGGTCTGATGTGTATTCCTCTTTGGGACTGGTAACATGATAACCAAACCCAAATCCACTGAGTCAATTTCAATCATAGTGACCCTATAGGACAGAGTAGGGTTTCCAAGGCTGTAAATCTTTAAGGAAGCAGACTGCTTCATCTTTCTCCCATGGAGTGGCTGGTGGGTTCAAACTTCCAACCTTCTGGTTAGCAGTGAAATGCTTTAACCACTGCACTACCACAGCTCCTTCAGTATCATGATAACCAAAACAATCCAAACTCACTGCCACTGAGGTGATTCTGACTCATAGCAACTCCCAGTGGGTTTCCAAGGCTGAAAATCTTTACAGAAGATTGTCTCATCTTCCTCCCATGGACCAACTGGTGGGTTTGAACCACTGACCCTCTGGTTAGCAGCAAAATGCCTTATCCCCTATGCTACCAGAGCTCCTTCGTATCATAAGAGACAGTCATAAATGTATAGCTGTGAAGACAATGTAGCTACTCTTCTGGTGACTGAGACTGTCACCCAAATAACAAAAGACTCATCATATGTTCCTGGAGAGTGGTTTTCAAATAATCACATCCTCCAGGAAATGTAAGGGCTTCTGAGAGGGCAGGAGTCCTGTGTGGTGCAAATGGGTAACATGCTTGGCTGCTAACTGAAGGGTTGGCAGTTCAAGTCCACCTAGATGTGCTTTGGAAGAAAGCCTAGGCTATCTACTTCCAAAAAATCAGCCATTGAAAACCCTATGGAGCACAGTTCTATTGTGACACAAATGGGGTCACCATGAGTTGGAGTTGACAGCACCTGGTTTTCTGAGAGTGTGAGTTCCTGTTTGCTGGGCCAGGTTCTTCCCTGCATTTGGCACAGCTGGAAGAGCTGGTGGGTTCAAACCACTGACCTTTCGGTGAACAGCAGAGCCCTTAACCACTGTGTCATGAGGGCTCCTTTGCAAGAATTCCAGATGTTGAATTCCACAGTGTAAGTTCAGTGCTCATTTTCCTCCTGCTCCTGTCAATTGAGGTGGGTATGCAAATAAACCAGCAGCCCTGCTGCCCTGGGGATGTTACCTTTCCTTCTTCATTCTGACCTATTAAGCTCTGAGAGCTACAGATAGGGGCAAGGTAGTAAGTGATGTGCTGTAACATTTTTTTCTTCACTTTAATGTGATAAAACTCTAAAATTATGTACCCATAATGTTTCCCAGTAAGTCCGTGACCTTTTTTGTTTTCAGTTGAAAACCCAAAAAAGCTGCTGGCTCTTCACCTAGGTGCTCTTCCATTATGGGAACTGGGCAATAATGTGGCTTACAAGGTGTCCTTGTCACCCAACATCCTTTCAAGGCCATCTGCACCTGACTGCCAGCAACAGTCCCTTTTTATTCAGAAACTAGGAGCGATTATGGCTGTCACTGGTGCTGGAGCTGAACACCAACCCTGCCCTCAGCCTGGCCCCCACGCCCAAAGTCAAGCATCCCCCAGAGGTGTGCTGAGGGCACTAGGGGCCCTACCTAGCTATGAAGCCGCGTCTTCCTCTGAGTTGGCAAAATCCTCCACCTCCATGGCCACTTATCCAACCTCTAAGGGTGTGACAGGTCAACCTCCGCTCAGCTAGAATCTCTGAAAGTAAGGCTGGGCTGGATCTATGGGTAGTACCAGTCTGTGACAGAGAATAGTGGAGAGCAATATGTTGATACAGGAGTGAGGAGTGGATGTGAAGATGGGAAAGGGCTGGGTCAGGATAAGGAAAACCACTGTTTCAGAGTAGCTCATACTTTGTGTTTTATATATTTTCGGACTTCTGCATAGGAGTTGAAGGAGCTCTGGTGGTGTAGAGGCTAAGGCATTTGACTGCTAACCAGAAGGTTGGTGGTTCAAACCCACCAGCTGCTCCACACAAAGATGAGGCAATCTACTTACATAATGATTTACTGTCTTGGAAACCCAATTTGTTATGAGTCAGAATCGACTCAATGGGAGTGGCTTTTTTTTTTTTTTTTTTTTTGAGTAGTAAAGAGCCCTGGTGATACAGTGATTAAGTGCTTGTCTGCTCAACAACAGGTCAGCAGTCTGAACCCACCAGCCACTCCGCTCTGTGGGAAAAAAAAAGACCTGGCAATCTGCTCCGGTAAAGATTTACAGCCTTGGAAACTCTGTGGGGCAGTTTCTACTCTGTTCTATAGAGTCACAATGAGTCAATCAACTTGACCACATGGGTGTGGTTTTTTTGGTTTTACATAGGGGATTATTAGGAGAAAGCGTTCAACTGCCTAGAAATAAATTTTAATATCACTGTGGTAGTTAAAGTTGTATATCAACTTGCTTGGGCCTGGTTGAGTGGCTGGGCAGCTGGTGGTAGTTATTCCCCATGATGAGACTGGCAATCACCTCCAGGGTGGGATCTACCACAAGCAGCTGAGCAGCTGCCTTAGGGATGTGGTCTGCTTCCCATATATAAGCAGCAGCTTTGGGAATGGTCTCTAGCTTATGGCATGTCTGAACCCTGCATGCAGCTGTGTTGTTGTTCAGCAGCCTGCCATGCTCAGCTGACCTTGGGACTTTCAGTGGACTTAAATTAATGGTCTGCTGTGTGGTTTGGTAACATCAGGACTGTGCCTTTTTACTTGTCAACCTTGGGCTTGTCAGTCTCAGCAGCCAGCAGCTGTCTGAGTGCAGAAAAGCCTCTAGCTCCAGTGGGCCAGGAGCAGGAGGCAGAGCTGAAGCCCAAGGTTGAGGGGCTTTCATCCAGCCCTAGAGCCTGGCACTTTGAACTCAGCCTCCCAAATTGTAAGAGAATAATTAACTCCTTTTTGCTAAGGCCATCCCACTTGTGGTATATCCTTGTCAGAGCGGCACTAGGTAACCAGAACAATCACTGAACTTAAATACTCTCTAATGCCTCTTTGCTTCCAAGAGATTCCGTGATTCTTCAACAAAGAAAAAGAGGCAAATTCACGTAAGCAGGAAGCAGTTGTGCTGAACAACTCTGTTCTTTACTCTGCATCATTCTGAGAGAGAAGGTGGTTTGGTTTTTGTTCCATACATGGTATCTATTTATTGGCAAATGCTTTGAAGGGACAGACTGTCATTAAATTTCATTATAAATTAAACAATAAGTTATATGTTCAGTTATAAATGTGCCTTGACAACAAATACCAAGTTCCTAAGAAGTTTGCTCCATGGTTGAGTTGCTTCCAAGTTGTCAGTCAGATGGCCAGCTCCACAGAATCACATTCAGATACTGTTGCTCAAGGAATCCACCTTCCTTTTTTGGAGTCCAAATAAACCAACAATGTTCCAGGCAGGCTCATGACCAACATGAAGGGCTATTGTAGCAGAGGGAGGTAGGAGATGGGAAATACAACTATTCTTAGACAATCATTGCTAGCAACACTTTGCCCTCAACCCATTGTTCCAAAGAGTATTGCTGCTAATAAAATTATATTCCATGAAACAGTCTACCAGAATAATTAACATCTGAACATTAAGGGTGTGTTTTTCTCCCATAATGCTGCATTCTGTGGGTAGGAGATGGGTCTGCAACAGAATTTCTAAATAAACTCTTTGCAGTCTGGGGGAGGCGGGGCAAGATGGCGGACTAGGCAGAAGGATTGCACAGACCCTCTTCAACAAAGAAAAGGGAAACCAATTAACACAGACACAGAAGATA
>NW_006921614.1:12729101-12746655 GCF_000298275.1 Orycteropus afer afer
CCAAGATTATCTTCTGTGTCTGTGTCAATTGGTTTCCCTTGTCTTTGTTGAAGAGCGTCTGTGCAGTCCTTCTGCCTAGTCTGCCATCTTTGAAAGGTTATAATCTTGATGCACCCTCTTTCTGATTTTAATCTATGCAGTATCCCCTTGTTCTGTTTGAACAACTGCTTTGAACAGAAGCAGTCTATGTAAAAGTTCCCCACCAGCTCAATTAAGTGTTCTGTAACTCCCATTCTTTGCAAATTTTATCCATAATTTGTTATATGATCCACAAGCTGAACAATTTTGCATAGTCAATAAAATACAGGTAAATATCTTTCTGCTATTTTCAGTTTTCAGCCATGATCCATCTGACATCACTAACCATAGCCCTTGTTCTACGTCCTCTTCTGAATCCACCTTGAATTTCTGGCAGTTCGCTGTCAATGTACTGCTGCAAATGTTTTTGAATTATCTTCAGCAAAAATTTACTTGCATGTTATATTAATGATATAGTTCAATAATTTCAGTGTTCCGTTGCATCACATTTCTTTGGAGTGGATACATGTAAGGGTCTCTTCCAGTTGGTTGGCCAGGTAGCTGTCTTCCAAATTTCTTGGCATAGATGAGTTAGTGCTTCCAGCACTGCGTTAAGTTTGTCAAAATATCTCAGTTGTTATTCCATAAATTTTTGGAGCCTTGTTTTTTGCCAATGCCTTCAGTACAGCTTGACTTCTTCCTTCAGTACTATTAGTTTATGGTGGTTGTACTTCATTGTAAAATATGAAGCATTTTTCTCACATTTAAAATTCTCAGAGAAGTTTGTTGTTAAAATATGTCACAGAACAGTTGAGTAGGAAGTAGTGGGACTGTTTCTGTCTGCTTTCTGTGCTGAATTGCAGAGGCTTTGAGGACAAGGACTACCATTTGCCATGTGGAGCAGTGCTGGCACTTAGCCAAAAAACAAACCCACTGCCATCAAGTTGATTCTGACTCATAGCAATATTATAGGACAGAGGCTCCAAGGCTGTACATTTTTATGGAAGCAGACTGCTTCATCTGTCTCGCACAGAGTGGCTGGTGGGTTCAAACTGCCAAACTTTTGGTTAGCAGCAAAATGCTTTAACCACGGCATCACCAAAGCTCCCTTGGCACTTAGCAGACACTGGTTAATAGAGGGAGAGAGGAAGGGAGGGAGGGCAGAAGGAGTTTCTTAAGTGGTTAAAAAATCCAGTTTCAAAAGAATTCAGTTGAATTCCAAAGATGTCCTAAGTAATGACTGCATCTCTGGAATGAACATACAGTCTCTGTGTGGTCAACATTCACTTGTATATTTATTTCCTAGAGCCTTTGTAAAAATAAAATAAAGAAAGAAAGAAAAGAAAAAACCCAGGCCACTCATCTCCCAGTCAGATCTTATTTCCCCCCCAGTGTGTGCACCCATCGCATGTAAAGGAAACATGGAATTTATTCAACTTTGAATTTTCATCTTGACATAGTAACAGCAAAAGCTGGTTCCTCTGTCAAAGTATTTAAAATACAAATTTTTATTTCTAAAAAAAATGTGTGGGATTGAATAATGGAAATTCTGCTGACCTATCTTGTAAAGTTCTCAGATGCCTGTGCTTGGCTGGCAGAAATAAGTACAAAAAGAGCAAGTGACATATGCCTGCTGCAGTGTAATAAATTACATAATATGGCTTTTCTAGCCATAGTCTTTGTAGACTTCACGGTAGAATTTGCCATGAACTATACTGAGTAGCTCCTGATCATTAAAGTTATCCACCTGGGGTATTTCTGTTGAGAGTGGCATGAAGCAATCTTCTGGGAAGGTCACTCTCTCTCAGGTGTATAGAAATCTGATTTTGGGATTGGTTAATTTGGCCGCTCTGCCAGGCTTAAAAGGAGCCCTCCTAAAGACAGAAGGAATCTCTCACAGCTGGCTGAGAGACGTGAGAGACACCCATTGCTGAGAGACATGAGAGACACGCACTGCTCAGAGACAGACATGAGAGACACGCACTGCTGAGAGAGACACCGAGAGACATGCACTGCTGTGTGAGAGAGAGAGACATGCACTGCTGGGAAAGAGACTGAGAAAGACTATCGACTGAGAGATGGTGGCCTGAGAGAGACTAAGTGTGTCCCTGAACTTGAATTGTAGCCTGTTGCTTCCTTAATAAGCCCCATAATCTGTGAGTTCTGTGTGGCCACTGCAGTGAATTATCAAACCCAGTAGAGAGGTGGTGGGTGCTGTGGGAGGAACGGTTGGTGTCAGGGTTGGTGAAAGGGCTGGAGGGATGCACCATATCTGGCCTTGCAGGAATAGGCCTTGGGCTACTGATAGTGATTCTGTCTTCCTCTTGTGGAGTTAGAAGAGGTCAGAAGATGCAGACCCCTTGCCCCTTTGACACCTACTATTAGGTATGAGTCTTAGTGTACGAATTTTGTAATGCTGTGTAGCAGGTTTCAAATTATGATATATACTTACAAAAGGTAAGGTGGGAGGGGGATAGCCCCAGGTGGCAGGGAGCAGTGGCAGACAGGGCTGGCAGGAACAGGTAGGGGGTAGCCCAGGAAGTGAGTGGAGTGGTTGGAACAGCTAAGGGAGACAAACTTTTCTGTTGGTTCATCATACTGTGGTGGCTTGTGTGTTGCTGTGAGGCTGAAGGCTGAAGTAACATGAAAATCTTATAATTTTAAGTGAAAAAATGCAGGATTCAGAGTTGAATATAGAATATGATTGATTATATAAATAGATATAGATTATATCTCTATCTCCATATCTATCTATCTATCTATCTATCTATCTAAGGAGGCTTTGTGGCACAGTGGTTAAGTACTTGGCTGCTAACCAAAAAGTCAGCAATTCGAACCTAGCCTCTCTGCGGGAGAAAGATGTGGCACTCTGCTTCTGTAAACAGCCTTGGAAACCCTATTGGGCAGTTCTCCTGTGTCCTATAATATGGTCTCTATGAGTTTAAATCAACTTGGCAATAATGGTTTTATATGTGTGTGTGTGTGTGTGTGTATGTAAAAAACCAGAAACAACCAACACAAATGTTAATAAACATAGTATTTAAATAGGTGTAAAGGATTAGATGATCTGTTTTTTTCTTTTGATTTTACAAATTTTCTTCACTGAGTACTTTTAATGATGTAAAACTAATCTGAAAATTCCCAAATTATGTCATATTATTTTAGTAAACAATGACTGATAGAAATCTAAATTGTAATCAGTGTTAGAACTAATACCATCAGCACATTTGCCATTCACAACAATAATAAGACATACTGATCTAAGAATCTATTCCTTCCACTTATTATTAACCCATAAAACAGGGCTTCTTATTCTTTGTATTTTCACGGTTCCTCAAATATAGCAATATTGGCAAAATGGGGTGAGCCTATACCTTAAAAACATCCAACATCTCACTTTCCTTTTCCTTATCACAATTTGCTCCATTTATTCCTTAAGCCTCTGTGGCACAGAGGCCTGCAACTGTGATCTGGACTTACCGTGACCCTTTAACATGTTTATGGATAAAGTCCGCATGGAAACGTGGCACCAGAGGGTCCTTCTCCCCATGTATGATTAAAGTAGGACACTGAATGAGGGGCAGTAAGTGTCGACAGATATTACCTGAAAAATAGCACAACGAGTTTGCTTTAATGTAGCCATTCAATATGATAAAAAGAAGAAGGAATAGAGCTTGGGTACATCCTTGCCTCTCTGGATCCCCATGTTCAGGTCTGTAAAATCAGTCATCTGGATTAGATGGTGCCTAATATTCCTTCTGGGAGTTCCCAGGTGGCACAAATGTTTAATGTGCTCAGTTGCTTGCTAAAAGGTTGGAGGTTTGAGTCCATCCAGAGGCATTTCAGAAAAAAGACCTGGTGATGTGATTAAAACCAGTATTAGTGAATGTTCACGCTGTGTCAGGAACAAGTTAAACAATTTAATAATTGCTAAACATTTAACAGGTAAGGCAGGCTGGGGACAGCCCCCAGGCAGTAGGGAACAGTGGCAGACAGGGCTGGTGGCTGGAAAAGGTAAGGTGGGAGGGGGATAGCCCCAGGTGGCGGGGAGCAGTGGCAGACAGGGCTGGCAGGAACAGGTAGGGGGTAGCCCAGGAAGTGAGTGGAGTGGTTGGAACAGCTAAGGGAGACAAACTTTTCTGTTGGTTCATCATACTGTGGTGGCTTGTGTGTTGCTGTGAGGCTGAAGGCTGTGCCAGCAGGGATGCCCATGGTAGACCAGTTTCAGTGGAGCTTCCAGACTGAGAAAAACTCAGAAGAAGGAAGAGGCCATCCACTTCTCAAAGAACTGGCCAGTGAAAACCTTATGAATAGTGGTGAAACACTGTCTGATATATTACTGGACAACTTTATGAATAAACCTGAAACATTGTCCGATACAGTGTCAGAAGATGAGCCTCTCAGTTTGGAAGGCACTCAGAATATGACTGGGAAGCAGCTGCTTCATCAGAGTAGAGCCTACCTTAATGATGTAGATAGAATAAAGCTACTGGGACCTCCATTTGCTGATGTGGCTGGCACATCTCAAGATTAGAAGAAATAGCTGCAAACATCCATTGATAATCCGAACCTGGAATGTATGAAGTATGAATCTAGGAAAATTGGAAGTTGTCCAAAATGAAATGGAATGCATAAAGATTGATTTTCTAGGCATTAGTGAGTGAAATGGACTGGTTTTGGCCATTCTGAATCAGACAACCATATGATCTACTATGCTGGAAATGACAAATTGAAGATGAATGGTGTGGCATTCATCATCACAAAGAATGTTTCAAGATCTATCCTGAAGTACTACCCTGTCAGTGATAAGATAAAATCCATATGCCTTCAAGGAAAGCCAGTTAATGTTACTATTATTCAAATTTACGTACCAACCATCAAAGCCCAAAATGAGGAAACTGAAGATTTTTACCAGCTTCTGCATTTGACCAAAACATGCATTCAGGAAATTCTGAAACTGCATTCTGAAATTGACCAAACATGCAGTCAAGATGTGCTGATTATCACTGGTGACTGGAATGCAAAAGTTGGAAACAAAGAAGAATCACCAGTAGTTGGAAAATTTGGCCTTGGAGACAGAAATAATGCTGGAGATCATATGATAGAATTTTGCAAGACCAATGACTTAATTCGTTACAAATACCTTTTTTCCAACAACACAAATGGTGGCTGTACATGTGGACTTCGCCAAACAGAGTGCACAGCAATCACACTGACTACATCTGTGGCATGAGGCAATGGAGAGGCTCAGTATCTTCAGCCAAAGCAAGGCCAGGAGCTGATTGTGGAAGAGATCATCAACTGCTCATTTGCAAGTTGAAGTTGAAGTTGAAGTTGAAGACAATTAAAACAAGTCCATGAGAGCCAAAATATGACCTTGATTATTGTTGTTGTTGTTATGTTCCGTCAAGTCGGCCCCGACTCATAGCGACCCCTCCTTGGGTTTCCAAGGCAGTATCATAAGTAGGACCTTGATTATATCCCTCCTGAATTTAGAGACCATTTAAAGAACAGATTTGATGCACTGAACACCAATGACCAAAAACCAGAAGAATTGTGGGATGACATCAAGAACATCATCCATGAGGAAAGCAAAAGGTCATTAAAAAGACAGGAAAGGAAGAAAAGACCAAAATGGATGTCAGAATAGACTTTGAAACTTGCCTTTGAACGGAGAGTTGTTGTTGTTATTTGCCATCGAGTCGGGCCCGACTCATAGCGACCCCTCCTTGGGTTTCCGAGGCAGTATCACTACGGAAGTAGGATTGCCCAACCTTCCTTCCGAGGAGTGGCTGGTGGGTTTGAACCGCCAGCCTTCTGGTTAGCAGTCAAGTGCCTTAGGCACTATGCTACCAGAGCTCCTTGAATGGAGAGTAGCTAAAGCAAATGGAAGAAATGACAAGATAACAGAGCTGAACAGAAGATTTCAAAGAGCAGCTCGAGCAGACAAAACCAATTACTATAATGAAATGTGCAAAGATGTGGAGTGTGAAAACCAAAAGGGAAGAACATGCTTGGCATTTCTCAAGCTGAAAGAACTGAAGAAGAAATTTAAGCCTTGAATTGCAATATCAAAAGATTCCATGGCGAATATATTGAATGATGCAGGAAACATCAAAAGAAGATGGAAGGAATACACAGAGTCATTGTACCAAAAAAAAATTGGTTGCTGTTCATCCATTTCAGGAGGTGGCATATGACCAAGAATCAATGGTATTGAAGGAAGAAGTCGAAGCTGCACTGAGGGAAAACTGGCAAAAAACAAGGCTCCAGGAATTGACAGGGTAGCCACTGAGATGTTTCAACAAATGGATGCCGCATTAGAGGCACTCACTTGGCTATGCCAAGAGATCTGGAAAACAACTATCTGGCTAACTGATTGGAAAAGATCCATATTTGTACCCATTCCAAAGAAAGGGGATCCCACAGAATGTGGAAATTATCAAACAACATCATTAATATCACACACAAGTAAAATCTTACTGAAGATAATTCAAAAACAGTTATGGCATATATTGACAGAGAACTTCCAGAAATGCAAGCTGGATTCAGAAGAGGACGTGGAATGAGGGATATCACTGCTGATGTCAGATGGATCTTGACTCAAAGCAAAGAATATCAGGAAGATTTTTACTTATGTTTTATTGACTATGCAAAGGCATTCAACTGTGTGGATCACAACAAATTATGGATAACATTGAGAAGAATGGGAATTCCAGAACACTTAATTGTGCTCATGAGGAACTTGTACATAGACCAGGAGGCTGTCATTCAAACAGAACAAGGGGACACTGCATGGTTTAAAATCAAGAAGGGAATGCGTTAAGGTTGTATCCTTTCACCATACTTATTCAAATTGTACACTGAACAAATAATCCAAGAAGCTGGACTATATAAAGAAGAACGTGGCCTCAGGATTGGAGGAAGACTCATTAACAACCTGCATTATGCAGATGACACAATTTTGCTTGCTGAAAGTGAAGATGACTTGAAGCACTTACTGATGAAGATTAAAGACTACAATCTGCAGTATGGATTACACCTCAATATAAAAAAAACAAAAATCCTCACAACAGGACCAATAAGCAGCATCATGATAAATGGAGAAAATATTGAAGTTGTCAAAGACTTCATATTACTTGGTTTTACAATCATCACCAATGGTAGTAGCAGTCAAGATATCAGATGTTGTACAGCATTGAGCAAATCTGCTGCAAAGGACCTCTTTCAAGTGCTGAGGAGCAAGGATGTTTCCTTGAAGACTAAGATGTGCTTGACACAAGCCATGGTATTTGCAATCACCTCATATGCATGTGAGAGCTGGACAATGAAAAAGGAAGACTGCTGCTGGAATGCTCCTTGGAGTTGAGAATTGCCAGACTTCATCTCACCTACTTTGGTCATGTTGTAAGAAGGGATCATTCCCTGGAGAAGGATATCATGCTTGGCAAAGTGGAAGGACAACAAAAAAGGGGAAGGCCCTCAACAAGATGGATTGAAACAGTGGCTGAAACAATAGGCTCAGATATAGCAAAGATCGTGGGGCTAGCACAGGACCGGGCAGTGTTGTGTTCTGCTGTTCATGAGGTCACTATGAGTCAGAGATGACTTGATGGCACCTAACAACAGCAAATATTTATAGTGATTACATGTTCTAACTAATTTTAGTATATATGGTTATTTGTAAATTAAGTACTTTCATAATAATAGTAATAATTATAATCTTTTATTAAGCACTTACCTTGTACTTGGTACTGTGCCAAAGCTTAACATATATTATCTCATTTAATTCTCACAACAACTTTATGAGATAGGTATTTTTATCTTCAGTTTATAGATATGGAAACTGAGCCTTTGCGAAGCTAAATAATCTGCCCAAATCTATTCTAACAATAAGCAAGTGATCAAGCCAGAGTTCAAACCCAGGTTTGTTCAACTCCAAAGCTGTGCAATCAATCACTATGCTATAATGATCATCCATGAACTTGAGGACACACTGATGAGAACAATGGCTCCTGTTACATTAACTAGTACAAAAGAGAGTTCAGTAATTTACTAGCTGCTCCACAGGAGAAAGATGAGGCAGTCTGCTTCTGGAAAGATTGTTGTTGTTGTTGTTGTTGTTATATGCCGTAAGAGTTGGCCCTGACTCATAGCGACCCCTCCTTGGGTTTCCGAGGCAGTATCACTATGGAAGTAGGATTGCCCAACCTTCTTTCTGAGGAGTGGCTGGTGGGTTTGAACCGCCAGCCTTCTGGAAAGATTACAACCTTGGAAACCCTTTTGGGCAGTTCTACTCTGTCCTATAGGGTCTCTATGAGTGAAATTGACTTGAAGACAATGGGGGTAGTTTTAGATCCTCAATATCATGACTTACTTTTGAACTGCTCTGCTCTACCTTTGAGTCTTCCTGTGTTTTTACAGCTCTTTTCAATAAACCATCAAAGTTTACAGTTAACAAATTTGTCTTCTTTAATGGAGTACTGTCTTAGACATAAGCAGCCCTGGTGGAACAGTGGTTAAGTGTTCAGTTGCTAACCCAAAGGCAGTTCGAATCCACCAGCCACTCCACAGGAGAAAGATGTGGCAGTCTGCTTCCATAAAGATTTACAGCCTTGAAAACCCTATGGGGCAGTTCTACTCTGACCTATAGGGTTGCTACGAGTAGGAATTGACTTGACAGCAGTGGATGCTCTTCAACATTGTCTTATGGAACTTTTAGTTTAAGAGCTGAGGGAAACACATTTCAAGAATCTGTTTCTATGGGTTGAAACTCTATTTAACAGGATCATTACAAAGCACATATTTGCTATTCTGAAAACAAAAATGAATAACATATACAAATGTCCTTTGTGTTATCAAAGTTTTGACAAATGACTCATTCTGAAAATCATTACCTAATAGATTAAACTGGTCCTTCAACTACAGCCATTTTAAAACTGAATATCCTCCAACATTAGATTTTAGCTTTTCTATCCTTTCAGCAATTAAATACAAGAAAAATGAAAGATTACAAATGTAAATAAAACCACCAAACCAAACCCATTGCCACTGAGTCAATTCCAACTCAGTGACCCCCATTGGGCTTCTAAGGCTGTAAATCTTTACAGAAGTAGACTGCATCATCTTCCTCCAATGGAGCAGCTGGTGGGTTTGCACCACCAACCTTCTAGTCAGCAGCCAAATATCTTACCCACTACACCATAATTGTTGTTGTTATGTGCTGTCGAGTCAGACCTGACTCATACCGACCCCTTCTTGGGTTTCCAAGGCGGTATCACTATATAAGTAGATTGCCCAACCTTCCTTCCAAGGAGTGGCTGGTGGGTTTGAACTACCGGCCTTCTGGTTAGCAGTCAAGTGCCTTAGGCACTACACTACCAGAGCTCCGTAATAACAGTGTTACATAAAAATAAACTTTAATTCAGAATTTGTCTTAGAAATTTCAATTCTTATTGTAATTGAAATTGAATTTCAATTATTACTTGTTAATTTTTCAAATTAAAAAAAAAACACCTCTTTTTTTTAACCATCTGCTTATGGTTAAGTTCCTATAACTTAGTCTGAAGATGGGAAAAGAACAGAGTACTCTCATCCTCATACTAAAGATCATGAGGGGCTAAAGATTATGACCAAAAGTTCCTCCTTTTTGTCCTAGTAACAGAGATAGTAGTGCAACAAGGAGAAAACATGGTATATAAGGAGGCTTGTTTGTTTCCTAATTACCCATTCCAAAATTAGAAAATATCTGAGACTTCTGGAAATTAGTTTGTCACCATATACACACACAAAGAATTGGAAGAAAAAGACAACAATCTGCTATTAAAGAGAAAACTGTATGAACCTTTATATATACAGCTCTGTCTCTAGTTTAAGGCACATTTCTTATACAATAATGTACTGTGTACAATACTAGTATTCTGTTTTCACACATCAGTGTGTAAAGATAATCAGTGAATTCATCATCACTGAGGATTCTGGAATTATCAGGATAGAAATTCAGGTGTCTTTTTTTCACATTTTCTAATAAGCCAAGAAACAGTTCATGCAACCTACCGTCAGGCAGATATTTGAATTGAAGAATGCCATCCACCCACTTTTCACAAGTTTGAGCAAAGTAGTCGTACCCATATAGGACTTCTAGAGGCTTTCTTGTTCTTTCATTCCATTTAGAAACATCTCGAATCCCTGGAGAACAAAAGTGTAGACAATGGTAAGTGTCTCATATTAAGGTACTATTTTCATACATTCCACTTTGTCCCTCACAGAGCCTTGATATTTTCTCTCTGCTGGAATGCTCCCCTGATGCCCATATGGCTTATTTCTTACTACATCCAGATTTCTGCTCAAATACCACAGAGGTCTTCCATGCCCACCATCCCTACAAGAGCATCCCTAAATTACACCACCCTCCACCCACCTACTCTGCTTTACACTTAGCATGCCCTCATTGTGTTCCCAGTACCTGGGGCACATTCTGCCACCCCCACATCATAAGCTCCATAAGCTCCATAAGCTCCATAAAGCTCTGCTTTGTCCACCCCCAGGGCCTAGACCAATAGCTGGCATAAAATAGGCCCCAAGTAAATACATAGCAGGTGAATGATGTGATGTTCACTGAATGCTTTCTGCTAAAGGTATAAAATAAAACATTCCCCCGACTAGGTTCTCCTGAGTAAGAGTGACAATATTTATAAGAATATTTTTTTCCCTGCATTGGTTTATGTGTGTTGAGAAAAGCACCTAATATTACTAACTTCAAACTATATTGCAGATGATTCACTATTAGGATAAATAACAATAACTAAAAACTATCTTTTTTTTTAATTTATTTTGTTGTTGAGACTACACATAACAAAACATACACCAATTCAACTGTTTCTACATGTACAATTCATTGCCATTGATTATATTCTTCGAGCCATGCAACCATTCCCACCCTCCTTTTCTGAGTTGTTCCTCCCTCATTAACATAAACTCACTGCCCCCTAAGGTTCCTATCCTTTCAATTGCTGTTGTTACTTTGATTCCATATAGATAGTTTTTAAAAGAGAATATTGCTCAGGGCAGACAGTATTATTATTATTATTATTATTATTTGCTAGTTTAGCAAAATTACTGTTTGGTTTTAAGAAAACTTTGGGAGATATTTTTGGTTTAAGGTTTAAAAACTATCTCAGGGCAATCAATAGTTTTAGGGATCCATCCAACCCCATGGCTCCAGAAGGTCTGAAGTTCATGAGAACTTGAAATTCTGTATTACTCCCCTTTTGATCAAGATTCTTCTACAGTATCTTTGATCAAAAGGTCCAGTAATGATATCAGGGCACCATTCTGTTCTTCTGGTCTCACACCAAAGGAAGCAATTGCTTATGGAGGCAATTACCCACACGTTCTATATCCTCTACCCATTCTCGACTCTTCTTCTTCCTCTGTTGGTCCACGTGATTAGAGACCAATTGTTGTGCCTTGGATGGCTGCCTGCAAGCTTTTAAGACCCCAAACCCTACCCAAAAAAACTAGGAGGTAGAACAGAAGCACTAAACATGTTATTAGGCCAATTAAGTGGGATGTCCCATTAAACCATGACCTGAAACCAAGGAACTAAATCCTGTGAGGTAAAAATCACCTTTAAAGTAAGTGAATTTCCTAGCCCAATCTTTCCCTTATTTCTGTAAACACACTGTGATAACTTAAAGTTTAAACGAAATTAATTTTAATTTGCTGGGTGGCACAGATGTTTTTCTCTCAGCTCCTAACCGAAAGCATTGGCAGTTTGAATCCTCCCAGCAGCACCACAGAAGAAAGGCCTAGATAGCTCCTTCCACAAAGATTATAGCCAAAAACACCCTATGCAACAGTTCTACTCTGTAGCATATGGGGTTACCATGAGTTGGAACTGATTTGACAGCAACAAGTTTGGTTTGGTTGGTTATTCTTGGTTCTGTACTGGGCTTATGGGTGTCATAATCTATACATGTTTCATATATCAATTATTATACAGTATAATACATACATATGCCAAACCAAACCAAACTCACTTCCCTCAAGTCAGCCCTGACTCATAGCAACCCCTCCTTGGCTTTCCGAGGTGGTACTGCTACGGAAGTAGATTGCCCAATCGTTATTATTAAATTAATTAATTAAAAAACTTGATTAGGGAAAAAGTCCCCTGTGATGTGAAGACCAAGACATTTTAAGAACCAAGTTGGCAAATGTTCAGCATGAAGATATTTTCCTTGCTAACGTGTGAAGTCCTCTTCTGGGAACAGTAAGAAACCCCTAAAATAAACTCAGTAAAAGCAGGCATTTGGAGCCATCTATGGGAATGTAAAAGGAGCTCTGTTGGCGTAATGCCTAAGGCATTTGATTGATAATCAAATCAGAAGGAAGATGGGGCAATTTACTTCTGTAAAGATTTACCACCTCAGAAACCCAATGGGGGTTGCTGTGCGTCAGAAATTGAGTCAATGGCAGTGAGATGAGAATGCAAAATCTTAGGCAAGGCTCTAGATTTATAGGAACAGGGACAGAGAAGTCCAGCTATGGCTGAGGTAAGCCAGATGTTCACATTGTGGTTAAGAACACAGGCTTGGCATATCTGTATGTTCTTTAAGAATGACCAGGTATATAGTAGAGCTGACAAAGGACAAGATTGTGGTGACTTCTTAGCCACAGCCAGCTACCCAGAGGGAGTGAGTAGTCAGACCTATGGGCTTGGGACCATGGTCGCAGAGGACATCAAGCACAATTGGCATAACATGCTACACAAAAACATTGTTCTATATGCTACTTTGGTGAGTAGTGCCTGGGATCTTAAAAGCTTGCAAGCAGCCATTTGGTGCAATGATGGGTCTCTCCTCATCCACAGCAAACAAAAATGAAGAAAACCAAAGACGTATGGAAACAATTAGTCCATGGGACAGATAGACCATGTGATCCTCAGCCTATATGACCATGAGACCAGAAGAACTAGATGGTGCCTAGCTACCACTGTCAACTACCCAGAGGGGGACTGGTGGAAGAGATCCTGGATAGAGTGGGAGAACAATGTGCAACAAAACCCAAAATCATAAAAAAAAAGACCAGCTTTGCTGGTCTGATAGAACCTGGTGAGACTCCCGAGACTATGGCTCCTGGCTACCCTTCAGGTCTGGAATTGAACTCACTCCTGTGGCTTCCAGCCAAATAACAGGCATATGGGCTGAACATTTACATCTGGTAGATACAGTACTTGGAGCAATCAATCATGGGAGAATAGAAGGGCAGTGTTTGCACAGGGAGACAGCTCGGGGAGGGGTGGGAGTGCATGGGAGGGAAAGACACAGGGAAGAGGTAACTATGGGGAGGAAGTGGGAAGAGAGCTGTTATATTGTGGGAAATTGCAGTCAATGTCATGAGACAAAATGTATATGAACTGCTGTATGGAAAATGAATTTGCTCTGTAAACTATCACCCAAATCACAATAAATATTTTTTTTAAAAAAAGAACACAGACTTGGAATTCAGACTGCCTGGGTTTAAGCCCAGCTCCTGTTCTTATTACTGGCTCTGTGACACTGAACAAGTTACTTAAACTTTCTGTGCTGGTTTTTTCATCTGAAAATGAAATTATAATCATATTCTAGGGTTAAGAATAAATAAGTAGTTAATGCATGAAATGTGCTAACAACCCTGTGTGGCATATAACAAGCACTCAAAAATATTACATATATTTACTTCTATTGCTGTATTTCAAGAGGAAGCCATTTTACCCTAAAACATAATTCCTACTAAAGAATAAGTAACAATTATGTTAAAAGTTAAATTCCCTAAATAACCATTTGAATCAAATTGCTAATCCTGTAAAAACAACAAAGGTGTATCTCAAGAGAAACTTTTGAGCATACAATTTGTGTTAATCACTGGAATCTAGTGGAGAAAACTCATTCACTCATCATTAATTAATGAGCTAATCAAGTAAACATGACCTGAGCCTGTTGTGTTACTCTGAGCAGATACAAACTTGAATGAGACATGGTCTCTGCCCTCAAGGCCCTCTCAGCACAAAGTAGAATGGCTTACTCTGCCCAAGACAGATGCTCTTCCTTTGAACTAGGTAAGAAAATGAAGAGGAGGAGGAGGAAAGATTAGGACTGGTAACACTGATAGTTAAGGTTATGTGTCAACTTGGCTGAGCCAGGTTTTGAGTGGCTGGGCAGCTGGATGTAGTTACTTTCCATGAGAAGATTGGTAATCAACTCCATGGTGGAATGTACTGGAGCACCTAAGTAGCTGCCTTAGGGATATTGTCTGCTTCTAGTGCATAAGGAGAAGTTTTGAGAAAGGTCTCAGCAGCTTTTTGGCACTCTTGGACCCTATAAGTAGCTGAGCCTTCATTTAGCAGCCTGCCATGTTTCTTGCTGATCTTGACTGTCTCTGGCCTTGAACTAGTGGCCTGCCAAGTTGTTTGGTAGTATTGGGGCTGTGCCATTTATTTGTTGACTTTGGGCTTGTCAGCCTTAACAGCCAGCAACTGCCTGAGTGAAGAGACACCTCTAGCTCCAGTGGGCCAGGAGCAAGAGGCAGAGCTAAAGGTTGAAGGGCCTTGATCAAGCCTCTAAAGCTTGGCACTTTGAACTTGGACTTCTACCCTCCAAAACTGTAAAAGAATAACTCCTGTTTTTTCAAGCCACCCATCTATGGTATTTTCTGTTAGAGCAGCACTAGAGAACCAAAACACTAACTCAGATTCATCATATAATAGACTCATAGTTCTTGGCCAAACAGAAAGACTGGTAAAGAGCTAAAAACATTACCATTCAGTAGCTTATTTAAGTCATGTGAAATACACAGTTGAAAAAGACTAGACTTGTGATATTCTAGCGCAGGAGTCCCCAAGCTTTTTCTATAAAGTGTGAGATAGAAAATACTTTAAGCTTTGTAGGGCAAGAGGCAAAATACAGTGAGGGACACTCCTACCCTGCCTAGCCCTAATTCTCTAGGGTGGACTGTCTGAGACTGCTGTCCCCTAGAAATATACTCAGGACAAAAAGCCACTAGCATTAAAAGGAAGGGACCTAGTGTGATGGGGCAGGTTAGGAGTATGTGGTCACCACCATCAGTTTCGCTCTCTACCCCAGTGACACTCAGTTCCTGGTGCACCTAAATATCTCTTCCCAGATAGCCTGAATATTTCATTTGAGCAGCTGGCTGGAGGTGAAGTGACTCAATGGGTTGCCAGCCCCAAGACAAATTCTATGACTAGGTGGCAGTGGCCAATAGATTCCAATGTGCAAGTGGCCACCAGTGCAGGCCCTGGGCACAGCCACCCAGCAAGGCACAGCCACCCACAAGGAATTAGCACTGGGAGTGGAGGGGAAAACGGGGGCAAAGAGGGCACCCTGGCTTGGTCTCAGGGGTTGACAGCGCTAGTCCATTAGATCGATACCCAGACCTTATAAAAACAGGTGGCGGGCTGGATTTGGCATGTAGGCTATAGTTTGCTGACTCTTCTCCTACTGTCTTTAAAAGCTTCAAAGATAAGCTTAAAGGACAAATTTAAGAAAGTGCAAGAACAGAAATTCTTTGAATCAAAATGTAAGGTTTCATGTTGGAATACCATATTCTCATTTACAATGTCACATTACAATAAATGATGTTATTAACAACAACTCCCATCAGCTGCCTCTTCCTTCAAGTTCACTATCAGTAGAAATGTAAATACTGATTTTACTTAGCTTTTTCCTGAGTCATAAAAGTTTCACTTCTAGAAATAGAATGCTTTAAAGCACAGACAGGTTAAACTGCATTACTTTTCCAAGAATCCATCATTCTTCTCCCAGTAGAGCTGAGAACTAAAAGCAAAAGAGATGTGACCTGTCATATCTTAATTAGGAGATGTGAAGGGAGAGAAAAGGGAAGGATTCTGGTTGTTGGACCATGTCCAGTTAGGACCTACCAAGGTAACTCATTTCATCCTCATTGGTGACATAGGCATTGGCCCCCCAGATCACCATCTTGTTGATGTAAGATGGATATTTTGCAGCAGCAATGAGCGCTGTTATCCCACCATCGCTCCATCCCAGCAGAGAGATCTTCGGAAACTTCAGTGTCTGTGACAAACACAACAATGTACACAAAGGAAAATCCTAGAGTCTGACATTTGATGACATAATCACAATTAGTTTTGGTGTAAAGATGTGTCATAAAACCCTGAATATATAGTATTATATTATTTTGGACTATGAAAGAACTACATCTTCTGATTGAACAATAAAATCTCCAGGAATTAGAAATAATGGTAAGCAGGTATACTTGGATAAGACTAACACAATGTGTACATGTATGTACATATTTGTGCAAAAATTTGAGAACAATCTAGCAGGATGAAAACACATTATTATGTAGATTAAAGAGGGGGATTTGAGATTTTCTGGAGGAAAGAAAATAACTACATCTGGTGACGCCACTCATCACAACTGTAAGAAGCACTGGCTAGAGATAGGCTGGAAGAAAATGGCCTCACAAGGGGGTCATGTTAGTCCTCAGGTGAATCAACCAGGGTCTGGAAAATATAGGTGGCAGGGAAAATAAACAAGGACGAAATCTGAGAGATGCTGCCTAAAAGTAAAATCAGAATGAATGTGAAAATTAACAGTAAAGAATTAAGAAATATTCGTCCAAGATATTTGCTGATGAAGAGTATAGATTGGCATAACTACTGTGAATAATAATTTGGCATTATCTTATAAAAACATTTGCATCTCCTAAACCTAGCAAAGGAGCTCTGGTAGCCTAAGACACTTGACTGCTAACCAGAAAGCTGGCGGTTCAAACCCATCAGCCACTCCTCGGAAGGAAGGTTGGGCAATCTACTTCTGTAGTGATGCTGCCTCGGCAACACAAGGAGGGGTCACTATGAGTCAGGGTCGACTCGATGGCATATAACAACAAACAACAACAACAAAATCTAGCAAGTTGTCTCTTAAATCACATGTATACCAGGAGATATATCCAGGATGTCCACAACAGCATTGTTTATAATAGCAAACAAATGGAAACAGCTAAAACATCTATGGACAAGAATGTTCACTGTGCTGCTGTTAATAAACACAACACAACAAAACGAACAAAAAACACTTTAAAACAAAGTTAATTTTTACCCTTAGGAATAGGTGAATATGAAATAAGACACTGTAGTACATCCATGCAATGGAACACTCCAAAAACCAAATCAAACTCATTGCCACTGGGTTCCAAAGCTGTAAATCTTTACTGAAGCAGACTGCCTCATCTTTCTTCCACAGAGCAGCTGGTGGGTTCAAACCACCAACTGTTTGGTTAGCAGCCAAATGCCTTATTCACTATACCACCAGAGCTCCTTAATGGAACACTAGGCACCCATTATGAGACTGATGTAAATCTACATTTATTTACCTGGAAGTATCTTCCTGAAAGACTGTTCAATGAAAATGTTGTTGTTGTTAAGTGCCGTCGAGTCGTTTCCGACTCATAGCGACCCCATGCACAGCAGAACGAAACACTGCCCGATCCT
>NW_006921614.1:12748305-12760591 GCF_000298275.1 Orycteropus afer afer
TTCTTCCATTTGCTTTAGTGATTCTCCGCTCAAGGGCAAGGTTCAGAGTCTCTTCTGTCATCCACTTTGGTCTTCTCTTCTTTTCTTGTCTTTTCAGTGATCTCTTGCTTTCTTCATGGATAATGAAAATAGCAAGATGGAAAACATTATGCATAGTATGATGCCATCTATACAAAACTCTGTATTTATAAATGTATGAGACTAGCCTGGAAGGCACAGCCTCAAAGTCTTGGTAGTGGTGTCACTATAGACTACAGGAGTAATGGAAATTTCTGCTTTCTTCTTTATATCTATTTGAACTCTTTGGATTTTCTACAGGAAGCACATGGTATTATCTTTGCAGAAAATGAGAACAGTGAAAACTAAACAAAATACATGAAGACAGGCCAGCCAGCCTCCCACCCCCAACCCTTTTCCTAAGACTTACCTTCATCAAATCAATAGCATCTTTTGCATCCCTTTCAAAAAAATCCAGTGGAAAATCTCGATTTGGGGGTCTAGAATGTCCATACCCTCGAGGATCCCAGCAGACTACTGTGAAGCGCTTCTTATTCAGGTACTTAAGCTGCGGTCCAAAATCAGTCTCTCCACTTCCTAAAAACAACCCATGAATGCTTTAATTACTTCAAACATAATACAATGAAAACAGAAACAATAACATTCTTCAAACTAACTAGTTTCTAGTCTAAGTCAGTCCTCAAAACGTCACTAGGAAAGCAGCTTTGCCAAGCTTAAACCCATCTGGGAGTCAGGCTTCTTCCTTCCCTGGCCTCCCGTCTCCACCTAGTGACCATTTTGAGGACAGAGGCCTGATCCAATACCTCTTCATCTTAATCTTGTGTTTGGTTTGTTTTTAAGAATGAACAAAATTGTATAGGAATAGACTTACAGATATGACACATTCCTAGGTTATTTTTCCTTCTCTCTTTCTTTTTAAATGACTGTTACAACTGAGAGATAGTTCAGTAATATATGCAGACAAATTTAGGAGATTTGATCTAGTCATACAAAGAAGAATTCTAAAATTCCAAATGTGTTTTATTAGGCCAATGTGAACAGTCCTGAAGTTTTATTTCCTGGCTACAATTAGCAACCAGAAAACTAAACTAAAACACTAACATGGGGGAGGCAAGATGTCGGACTGGTTTGTTTCATGAAAACAGTACAATAATAGCATATACCGAACCAAACTAAAACCAAACTCACTGCCGTTGAGTTGGATCTGACTCATAGTGACCTCTCCTTGGGTTTCTGAGGCAGTATCACTACAGAAGTAGATTGCCCAACCAGGTGGCACTATATTCTTGAGCCTCTGCTGGGCTTTCCCAGTCACCCACAGTTGTAGTCACTGTGTGCAGCCCAAGGCTCTAGGGCTGTGGTGTTCTCATATCCACTGTGCTCTGTTGGGACAACCAGATCTTAGAGGACCCAGATCTAGGGGCAAGTAAACACTGTATTCTTAAAATGCATTCAATTTCAGAGAATTCATAACTTGGGCCACACCTTGCCTGATAAACTAGCTACATCAGAAAATGTCTGATAGAAGATCATTTAACATCTCCAAAGTTCATCATTCCTCCTGGCAAGATACACCTTTCCAAAGATCAGGTAACTTATTCAGAAAACCAAAGCCAAAATCAAGTAAGTGGATTTCAAGTCCATGTGTGTACTGCTCTGACCTATGTTGTGGCTTCTCCTGTGGTCCCTGAGCCAGAGGGACTGTCACAGCAGCTCTTATCCTGCCTGCCCCAGGGATCTGGAACACCCTGGAGGAGAGGCAGTGGTGAGAGGTAGAAAAAGGAACAGTTCAACTCAAGCCCAATTTCAGAAACTGTAAGGGGAGGCACTTGCTTTTTGGAACATATGTATACATCTGAAGACCAGGAATACCTGTGCCAGAATGCTAAAAACTAAAGACATGCTAAGGGATTATACGTAGCTAGTCACCTGAAAAGGAAACACAAGCACCAGCACTGGCTGTCTGCAGGAGGGGACCTGGGTGCTGGAGGCAGGGTCCAAGAGAGAGAAGCTTACTGTTACACTGTTTGAATTTTGAATCATATTAATATTTTACATAAACAAAAATTAAATTAAAAACTTATTATTTATTTAAGGAGCTCTGGTGCGCTGTGTTTAAGGCATTGGGCTGCTAACCAAAAGGTTCGAAGTTCAAACCTACCAGCCGCTCCGGGGGAAAAGACAAGGCAGTCTGCTTCCACAAAGATTTACAGCCTTGGAGCCTAATGAGACTCACAGTGAGTGGGAATTGACTAAATGGCAGCGGGTTTTTTTTTTTTTTTTTTTTTTTTGTATTATTTATCTATTAATTACACTTGGCTAATGATTAGAATCCCACCAGCCACTCCTCAGAAGAAAGATGGGGCAATCTACTTCCATAGTGATAGTGCCTTGGAAACCCAAGGAGGGGTTGCTGAGTCGGGTCCAACTCGATGGCACATAACAACAACAATGATTAGAATACTGAAACAATGGGAATCTAAGCTGGTAAATTATTCTTTTTTGGGGGGAGCAGATAACTTTAGTACTACTTCAGCCATTACAATAAATGCTCCCCTTCATTATATTATGTAACAGCTTAAAAAAAAAGTTACTGAACAATATCTAGGAAAAGATGCCTCTATTGAGCTAGGAAGATGCAAGAGTAAACTAAAACCCCAATGAAAACCCCAATCAGAGGAGACTCAATCAAGTGAAACCATCAATTCATTGGAAATTTTTAGCACTTTAGGAGACTGAAGCAAATCATAAGGAAAAAAGTACATACCGAGATTACTTAATTAAATTGAACATACAACAACCATACTAAAACCTTTAAAACCAAAGTTGGGATGTCCTGAGATCACTGGAAAGCTTTACCCTGATCTTGCTATATTTAAAGTACTGTCTGTAAGAAGAGACTATGATCCAGCTGGCTTTACTAAGCCCTACATTTCACCCATGAAGAAAGCAAAAGGTCATTAAAAAGACAGAAAAGGAAGAAAAGACCAAAATGGTTCTCAGAAGAAGATTCTGAAACTTGCCCTTGAATGGAGAGTAGCTAAAGGAAATGGAAGAAATGACAAGATAAAAGAGCTAAACAGAAGATTTCAAAGAGCAGCTTGAGAAGACAAAGTCAATTATTATAATAAAATATGCAAAGACCTGGAGTTAGAAAACCAAAAGGGAAGAACATTTCTCAAGCTGAAAAACTGAGGAAAAAATTCAAGCTTCGAGTTGCAATATTGAAAGATTCTATGGGCAAAATATTCAATGATGTAGGAAATATCAAAAGAAGATGGAAGGAATACAGAGTCACTGTACCAAAAAGAACTGGTTGCTGTTCATCCATTTCAGGAGGTGGTATATGATCAAGAAGCAATGGTACTGAAAGAAGAAGTCGAAGCTGCACTGCAGGATTGTTGAAGAACAAGGCTCCAGGAATTGACAGAATGCCCATTGAAATGTTTCAACAAATGGATGCTGTGCTGGAGGCACTTACTTGTATATGCCAAGAAATTTGGAAGACAGTTACCTGGCCAACTGACTGGAAAAGATCCATATTTGTACCCATTCCAAAGAAAGATGATGCCACAGAACGTGGAAATTATTGAACAATATCATATGCAAGTAAAATCTTGCTGAAAAGAAATAAAAAACAGTTGCAGCAGTATATTGACAGAGAACTTCCAGAAATGCAAGCTGGATTCAGAAGAGGACATGGAATGAGGGATATCAATGCTGATATCTGATGGATCTTGACTGAAAGCAAAGAATACCAGAAAGATGTTTACTTACGTTTTATTGACCATGAAAAAGCAGTTGATTGTGTGGATCATAATAAATTATAGGTAACACTGAGAAGAATGGGAATTCCAGAACACTTATTTGTGCTCACGAGGAACCTGTGCATACACCAGGAGGGTGTCGTTCCAGCAGAACAAGGCTATACTGCATGATTTAAAATCAAGAAGAGGGAGTGTGTTAGGGTTGTATCCTTTCACCATACTTATTCAATTTGTATGCTGAGCAAATAATCCGAGAAGATGGATTATATGAAGAAGTACATGGCATCAGGTTTAGAGGAAGACTCATTAACAACCTGCGATATGCAGATGACACAACTTTGCTTGCTGAAAGTAAGGATGACTTGAAGCACTTATTGGTAAAGATTGAAGACTACAGTCCACAGTATGGATTACATCTCAACATAAAGAAAACAAATATCCTCACAACTGGACCAATAATCAGCATCATAATAAACACAGAAAAGATTAAAGTTGTCAAAGATTTCATATTACTTGGTTCCACAATCAACACCAATGGAAGCAGCAGTCAAGGCATCAGACAATGTATTGCACTGGGCAAATCTGCTGGAAAAGACCTCTTTAAAGTGCTGACGAGCAAAGATGTCTCTTTGAGGACTAATGTATGTGCCTAACTGAAGCCACAGTATTTTCAATTGCCTCATATGCATGTGAGAGCTGGACAATGAATAAGGAAGGACCGAAGAAGAGTTGATGCTTTTGAGTTGTGTTGGCGAAGAATACTGAATGATCCATGGACTGCCAAAAGAACTAACAAATCTGTCCTGGAAAAAGTGCAGCTGGAATGCTCCTTGGAAGCAAGAATGGCCTGACTTCATCTCACCTACTTTGGTCATGTTTTAAGAAGTGACCATTCCTTGGAGAAGGATATCATGCTTGGTAAAGTGGAGGGTCAATGAAAAAGAGGGAGGCCCTCAATGAGATGGACTGACACAGAGGCTGCAACGACAGGCTCAGGTATAGCAGGGATTGTGAGGATGGTACAGGACTGGGCAGTATTTCTTTCTGTTGTACATAGGGTCACCAGGCATCAGAGCTGACTCAACAGCACCTAACAACAACAACACACCAAGAGAGAATAATATGCTAATCTAATTTTGATTTATAAACAAGATTTAAGCTAACTTTTATTCTTAACTCTGATTTTAATTAAACATATAATCAACCACAAGTAAGTGATCTATTTATTCTGGTTTTAGCAAAGTCCCACATCCTAGAAACCCTGTCCCACCCACCTTCTTCCTTTATCCACCCCATCTTCCCATACCCCTCACCCTGGCCCTTGTCACTCCCCAAACTGTAGGCAATTGTAGCTTCACTGCATTACCTGGGAAAAACTAGGTACTTAAAAGAAAAAAAAAAGGTAGAAAATTATCTATTTTGCTGTATTACTTGATTGTAGCAAATATTATTTAAAGCATTTCAGCAAGGCACAAGAATAAATCACCAATATCTGACATCTAGCATCATAAACTCATCCATTAGAAAGCGTCCTGACCTAACATTCCGGGAAGCAGCAAGACTGCATGGTCTCCCTCTCCAGTCCGCTGATAATGCAGCCGAACACCATTCACATCCACTTTTGCAGAGGTCACTGAGGTGCTGGAAGAAAACACCCCACCCCAAAGTAAAATGATTTAGCATTACAAATTTCATATGATGAAACTGCCCTATACAGGTCAGCTCCAGAACCCTTCTCAGGTAACTTGACTGAGTTTGACTCTGTGCCTCAATTTTCCAACCTAAAAAGTGACATGAGTTGTATCTTCTTTGCTGCACGGCAAACCAAACCTGGACTGTGTCTTCATGCTTGAATGTCCTGCAGCACTGAGCCCTGTGTTTACCTATAAAAGTACCAAGATGCCTGTTGAAACCACAGCCACATAGGCCCATAGGATATGTCTCTGAGCTGGTGGCCAGCAGTACTGTGTACAGGCTGTCCTGGGGGACCCCACACAATGAAGGCAAGGGTGGGTCTCATAAGCATAGACCCTAGAACCATTGCTCTGACCCTAAGCAGGTCTAAAGGAGCTACCCAGGCTCCAGCCGTCTTGGTGATGATCCCAAGGGCAAAGTTGGTGCCAACAATTCAGCATGAAGGCCTTTACCCCAATGGAGTCCTTTAAGTATAGGGCTTGTGTTTTTTGGCCATTTTCAGGAGGGCTCTAATTAGAATGCTAATATTTGGTATGGCCATACTGGCTCTTGAACTGTTACTTCTGTGTTCACTCCATCCCTAAGCTCTCACCTTAAGATCCCTCCCATTGCCACTGACCCTCCTCAACCCAGGACTTCCCATGATCTAGCATATAACTGGGCCACATTTTGCACTGGAGAGGGCCCAGGGAGTCTCTTCTGACTGAGTAATATACGCCACACCAGGCATTCTGACTGACCTCTCCTCACCTGCTTTTCTGGAAGCTCTGGAATGACTGTCTAGGGATATGCATCAGAGAGTGCACGCATGCCAGCATCAAGCTCCAACAGCCCCATAGTGTGCCAGGACAGATGACTGTATGAAGGGCACAGAGGATATTGTGACATGCCTGATAGGATACCAAAGGAGGTACTCCTCTATTTCTAGTTGGTTGTTGATGAATTTAAATCAACCATTGTCTTCTTTTTGTTTTACATACTCCCTATCCTCACTTCTGTCCTCAGTCAAAACAATTATTGAAACAACACTTTGGAAATACTGAAGTCCTGTCTCCTTGCTTTGGGTATGTGGTCTGCTTCCTGTATATAAGCAGCAGCTTTGGGAATGGTCTCTAGTTTATGGCACACTTGGACCCTGCATGTAACCAAGTTGTTGTTCAGCAGTCTGTCAAGCTCTGCCGACCTTGGGACTTACAATGGACTTAAATTAATGGCCTGCCGAGTGGCTTGGTAACATCGGGACTGTGCCTTTTTACTTGTCAATGTTGGGCTTCTCAGCCTAAGCAGCCAGCAGCTGTCTGAGTAAAGAAAGACCTCTAGCTCCAGGAGGCTGGGAGCAGGAAGCAGAGCTGGACTCCAAGGTTGAGGGTCTTTCACCCATCCCTAGAGCCTGGAACTTTGAATTTGGACTTAAAGCCTCTGAACTGTAAGAAAATAAACTCCTGTTTGTTAAGGCCATCCCATTTGTGGTATACTCCTGTCAGAGCAGCACTAGGTAACCAGAACAGAATTTGGTACCGAGAGAGTGGGGTGCTGCTATGGCATGAGAGACAACAGAAGCAGAGCCGAGAGAACCAGCATGAGACAGCGACAGCCTTACCAGCCCAAGGAGAAGAAAGCTGGACACCATTGGGTAGACAGCTTCCTGGCAGAGTGGGTCACCTTCAAGCATTAACTGGTAGAGAAGACAGGCATAAAACGGAATAGCAGGTTGGCTGGCCTACGGAGCAAGAAAGTGTCCTTTGGGCAGAAAGATTTCTAGTGGAGTGGATTCCCCTCGGGCATTAATCGGCAGAAGCGGAGAGACCAAGGAAACGGAAGCAGAACTACCTCTGCCTTAAGGGTAGGACCATGGCCTTTGGGGGTGGAACCACCACAGCCCCCCAGGTTTCAAAGAGCCAGACCTTCACCAACTTGGTTCTGGAGTGTGGGGCTGCTCATTCATGTGAGCCAGTGGGATGGAGCCATAGCCGCTGCCCAAGAGTGAGGGGGTGGGGCTGCCATGCCCAAGAGGGAGAGGAATGGGGCCCACCAGGCCAAGGGGGTGAGGTCACCACTCTGGAACTAGGGGATTAGAGCCACCCAGTGGAGGAGACCTGTACAGATAACACCCATTGAAGATCTGTACAGGTACCAAGTTGACAAGGGGTGGAATTTTGGTAGTTACTCCCCATGATGAGAATGGCAATCAACTCCATGGTGTGATCTACCACAAGCAGCTGAGTAGTTGCTTTGGGTATGTGGTCTGCTTCCCGTATATAAGCAGTTGCTTTAGGAATGGTCTCTAATTTATGGCACGCTTGGATCCTACATGTAGCTGTGTTGTTGTTCAGCAGCCTGCCATGCTCTGCCGACCTTGGGACTTAACAATGGACTTGAATTAATGACCTCCTATGTGATTTGGTAACATTGGGACTGTGTCTTGTTACCTGTCAACCTTGGACTTGGCACGCTCAGCAGCCAGCAGCTGTCTGAGTGAAGAAAAGCCTCTAGCTTCAGTGGACCTGGAGCTGGAGGCGGAGCTGAAGCCCAAGGCTGAGGGGCTTTCACCCAGCCCCTAGAGCCTGGCATTTTGAACTTGTACTTAAAGCCTCCAAACTGTAAGAAAATACAGTGCACTCCTATTTGTTAAGGCCATCCCATTTGTGGTATATTCCTGTCAGAGTGGCACTAGGTAACCAGAACACTCCTCTTCTGGTTTCATCTCATTCACAAAATTCAAATAAGGAATAACATAGAAACAAGTGTGTTCAATACAGGTATAACCAAATCCAAAACCAAACTCACTGCTATCCAGTTGATTCCGACCCCCTTTGAGTTTCTGAAGTGGTAAATTTTTATGGACATAGATTGCCCAGTCTTCCTCCCATGAAGTGGCTGGTTGGTTTGAACCACCAACCTTTCGGTTAGTAGTCAAATGCCTTAGGCACCACACCACCAGAGCTCCTTAATACAGGTATAGTAAGTCTAAAGACAGAGTTGGGTGGTAGTAAGACTTGACATAACTATCAGCTAATTATCTACAGAAACAGTAAGGAGGAATAAGCCACTGAGCAGTGACAGTGTAGTACTGGCCCTGCCAACTTGCATTGCCCTACTCCTTCGAGGAGTGAGTCTGTACTGTTGAAATGACTTTAGGATCAAGATGACATCAAATAAATCCACTCTGCTAAGGTTAGGTCCCTTTTGGAAAACATTTGTTTCCTGGCGCATCTGCTTTCCTCAGTCTAGTAGGAGAGAAGACAGACACAGAAGATTCACTATGTAAACCCTCAGAAAAGGATCAATGATGACAGAGGGATAAAAAGGAGCTTGAGGCACATGGCTGGAGCTAAACTGCAGTTCTTATTCTATTTCTGTATTTACTAAATAAAATGAGGTGATTGGCACCTACACCTTTCACATTAGTACTAATTCACACAATGCCATCACTTCCTTTATTACTCTTGGTCCAGAGTAAGAGCACTCCAAATTAACTTAGGCCTCCTGACATCAGATGTTGCCTATGGTTAGGTCTGAGGCTAAAATTCCATTTTGAATCAAAAAGCAACTTCTGCATCAGGAATACAGCCTGTCAGTCCTGTAACTCTCCACTGTATCCTGAGAAAATTACTGGGTAAAGAATTTCAGAAAACAATTTAGTTTGGTTATAGGTTTTGCCTGCTGCCTAGGAAGTCAGGTCCAAAACAATTCTCAGAATAAATGCTCACTCCAAACAAATGTTAGAATTATGTGTGTCCTCCCTACAGTCACATGAGGGTCTCATGATTGTTTTGAGGGCAGATGTACCCAACTTAATGATTATTTTATAACTTTTTAAAAAACTTTAGAAATGCAACTGATCTCCTATCAATCAAATGCACCATCACTCAATTCTGCAACCATTACTGTCAACCAATCACAGAATTTTTTACTGAATTTTCTTATATAAACTCTGAACCATCTCCTCTTTGGAGCACTTAGTTGACAACCCTCTGGATTTTGTGATTTCCAATTTGCGAATTACCTTGCCCTCTCAACAAAAGATCTTTACTTTTAATTTCAACCAGACACTGCCATTTTGCTCTGACAGTGCCCTGGAGATTTTCAGGGGTCCCCTCCATGCAGCATCAAGGAGATGCTTGTGTGCTTGCCCTATTAAGCAATATGTACAATGGGAGGAACACCTTGCCAAATGTCCCACACCTGATCTAGAGAAGTAGTACAGACTCTGCTGAGTGCATTCCACAGGGGCCCAGAGGGTAGCCCAGGTGCTCATTTCTGACGCTACCTGCCCAGAGCTAGGGCAACCTTCAGAGGGTACAAACAGTCCTCCACAGATTGCCCTCACTCCAGATACCAGCTGCCAGTTCAGGAGACTCCCTGGGTCACCTGTACTTCTGACCAGAGGGCTACAAATTCAGGGTTTTCACTGCCCTCTTAGGAAATTAGCCACAAGCTCAGGGGTCCACAGAACCCCTGCACTTTTGAATAACTGGCTACAAATTCTCACTACCCTTCAGGGTCGATAATTCACTATAATAACTCACCGAATTAGTAAAGTGCTATCTCACAGTTTTTATAGCACAAAGGGAGAAGTCTGGGAGGACCTCAAACATGAAGCTTCTATGTCACCCTCCTGGGACATGGATGTGTTGTCTTTCAGGGAAGCTCACCCTAGTCTCAGTGCCCAGAGTTTTTACTAGGGTTTCATCACATGGGCATGAATGATTGAATGATCACCCATGTGGTTGAACTCACTCTCCAGCTCCTGTCCCCGCCATGGAGGTGGCATCACATGGTGGGTTTTTGTGGGTCCTTCTGTAGAGGCCAACCCCCACATGAGTCATCTCATTAGTATAAACTCTCAGGTATGGTATGGAGTCCTCATGAATAACAAGACACCCCAAAACTGAGGAACTTCCAAGGGTACAGTGGTTACCTTCTAGGAACTGGGGGCAAGGGCCAAACCCTTTGGGTAAAGTAATTCTTTGCCCCACACTTACACAGCTCTTCTAAGGGCTGAGCTTCCTTTCCTTCAGCTCATTGTCATTCTAAAATCTGTTCTGGGAAAAAAACAAAACAAAACAAAACCTCTAACTTGCCAATGAACTTTGCTGCATCTGTTTTGCTTCCCACCCCATTTTCCCCCCTTCATTATCACCACCCAATATTCTTTCAGTTGCCTAATGAGAATACAGAAATAAAACCAGGTAGTTTAGAACTCTGCATAACAGAAACTCAGTGTGGGAAAAGGATAACAAAGGCAGAATACTTTGCAGGTGGCTTTAAAAGAGGCACAGAGATCCTGTCAGGGTTGGGCAGAGGTACCTGGAGCAGAGAGGAAATACAGCATTTGAGATGGGTAAAGTTCTGGAAAAAGAATGCGGTGAGGAAGGCATTTCTAGAATAAGAAATATGATAAAAGGCCCAGGTAAAGGACATGAATGGGAACAAGTGTGTCCAGCCTCGCAGGAGTGTGGGCCAAAGAGGACGACGATAAGGTTGGAGCAGCAGGGTGAAGGGAGGCTCAGGAGTGCTGCTCCTCCTCGTGGTGGGGGAAAGGAAATGTGCTGGCATCTCGTTCTCAACATCTCTTATGTGCTCAAAAGGAGCTCTGGTAGCATAGTGCCTAAGGCACTTGACTGCTAACCAGAAGGCTGGTGGTTAAAACCAGCCACTCCTCAGAAGAAAGGCTGGGCAATCTACTTCCATAGCGATACCACCTCGGAAACCCAAGGAGGGGTCACTATGAGTCAGGTCCGACTTGACGGCACGTAACAACAGCAACATGTGATCACAGCAGAGGTTCATGTCATCATAGCCTTTTACCTAGCAAAGCTGCCAAAAACTTTTCATGAATCTCCAAGTTAGGGAAATACCACAGAGAACTGTCATTGAACAAAAGTGAATCAGCCAATTTCAAACATAAGTTTTATTTTCAAAGAGTTATTGAATGCTGATTTATTTTCACACATACAAGATGACTGAAATGAGCACAGCATTGTTTCTCCAGCTTTTCAAGGAACCCTCTGAGTGGTGGTCAGGCCTACAATAGACATTAAGTGTATGCTAAAAGAAAATCATGCTTTAAAGACCAGTCTTCAATGGCCCTAACATCTGTTTACTATGTGGGCCACATCCAAGACACCAAATTTCCCAAACTCACACAGGAAAAGGGATAGAAAACCTTAGATATTTTAAAGTACAAAAATGACCTCCTTCCCCTTAGGGTGTCAATCTGTTTTTTTTCTGCCACTTCCTCTGCTCCTAATAATCTTTCTAATCCAGGTATTTTCAAGAGGTGTGTCTATTAGAATCACTTGTACAGACTTAAAACTATACACGCCTAGATAATCCCTGGAGATTGTAACTCAGTAATTCTGGGGTAGGGGTTTGGAATCTGCTTTCAACACCACCAGAAACAATACAACTCCACTGTACTGTTCATTCATTCATTAATTTCCTGAGTAAGTAGTTTTGTGCTAGGCAATAAAGCTATGCCCTCCTGTAGCTTGGAATGTAGCAGGAGACACATTATTTCAATCTGTAACCAGCATTTATTATGCAGTGTAGGAAGTACTATGAAAGAGAGGTGGAGTGATACAAGAGACGCTGGGGGTATAAAAGAAGTCAGCAAACTCTCCATGCCTGCACCTTCACTACAAGTCACCCACTCACTCCTTGATTGAAAGAGCATTTCCTGCCCTGCCCTCAGTCAGTGGAGCTCAAATTTAGATCTGAATCATCTGGCAAATTTTTGAATCTCCAGATGCTCAGGATACCCAAAATCAGAATCTCTAGGGTGGCATCATGAAAAAACAAAA
>NW_006921614.1:12764621-12770780 GCF_000298275.1 Orycteropus afer afer
AGATTCATACTTCATACATTCCATGTTCTGATTATTAATGGATCTTTGCAGCTGTTTCTCCTCAATTTGAGTCATGCCATGTCAGCACATGGATGTCCTGAAAGACTTAGTTTATCTAGTTCATTAAGGCTGGTTCTACTCTGATGAGGCAACTCTATCCCTGTCCTATTTTGAGTGCCTTCCAACCCAAGGGGCTCGCCTTCCTGCACTGTGTTGGACAATGTTTTGGAGCTATTCATAAAGTTGCCCAGTAATGTATCAGACAGTGTCTCTCTACTATCTATAAGGTTTTCCTTGGCCAAATTTTGAGAAGTGGATGGGCTCCTCCTTCTTCCTAGTCTGTCTTAGTCAGTAAGCCACGTTGAAACCTGTGCACCAGGTGCAACTCTGCTGGCATCTGAAACACCAGTGGCAGAGCCTCAGGCCTCACAGCAACATACAAGCCCCACAGGATGACAAACTGACAGACAAGTTCACCTCTCTTAGCTGTTGGAAACCTATGCACCCTCCCCTTACCTAATTCCTACCTGGAAGCTGCCACTTTGTGGTTCCGGGCTGCTTCCTTCCTTTCCTGGTTCTAGGAGACTTGGGACCTAGACTTTCCTCCCACCCCTTTTTACCTGGATATCCTGGCACTCAGGATGTCCCCAGCTTCTCCTGCTCCCTCCCTTTCCTGGCTCTAGGGGAGTGGAACCTGGCCCTGCCTTCCTCGTCTTACAGGTTGTTAATGAGTCTTCCTCCAATCCTGATGCCACATCCTTCTTCATATAATCCAGCTTTTCAGATTATTTGCTCAGTAGATTGAATAAGTATGGTGAAAGGATACAACCCTGATGCACTCCCTTCCTGATTTTAAACCACGCAGTGTGCCCTTGTTCAAATGACAGACTCCTGATCAGGTTCCTCATGAGTATGATCTATGTGCAGTGCAATCTATGTACAGATTCCTGGTGAGTACAATCAAGTGTTCTGGAATTCTTATTCTTCTCAATGTTATCCATAATTTGTTATGATCCACACAATCAAATGCTTTTGCACAGTCAATAAAACATAAGTAAACATCTTTCTGGTATTCTTTGCTTTTAGCTAAGATCCATCTGACATCAGCAATGATATCCCTTATTCCACATCCACTTCTGAATCCAGCTTGCATTTCTGGAAGTTCTCTGTCAATATACTACAGCAACAATTTCTCAATTATCTTTAGTAAGCTTTTACTTGCATGTGATATTAATTAATGATGTGTTGTTGTTGTTATATGCCATCAAGTTGGCCCTGACTCATAGCATCCCCTCCTTGGGTTTCCAAGGTAGTATCACTACGGAAGTAGATTGCCCAGCCTTCCTTCCGAGGATTGGCTGGTGGATTTGAACCGCCAGCCTTCTGGTTAGCAGTCAAGTGCCTTAGGCACTACGCTACCAGAGCTCCTATTAATTAATGATATTGTTCAATAATTTCCACATTCTGTGGGATCACCTTTCATTGGAATGGGTACAAATTTGGATCTTTTCCAGTCAGTTGGCCAGGTAGCTATCTTCGAAATCTCTTTGCATAGCCGAGTGAGTGGTTTGGGTGCCAAGTTAAATTTTCTTGGAGGAAAAAAAATCTTTTGTTTCCTTTTCAAAAACAGCCTCCAGGAAGGTATGACCACAGAATACAGCCTTTCTTATCTCTTATTTGTTCCTGACTCCCTTTTTCTGGGAGGCTGGACAGGCAAGGTGATGAAAGGAAAGGAGGTAAAGAACAATACAATTAAATGGTAATGAGTCCCTGACTGAGAGGGTCCAGCTGCTCCTGTCAAAGAGGGGAAAATTTCCTGAGTCAAGAATATAATAGCCTGAGGCAAAAAATGCAACTAACACAAATGTTACTTTATGTCTAGCTCTGTCAGATACATGTTAACCAAAAAAAAAAAAGAAAAGAAAACCAAACCTAGGACCATCAAGTCAATTCCCATTCTTCTTATTGTTGTTGTTGTAATGTGCCATCAAGTCGGATCCAACTCATAGAGACCCCTTCTTGGGTTTCCCCACAAAGTGTCTTCTGTGTCACTACAGAAGTAGATTCCCCAGCCTTCCTTCCGAGGAGTGGCTGGTGGGTTTGAATCATCAGCCTTCTGGTTAGCAGTCAAGTGCCTTAGGCACTATGCTACCAGAGAACCACACCACAAAGTTTCCAAGGCATTCTGCCATGACTTTCTCCCATGGAGCTGCTGGTGGGTTTGAATCACTGACGCTCCACTTAGCAGCTGAGAGATTAATCACTATGCCACACACATACCCTAATTTCACAATTAAAGAATTCGAAGAATTGGGGTTTAGGTCACTTGCTTATCACACTTCTAAAAGCCAAGGGTAGCATCTGAGTATCTGATACCTGAACTTCAGTCCTTAAAAACTTTGGTTAGAGATAACAAGGGACACTAGTGAATAAGACATACTCTCACTATGAAAGTGCCAGTTATTACCTTAAAGTAACAACCATTAACTACAATACAGTATTATCTATCCACATGCTAACTGGAAGTCTGACATTTTGAATCTACCCAGAGGTGTGCTGAAGAAAGGCCTGGCAATCTACCTCAGAAAAATCAGTCATTGAAAACCCTACAGAGCCCAGTTCTACTCCGACATACATGAGGTGGTCATGAGTTGACTGGAAGGCAACTGGGAAAGTAAACTGTATAATTTTATTTAGCTATTCATATTTATATCATTACTAATTACACCTAGTAATCATTTAATACTTATTAAACTTCAGGCTTTTTACATTCATTGTCTCAATCCTCACAACTCTGTAAGGCACAGAGAGGTTAATTAAGTCGGCCAAATTTATATGGCCACTTGAAGCCCAGAGTCCATACTTTTTCTGTAATCTCATGGTGTCTTGGCTAACAGAGCCCTGAAAGGTGCCCAACAGGGGGCTGTGGAAGGTGCCAGTGGAGGAGATGGGGCGTGGCATCACAAGATTGAAATCTGAGACTATTTTTCCTCCAGGCAGACTGTTATTCATGGCCACTAAATTTTAATAAATGATTAACTCTGTAACTGTACATAAAGTACAATTTCAGGTAGAAAAGTCTTTTATGGTCTGACCAAGGAACAAATTATAGATTACAAAATGAGACTGGGGTCACAGTTATAAACAACTGACTTAGAAATAAGCTTTTGGAACACAGCTTACCTGCAGTTTGAGCACTGGGTTTTACAAGAGTGCTTTTATGTACTACTTATGCTGGGCTACAGCTTTTTGACAGGATTAACCAATACCAGTGATTGTTTCCCAGTTTACACCTCCTATCAATCTGTAGCTGTATTTTCAAAATGGCAGATCAAAATCCAGAGAAACCTGTTTTTCAGACATAGTTTAGAATGATTTGTAGGGCAGCTAAGTGAATGGGGCCTTCCTTCAACCATTAAGTTACCTATCATAACTTTTAGTGCAATCAAATTAAGCATATTTTGATCCCTTTCTGCAAAGAGGAAACTGGACAAAATATGTTTTCACTATTGATTTATATACCCAGAGCCACTGACATTTCATCTCTATCAAAGTAGTCTTGAAAATCTTCTAAAAATTCTAAAATGAAAAAAAAGAAAAAGAATCTACAACAAATATGAAACTCAAAAGTTAAGTCAATCACAACATAAAAATTAAAATACTAGGCTGTTTCCTCTTTCTTCCAAATGAGAAGTTTTTTCCACATTTCATCAAGTAAAGTTTCTAAATGCCTGGTATCTATCTATCTAGCATTTGACTTTTTTTCCCAATCATTATTGGAACCCACCCACCAACAGTTAATTGCACACATACATATATGTATATGCATATGTGTATATATGCATATACACAAGGAGTTCTGGTGGCTCAGTGGTTAAAGCATTCAGCTGCTAACCAAAAGATGACTGGTTGGAAAGCTCCACAGCAGAAAGATAAGGCAGTTTGCTTTCATAAAGATTAACAACAGCCTTGGAAACCCTACGGTGTAGTTCTACCCTGTCTTATAGAGTCTCTGTGTGGGTTTGCTTTGGGGGTATATGGGTAAGTATTTTTATAGAGAATAAAGAGAACTTCATGCCTAGTATCTCTTGGGACCTAGGGCACCCACTTTTAAGACAGCAGGTCACAGACTGATGCAGTTTGTTGTTTTTAGTCTCAAAGTGGGGAAAGGGAAGTCAGAGAGAAAAAGCCAGGGTCAATGGCATCTCATTAAACCTACACAGTATCAGAACCTCTGCAAATGAGATCCGGCAGCTGAATTTTCACAGGTTCCCAAGGTGATTCTTGTGCACATTAAAGTTCCAGATCAGCAAACACTACACAGGAGACTGGGGGTAAGGCTGCTAACCAGAAAGTTAGCGGTTCAAATCTACCAGCTGCTCTGTGGGAGGAAGATGAGGCAATCTACTTCCATACAGATTTACAGTCCTAGGAACCCAATAAGGATCATGAGCTGGAATCGACTCGAGAGCAGTTTTTTGGGGGGATTAACTATTAGGTCACTGACATTTTCAGGCTGATTTTTGACAAAAGACGCAAGAGGGATTCCAAAACCCAAAACCAAACTCACTGCCAGCGAGTCCATTAGACTCACAGCGACCCCTCCTTGGGTTTCCCAGTCGGTATCTCTACAGAAGTAGACTGCCCAATCTTCCTTCCCGGGATTTTGAACCATCAGCCTTCTGGTTAGCAGTCAAATGCCTTAGGCACTACGCTACCAGAGGGATTACTAACCTTTTATCCGTAAAGTATGGAGAGACTGGATACGACAGTGAATAATAAGAGGTCTGGGATTCTAGTCTTTGTTCTGTGTGTTGCGTGAAAGTACCGCACTGGGTCCCTTTCGTCTGCACAAGCAAAGGGTTGGACTTGCCTATCGCCGACACTCAAGGTTCCAAAGTCAGAAGCAAAGCTCAAGCATGACTGAAGATTTGCTCACCCCAGGTCGGCGGGCTCCCTGGTGTAGATTTGGTTCCTAAGAACGCGAGGACGGCTGGGCCGCAAGCGGAGTAAGCCCGTCAACCACCCTCACACAAGAGGGATTCCAAAACCAAAGGGATTCCACCACCAAGCCCTCGCGCACCCCTTCCACCTGCCCCAAAGCGCGCAGATACGAGGCTTCCCGGAGCGGAGATGCAGCCGCCATTACCCGTACGCGGCCACGGTGACAGGTCGGAGCCCAGGAACCAGGGGCTTCAGCGCCAAGAGCAACCGTACTCGCAGGAACGACCAATGACCCAGCACCGCTGCCATGCTCGCGCCTATGCCGGAAGTGCGCATGCGCAACCCTCCTGCCCACTGTAATCCCAGCGGCCGAGGTTTCCCACGGGGGCGCTGTGGATTGAGTTCCTAGCACTCTCAGAATCGACCGTCAGCCTCAGCCTGTATTTTGCCCTCAGAGCCTCCCCTCCCAAGTCAGCAAAGAGGTCTGAGGGCTGTACCAGTTTTTTACGTCCAGTTAATGACGGTGTAAAGAGGATTTGCTTTCATTGTTGACGGAATTTATTTAATCCTCCAGACTGTATGATGCAAGTTTTAACCATTAGCTACAGTGCAAGGCTCAAAAACTCACTGCCCTCCAGTCGACTCTTACTGAGCCCTCCTTGGTTTTCTGAGACGGTATCTCTACAGAAGTAGACTGCCCAATCTTCCTTCTGAGGAGTTTGAACCGCCAGCCTTCTGGTTAGTAGTCAAATGCCTCAGGCACTACACCACCAGTGCACCTAGTTCAAGGGTCAGTGGAGAAAAGAAGTAACTCTCCCTGTATGTAACTCTAACATTCTGCCTTACCTTAACTGGAAATAACTGGCAGATTTTAGCTCCTGTGGCAATCCTGGCTTCATTGATCAGAGATGAAAACAGCTTCTTTGCCTATTATTTTCCCCCCAAGAGAACCTTCCAGTGTAATACTCCCGTACCCACAGTGCTTTAAAAAGTGACATTGCCCAGGACTTCCGGTAAGATGGAGGAACAGGCAGACAGGTGACACAGACCCTTTTCAACAAAGAAAAGGAAAACCAATTGACAGAGATACAGAAGATAATCCTGGAATCCTGAGCTTTGAAAGGAACTATACAGAAGTGGATTAGGCACTAACTAGTGGAAAAACCGGGAGCTCTGGTAGCATAATGGCTAAGGCACTTGACTGCTAACCAGAAG
>NW_006921614.1:12770880-12772236 GCF_000298275.1 Orycteropus afer afer
ACAACACCACAGCTCAAATGCATCAACTCTTCTTTGGTCTTCCTTATTCATTGTCCAGCCCTCACATGCATATGAGGCAATTGAAAGTACCATGGCTTGTGTCAGGTGCACTATAGTCCTCAATGAGACATCTTTGCTCTTCAGCACTTGAAAGAGGTCCTTTGCAGCCGATTTGCCCAGTGATATATGTCCTCTGATGTCCTGACTGCTGCTTCCATTGGCGTTGATTGTAGAACCAAGCAATGTGAAGTCTGACAATTTCAATCTTTTCTCCATTTATCGTAGTGTTGCTTATGGGACCAGTTGTGAGGATTTTTGTTTTCTTTATATTGAGAGGTAATCCATACTGCAGACTCTATTCTTCAGTCTTCATCAGTAAGTGCCTCATCATCCTCACTTTCAGCAAGCAAAGTTGTGTCATCAGCGTATTGCAGGTTGTTAACGATAACCTTCATTAACAATCCTAATGCCACATTCAGGAGGCCGTCATTTGAACAAGGGCATACTATGTGGTTCCTCCAATCCTAATGCCACATTCTCCTTCATATAGCAATTTTTCAGATTATTTGCTCAGCACACAGATTGAATAAGTATAGTGAAAGGATACAACCCGGACACACTCCCTTCTTGATTTTAAACCATGTAGTGTTCCCTTTTTCTGTTCAAATGACAGCCTCCTGCTCTATGTACAGGTTCCTCATGAGTACAATCAAGTGCTTGGGAATTCCCACTCTTCTCAATGTTATACACAATTTGTTATGATCCACACAATCAAATGCTTTTGCACAGTCAATAAAACACAAGTCAACATCTTTCTGGTATTCTTTGCTTTCAACCAAGATCCATCTGATATCAGCAATGATATCCCTCATTGCATGTCCTCTTCTGAATCCAGCTTGCATTTCTAGAAGTTCTTTGTCAATATACCGCTGCAACCATTTTTGAATTATCTTCAGTAAGATTTTACTCGCATGGATATTAGTATTGTTTGATAATTTCCACATTCTGTGGGATCACCTTTCTTTGGAATGGGTACAAATATGAATCTCTTTTAGTCACTTGCCCAGGTAGCTGTCTTCCAAATCTCTTGGCATAACCAAGTGAGGGCCTCCAGTGGGACATCCATTTGTTGAAACATCTCAATGGGTATTCCGTCAATTCCTGCAGCCTTGTTCTTCGCCAGTTCTTTCAGTGCAGCTTCCACTTCTTCCTTCAATACCATTGGTTCTTGAACATATGCCATCTCCTGAAATGGATGAAGATCAACCAGTTCTTTTTGGTACAGTGACTCTGTGTATTCCTTCCATCTTCTTTTGATGCTTCCTGCATCATTCAATATTTTGCCCACAAAATCTT
>NW_006921614.1:12777257-12778014 GCF_000298275.1 Orycteropus afer afer
TTCTAAACTTGGGAAGAAAACTATAAATCACAGGGTAACCTCAAAGAAAAATGATAAACCTTCACATCAAAAGAAAAAAGAGGATCAGTATAAATATTCAGCAAATACTAAAACAATAGCAATGAAGGAAGTGATAACATGATTCATAACCAAAATGAGCTCAGCATAGAAAATTATATGGAGGAAATCGACACCATGAAAAAGCACATGACAAAAATGACAGCAACAAATTCTTATTTGCTGATAATTACATATCTGGCAAGGGACTGATCTCTAAGATTGATGGAAAACTCCAACGCCTCAACACCAAAGGAATTAACAATTCAATTGAAAAATGGGCAGAACACATGAATAGCGACTTCACCAAGGAGGATATTCAGGTGCTCAGCTAAATACATGAAAAGATGCTCACTATCACTGGCCATCAGAGAGATGTAAATCAAAACAACAACGAGCTATACCGTCTCACCTCAGCACTGATGGCAAGGTTCAATGAGACAGAAAATAACAAATGCTGGTGGGGATGTGGAGAGATTGGAACTCTCATACACTGCTGGTGGGACTGTGAAGTGACACAACCACTATGGAAAGTAATATGGCGATTCCTTAGAAAGTTGGAACTGGAGATACCATTTGACCCAGCAATCCCATTACTAGATATGTATCCTAGAGAGGTGAGAGCTAGGATAGGAACAGATACATGCATGCTCATGTTCATCACAGCACTATTTACAATAGCAAAAAGATGGAAACAACC
>NW_006921614.1:12778305-12792775 GCF_000298275.1 Orycteropus afer afer
CTGTACCTAAATTCTATTTCAATAAAATGCATTTTTTAAAAAAGTGACACTACCACATAAAGTTCTATTAATTTGCAGTGTCCTTACTGACCCAATGGAGTTTCTTGAATAGGAAATGTAGGTTTAGCATAAATATGGAATATGCAAAAATGTTTATATTTTACTTTAAACATGAATCTATCACATCAGTTTATCGAATAGAAGGAAAAGAGAGCTATGTCTCAGCTGCTTTTCATATCACTTGATTTTAAGAAATCGTTAGTAGTGTCATCATTTCATTATTCCTGAAATGTTGACTGGGACTTCCCCTCAGAGATGATGAGTGTTAAAAATAGTTACCACCAGAGAGGCAGCATTCACACAGAGGGAAAAGTGGACAGACAGGAATGCATAGAAGAAGGGCACAGGGCGGGGAAGTCATGGGGAGGGGAGGGGAAGAAAGTTTTTTATGGTTGGGGATGGTAATTACATTGTAAAGTCAAATGTGTATCAACTGTTGAATGTAAAACAAATTTGCACCCTAAGCACACACACAAAAATACAATTTCAACACTGCTAATTTCAATTTCTTACTGCTAAATGTAGCTCTGGTAACATAGTGCCTAAGGCACTTGACTGCTAACCAGAAGGCTGGAGGTTCAAACCCACCAGCCAGTCCTCAGAAGAAAGATGGGGCAATCTACTTCCGTAGTGATACTGCCACAGAAACCCAAGGAGGGATTGCTATGAGTTGGGTCTGACTCGACGGCACATAACAACAACAACAAACACAGTGCCTAAGGCACTTGACTGCTAACCAGAAGCCTGGTGGTTTGAACCCACCAGCAACTCCTCGGAAGGAAGGTTGGGCAATCTACTTCCTTAGTGATACTTTGGGGCCGACTGGAGGGCACATAACAACAACAGCAACAACAAACAAACAGTCACCACTGTGAGTTTTTAGGTTGTTTATTTCTAAGTACATACTTGAAAACTAGCCCCTTATACATAACATAACATGATTTATTGTGCAATTTGAAAAATATTACCATTTTTGCATCAAAAATAACCACACTCACTGCCATCAAGTTGATTCTGACCCATAGAGACCCCTTTTGGTTTTCAGAGGCAGTAAATCTTTACAGAAGTAAAGAAGTCTTCCTTCCGTGGAGTGGCTGGTGGGTTTGAACCACCGACCTTCAAGTTACCAGTCAAATGCCTTAGGCACTATGCCACCAGAGTGCTTTCATTTTTGAATCATTGTTGTCATGTGCCATCGAGTCAGATCTGACTCATAGCGACCCCTCTTTGGGTTTCCAAGGCAGTATCACTATGGAAGTAGATTGCCCAACCTTCCTTCCGAGGAGTGGCTGGTGGGTTTGAACTGCCAGCCTTCTGGTTAGCAGTCAAGTGCCTTGGGCACTATGCTACCAGAGCTCCCCATTTTTGGATCAGGCACCTCAAAATGCATTATCTTATTTTAACCACATCAGGTTTATGTGGTTGAGTTCGCATTGTTAGATGAGAAAACAGGCTAAGAGAGGTTAGGAAGCATGTCTAGGTCACACAGCTAGAGAGGGGCTGAGGGTAATTTAAACCTGCTTGATTTCAGAACCCTGTATTTGGGATTATTACATATATCATTCACTGTCATAGCATTAGCCCTTCAATGTTTTATTTGTAATCAGATACTTCTAAAGTCTTAAACATCTAAACTACTGTTTTTAAATTTACAAGGTTAGAAAAATATTTCTTTATAAGCACTTTAAAATGTACATAAAACATCATATAAATCATTTTGTAAGGAACTTTTCTTGAAGTCCTAACTTCACATTACAGACCCCCTATAATGCAATTATCATCATAGCAACAAGTGGAAAACTAAGTAAAACTGTGAAAGGTGGAAGTGGATCTTTACTAATAAAAACCTCATTGTTTGAATATCTACTTAGAATCAATTATAGTCTTCAACCTCACTTTCTAGCCTATGCCTTCTTGCTGAACTGGTTTCTGCCCCAAAATAGTAGTTTTTTGTGGTGCTTGGGCTTGTATTAAAATTCCTGAAATAGGTTTGACCTTTCCAGCCAGTGTTCTGAGAGTGAGGGAAGGAAAGATCTCTGAGCCATGTCTGAAGCACAGCAGTGCTGGAGCTTCTTGGGTAGCAAGTGTTCATCCTGAGAGCCAAACTGCACCTTTCAGGGAGCTTCTCTCTTCACCATCAGCTTCCTCTCTCCTGATAGCAGAAATGGGGTGAAAAGGGGAGTTTGTACAGGAAATGCCAACCTAATAAGCAGTCACCAGAGGAGACCCCAAACTATTTCATTTAAACAAACATTTCAGTGGCCTATATTTGAGGTATAACATTTTATTTTAAACTGCCCATTAAAAATACCTTTCATTTTTGCTACTTAACATTCATCATCCAACCTCTTTGGAATTTAGAGAATTTAGAAAACCTTTGGGACAGAGGTACAAGGGATACATTTAGAAAAGAAATCCAGGGCCTTCCAGCAAAGCCTGGGACCCCTCCCCCTCCAAATTTCCTTTTGGTATTCATGATCTAATAAAGCTGTATAGCTGCTAAGCGGTAGACTGGATATAGAGAGCCTACAGGATAGAGTTGTTGTTGTTACATGCCGTCAAGTAGAACCGACTCACAGCGACCCCTCCTTGGGTTTCCGAGGCAGTACCACTACGGAAGTAGATTGCCCAACCTTCCTTCTGAGGAGTGGCTGGTGGGTTTGAACCGCCAGCCTTCTGGTTAGCAGTCAAGTGCCTTAAGCACTACACCACAGGATAGTGTAGAACTGCCCTATAGGGTTTCCTAGGCTGAAATCTTACAGGAGCAGATCTCCAGCTTTTCTCTTGTGGAGTGGCTCGTGGGTTCAGTTAGTAGCCAAACTCTTAACCACTGTACCACCAGGAATTCTTGGGTTTTGTGTGGACAGGAGAATTAAGGCTTAGTACTTCAAAGCAGTGGTTCTCAACCTGGGCAACTGGGCCTGTCCATGGAACAACTGGCAACATCTAGAGACATTTTATCACTGGGGGGTGAGGAGGCCAACTGGCATCTGGTGGGAAGAGACCATGAATGCTTCTAAAAGTCCTATAGTACACAGGACTGCCCCTCCTGCCACCACCAAAGAATTATCTGTCCCAAAACATCAATAGTGCTGAGGTTGAGCATCTCTGCTCTACAGCCACACTGTAGGCATGTGTGTTCATTTGCCTGCTGGGCTGGAGGGCTTCAGAATCAGAAGCACTAATAATACTGTTATCAACCCATGAAGTGCTGGGATCCTTTCCGGTAGTGAGACTGACCCTCACCTGTGCCCTTTCCTCCCTCCTGGCAGGGCTCTGCATGACTGCAAACCACTTTCCTTTAGCAAAGTGCCAGCAGGGAGGCCGAATAGCCAGTTGGATTCAATCTTCTAGTGCCTCCATTCTCTTCAAGACTTCATGTGGGTTTTGAAAGACTGAGTACTAGAAGCACAATTTCCAGACTCAGAAGCTTCCTTTTTTACATCCAGGCACACAGAAAAAAGTGAAAATCATCCTCCAGTACACTGGGGTAAACTGAGGAGGCTGTTCCAGCATGATGAGCTCCAGTCATACCCTGGTGTGAAGAAAAAACCAAACCACACTCACCGCCAGAGTCAATTCAGACTGATAGTGAACCCCATTGGGTGTCCGAGGCAGTAAATCTTTACAGATGTAGATTGCCTGGTATTTCTTATACAGAGTGGCTGGTTTGAACCGTCAATCTTCTGGTTAGCAGCAGTCAAATGCCTTAGGCATCACCAGAGTGAAGAGGTCAATAATCCCTGAAAACCTGTTCCCTCTTCAGGGTACATGTTGGTAAACTACATAGAGTACCAGAATGATAGGAAAGAATTTGAAAAAGAATCCAGGGTTTTTGTATTAGTAGAAGATTCTGATGCTTTTTTTTTTCCTCCTTTGTACTCCTTAAAATCTTTTAATTTAAGGAGTGGAGATTTGTGTATAATTCTTGAAGGCTGTAGTGATAGATACTGCATTTTTTTAATAATGAAGTTACCTATGTTTTTGGAATAAACTGGTTGTGATACAACAAAACCTACTTGGACAGAACCAAGAATTTTACTGTACTTTGGTGATGGCAAGAGCCTATGTGGAGAAGAGAACATAAAATAGAAAGCTGATTTATTTTGCATTCTCTGAATTTTTTTCTTGCTCAAACAAAACTCCAAGAAATGGAATGAAATGCATAACCGGTTATGGCATGAGCTGAAGGAAAATGATCTTCCTCAAATATCTCTTCTCTCCATTTCAAAACCCACTGGGGCTCCTCCTTTGATTAGTCCCAGGGCATTAATCACTCTTCTGGCTTACATTTTCCTGAAGGTGGGTTGTTTGCTGCAGATTTCTGTGAAATGTAGGAAGTAATTTTTAAAGCAGACCCAGCACCTATATCAATGACGAAAGAATTCTGAACTGTCTGAGGCAGCATACTTTTCACTAGGTTCTCACCAAGTGGAGAAGTTTACTTCACACTGCCAACATCCCTTATAGGATTAGTTCTGGCTGACATGTATCAAATAGTTGAGAAGATCTGTTCGTGAACATAGGTAGAGTGCATATGCCAGCTTTCCCACTGTGGCCCCCTTATTGCCTTCCCTCATCAGCCACTTTTGGAGCATCTGGTAAACTTTCTCTTTGAGTCCATCTCGCTCATAGTCATGGTCAATTTCATCAATCTGAGGTTCGGTGAAGCCCAGCTTACGGGCACATTTTTTCCAGTCCCTTCCCAGATTTTCCCTGACTGGGTCCAGGTGTTTATCAGTCAGACTGGTGATATTATCTGCCAAATGGAAAAGAGAAGACGGTGTCAAGCTATAACCCATTTGAACATTCTAGCTTCGCAAACAGATGAATAACCCAAGGGAAGGTGAAGAGTACCAGCAAACAGTGAAAAGTAACTTCTTAGTTATATAGTTATTTATTCATTGGATGTGATGCTTTACATGCCTACTAGCCCACATGGAGTCTTTGTGTGCAATAGAACAAGGTACTCCTTCCTCACAGCAGATGGAGCCTTAAGCCACTGCTGATGGCTTTGTGAGCAAAACCCCTACTTGGCTACTACTAGGTTGGGTATCTGATACAATTGGAACCAGCATCTCTACTTATATTGCATCTCTTGGATGTAAAAGAAAATACCACTTTTGTTCCTTTTAGGCATTTTCCACTTACATCTGGCTAGACTCAGGGTGACCTAAGTCCTGATGTCCCGTTCTCAACAGTTCGCTTTCCTCTGATTGAATCAAGGAAATTGAGACCATCATAATGCATGTTTTAGTATGTTTACAACTTCTTGGGTGACTATTAAGGTTGTTGTTGTTGTGTTGTTATGTGCCGTCAAGTCGGCCCTGACTCATAGTGACCCCTCCTTGGGTTTCCGAGGCGGTATCACTACAGAAGTAGATTGCCTGCCTTCCTTCCGAGGAGTGGCTGGTGGGTTTGAACCGCCAGCCTTAAAAAAGACAAAAAAACAAAACCAAACTCACTGCCATCAAATCAATTCAACTCACAGCCACCCCTCCTTGGATTTCCGAGGTGGTGTCTCCATGGTAGTAGATTTTGCCCAATCTGCCTTCTGAGGAGTAGCTGGTGGGTTTGAACCATCAGCCTTCTCGTTAGCAATCAATGCCTTAGGCAGTAGGCCACCAGAGCTCCTATTATAAATAAACATGTATGGATCCTTTCTTAATAAACTGGTTATGACTTGATGTAATTGGGGCTGTTAAGTCTGACCATATATCACTGTGATAGAATGTGGGCTTTTTCAAGGGTGAAGGCTGTAAGTCTTAACCACAGAGTAATTTATAGGCTTCTAAAATAAATAAATGAAAGTAAACACAGCAGCTATAGAATACACTGTGCATTTTATTGTAACAGCTATTTTATATATTATAGTGTCAATTAAATGTTTCATTGTATTAATCACAATGACTTTCAAGGCAGGAAATATTTATACTCTTCAAGGTCTGTTTCTGGACACCCCCACTCCCCACAGCTATGAGTTGCTCTTTCTCTTATGATCATAACTTCTCTCTAATAGCCTCTTCCCCTTTCATAAAAATAACCAAAAAAAAAAAAAAAGGAAACAAAGTAGATATAAAACTATTACCACAAACAAACCATATTCTTTGGTCCTGATCCTACCTCAGTGAACTGAATATAAGAATAAAAGATACCTTATTTTTTTCCCCACAACTCCCATTCTTTTGTTCTGTCCTCACAATTGCTCTACAGCCATACCTGTTCATTTACATACTGCTTTTACACTACACTGATAGAGCTGAGTAGTTGTGACAGAAACCTTAGGGCCCACAAAGCCTAAAATATTTACTATCCAGTCCTTAACAGAAACATTTTGCCAATCCCTGTGTTAATCAGAAAGCTTGGCTCTTAGAATTTCAAATTCTCATGGACTACAGACTTTCTAGCGCCATGGAGGGTGAAACTATTGCCCTGAGATAATTTTTAAACCTTAAACCAAAAATATCCCGAGGTCTTCTTAAAACCATGCAATAGTTTAGCTTAACTATTAAGGACATGTAGAATGTCTGCCTTAGCACTGTACTCTTTTAAGATCTATTTACATGGGATCAACACAGAAGATAAAACTTGAAATTTAGGAGGTAGTGAGTTTATGTTATGGAGGGAGGAACAACTTGGAAAAGAAGGATAAGAATAGTTGCATAACTTGAAGGATGTAATGTCACTGAATTGTACATGTAGAAACTGTTGAATCTGTATATGTTCTGCTGTGTATATTCTCAACAAAAATGAAAAAAAAAGTTATTTATTTTTTTTTCAAAAAAATAAAAAGAGTGCTGGGGTCTTAAATCATATTGTTTTGGACCCTTAATTGCTTTTCCTAGATTGTACTTTGGTATTAATGTTACTGGCTTGTAGAATGGAATTCTATGAGAGACAGCCCTTATTATTATTATTATTATTATTATTATTATTGCAGAGGAACTGCTGAGGGGATGGTCTTCTATCTTTTACAGCATCCCCTGTGATGAGGATATAAGGGCACTATTTCTCCCAGGTCTGAGAAGTAATATAGATGATAATAATAGTTTAATATTTTAAAGAACTTACTACATATCAGGGGAGCTCAAGTAACGTAGTGCCTAAGGCACTTGACTGCTAACCAGAAGGCTGGTAGTTCAAACCTACCAGCCACTCCTCAGAAGGAAGGTTGGGCAATCTACTTCCATAGTGATACCACCTCAGAAACCCAAGGAGGGGTTGCCATGAGTCAGATCTGACTCAACGGCACATAACAACAACTTCATACCAGGCAGTGTTCTTTATTCATTATACGTATTGACTCATTTCATTTTCACAACAAATTTATGAATCAGATACTGTTATTATCCTCATATTATAAATAAGAAAATTATAAGGAATTATATGGAAATGACAGAGATATTTACAAAGAAAACATGGGACAGCTTTCAGGGAGAATAATCAGAGAAATTTTAGGATTCCACTATAACCCTGTTAACAAGTAAGAAAGTTTAAGGTTGCTAGACAATGGGTCTTTAAAGGGCATCTTACCAAATATCTCTTGGTATTTTGATGCTGGCTCTTCTTTGAAGTTCATATATGTGCTTTCCAGTGGCAGTGCACTTGTTCCACCAACCATGTAATTGTAGTTTCCAATCTGAATGCCAGTGCTATTGTAAATGCTGTATTTGATAGACTCATCTAAGTAGAGAGAAATATAAATTAGTACATCGAGATAAAAAACGAGGGAAAGAAAAACAAAACCATACAGAAAAGGGCTTAAGGTAAATGTTTAAATTATTTGTCCTATGCTACCACCTGAAATGTTTTTTAAAACTTGGCTGCTACCAACTTAGAAAATTGTGGTGGATGAAGAACACAAGCAGGCTCAGCCAAGTTTCCCAGCAGGATCCCCTACTCAAACATCTGGTTAGCATCCTCCTTCTTAGAATAAAATCCAAACCTCTCACTTCAGTACTCAGAGCCAGCCATTTCCACTCAAACTTCTCTCTTTGATCTTTTTTCTCACTAACTCCTTACTTTCTCCTGAAACACCAGGTTTCCCACTGAACTATTAATATGCTGGTCCTACATTTGCTCAAGTTGCTCCTTTTGCCTGGACTGCCTTTCTCCCCCTATTTACTTGGGAGTTTCTGCAGAGGCCCAGCTCCAATTCTGCCTCTTACACTGAGCCACCACTATAAACCATAATCTAGCACTCTGTCACAGGCTCTCTGGGTTAGTTTGTATGGTTTATTTCTCCACTAGGGTGTGACTTCTTAAAGGAAAAACACCATGTTCACACATGTATATATTCCTTACACCTCCTATACAGCACAGGACTTTGTATATGGCCCATGTTCAGTGATATTATTCATGCTGAACTGAAGTTGCCAAAGTTTATTGCTATGAAGAACATTTAGCAGGTCTTTGTATAAGAGAGGAGGTAGAAGACAGGCCTGAGAGTATACATAATTTAGCTCTCAGCATCTAGAGCACGCTTGTCCCTAAAATAGGCAGTTCAGCTGGATCATATACCATGCACAGATAGTTGCATTTTCTCCTAAGAAGCTACAGAACTCTGGACCCTTTCTACTGAAAAATTAAGAAATGTATGCATACACACACTTGTACCAGTATTTAAGCTGCACAGGGAAGGAACTTGGGCTGTTGGTTCATTGCTGTATAACCAGTGCCTAGAAAACTGGCTGGTACATAGTTGTAAGCACTTTAGAAATTTTTATTCAATTAACCATGAATGAATAAAATATATTGACTCTAATGAAAAGTTTTGGTAGCGTAGTGCCTAAGGCACTTGACTGCTAACCAGAAGGCTGGCAGTTCAAACCCACCAGCCACTCCTCAGAAGGAAGATGGGGCAACCTACTTCCGTAGTGATATTGCCTCAGAAACCCAAGGAGGGGTCGCTATGAGTTGGATCTGACTCAACGGCACATAACAACAACAACAATGAAAAGTTTAATTCCCAAACACAATGAAAACAGGACATTTCACCCATATGATTACATACGACTTAAGTTTTGTTTAATGCCTAACTTTATATTCCACAGATCTTATAATAAAACATGGGAAAAATTCAGAATGCTTCCATAGAAAGTTTTAGGAGAAACTGGCCTTTTAAAAGAAATACAACTCAACTTTGTGCTTCTTAAGTTATCTCTAACTAAGCTGATTTCAGAATTCCTGGAACACAGTAAGGTATCATTGATAGATACCATTCATGTAGTCAGGTGGTACTGGGATGTATTATTTGATAATGATGCTGGATATTAACATCACTTTCGCTATAGACTATCAGTACCAAAAAACAAAACAAAACAAAACACAAAACCCACTGCCATCAAGTCAATTCCAACTCAACAAGACAGAGTAAAACTGCCCCATAGGGTTTCCAAGGCTATCAATCTTTATGGAAGCAGACTGCCACATTTTTCTCCCACAGAGCAGTTGCTGGGTTTGAACTGCTGACCTTTTTGGTTAGCAACCATGTGCTTTAACCTCTGTGCTACTAGAGCTCCTTAGACTGCTAGTTAACTACTATCAGTTAGGATTTACCTTTAACCTAAAGATACAGGAATTATAAGAACATATTTCAACACAAGTGGTAGTCTTTGGCCTATATAAGATAAATAATATCCAAGATTTACTTCTTACTATCAGAAAATAGCAAGTAAGATAAAAGAATGTAAGTAAGTATCTTCCCATTCACCAGAGACTGGGCCTGATGGAACTAATGTTTTATTCAGGTTATACTGAAAGATGCCTACCGGTTAAAAGGATATGTGACCCAGTTCTTGGGAGTTGTGATGAATCCTAGAACAAAACTGAAATATGCCCACGCTGTGTGGTCTGATGCAAACCATTCCATGGTAGCAAGTTGTATCTGGCAGCTGAAGACTAAAAACTCACCATTTGTCCCCATCATACCATCTACAATAGAGCTAAAGGCTGCTTTATTTTCAGAAAATAAAAAAACAGGATAGGCTTGTGACTGTTAAAGGCTTGTTTACCTGTTGATGGGAAGGAACTGAATGGAATGGTTGATGTGTTTCCCAATATGTTGCTCTCAGGCACTGGAGTTTTATGCAGGTTAGGCATCAGACTAGGATTTGGTCCATACCATGGTCTTGGACCTGCTGTTCCTAGATCCACTGGTCTGGCTCCCAAACCATGTGAACTGTTATATAAACCGTTGTTCCAGTATGGTACTTGGGATTGGCTGGTTAGCCCTGAGAGTTGTAGTAATGCATCAGCATGACTAGTTACACTGGGATAGGCAATGCCTTTTACCCCTGGGTTCTGAGTATTCTCATAAGGTCTCTGCTGTAGAAAGGGGTCATGGGAGACCCTTCGTTGCCTTTCCTCTTCTCTGTTATAAGCCACATTCTGTCTGGGTTGCCATTTTTCCTTCCTGTCCATGCGGCTGCCAAAAAGATGGTAGTTGGCCTCCTCCTGAAGTTTACTCTGCAGGCAAACCTCATTCTCTTCTTCCTGGTACTCCAAGGAAGGACCAAACCAGGACTCCTCCACGGGACCCATCCTGAGTCCCTGTGAACTGTGCAGCGAGCTAGGCTGTTCAGTGGCTGAGAAGAAGTGATCAACACTAGTATGAGTTTCATGAAACATTACGAAGTAAAATAAAGTATAAACAGTATCATGAACCTGTACCTCAGAGTAACATACTGATAAACTTGAGAACAAGTAAAAACCATTTACTAGATAGTCCTCTTCCTATGGGTTACAGAGGCAATAAAAGGTCCTGCCAGACAGTGAGACAGCACTAGGGAAATTACAAGCAACAGAAAAGTGAATGTTGCAGAAGTGACCAAGGAAGATAGGGATTTATGTTGAGCAGAGAAGGTGGTTACCTCCTGGGTGCAATAGCAGCTCTGTGCTAAGCACTTTCCATGGATTCTTTATTCTTTAAAAACCCTATGATAGATAATGTGAAATGGTATGGCCACTGGGGAAAACAGTTTGGCAGTTCCTCAAAAAGTTAAAACATAAAATTAACATTAAAAACCCCAAACCAAACCCGCTGATATCCAGTCGATTCAGACTCATAGCGACTCCCACTGGGTTTCTGAGGTGGTAAATCTTTACAGAAGTAGATTGCCCAGTCTTCCTTCCACAGAATGGCTGGTGGGTTTGAACTGCCAACCTTCTGGTTAGCAGTCAAATGTCTTAGGCACTGCACCACCAGAGCTCCATATGACCCAGCAATTCCACTCCTAGGTGTATACCCAAAACAAGTGAAAGTAGGGCCTTGAACAGATATTCGTACACCAATGTTCACTACAGCATTGTTCACAATAGTCAAAAGGTGGAAACAAGCCAATGTCCACCAACAGGTGAACAGATAAACTATGGTATGAACAGGATATTATTCAGCCATAAAGAGAAATGAAATTATGATGCATGGTACAACACAGATGAAACCTTAAAAACTTTATGCTAAGTAAAATAAGTCAGACACAATGGAAATATTACATGATCCCACTTACATGAAATATCTACAGTAGGCAAATGCATACAGACTAAAGTTTATTAGTGGTTACCAGAGGCTGGAAGAGAGGGAAATTGGGAGTTACTGCTTAAGGGGTATTGAGTTTCTGTTTGGGGTGATGGAAAACTTTGGGAAATGGATAATAATGATGATTATACAACATGGTGAATACAATTAATGTCACTGAACTATACACTTAAAAATGATCAAAATGGCAAAATTTTTGTTATGTATATTTTACCACAATTAAGAAATTTTTTTTTCCAATTTTACCACAATTAAGGGAAAAAAAACCTGTGAGAGTGGGATCTAGTTATTATCACTAATTGGTAAATGAGGTTTATAAGAGGTTAAGTGATTTGTCCCAGGTCAAACAGCTAATAAATGGCCTCAACATCATATACTCTGCCTTCCCTTTTGTTATCTAATGAAAAAAGTATCCCTGCTTGAATCTGAGACCAGCCTTTCCACTTGCATCCTGGATCCAGTCACCTCTGCCCTCCTCAAGGACTCTGCTCCCACATATGTCCTCTTTTTCCTGAATTATCCCTTTCTCCCCATCAGATTCATTAGGCCTTTTATTTCTAGAACACCCTGGGATTTTGGTGAGCACACTGTGACTTAATATTCTAAATATATATATATAGATAGATAGAGAGATAGATTCCCCAATATATTGTAAAATCTTCTACCATAGGTGTTAATTACGTAATGAGAGAGTAAATGAATGAGCAAATGAACAACTGAATAGCAGATTTTGGATCAGAGTGTAAGTTACCTGAGTTTGACCTGCTTGGAGGTACTGCTACACAATCAATTTGGAGGGACTGCATTCTCTTGATGACTGTATTTTGGTCCTGATATTCTTTCTATAATCAAGAGCATAAATAAATGCTTTAGTAAACAGCAGAAAATACTTAGTTCCAGAAAACTATCATGAGAAGAAGGAATTCTTTCAGAAAGTAGAATTTTAACATAGATCTTCTAGTTGTTGTTGGGTGCCGTTGAGTTGTGTGACAGAGCAGAAGAGGCCCGAAGGTCTTCTCTGCACCATAATCTTTACAGAAGCAGATTGCCAGGCCTTTTCTTGTGGAGTTACTGGGTAGATTCAAACCACTGTTTCAGTTGGCATCTGAGTGCTAAAGCATTGCATCACCAGGGCTCCTACATAGATCTTACAAGCAGTAAATATTTTTTTTAAAAAAAACCTTTTTTTTTTTAATAAAATAATACTATGGAAAATTGGGGCAATCTACTTCCATAGTGATACTGCCTCGGAAACCCAAGGAGGGGTCACTATGAGTCGGGTCCGGCTCAACGGCACATCACAACAACAACATGGAAAATGCAATTAAAAAAAAAAAAGTACCCAAAGTACCTTCACCCTCAGATAAAATGTTAACATTGTTTTTTCTCTCAAGTTTTTTTTTTTTCCTATTTATTTTGATCTTCAAAGAGTACCTGCTATGTAAGTAGTAAAAAATACTTGCTAAATGTACACATGAGTGATTAGGATAGAAATGACAGAGTATATTAATTATGTACATATTTGTAGCATTTTGTATTACTTAACATGATATTTTTAGTATTTCAGTTTTATAAAAACAATTGTTTTCTTTTTATAGTTTCTTTATTACACATATAAATACAAATTCTGTGTAAAAGATTTAAAAAAAAAATGCAGAGCAACACTTGACTGTTGTCCCTTCCAACCCCACTCTCCTCCATTTCCCAGAGATAATTGTTTCCCAGAGTGTAATGTGCATCTTTTTTATTCTCTCTCTAGGCATTTACAAACATAATTCTGGAAATACACCATACATATAAACATTAAAAAGATCATACTCCAAATATTGTTTTATGACTTGTATTTTCACTAACAACTATTCTTAAAGATCTTTCTATATCATTTCATATTGATCTTCCTCTTTCTTTTAAATAGCTTTATAGTGTAGTCTGTAAGGAGCCCTGGTGGCAAAGCAGTTAAGCACCTGGCTGCTAACCAAAGGTTGGTAGTTCAAGCCCACCCCACTCCACAGCAAAAAGATGTGTCAGTTTGCTTCTGTAAAGATTCAGACAAACAAAAAAAAAAACCCTGACCCACTGCCATGGAGTCGATTTTGACTCATAGCATACCTATAGGACAGAGCAGAACTGCCCCATGGAGCAGCTTGTGGGTTCAAATTGCCTACCTTTTGGTCAACAGCCCAATGCTTTACCCACAGCACCACCAAAGCTCCATTCATAAAAATTATAGCCTTGGAAACACTCTGGGGCAGTTCTACTCTGTTCTATAGGGTTGCTGATTCAGAAGTGACTCGATAGTTTGGTTTTTGGCTTATAGCAGTAGTCTGTGGAGTCCCTGGGCGGTGTAAATGGCTAATGCACTCAGTTACTAACCCAAAGATTATTAGTTCAAATTCACCAAGAAGTGACTCAGAAGAAAGGCCTGGTAATCTTCTTCCAAAAATTCAGCTATTGAAAATCCTATGACACACATGGGGTCACCAAGAATTGGAAATGACTTGATGGAATTGGTTTTTTAAAATTCATCCTGACATGGGATGACCCTGCTGGGCAACCTTGTCTCTGAGCAACTCTCCTGCTAGGTTGCCAAAGCTGTTTGTCAAACTTGATTGCAGTATGTATGACTTTCTCTCTACTCAGTCCTGTTCCCGCTCCCTCTCTGCACCTTCATCTCCCTCTGGGTGTCTGTTCCTGGAGAGTGCAACCTGAAAAGACTGCTCTTTTCCACTCATCCATTTGATTACCCTTGCTCTAATGCTACACTACTTTCATCTCCTTCTTCAGAATATTCTTTTTTTTTTTTTTAGGATTTGGGTGAAGATTTACAGAGTAAATTCACTTTTCATACAGCAGTTCACATATACTTTGTCTCAT
>NW_006921614.1:12794415-12797339 GCF_000298275.1 Orycteropus afer afer
GCCAGCATTTGTTATTTTCTGTCTTGTTGAACTTTGCTACTAGTGCTGGAGCAAGATGGTATCTCATTGTTGTTTTGATTTGCATCTCTCTAATAGATAATGATCGTGAGCATTCCTTCTTCAGAATATTCTTGACTACCTACGTACATTTTTTTCTTTCACACAAACTTAGAAATTAGCTTGGTAAATTCCATAAAGAAGTTGGTTGGAATTTTAATTTGGATTGCATTTCATGTATAAATTTTATTGGGGAGCTTCATGATATCAAGTCTTTCCATCCACAAACACAGTTCACCATTTATTTAGAATTCTTTTTGTCCTTCAGTGAAGTTTCACCATGTTTGCCTATTAGGTAATATCATTCCCAATAGTAATATCATTGCAGTGGCTACAGTGATGGGCTCAGGTATAGCAAGGATTGTGAGGCTGGCATAGGACTGGGCAGTGTTTGGTTCTGCCGTACACAAGGTCACCATAAGTCGGAGCTAACTTGATGGCCCCTTACAACAACATCATCTCATTGTGGTCTTAATTTGCATTTCCCTGATTACTAGTAAGACTATGTACCTTTTAGTATGTTTATTGACCATTTGAATATTCTCTTTTGTGGGTGCCCATTCAAATATTTTACTCATTTTTAACTGGATTGTCTATCTTTTTCTTTTGATTTGTAAGATTTCTCTAGAAGGCATGCATTCTAGCCCTCTATCAATTACATGTATTGGAGTTATCTTCTATCCTGTGGCTTGTCTTTTCATTCTCTTCATGGTTATTTCTGATGAGTGAAAGTTCTTTAATTTATCTAATCTGTCAACTTTTACCATTATAATTACTGCTTTTGTGTCTTGCTTAAGAAACCATTCCCTACTCTGAGGTATTTTCAAATAGTTTTATATTTTTTCTTCCACATTTACATCAGTGATGAACCTGGAGTTGCTTTTTTGCATGGTGCAATTCCTTTCTTTTTTTTTTCCCTATGGATACCCGCTGTCTCTGCACCACTTATTAAAAAGACTATCATTTACTCACTGCTATGAAGTACCGACTCTGTCAAAATCAAGTTTCTATGTTAAGTGTGATCTGTTTGGCATTCTCAATTCTATTCCAGTGGTCTCTGACTACCCTAGACCAACACCTCTCTGTGCTAATTCATATAGTTTTATAATAATTCTTGATAAGAAGCTGATCTGGCAAGCCCTTCTCTACTGCTCGTTTTGTTCAAGAGTATCTTAGCTATTCTTGTTTTCTTCATTAGACAATGAAGAATTCCATATGAATGTCAGGAGGAGTTTTCAAGCTCCATTCCCTATACCCACTTGCCATAAAAAAAAAAAAAAAGTAACTAAACAGTTCAGATTTTGGTTGGGATCGCATTCATTCTATAAATTAATTGGGAATAACTGACATCTTTACAATATTGTGACTACTAAACCACAAAATAAATGGTACTTTTTTCATTTATTTAGGTCATTTTATGTTTATCAATAGTTTTATTCTTTTCCTCAGAGTTACATCCTTTGTCTGATTTATTCCTAGTAATTGGTTTTTTATGGTATTATAAATGGCATCTTTTAAAAAGTTTTATTTTCTATCTGTGCCAGATACATAAAGATATATTTATAGACAGATAAAGACATAAATAGTATACAGGCAGTCCCTGGGTTATGAATGTGATCTGCTCCTAATGATGTCTTTAAGAGTTTGTATGTCTTATTTACCCTTACATTAGTACCAGAAAAGATTTGAAGTCTTTCCAATGATTTAAAAGCTGTAAGTGCAACAAGTGAAGGGTACTGTGATGAGAAATTTGCTGTGAGTAGGAGTTGGTTCAATCTTTTCAAAGTGAGGGCAAAAAAATTTACACAGTATTACAGGGCAAGAAAGAGTTGTCCATAAATTGAACGTTCATAACCCAGGGACTGCCTGAGTTGATTTTGTAACTAGTTAAACTGTTTTATTGATTCAAAACGAGTCTTTTGAATTTTCTATGTACATATTTTATCATCCATGAATGATAGTAGATGCTTTTCTTCATGTATTGAAAGTACAGGATGTCCCCGTCTCCCCTTTTTAGGGTAATATACTGAACTATGGTCACAAGTTAAACTTTGCATTCTTGGAACAAACCCAACTTGGTCATGATAGGTTAATCTTTTTGTCCATTGATGGATTCAGTTGGTTTTTGTTTTATTTGGGATTTTGCATTTATTTGCATTTTGAGATTGGCCTATAACTTTCCTTTCTTCTACCTTTTTCAGACATAGGAACCAACATTTTACTAGTCTCATAAAATATGTGGGGAGAGTTCTCCTCTGTTTTCTAAATAAATGTGTATAAAATTGAAATGATTCAATCACTGAATATTAGGTAGAAATCACTGATGAATTCAACAGGTTCTGGAATTTTCTTTGTGGGGCAATTTTGATCACTGACACAATCTCTGTAATACAGAAACATTCAGATTTTCTATTTGAGTCTGTTTTTAGTAAGTTCTACTTCTTTCTAGAAATTTGTCCATTTTATCTAATTTTTTAAATTATCAAAAATTTGTTCATAATAGTCTCTTAATACCATTTCGATGTTTACAGGAGCCACAGTCATGTTTCCGTATTATCCCAGTCCTCTCTATTTTTCTTATCCATCTCAATTAAGTCAATTGTATTAGCCTTTACAAAAAAAAATCAATACTTAGCTTTTTTGTTTTTGAATAATCCTGTATTAATTTTCTTTGTCATAATTTATGCTCCTTTTCTTATTATTCACTTCTATACACTTTCTCTAGGTTTACTTTGCTATCTTCTTTTTATTATTATTATTATTATTTTATTTTATTGTGATTTGGGTGAAGATTTACAGAGCAAATTCACTTTCCATACAGCAGTTCACATACACTTTGTCTCATGACATTGACCACAGTTTACCAC
>NW_006921614.1:12797824-12815534 GCF_000298275.1 Orycteropus afer afer
ACGAGGAGAGACCCATTGTTGCATCTAGATGGCAGCTTGCTAGCTTTTAAGATCCCAGTCGCTACTTGCCAAAGTAGGAGGTGGAACAATGTTTTGTACAGTATGTTATGCCAATTGAGCTTGATGTCCCCTGCGACTATGGTCCCAAGCCCACAGGTTCAACTACTCGGTCCCTCCGGGTTTTGCTCTCTTCTTAAGATGAATATTAATTTTCAGCCTTTTGTCTTCTCTAATATATACATTTAAGACTATACAACAAAGCACTCCTTTGCAAAGTGTATTCTACAATTTTTAATAGGTAGTGTTTTTGTTAGATTCAAAGTATTTTTAAATTCTACTTTGATCTCTTTTTGACTCAAGGGATTTCTTAAAGTAATTTCTTAACTTCTAAGCACGTGGAGTTTTTCTAATTATCTTTTTGTTATTAATTTCTAGCATATTTGAAAAATAGTCAAAAACATCCTCTGATTACAGAAAACATTATATTACTACAAACCTTTTAAACTGGTGGAGACATTTGATTTCCCAGTATGTGGTTAATTTTTTTAAATGTTCTGCATGTTCTTGAAAAGCCTTTAAAAGTAGGTATTCTACAGTTATTAGGTGTAGTGTTTTATATATTTCCATTTAGTCAATCTGTTAATCATGTTCTTCAAATTTTCTACATCTTTACTGATTTTTTGACTGTTCTATCAATTGAAGAGAGATTTGCATTAAAATCTCCACCTTTGACTGTAGATTTGTCTTTTTCTTCTCTAATTTTTTTAAGAATATGTATAACAAAAAAAATATGTGCAACAAGAAGTTTTAACTATTTTTATGTGTACAATTAAGAGGCATTAATTACATTCACCATGGTATAAGAGCTCTGGTAGCATAGTGCCTAAGGGACTTGACTGTTAACCAGAAGGCTGGTGGTTCAAACCCACTAGCTACTTCTTGGAAGGAAGGTTGGGCAATTTACTTCTGTAGTGATACCACTTCAGAAACCCAAGGAGGGGTCGCTATGAGTCGGGTCTGACTTGACAGCACATAACAACACCAACAATGGTATACTATCATCACCACTATTTCCAAAAGTTTTACATCACCATAAACAGTAGAAAGCTGTATGCCTTCAGCAATAACTGAGTTCTGTCAATTTTTGCTTTGTATATTTTAAGGCCAGGATACCAAGGACTTATCTAGACCTAAAGCTGTTATTATCTTCCTGTGAATAAATGTTTTATCATTATAGAGTAATCCTGATTGTAGTGATACTTTTTTGCCTTAATGTCTATCTTGCCTGATATTCCTTGCATTGCCTTGGTTCGCACTGGGTACTTCTCTTTTACAGTAGAGGATTCCCTCAAAGTCTGTTTCGTTTGTTTTGGTTGTTTTTGGATTTTAAAAATTCTCTTTGCCTGCCTGTTTTATTTACCTTAGTCTGCCTTTCATGGTTATGGGGGTTGTTGCTCGAAGAGTTATAGCAGTATCATCTTTCCCGATTGTGTATGTGGGTGAAGTCTCTGTTCCTCTAGAGTTAGGTGGTCCTTGGAGTTTGACACACCTTTTGGACCCTGGATACCAAGCCCATTGCTTCAGCCCTAGGCAGATGCTGCTGCCATCAGTTGCTCAGGGCAGAGCAACAGGAGGAGGAAACACCTTTCTAGTTGGCATAAATGTGGCTCTCACATGACTTTCCTTGTCCATTTCCCAGTTGACCATGCTGTTTCTTCTATACGTTGGCTCAAGACTTGCTCTTATTTCTTCCTAATCATTATGTTTTGGGTAAACTTTTTCTTTTATTTTTTTTCTATTATCTATCTCAACAGACATAATTCTATTAGCTTTCTGTCTTTCAAGAATTCCCCAAAAATGGCTGATCCACCTGTGGTACTCTCCATTCTTTTCCTGTGATATTGTTCTTTTATTTTCATATTGCTATAGTATTTTCTCTCATTTCATAAGTTTTGATGGAGGAAAGGGCCAGCATGCCAACTTGATACTTGCTCAAAAATGCTCATTTTGTTTTATTTGTTTACCAAGCTAGCTTACCTCAAAACTCAGTAACAAGTTACATTGCTTTGGTTTTCATGATTGATGTATTTTGACATGTTAAGATTTTCAGCTTTTGTTATATTACCTACCTTTAAACTTTTCACATCCTCTTCTATATTTTCTTTTAATTGTTTTAAATAAAAAGACCTGAAATTTTCTTCAATCCCTATATGAAAAAAAAAAATAGTACTTTGAGTTTCTTAATTATTTTCAAAAATAAAATATTAGTAAACTATTATAGATAAATTTCTTACATTAATCTATGGCTAAAGCAGTATAAGAAAAATTTCTCAGGTCTAGAATTGAACCCACACCTGTGGTTTCCAGCCAAACAAAATATAGGCATATGAGTTAAACATTTACCTCAAGTAGATATACTCCTTGGAGAGAATAATCATGGGAGAAAGAAGGGCTGCTTATGCACAGGGAGACAGCTCAGGGTGCAGGAGTGTATGGAGGGATGGACACTGGGAAGAGGTAACTATGGGGAGGAAGTGGGAGGGGAGCTGTTGCATTGTGGTAAACTGTGGTCAATGACATGAGACAAAGTATATGTAAACTGCTGTATGGAAAGTGAATTTGCTCTGTAAATCTTCACCCAAATCACAATAAAAAAAAAAAAAGAAAGAAAGAAAATTTTCAACTCTAAATCACTTACTCTGATAAAAAGATGAACAGATCTAATGACTAGATAGAACAAAGAATAGGTGAGCACTGGAAACCAACAGCTCCTCCTAATTATACCAGATATGAGTTCATCTCCAAGTGAGTAAGAGTGGGTGTATTCAATTTATATAAGAAGAGATACCCAGAATAAAGATTCAGTGTAAAGGGTTACCATTATTAGATTACAAGGAAAAGACAACTTGTACTTCTAATGAGAAGAAGTAGATACATTTTTCCTTATTCCTCCCACTAATTAGAACAGAAGTCCTAGATACTATAAATTAAACAAATATAAGAAAACCCAGAGAGGTAGAGAGAAGAAAGCAGAACAGCTAGGGACCCTGGAACCTGAGGAAAAACATAGCAGTGGGTTTTCTTTTTGCTTCATGTATTTCAGATTTCGACTGGAAAAAAAAAAAAGCCCTAACAAAATCCTCTTCTCTTAACCCAAAGAATTCAGCAAATGGCAGCCTATAAAGATACAAAACTTTTAGACAGTAACTGTTGTTCTCTAGCCAGGCAGAACAGAAGATATTGTGGCTCCATCCCCACCCACACCAGCAAAGGCTCTGTAAAGAGCATATACTTCCAACCTCCTAAGGCAGTGATGACGTATCCAAACACCCCCACTGGGTTGATGTCAAAGAAGGCCAAATGAGCAGCCAGGACTTTCATCTCTACTAGCTGGTAATGAGCATCTCCACTCCTGCATGGTCGGCAGTGACCATAAGAGTACCTTGGATTTGCACTTCCAACCCATTTTTGCTGTTAGGTGCCACTGAGTCAGCTCCAACTCATAGCAACCCTATGTACAACAGAACAAAATACTGCCCAGTACTGCACCACTCTCACAATCATTGCTATGTTTGAACCAACCCATTGTTATAGCCATTGTGTCAATCCATCTTGTTGAGGGCCTTCTCCTTCTTCGCTGACCCACCACTTCACCTAGTATAATATCCTTGTCCAGGGAGTGGTCCCTTCTGACAATATGACCAAACTAGGTGAGACAAAGTCTGGCCTTTCTTGCTTCCAAGGAGCATTCTACTGTCTGCTCATTCCTTTGGCAGTCCATGACACTTTCAGTATTCTTTGCCAACACCACAACTCAAAAGCATCAACTCTTCTTCAGTCTTCCTTGTTCACTGTCCAGGTCTCACATGCATATGAGGTGACCGAAAATACCATGGCTTGGGTTAGGCGCACCTCAGTCTTCAAGGAGACATCTTTTATCTTCAGCACTTTAAAGAGGTCTTTTGCAGCAGATTTGCCCAGTGCAATACGTCATGTGATGTCTTGACTGCTGCTTCTACTGGTGTTGATTGTGGAACCAAGTAATATGAAGTCTTTGATAACTTCAATCTTTTCTCAATTTATCATGATGCTGCTTATTGGTCCATTTGTGAGGATTTTCATTTTCTTTACGTTGAGATGTAATCCATACTGTGGAGTGTAGTCTTTAATCTTCATCAGTGTCATCTGCGTATCACAGGTTGTTAATGAGTCTTCCTCCAATCCTGATAACGTTCTTCTTCATACAGTCCAGCTTCTCGGATTATTTGCTCAGCATACAGATTGAGTAAGTATGGTGAAAGGATACAACCCTGATGCACTCCCTTCATGATTTTAAAACATGCAGTATTCCCTTCTTCTATTTGAACAATAGCTTCCTGGTCTGTGTACAGGTTCCTGATGAGCACAATCAAATGTTCTGGCATTCCCATTCTTCTCAATGTTATCTATAATTTGTTATGATCCACACAACTGAATGCTTTTGCACAGTCAATAAAACATAAGTAAATATCATTCTGGTATTTTTTGCTTTCAGCCAAGATCCAAAACTCAAAATGCATCAACTCTTCTTCAGTCTTCCTTATTCATTATCCAGATTTTGCGGTACATATGAAGCAATAGAAAATACTATGATGGATTGTTAAGGGTATGGGTCAACTTGGCTGGGCCATGATTCTCAGTGGTTTGGCAGTTATAAAGTAGTTTGGTAGTTATGTAATGATGTAATCATCCCCCATTTTGTGATCTAATATAAAGTAATCACCTCCAAGATAAGATCTGATAAAATTAATTACCTCCATGATGAGATCTGCTATGAGCAATCAATTGAAAGGAAGTTTCTTCAGGAGTGTGGCCTGCATCCAGTATATATGGACATTCTGTCTAAGCACTCTGGCCTTTTCCTTGCTCTGGAGGCTGCATTTTGCTCATCATCATCTGACTCCAGTTCTTGGAATGTGAGCCAATGGCCTGCCATATTGCCCACCAATCTTGTGATTCATTAGCCTCCTAGCCTGTGAGATAGCAGCCTGCCATCTTAACTGTCAATAATGGATTTTCAGCCTCTGCAGCCCATGGGACAGCAGCCTGCCATCTGACCTGTCAATATTGGATTCATTAGCCAGCAGCTACATGACTCAGAAGAAGCCTCCAGACTGACGAATGATTCACAAACTTAGTACTTGCCAAACTCTACAACTACATAAGCTATTTCCTTGAGATAAATCTCTCTCACTCACTGTATATATATACACATATACATACATACATACATAAGCTTCACTGCTTTTGGTTCTCTAGAGAATGCAGCCTAAGACATTTAGTACCGAGAGTGATTCTAGAGAAACAAAATCATAAAGATTTAAAAATTCATTCTCAAGTCTGACTAGTCTTAAAGGTGCTGATGACTCTGACTCCATTAGTAAAGAGGGTGCTGCTAATCCATGGCATGAGGTGGCAATATTAATATGAAAATTATGAGCACCAATAGATCAAGTAGTGATTAGAAGCAGGTCTCTGGGTGATTGCATGTTTGAAACTTTTCTAGTTTTGTCAGAATATGAAGTTTAGGGAAGTTGGCTGATTGGTCCTATTTCACTAGGCAAAGTGGTAAAAGAAAGAGATGAGATCAGGATTTCAGAGACAGAAGCATCACACACAGGAAATGAAATTTGCCACTTGTGCCCTAAAGGAAAGCCTTATTCCTCATAGTAAAAGAGCTGGTATTACTGAAAAACAAACACAAAGTCTTATCATTAAGTGGGATTGAACAACAACACCATTTGAATTCCCAACTTGGAATCATGTCTGAAGTTAAAGTGAGGGCATTGATTGGAAAGAAATGGGATCCTGAAACTTGGAATGGGGACATATGGGCAGATAATCAGAAAGCTGGGGAAATTTAGCCCCTAAATTCTGTTGACTCACTCCTGCCAACAGAATCAGATCTCTCAGCCCCATAGGATGAGATTAACTCAGCTGTGCCTGATAAGTCTTTGTCTGACCTATTGCCTGGGGTAGCACCTGGGGCAGCACCTGACGCAGATGCCTTAAAAGACATTGCTGTATGTTCTCAGGACCCATCCTCACCACCTACTTTTGCTTCTATACCTATAATTAGATTTAAGTCCCAGTAAGCCCCAAAAGGTGAGATATAAAGTGTGACCCAGGAAGAGGTATACTACTCTCCAAAAGAACTGTCTGATTTTTCTAATATGCATAAACAGAAACCTGGAAAATGTGTATGGGAATGGCTATCAAGGATGTGTGATAATGGTGCAAGGAATATAAAATTGGATTAGTCTGAGTTTACTGACATGGTTTCATGTACTGAGAAACTCTTATCCCAGGGGAAGACTGTAACAAGGATCATCTCCAAAAGTTGACAGAGAAAAAAAGCATTCCCCTGAAGTGAATATCCTTAATTCAGACTTCTAGCCTCCTAAATTGTGAGAGAACAAATTTCTGTTTGTTAAAGCCACCCATTTATGGTATTTCCATTATAGCAGCACTAAATAATTAAGACACATGGATTGGGTCAGGTGCATCTTAGTCCTCAAAGTGAAATTTTCACTTTTTAACAGTTTAAAGAGGTCTTTTGTAGCATATTTACCCAATACATCATTTGATTTCCTGACTGCTGGACACTGACTGTGGATCCAAGTAAAACAAAATCCTTGGTTCAGTAGGTAAGGTTAAGTAGATGGACTCAACAACAGAAAGAAGGGAAAAGAAGAAAATCAGTGAAATGGAAGAGAGACCAATTGAAAATTACCTGATCAGAACAACAGAGCAAAAATAAACTCAAGGGAAATAATACAGACCCTCAGAGACTTATGGTTCCATAGCAAAAGATTTAGCATTTATGTCATCAGAGTTCCAAAGAAAGAAGATATAGAGTAGGGCTGAAAAAAAATACTCAAATAATGGCTGAAAACTCCCCACATGTGGCAAAGTATCTAAGCCTACAAATTTAAGAAGCTGAGCAAAAAGCCCAAAAACAATAAACTCAAAGAAATTCACACCAACACATATCATAATTAAACCTCTGGAAAATAAAGACAAAGAAAAATTCTTGAAAGCAGCCACACACAAAAAAATGACAACATATCATAAGGAAAAAGCAATTAAAATTACAGTGGATTTATCATCCAAAACAATAGAGGCCAAGAGGAAGTACCCTTACAAGGAAGACCAGTTACTACTACCATTGTTCAAATTCACACACCAACCACCAAAGCCAAAGATGAGGAAATGGAAGATTTTTACCAACTTCTGCAATCAGAAATTGACCAAATATGCAATCAAGATGTGTTGACTATCACTGGTGATTGGAATGCAAAAGTTGGAAACAAAGAAGAATCACTGGTAGCTGGAAAATATAGCCTTGGTGATAGAAATAACACAGAAGATTACATGATAGAATTGTGCAAGACCAACAACCTATTCATTGCAAATACCTTTTTTTCAATAACACAAACGGCAGCTATACACATGGACTTCGCCAGATAGAGAACAAAGGAATCAGACTGACTCATCTGTGGCAAGACATGATGGAGAAGCTCAATATCTTCAGCCAAAAAAAAAAAAAAGGGTCAGGAGCAGATTGTGTAACAGACCATCAACTGCTCATATGGAAGTTCAAGTTGAAGCTGAAGACAATTAAAAACAAGTCCACAAGAGGCAGAATATGACCTTTATTATATCCCTCCTGAATTTAGAGACCATCTAAATAACAGATATGATGCACAGAACACCAATGATTGAAAACCAGAGAATTGTGGGATGACATCAATAACATCATCCATGAAGAAAGCAAAAGGTTATTAAAAAGACAGGAAAGGAAGAAGAGACCAAAATGGTGTCAGAAGAGACTCTAAAATTTGCCCTTGAATAGAGAGTAGCTAAAGTAAATGGAAGAAACAACAAGATAAAACAGCTGAACAGAAGATTTCAAAGAACAGCTCAAGAAGACAAAGTTGATTATTATAATGAAATGTGCAGAAACATGGAGTTAGAAAACCAAAAGAGAAGAACATGCTCAGCATTTCTCAAGCTGAAAGAAGTGAGGGAAAAATTTAAGCCTCAAGTTTCAATACTGAAAGATTCTATGGGCAATATATTGAATGATGCAGGAAATATCAAAAGAAGATGGAAGGAATACACAGAGTCATTGTACCAAAAGGAATTGGTCAATGTTCATCCATTTCAGGAGGCGCATATGATCAAGAACCAATGGTATTGAAGGAAGAAGTTGAACCTGCACTGAAGGAACTGGTGAAAAACAAGGCTCCAGAAATTACTGGACTATCCATTGAGATGTTTCAACAAATGGATGCCATGCTGAAGGCACTCATTTGGCTATGGCAAGAGATTTGGAAGACCTGGCCAACTGACTGGAAGAGGTCCATATTTGTACCCAATCCAAAAAAAGGTGATCCCTCACAATGTGAAAATTATCAAACCATATTATTACTATCAGATGCAAGTAAAATCTTACTGAAGGGACCATTCTCTGGAGAAAGATACCATGCTCAGTAAAGCAGAGGGCCAGAAAAAAAGGTGAAGGCCCCTCAAAAAGATAGACTGACACAGTGGCTGCTATGATGGGCTCAGGTATTGCAAGGATCACGAGGCTGGCACAGGACCAGATAGTGTTTTGTTCTGTTGTACGTAAGGTCACTATGAGTTGATGACAACTCAATGGTACTTAACAACAACAACAGGAGGAAATGGCATAATATTTTCAAGCACTGAAAGAAAATACTGTGAACCTACGCTCTTACATTCAAGAAAATATTCTCCAGGAAAGAGGAAAACTGAAAACATTCTCAGATGAAGGAAAACTAGGACAATTTATCACCAGCAGACTCACCCTAAAAGAATGGCTAAACAGAAAATAAACAATAAAAGAAGACACCATAGACAAACCAAAAGGAGAAACACAATAAGCAAAAATATGGGTAAATATGATAGGTTTTCCTTCTTATCTTGAGTTTTCTCACCTATGCTTGATGGTGAAGCAAAAATTGTAACACTGTCTGATGGGTTCTAAAGGTATTAGAGGAAATATTTAAGACAATTATATATAGCAGATGGTAAAAGAAAATAAAAGGAGGTAAGGTTTCTATACCTCACTTGAACTGGTAAAATGATGTCATCAGTACACTGTAATAAGTTATGTGTGTTGTTGTTATGTGCCATCGAGTCGGCCCCGACTCATAGCGACCCCTCCTTGGGTTTCCGAGGCAGTATCACTACGGAAGTAGGATTGCCCAACCTTCCTTCCGAGGAGTGGCTGGTGGGTTTGAACCACCAGCCTTCTGGTTAGCAGTCAAGTGCTTTAGCCACTATGCTACCAGAGCTCCTAAGTTATGTGTAGATAATGCAATATCTACAACATCCACTAAGAAGCTATATAAAGAGCTAAACATTATTTTTAAAAATATGTTTAAGAACCCACAGAAAAATGAGAAAAAGAAAATGGAGAAGCAAAAAACAGAAAAAATTAGAACACAAAAAAAAATAAAATGAAAGACTTGAGCACTAACAATAATTACATTAAATGTAAATGGTCTAAGTACACTAATTACAAGACAGAGATTTGTGGAGTAAATCTAAAAATACAAGATCCAACTATATGCTATCTATAAGAAATTCATCCCGAATATAACTATATAGACAGCTTAAAGTGAAAGTACAGAAAATGATAATGCAAACATTAATAAAAAAAAAAAAAAACAGCATGGACATATTAATATACGCTAAAGTAGATTCCAGAGCAAAGACAATTACCTGAGACAGACAGGAGCATTACTTATGAGAAAAAGAGCAATCACTAAGAAGACATAGCAATTCTAAATGAATATGCCCCAAACAAGAGAACTGTAAAATATGTAAAGCAAAAACTGATATAACTAAAGGAGAAATACGTAAATTTCCAATTATAGTTAAGAGACTTGGACACCTCTTTGAACAATAGAAAGAACAACTAGTAAGAAAATAAGTGAAGATACAGATGAATGCAACACCATCAACCAACAGGATCTAACTAAGATTTATAAAACACTCTAACCAGCAATAATAGAATACACATTCTTTTCAAGTGCCCACAGAACATATGCCAAGATAGATCCTATTGTAGGCCATTGGGAAAACACACACACACACACACACACATAATTTTGAAATAACTAAAATCATACAGAATGTGTTCTCCAATCATAATGGAACTAACAGAGTCAAAAACAGAAAGATAGCAGGAAAATCTCCAAACACATGAAAACTAAACAGTGAACTTACAAATAATCCACAGGTCAAAGAAGAACCATCAAGGGAAGTAAAAAACCAACAACCAACCAACCAAACAACAACAACAAAACAATGAAGTGAAGAAAGGTAAAACATACCAGAATTCGTCACACACAACTAGAATGTTGAGAGGGAAATTTACAGCACTAAATGCACACATCAGAAAAGAGCAAAGATCTCAAAACTAATAATTTAAATTCCCATCTCAAGAATCTAGAAAGACAAGTACAAAATAAACCCAAAGCACATAAAAGGAAGGAAACACTAAAGACAGAAATCAATGAAACAGAAAACAAACAAATACAGAGAAAATTCAAAGGATCAAAAACTTGGTTCTTTGAAAAAAATCAATAAAACTGGCAAACCTCTAGCAAGACTGCCAAAGGAAAAGAAGAAGAAAAGATACAAGTTACCAATATCAGGACTGAAACAGGATATTACTACAGATCATGCAGACATCAACGGATAATAAGGGAATGTAAACAACACTGCACACATGAATTTGACAACTTAGAAGAACTGGATCACTCCCCTCCCAAAACCACAAATTACCACAAGTCACCCAGTATGAAATAATTTAAATAGCCATGTAACTATTAAGGAAATTAACTTCACAACTTAAAAACTCCCCCAAAAGAAATCTCCACATCCAGATGGTTGTATGCAGAGTCTGATCAACTGTTAACACCAATCGCTGATTGGATCAGAAAAGCTTGTTTATATTTTTACAGCATTAAAACTAACCCAACCAAGTTATAAGCTTTAAAAACTGTTTAGATTTTTTTAACACCAATTCTACATAACCTCTTCTAGAAAATAGAAAAGGAACACTTCCCAATTCATTTCATGAAGCTAGTATTACCCTGACATAAAAACCAGTCAAAGATAATACAATAAAGGAAAACTAGATCAGTACCTTTCAAGAACACAGACACAAAAATCCTTAATTCAGCAATATATAAAAAGAAATTATATATTATGAGTAAGTAGTGTTTATTCCACAGATGCAAAGTTGGCTCAGTATTAAAGTCTCAATCAATGTACTCTACCATAGTAATAAGCTATACTCACAAACATAAATAGCTAAATAAGAAAAAATCACATCTTATTTACTGATGCATAAAAATCATTTCACAAAATTTAACATGTACTTATAATTAAAAAAATTCTCAGAAAAATAGTAATAGATGTGAATTTCCTCAACATGATAGAATACAGAGTACCTACAGTCTGAATGGAAGCTCTGATAACATAGTGCCTAAGGCACTTGACTGCTAACCAGAAGGCTGGTGGTTCAAACCCACCAGCCACTCCTTGGAAGGAAGGTTGGGCAATCTACTTCGTAGTGATACCGCCTCGGAAACCCAAGGAGGGGTCGTTATGAGTCAGGTCCGACTCGATGGCACATAACAAAACAACAAACAGTCTGCTTTCCACTATAATCAAGAACAAAACAAGGATACCCACTCTCACCACTCTTATTCAAGTTAGTGCTGGAAGTTCTAGCCAGAACCATAAAGCAAAAAAAAAAAAAAAAAACGGGGTGTGTGTGTGTGTGTGTATAAAACTACCGATCAAAAAGGGAGAAATAAAACTGCCTCTATTTGCAGGTGACATGACTGTCTACACAGACGATCTAAAACAATCTCCAAAAACACTCCTATCAATCAAAAAAACAAAACAACAAATGCCAGCAACGGTGTTAAGATACTGGAATTCTCATATACTGCTAGTGGACTGTAAAATGGTGCAACTGTGGAAAATGGTATGGCATTTCCTTAAAAATTTGGAAATAAAAATACCATATGATACAGCAACCCCATTACAGGTATATGTCCTACAGAAATAAAAGCCTGACACAAACAGATATATGCATACCCATGTTTACTGCAACATTATTCATGATACCCAAAAAGTGGAAACAACCTAAGGGCTCATCAACATAAGACTGGATAAACAAACTATGGTACAACACACACAATGGAATACTATGCAACATGCAACATTTAAGAATAATGATGATAATTTCCAGTAAGATGGAGGAACAGGCAGACAAGCGACACAGACCCTCTTCAACAAAGAAAAGAAAAACCAGTTGACAGAGATACAGAAGATAATCCTGGAGCACTGACCTTTGAAAGGAACTATACAGAAGTGGGTTAGGCACTAACCAGTGGAAAAACCTGAACGAAAACAATGCGTACAGAGAAGGTCAGAGCTGTGGACTGTCAGCTACTCTGACAGGACCAACCGCTGGAATATTTCCAAGTGGTGTTGGGACCTGAGAATTGACCTAAAGATCAGTCTTGGTCACCAAGGGCTGCAGGGATGACTGCGCTGGTGGCCTATGACTAGGAAGGGAAACAGCAAGGAGGGAGATAACCTGAGCTGTTCACTTTCTGCTCTCTGGAGAGCACAGCCATTTTGGTTATTTACATGCAGCAGCCATTCTGGATATTTAAAGTGACTGAGGGTGCAGCCACTTTGAATGTTTACAAGTGGTGGCCATTTTGGATATTTAAGGTTACCAAGGGCACAGCCATTTTGACTGTTTACAAGCAGTGGCCATTTTGGATATTTAAAGTGACCAAGGGCATGGCCATTTTGAATCTTTACAAGTGGCAACCGTTTGGGATTTTAAAGTGAGCATTCTCATTCAGATTCCAGGGACCTAAGAATAAAATCTGCTGCCAAGGTCAGCAGGGACATACGAGAGGCTGACAATAGGAAAGGAGACAGGTGGTGAGTGCACAGGGCTGTCAACTAGTGAATAGAGGAGCACAGCACAGTACCCTGCTTATGTAGATAACATACAAACAAAACAAAGAAAATGAAAATGATGGGCAAGTCACTCCAACATACAATCATCAATTAAATATAAAGACAAAAATGTCACCATGTCTTGGAGACAACAGAGCATCACAGTCCACACAAAGAAGCAAGATAAAGCAGAAGAAACATGGGACCAGGATACAGACCCAGAACATGTATCTGAGGAAGAAGCAGCATTAGAACTCTTTGATAAGGAATTCAAAAGAATTATATTTAGGTATCTTCAAAGTATTGAGAGACAGATCAAGGAAAACACAGACAAAACCCTAGAACAATTTTGGAAGAAAATACAAGAACAAAATGACAAAATAAATGAAAACTATAAATGATTCAAAATCTACATATAGAAATCCAGAGGATTAATACGAAATTGTCAGAAATAGATAACACATTAAAAGGGCAAAGGAGTAGAATTGATGCAATAGAAGAGAGAATTAATGAGACTGAAGACAAATACCTGAATACTTCTTTGGAAAGGGATTAATCTGAAAAAAGATCAAAACAAAATGAAGAAAGACTAAGGATCATGTGGAATACCATTAAAAGGAATAACCTACGTGTCACTGGAATTCCAGAACAGGAACGGAATAATAAAACCACAGAGAAAATTGTCCAAGATTTGTTGGAAGAGAACTTCCCTGATATGATGAAAGATGAGAATATATCCATTCAGGAAGTCTGACGAACCCCAAACAGGATAGACCCCAAAAGACAATCACTAAGACATATCATCATCAAACTCACCAAAACCAAAGACAAAGAAACAATTATGAGAGTAGCATGGGAAAAATGAAAAGTTACCTACTAGGGGCAACCAATAAGACTAAGCTCGGGTTTATCGGCAGAAAACATGCAGGTGAGAAGATAATGGGATGGTATATATAAAACACTGAAAGAGAAAAATTTCCAACCAAGCATTATGTACCAAGCAAAACTGTCCCTCAAACATGATGGTGAAATTAGGACATTTCCAGATAAGCAGAAATTAAGGGAATTTGTTAAAACCAGACCAACCTTACAAGAGATGCTAAAGGGAGTCCTTTGGACAGAGAACCAACAAAAACCAACAACTGACCATTTACACACATATATATAACCCAGAAAGCAACCCAGCTATGAATTATCCAAAGTAAAGAAGCCTACAAGATTGTAAACAGGGAACCAGAGACATCAATTGACAAATGAGGACAACCACAAACTAAAAAGAGTCAAAAAACTGTGTTGTTACAGAACTTCTAGACGGTAGGGATATCAAGAAAACTACAAGATAGAACGGCCTGTTCTAAACTTGGGAAGAAAACTAAATCACAGGGTACCCTCAAAGAAAAACGATAAACCTTCGCATCAAAAGAAGAAAGAGGACCAGCACAAATATTTAGCAAATACTAAAACAATAGCAACAAAGGAAGTGATAACACAATTCATAACAAAATGTGCTCAGCATAGAAAATTATATGGAACAAAGAAATCAACACCACAAAAAAGCATATAACAAAAATGACAGCAATAAATTCATATTTGCCAATAATTACATATCTGGCAAGGGACTTATCTCTAAGATTTATAGAAAACTCCAAGGCTTCAACACCAAAGGCATTAACAATCCAATTGAAAAATGGGCAGCAGACATGAATAGACACTTCACTAAGGAGGATATTCAGGTGGTCAGCTAATACACGAAGAGACGCTCACAATCATTGGCCATCAGAGAGATGCAAATCAAAACTAAGTAGCACTAAAGAATAATCTGGAATCTGGAAAACACTGCATAATATGGATGAACTTGGAGGACATTATGCTGAGTGAAGTAAGTCAATCACAGAAGGACAAATATAGTATTGGTTCATTGTTGTGGAGGGTCAAGGAAAGGTTTATATATGGAGGGAAACTTTCTTTGTTGGTTGCCAGGGGTAGGAGGGGAGGAGAGGGAACACTGCAAAAAAAAAAAAAAAAGCATTGACCCATGTCACTTTAGTTTTGTGTATTTTACTGTACATAAATTATATTTAAATAAAACACATTAAAAAAATAATGATGAATCTGTGAAACACCTTGTAACATGGTATGGTGAATTGCTTGATGTGGCCCTTCTACCCATTGTCCTCCATTCTGTGATGTATTGTAAATCCTATTATCCATGCCTGTTTGGGGTGGTATGGTAGTTAAGGTCGGGTGTCAACTTGGCTGGGCAGCTGCTAGTAATTGTTCCCTATAATGACTGGCATTCGGCTAGGTGGTGGGATTTGTCTTGAGCTGCTGATTGTTAAAGCTTCCCACTTGGGTTATTTCTGTCAGAGAAACACAGGTAGAATGTGTCCTGAGTCCAGTATAACTGCTGGAGGATATAATTCAAATCACCACCCTTAGCTTTCTCCTGGGAAGGTTCGCCCTCCTCTTGCTCCGGTTCTGTGTTTTTGCTCAGCCTCATCTCACTGGATTTGGGACAGCAGCCGTTATCTGATCTGCTGATCAAGGCTCATCAAACCCTGAGAATTGGGAGGATCTCCCAGATCCACTAATGGACCTAGGACTCGCCAGCCTGCCAGCCTCCACCACTACTACGTTAGACGATCCCTTCGGTGTCTGAGTTCTGTGAGGTGTTACAGTGAAATACAGAACTCTAAGATAGGGAAAATTACTAGGAGGAGGAGTAGGAGTTAATGTCTGAAATGATGGACTGGCACGGTAGTTTGGGCATTTGAGACATCTTTGACCTCCACCTCATGGGGACCGGCCTTGTGCTGATCTATCTGAGAGAGATTGTTCAAGCACATGGATAAACGTGGAGGACATTATACTAAGTGGAATTAATCACAAAAGGACAAATATTATATGAGACCACTACTATAAAAAGTCAAGAAAAAGTTTATACATAAAAAGAAACATTCTTCGAAGAATTGGTGGGAGGGTAAGAGAGGGTAACTGTCAAACTACTTAGTAGACACTTACTAACTTGAGTGAAGAGACAGTCAATTTAGAATAAGGAGGCCAGCGCAACATGATCAAGGCAAAGGAAGACACTGGAAAAAGCACAAGATTTAAAGGCAAAAAAGGTTAAATACTATTACATACACAATTCTGCAATAACAGTATTAACAATAATCTATAAATGGTTACAAAGACAGACATACAAGCTGAACAGGACTGGGAAGGTGAATGAGTCTATACCCACAAATACATATAGCATTGATGGAGGACATGTCTACATATGTATATTTTTGTGCTGCAAATATATCCATGAATATAGTGAAACATAAAGGGGGCAAAGTCATGAAAACTTCTTAGGCATAACCAAACATCTTGAGAGAATAGCTGGACCTGGAAGCTCAGGACCATAGTCTGAGGGGACATCAGGTCAACTAGCATAAGACAGTCCACAAAGACAATCCTACTTTGGTGACTAATGACTACTGTCTTAAAAAGTTTGTGAATGGCCATGTAAGGTCCAAATATTGGTCTCTCTATATCCACATCAAAGAAGAGTGAAGACAGTCAAAGACTCAAGGAAACAATTAGTCCAAAGGACTAATGGACCACATGAACCACAGCCTCCAACACCCTGAGACAGTAAGAATTATATGGTGCCCAACTACCACTAGCGACCTAAAAGAGATCACAATAGTTGGTCCTGGATAGAGGGGGAGAAAAATATGCAAGAAAAGTCAAAATCATAAAAAAATGACCAAGCTAACTGGTCTGACAGAGACTGGTGGAACTTCCAAGACTATGGGCCTTAGTCATCCTTCAAGGTTGGAAATGAACTTACCCTGTGGCTAAACTTTCAGCCAAACCATAAACAAGCCTATAAGGTGAACACCATGGAGGCATGCACCCCTTAGAATAATCAACCATTCGAGTTCAAAAGGGCAGCATTTGCCCAGGGATAAAGCTCAGAAGGTAGGAAGGGATAGGAAAGAATGATGAATGGACATGGGAATGAGGAATGAGGAAGAATGTTATTACACTGTGGGATTGCAATCAATGTCATGAAACAAAATGTCTATGACTTGTTGAATAGAAAACCAATTTTCTCTGTAAGCTTTCATCCAACTCATAATAAAAAGTTAAAAAAAAATTAAACAGTTTTTAAAGCTTATAACTTAGTTGGGTTAGTTTTGATGGTATAAAATTATAAAGTAGCTTTTCTGATCCAATCAGCAATAAACATTTAATGATAGTAATTCCCTGGATTTTTGCAGTTCAGGTAAAGGAGCTGATAGGATTTAGATTTCTAATACAGAATGTCACTACCATAATGCTGCTTTTTTCCAGATGCTTTTTCTGGGGGTAGTTTGGACTATTAGAACTGCAGTTTAGAGACCCTAGTTACTGTTTCTATGAATAAGATAAAATGGTGTTTATCGTCTACTGATCAAAAAAATAAAAGAATCCAATTAGAAATAGGGAAAAGACATGAAGTAGCATTTTACTAAAGAAGTTGAAATAAGAACATGAAAAGACATTCAACATCATTGTTATTGTTGTTGTTATGTGCCGTCGAATCAGACCTGACTCATAGTGACCCCTCCTTGGGTTTCTGAAGCAGTACCACTACGGAAGTAGATTGCCC
>NW_006921614.1:12815634-12825887 GCF_000298275.1 Orycteropus afer afer
TTTGAACCACCAGCCTTCTGGTTAGCAGTCAAGTGCCTCAGGCACTATCTTACCAGAGCTCCCTCAACATCATTAGCAATTAAAGAAAAATTAAAACCACAATGGGATATCATTATACACCTATCAGGATGGTGCAGTGTAGTAAATTATCTGGTATGGCTTTTCTAGTCATAAATCTTTGTAAACTCCATGGCAGAATTTTCTGTGAGAAACTGAGTAGCTTCTGATTGTTAAAATCATCCATCTGGGGTATTTCTGTTGGGAGCAGCACAAAGTAATGTTCTGGGAAGTTCGTTCTCTCAGGTGCTTAGAATTCTGATGTTATGGTTGGTTAGTTTGGCCGCTCAGCCAGGCTCAAAAGGAGGCCTCCCAGGGGCAGAAGAAGTCTCTCTGACTGCTGGCTGAGAAGGACATGTTGCTGAAAGAAACATGTGCTCCTGAGAGACATGCACTGCTGGGAAAGAGACGCAGGAGACATGCATTGCTGAGTGAGACATTGAGGGACACGCACTGCTGGGAAAGAGACTGTGAGAGACTGTTGGCTGTGAGACAGTGGTCTGAGAGAGACTGAGTATTTTCCTGAACTTGAATTGTAGCCTGGTGCCTCCCTAATAAACCCCATAATCTGTGAGTTCTGTGTGGCCACTGCCATGAATTATTGAACCCAGTAGAAAGGAGGTGAGTGCTGTGGGAGGAATGGTTGGTATCAGGGTTGGTGAAAGGGCCGGAGGGAGGCAGCATGTCTGGCCTGGCAGGAATAGGCCTTGGGCTACTGATGGTGATTCTGTCTTCCTCTTGTGGGGACAGAGGACGTCAGAAGATGTGCCCTCCTTGCCTTTTTAGCAGATGGCTAAAATAAAACTAGTGATAACACTAAATGCTGGCAAGGATGTACAGGGAACTAGATTATTCCCACTCTGGAGAAGTTTGGCAGCTTTTTTTTTTAAAAAAAAAAAAAGAAAAAAATACATTTGTAACTATCATACAACCTAATTACTGCACCTTTATCAGAGAAATGAAGACTTACATTCACACAAATAATTGTACATGAATAACTGTAGCTGTATTCCTAATAGCCCCAAACTGGAGACCAATGTGATCTTCAGTGGGTGCATGGTTAAACAATCCATGGTATATCCATATCTTAGAATGTTATACAGAAATAATAAGGAACAAACTGTGGATACACGTAAGAATCTGGATGAATCTCCAGAGAATTATGCTGAGTGGAAAAAAGCCAATCCCCAAAAGTTACATATTGTATGAATCCATTTACGTAACATTCTTGAAATGACAAAATTACAGAGATAAAGAACAGATTGATGATTACCAGGAGTTGAGGAGGGAGTGAGGGGAAGGAGGTAGGTGTGGCTATAAAAGGGCAACATGAGGGATCCTTGCAATGATTGAAGTCTTCTGTATCTGACTGTATCCATGTCAATATCCTGGTTGAGATAATGTAGTTTTACAAGATGTCAACATTGGGGGAAACTGAGTAAAAGAGTATATGGGTATCTCTATATTATTTCTTATAACTGGATGTGAATCTATACTTTTCTGAAAATAAAAACTTTAATTAAAAAATTAAAAAGGCATTAGAGGGGGCAGTGTACCCATGACCATGTACAGGGTTAGCAGACAATGTTTCTACATGCTTATTTGTATGTGTTATAAGAATGTCCAGGTGTTTAGTAGAACTGACAAGGGTCAAGGTTGTGGTGGCTTCTTGGCCAAAGCCAGCTACCCAGAGGGAGCGAGTAGTTGGACGTGTGGGCTGGGGACCATGGTTACAGGGGACATCAAGCTCAACTGGCATAACATACTACACAAAAACATTTTTCTACAGCCTACTTTGGTGAGCAGCGACTGGGGTCTTAAAAGCTTGCAAGCAGCCATCTACATGCAACAATGGGTCTCTCCTCATCCCTAGAAAAGAACAATGAAGAAACCCAAAGATGCATGGAAATAATCTAAGGGATTGGTAGACCATGTGCTCTTTAGCCTATATGACCATGAGAGCAGAAAACTAGATGGTCCCTGGCAACCACTCAGAAAAGGATCAATGCAGGAGATCCTGAATAGAGTGGGAGAACAACGTGGAATGAAATTCAAAATCATAAAAAAAGACCAGGTTTGCTAACAGACCCTGGTGAGACCCATGAGACAATGGCCCCCTAGTTACCCTTCAGGTCTGGAATTGAACTCAGTCCTGTGGCTTCCAGCCAAACAACTGACAGGCATATGGAGTGAACATTTACATAAGGTAGATACACTACTTGGAACAATCAATCATGGGAGAACAGAAGAGCAGTGTATGCACAGGGAGACAGCCTGTGGTGGGGAGTATACATGGGAGGGAAGGACACAGGGAAGAGCTAACTATGGCGAGGAAGTGAGAAAACAACTGTTACACTGTGGGGAACTGCAGTCAATGTCATGAGACAAAATATGACCTGAATGCTGTATGGAAAATGAATTTGCTCTGTAAACTTTCACTCAAATCACAATAAAAGTTATATATATATATACATATATATACATATATATATATATATAAAAGGTGCCATCCCCAGTGACATTTCAATTGTGCACGAAATTCACATTTTCATGATGTTATTTCATCTGACAAGGGATGTACACAGAAAAAAAAGAAAAAGAAAAAGGCATTAGAAAAGAGAAGAACTAAAAGATTAAGGCTGACTGAGTACATAAGAAAACAGGTAGCTAAATCATAGTAGCCCTGGAATTCTTTGGTGCTTTAATTCTGTTTTCTCAAAGCAGAAATACGATGGCAGTAAGTGCTTTAGTCACTTCCTACTGTTTCTTTTTTTCTCAGTTGATTTTCTTCTTTTAACCATACCCTCCACAAGATCCCTAGGTAATATACAGGAATGAAGAAGAGGTGCTTGGGTGTGGCCAATATTTGTGTCTTTCTCCCTCTACTATGGGATCCAATCTAAATCTAAACACATCCACAAAGACACCAGATAAATAAGTGGAAGGAAAGAAAACAAAAGAAGGTTTAAAAAAAAAAAAAGAAGGCCCATCCAACAAAAAAGTATAGCAAAATATCCATTTGTCTAGTCTTTAAGCTTCTGAGAGGGATGGCATCTTTTCATTGCATAAAATATTTGAAGCCATGAGTAAGGTGGAACTCAGTTTTCAGAAGACCAAAACCAGATGTTATTCCTGACATCTTACTTGGAAACTCACCATTTAGGAGGGATACATTCTACACAGTTGTAATAGATGCTCTTACCAGCAAATGTTGGCCGTACTTGGGGGTTTGCCTCCCAGCAACGCTTCATGAGGCTAATAATCTCCTCTGGGCAGTATTCAGTGATGTCTTCCACACTTGGTCTGTTCCCAGATTTAATGCATAATATCAACTGCTGCTCACAGATCGCATCTATAAGGAGGCAAAGAAGAGCTTAAGCTGAGACTTTCTTTCAGGTCCTGTTCCTATCTCAGACAGGAAAATGAAAGAACTTTGAAAAAGCTGCAGCCTCATTCAGCAGCGGCAGAATGGACTTGTGACAAAAAGTTCACATATTCCTTTGTAAAGATGATCAGACAACATTTTAATATCTGTACATAAAGAATTAGAAACAAAGCGTCTTCCTGGTAGCACAAACAGAGTAAACTCAAAGGCACACTCTAGATTTTAAAACAAAGACAAATGCAATACAGTGCTTGTCTTTAAGGAACTCAATTTAATGAGAATGACTTAAAATATAGAATGGTAATTCTATGAAAGAAGTAACTACAAGGGCTCTGGTAACATAATCAGGACAGGAAGCTCAGAAAAAGCTGTGTTGAGTTCAGAAAAAATATGTCGGATCTATCTAGGCAAAGAATGGGAAAAGAGGGCTTGGATGAGGATTCCAGGTTAGGGGAGCAGAATATGAACAGATTGGAAGTTATATAATTCATGATGTGTCCCATAAATAAAAGTAAAACTGGGCATACTGACAAAGGACATAATGGGAAGGGATAAAGCTAGAGAGAGAAGGAAAGAACAGATTATAAAGGGCTTTGTAGTCCATACTGAGAAATCTGAATGTTATCCTGAAGGTCCTGGGAGTCTCTGAAGGACTGTAAATAGGTGAGTGAATTGGTTGTTCTGGGACAATTGTGCTGGCTACAGGATAACAGATGAGCTAGATGAGGACAAAACGAGACTAACAAGGAGCCTGCAGCAGAACTAAGGAAGGTTTGAACTAAAAATAGGCCACTGGAGATAGAGGGAAATGGGTACATTCAAAACAGACTTTGGATCCTATATAGAGAATTGATAGTTTTGATGTCTGATTAGACGTGGGAGAGAAGGGACAAGGCTGAGTCTGGGATGACTCTAAGGTTTTTGGTTGGGCAACTAAGTGGGTGCATGATGATGCTGTTTTCTGAACATCAGATGAGGAGCAAATCGGGGTGGACTACAGGGAGAATATTAGGAGATAAGATTTTTGAGATGACTGTTGCTTTGGAAGTTCCTTGGGTACAAATAGTGGATCTTACTTATAGACAATTAGATATCCAGGTTAGAGACAGAGTTAGAGATCTGAGAATTGTCAGCAAAAGGATGATCATTAAACCATGGGAGTTGACAAAAACCACCTAAGAATATGTAGGAAAATGTCCATTAGTTTAGATACTTAGAAAATTAAAGAATGATTATTTATATATCCATTCTCCTGTAAGAATCATGTCTTATTCACCTTTTTACTCCTAATACCTATCAAAGTGCCCAGAGTAAGTACTAGGGGAGAAAAAGAAAAACTTAAATGAAGGAGTAAGTGAGTGAAGAAAAGTATGATGTTTATACCTAATAGCTTGGAAATGTGAGTTCTCATAAGCAGCAGTAGGCAAGCTTTCCTGTCCAGAGAGAATCCTGGAACTTTATGGCACCTTCTAAGTTAGCTGTACTATCAAGGTTCCTATTGATCCTGTCATCCTCAATTCCTAAATGTTTATTACACATTCATTCAACAAGTATGTACTGAGTACCTACTATGTTCCAGGCACTGTGTATGTAGGTGCTGAGGAAAGAGCAGTGAGTAAATCAGATGGGTTCCAGCCTTTGTGGAGCTTACAGCACAGTAAGACAGACATTAAAAGGATGAACAAAGAACTCTGTTATCTTAATTGATTACATCTAAGTCATTATTTCAGCAATCTTGATTAATATCCAAATCCCACTCCTCTACAAATGTCTTACTTTCATATGGCTCCTTATTAGCAAAAATTGCCCAAAGTACTACAGCAAAGCTGTACACATCTGATTTCTCTGTAGGCTTTGCGTTGACATCATTCAGATGCTCAGGGGCCATGTAGCAAAGGGTTCCACCATTTTTCTTGGAGGTATTATTCATTTTCCTCTGCTCATTATGTTCCTCTTTAGTAAGTTTACTCCACGTCTTAAAGGACGCAACACCAAGATCAGCTATCTGCAAAAGAAATCAAACCAATGGGACTGTTCTGTGAAGGCTATAAGAAAATTAGATTTGGTTTTAAATTTTGAACCTTATCCAATAGATGTGAGTTACAGTGTATTTTCCAGGAAGAGTTGCACTGGACAGGTTTAAAACCACTTCTGTTTTAAATGTAAAATGACTGCCAATCACAGATTCAAAGAAACTTTGTGTCTTCTAAGCCATCTGGAAAATCTCTTCCTCCTCCCAAAATGTCCATGTGAAATTCTAGTATCTTAATTCTTAAGCAATAAGGGCATGGTATTCACTGTGGCAAGAGAAGAGAAAAGCAAAAGACATTTCTGGCATGAACAGCAATAAAATATATTTATTCTAATTCCCCATTTACTCTGCCTATGTTATTCAGCTCTGGTGGTACAGTGGCTAAGGTATTCGGCTGCTAACCAAAAGCTCTGGTGAGGCCCACCAGCTGCTTGGTGGGAGAAAGATATGGCAGTGTGCTTTCATAAAGATTGAGCCTTGGAAACCCTACGGGGCAGTTCTTCTCTGTCCTATGGGGTCTCTGTGAGTCACAATCAACTTGATGGCACTAGGTTGGGTTAGGTTTTTCGGGAGCTAGGAAAAAATAAGTATTTTATTCTTAGCTGCTGTTGTTGTTTGCCGTCGAGTCAGCCCCGACTCATAGCGACCCCTCCTTGGGTTTCCGAGGCAGTATCACTACGGAAGTAGGATTGCCCAACCTTCCTTCTGAGGAGTGGCTGGTGGGTTTGAACCGCCAGCCTTCTGGTGAGCAGTCAAGTGCCTTAGGCACTATGCTACCAGAGCTCCTTAGCAGATACCCCATTTATGTAGCAAATAGTGACTGAGTACTGCACCTTCTATTTTCTCAAGTGATGTCCAGAGATAAGCCCATGGTTATGAGTTTCCAAGGATTCTAAAGACACACTGAGGATAAGGACTGTGGTGCTACTTGTTTGGAGCTGAAAGTCTGTACCTAAGAGAAGAAAAGATAGAAAGGAGGAGAAAAAACATAAAAAACAGCAGAGAGAGAAACAACAAAATCATTCACAAAACAAAGAAGGAGATGGTAGAGCAAAATGACAGAACACCACAGTTAAGAAATCAAAGGTGACAGTTCTACCTTTACCTCTAGGGGTCCTAGCAAGCATTGGGGGATGAATTTTGGCATGTGATTATCTAAAATCTGTAATGGGGCTATTCAACCTAAATTCACCCTAAAACATAAAAGTTATTAATGTAAACAAAGAACCTCTCTATATAGACTCAAGGATAAAAATCCCTTCGAGACAAGAACAGAGTTAGAAGCAAAATCTTCTGGCAGAGAATGACATAATACAAAGCTCCTGAGTCCTTCTGGGATGCATCTACCCTTTCATATTCTTAAGCCTGATTACTGCAGCCAAATACAATTGGATATGATGCTCTCCCTAGTTAAATATTGTCCTTGAGTGAACAAAAGAAAATTCCCCTTTTCTTGTTCCCTGTACTCCAACAGAAGGAGCTTAAGTTTTCCAAAGGAAATTGATTTATATATATATATAACCTGTGTGTATATATATGTAACAAAAACTCACTGCCATCGAGTCCATTCTGACTCACAGCAACCCCCACTGGGTTTCTGAGGCTGTAAATCTCTACGAAAGGAGATTGCTCCATCTGTCTTCTGTAGAGCAACTGGTGAGTCTGAACTGCTGACCTTCTGGTTTGGAGCCAAATGCTTTATCCACTATGCCACCAGAGCTCCTTGTGTGTGTGTATATATATATATATATATATATATATACATATATACATATATATACATATACATATATACTGGTGATGCAGTGGGTAAGGCATCTGGCTGTTAACCAGAAGGTTGGCAGTTCAAACCCACCAGCTGCTCTGGAGGAGAAAGATGAGGCGATCAACTTCCATAAAGATTTACAGCCTTGGAAACCCTATGGGGGTTTTATGAGTTGGAATCAACTCACTGGCAGTGGATTTGGTGATACATATACATACACATACACACACACACACACAAACACACATATACATATGGAAGTAAATAAATACAAATGCAGCCAATTTTCACAGAAGTTTTGTTTTTCATGGGAGTAGTCTAATTCACCTTCCCATATCTGCTCAGGTTGCATGTCTAAATATGTAGCCACTCATAGATTATTGTTGTTACTGTTACTGCACATTAGTGTATGTTATAGTATTTATCTGTTGCCTTTAACTCTTGTGCTCCTCCCAGTGTCTTCCTTTGCCTTAATAATTTTGTGCTGACCTCTGCCTTATTTTATATTGCCTTCCCTTCACTCAAGTTAGTATGTGTCTACCCTCTAGTTAGTGATTTACCCATCCTTCCCTTGCCACCCTGGTAACCATCAAAGAATGTTTCTTTCTATGTGAAAACTTTTTCTTGACTTTTTATAATATGGATTTCACACAATTTTGTCCTTTAATGATTGACCAATTTCACTCAATATAATGTGCTCCATAATATGAGGTGTTTCACAGATTCATCATTATCTTTTAATGCTGTACCACATTCCATTATGTGTATGTACCATGATTTGTTTATCCATTCATCCACTGATGGGCATTTAGGTTGTTTCCATCTTTTTGCTATGGTGAAGACTGTTATGATGAACACAGATGTGCATATATCTATTTGTGTCATAGCTCTTATCTCTGTAGTATATACACCAGTAGTAGGACTGCTAGATCACATGTTATTTCTATTTCCAACTTTTTAAGGAAGTGCCATAATGTTTTCCACAACGATTGTACCATTTTACACTTCCACCAGCAGTGTATGAAGGTTTCAGTCTCTTCACACCCTTGCCAACATTTGTTATTATCTGTTTTTGTTTTTGTTTTTTTTAACTTTGCTATTAATGCTGGGGTAAGATGGCATTTTCATTGTTGTTTTGATTTGCATCTCTCTAATGGCTTGGATCCACAATCAACATCCCTGGAAGTAGGAGTCAAGAAATCAAATGATGTACTACTACACTGGGCAAATCTGCTGCAAAAGACCTCTTTAAAGCATTTAAGAACAAGGATGTCACTTTAAAGACTATGGTGTGCCTGACCCAAACCATGGTATTTTCAGTAGCTTCATATGTATATTAGAGCTAGACAGTGAATAAAGAAGACTACCAAGGAATTGATACTTCTGAATTGTGGTGTTGGCGAAGAATATTGAAGGTACCATGGACTACTACAAGAATGAACAAATTTGTCTTGGAGGAAGTATAGCCAGACTGTTCTTTGCAAACAAGAATAGCCAGACTCATCTCTCATACTTTGGTCATGTGTCAGAAGGGGCCAGTCCCTGGAGAAGGATATCAGACTGGGTAAGACAGAGGGTCAGAGAAAAAGGGGAAGACCTTCAACAAGATGGACTGACACAGTGGCCGCAACAATAATCTCAAACACAGCATAGTTTGTGAGGATGGTGCAAGACCAGGCAATATTTTGTTCTGTTGTACAAAGGGTCACTATGAGTTGGAGCCTACTCAACTGCACCTAATAACAATGGCTAAAATTGCAAGCATTTCTTCATGTGTTTGTTAGCTGACCGAATGTCTTTAGTGAAGTGTCTGTTCATGTCCTCTGCCATTTTTTAATTAGACTGTCTTTTTTGTTGTTGAGGTTGCAATTTTCTATAAATTTCAGAGATCAGTCCCTTGTCCAATATGTTGTTGTCAAAATTTCTTTCTTAGTCAGTGGGTTCTCTTTTTACTTTTTTGATGAAAACGTCTGATGCACATAAATGTTTAATTTTTAGTCATCTACTTTGTTTTCTGCTATTTGTGAATTTTTAATTATGTTCAATTATATTTATCCCATGTATTAGGGCCCCTACGTTTGTCTCTATTTTTTATGTAATGATCTTTATGGTTTTAGGTTTTACATTTAGGTATCCAATCCATCTTGAGTTAGTTTTTGTATATGGTGTGAGGTATGGATCTTCTTTCATTTTTCTGCAAATGGATATCCAGTTTTTCCGGTACAATTTGTTAAAAAGACTATCTCTTTCTCAAAAAAGTAGATGTTTTTATGACAAAGTGGCCAACTCACTGCTGATCTAACTCTCAGGCCATCTTTGAATACTAAGGATTTTTCTGCACAGACCTTCACACTCCTCCTCACTTCCAGAGAAGAAAGGTGTTAGTCACACAGATTTCCTGGAGAAAATGATGAAGTAAATAACCCAATTAGAGGTAAACAAGGCAATCCTTGCACATTTCTATTTCTAAGTCTCTAATAGAGGAGGAAAAAAATCTAGGAAACATTCAATTCTACTCCTCCCCAGAAGATGTAACTCTGTCCTTAGAGTTACCTCCCAACTCCATATAGTCTGTATCTTTCTTTCCAAACCCTGGAAGGGCTTTTCAGCATTACCACCACCACCAATTATAAGCTGAACTTGGTCTTCCTTTATCATTTACCATCTATAAAATGGATTTACATGTAACCCATTTAAACAGAATTAAAATTATATTTAAAATTAAAATGATCGCACTCTTCTAAAAGCTTATAGATTGTGGTTTACCTTAATGTGAAAGTCATTATCAACGAGAATATTCTCAGGTTTTAGGTCCTTGTGTATTACACCTTCTCCATGTAAGTAGCACATTCCTTCAATGGTCTCCAAAATTATCCTTCCTTTCACAGAAAGGGGGATGTTGATCTAAAACAAGTGATATTAACTCTATGAAATGGAAAAGTAATTAAGCAGGCCACAACAACTGTTTCCTTAAAGAGCAGTGAGATCTGATCCTGAGGCGATATATACCAGAC
>NW_006921614.1:12825987-12838908 GCF_000298275.1 Orycteropus afer afer
AGTTAAAAAAACCAGGCTGCTCCCTCAAAATTTATGTATATGTTGGTTATTTGGAAACAGGAAAAAATTTAAATGATGGAAGTTAAGATTCCCAACTCAACCCCCAGACCATATTTAATTGAAAATGTACCTGAACTGTAATACTAAAACCCTGATCACCATACAAAATAACAGAAGAGATTTCTTTCCTCTCTTCCTTGGTATACAGTTGAATGTAGAAAAAGATTCTAAGCAAGCAAAGTTGGTCACCCTCCCACTTTCTTTCAGCCTCCTGACTTTCTTCCTGAACCCCAACTGTTCGTTAGGTTAGCCTAATACTGCAGGTGCCTCATGGCATGACTAACATCACTTCCAAGGCAATGGCTACTTACTGCATGTAGCTAATCTTGTCTAGTTTTTGAGAGGAGAGGAATCTGATCAAATTACAATACAATGTCTATAAATGGTCATCTTTTTTCTTCCCAGAAGTGTTTGCATTTTTGAGAGATGTCTGTTGACATAAAAGAACTGACACAACCTGGGGCAGTTTTAGGAGTCCTGGTGGCATAGAGGTTAAGTGCTCGGCTACTAACCAAAAGATTGGCTTTTAGAACCCACTAGCCCCTCTGCAGGAGAAATATGTGGTAGTCTGCTTCCTTAAAGATTACAGCCTTGGAAACCCTAAGGGCAGTTTTACTCTGTCCTACATGATCATTATGACTTGATGGCAGCAGGTTTGTTTTTCTCAGTTTACAGAGCAGCTGTGGGATAGTGTGAAGGGCAAGAACATGAGCAAATGGGGACTATTTTCCATAAAGGCAGACATATCCCACCATTCCTTACAGGCAATTTATGCTCTGTCCAAACCCAGTTATCCACAGGTGCAAAATCTGGCATCTCTCATTCTTTTGCACAGGGCATTCTCTCTACCTGGAACACTTATCCCTCAATTCTCTCCTTTAAAACTTCTCCTTGTCCTTCAAACCTTGGCTCATATTTCCTCCTCCTGGAAGCCTTTCTTGTTTTCCCTAAGCTGGGGCAGGTGCCCCTCCTCTGCTTCCACAGCACACTATTAGTCTACCTACCAAAACACCTTCCTACCACACCCTCCATTATCTGCCTCCCGTTACTTGTCAATGTCATATTTGCTACTGATTCCTGAGCAATTAACACAAGGTCTTGCTCTTAATGGGTACATAAACTTAAAAAATGTTTTTAAATTATTTGATTTTAGTAACAATTTTGTTTATTGATTATTATTTGAATCATATCCAGTGCTGTTGCCTGTAATTTTCTGTATTTAAGCTAAAATAAATGTTTCCTAAATGGTATCAGCATACAGTCACTAATATTCCTTCTTTTCATATAGTTACATAACTATAGTACACGTTTTAATCAATTGATCAAATAGGACTGTTACCCATTACATATATACCCCACATCAGAACATGTACTTCACGAATACAAGGCCTATCTATGAACTGTGGACCCTAGAGTGGCTTAAAGGACTGTAAAAACCCAACTCCAATACTAAGACTTAGAGGTGACTTTCCAAATGAGTGATACAGACAGCTATCTGCAGGAATTGTCACAGGGAGTGACTACCATCTGGGAAAGGAAGATTTAATGAGGAACTGATTTCAGAAAATCCAAAATATCTAGCAATTTGCACATGCATTATTTCATTCCAACAAGCTACAAAAGACTACTACACTGATAATCATAACAACGAGCAGCCACATCACTGTCTATGAAAAGTGCATCAGAGTTCTCTACCTCCCCTTTCAGCACTTGCATCAGGTTTCCCTTCTCCATGTACTCCATCACTAGAGAGTAGTTGCCATCCTCGATGATGACACCCAGGAGCTTTACCACCCGATTATGATTCAGTCTGTGCATCATCTTCCCTTCTTCAAGGAGGGACTCATTATATCTGTGGGAAGGAAAGGTGCTGTGTGAACACAGGCAGGGTTAGCCCCTTCTCCCTCAGAGCCCCTCAAAAACTCTGTATGCACCTCTGATCAAATCTCACAGTTTTGCAATTACTTATGTATGGAACGATCTCTTCCAGAGACAGCCTGCAAGCTTTAGAAGGCAAGGCGGGTTCTCGTTTATCTTTGTATACTTTTTCCTAGTGGGTTTTCAATAAATGTTAAGTCAATTAACAAATCAATGAAAAATAAATGAGTGGCAGCAATACAGCATGAAAAGAAAAAAAAATAAGATTGTACTGGACAGTACATTAAAAAAAGAAATGCAGCCACTCTCATAACCACTTTGATAAGAAATTGAAACTATGCCACCAACTGCTTCCAAAGAGAGGGTTCTTTGAATGTCTAACTAACCAATCACCTTTATTTTCATACTTAGGGCTAGTCCTCAGCAAAAAATGTGAAATAAGTAAATAAAGTGTATTTTCAGTGACCCCACCTATTTTATTTTCATTGCCTCTCTCCATCACCCTCTCTCTATTTCTTTCCTTTTCTCTATTTCCTTTCCCTTCATTTTTCTTCTGTTATTTACCAGCTATGGGCTTTTCACTAGCTATCAGTCTCAGAATCTTCCTGTGTGATACAGAGTTAAAAATAATAACCACCTTGTAGGGCTATTATTCTACCTGACAAAAAGGCCGTGTACTGGGATCTAAACCACATCTGTCTTAGTCTCAAGCCTGTACTGCCCTTACCACCCACCACACTGTCCTGAACCTCTATAATGATAACTCTCTGGAGCAAGCCTTTAATTTGTCCCATCCCATCTTTGCTCCCAACTCACTCAGTACGCTTGGGCCCTGTGTATACTTTTTTCAGGATCACAAATCCATGGATTCTGTGACGACACAGGGACACTTTTCCAAAGCCCCCATTATCTATGTGCATCGTTTGCAGAAAGTCAGTTGATTTCATCTTAATGTCATCCAAGGACATGTCTGGTTGCATTCTGAATGCTAAGAATGCCCAAAACTATAGCACTTTTTCCCCTCTGAGAAGTGTCCTGTAAAGGAAACAGAGAAGAAATCTTAGTGCAAAATATCATCATTCAGAACAACTCTGGGAAAGGTCCACCCTGTGCCTGGTGTTTCTTTATTATTGGAGGACAGACTTATAATCTCTAGGATGAGCTATTTTTCATATTCCTAAGAATCACAGAAGATCACAATTTTTATTCCTTGTAAGGAGGATGCTACTTTCTTTTCTGGCAACATGGAAGATGAAAAAACTAAAAACACTTCCTGCCACAAAACACCTGTCATATATGTTATATATATATAACAATACTACAAACATACTTTCAGATAAATAGTTGGGCTCAATGGAAAGTAAAAGAAATCCATGGACCATAAACAAACCGGGCATGCACTGGAAGTGAGAGAGAAGTCTATATGATAGCCATGTGGGCACTGCCAATCCCACAATCCACATGGTACATTTTAAAGCCATGTGTTTTAAAGTCAGGGCAAAATCTGAGGTTCAGGAAATATAAGAAAAGAGGGATAGAATTAAGTTCCCTCACTCCTTAGCATAATACTCCTCAGTGTGCTACACCCTCAATGGAAGAACGGACTAGAGAAAAGCAGCCCATTAGCAAAGAAAATGATTTGTTTTGTATATGGTAGAATTGAGAAAATAACATACTTGCTCAAGGAAAACTGCATATGAATAAAATACCTAAGAAGACCCTATACTTTCACCTCCAGCTGACCTCTAAGTGTACTGCAAGCCAGACTAAGTGTTGAAGGAGGGCTCAGCGCAGAGCAAAATGTAAAGACTGGGAGAGGTATGTTCTCCCCTCCTCAGAGTACAAGGTAATCTCTTTCAAAATGCCAGCTCGTTGTTCATACACGTTTAAGAGGGCAGTTATTGCAAAGGCAGTTAAGGGAGGTCACTTAGCTGACAGATAACTAGCACCTTAAACAATTTTTAAAATAATTCCAAACCTGAGGAGTGGGGCCGAATCTAAGTTTCAGAGCTAACATATTTTAATATTTAAATGTCCTGATGTCAACAGAAAAAAAATCACAATCACAAAGCATAACAAAGAAACAGGAAAGGAAAATACATTCAAAAGAACAAAATAGAATGAGAAACTATCCATGTAGAAGCCCAGATAATGACCAGACTAGAAGTTTTTTGTTTTTGTTTTTAATATGTTGTTAGAGGCTACTGACTAGGATTTTGTTGAAGATTTTTGTATCTATATTAATGAGAGATATTGGGTCTGTTGTTTTCCTTTTTAGTGGTGTCTTTGTCTGGTTTTGAAATCAGGATTATGCTTGCTTCATAAAATAAATTTGGGAGAGTTTCATCCTTTTCTATGTTCTGGGATAGTTTGTGTAGGATTGGTGTCAGCTCTTCTCTGAATGTTTGGTAGTATTCTCCAGTAAAACCGTTTGGTCCAGGACTATTTTTTGTTAGTAATTTTTTAATGACCTGTTCAATACCTTCTTTTGTTATAGGTCTCTTCAAATTTTCTACCTCAGTCTGTGTTAGTTTAGGTAAGTAATGTGTTTCTAGAAATCTGTCCATTCTTTCAAATTTGTTGGAGCACAGTTCTTCACAGTATCCTGATACTACCCCTTTTATTTTAGTCTATTCTGTTGTGACGTCACTCGTTTCATTTTTTATTCATCTTCTTATTCATGTTATTTGCATTTTCCCCTTATTTTCCTTTGTCAAGTTTAAATATCCTCAAATACTAAAGAGAAACACAAAGAACTAAAGTATTTCAGGAAAACAATACATCAACAGATCAAGAATATCAATAAAGAGATGACAGTATAAAAAGGAACCAAACAGAATTTTGAGCAGAAAAAAATACAATTGAAATGAAAAATTCACTGGATGGGCTCCACAGCAGATTCGAGGTGGCAGAGCAAAGAATCAGTGCACCAGAAAATACAACAAATGAAATCATTGAGTTTGAGGAAAAAAACAGAATGATGAAAAGTGAACAGAGCCTAAGAGACTTGTGAAACACGATCAACTAAATCAACATATGCATTATGGGAGTCCCAGAAGGAGAAGAGAAAGGGACAAAAAGAATACCTGAAGAAACAATGGCAGAAAACTTTCCAAATTTGATAAAAGATATGAACCTACACATTCTAAAAGCTCAACAAACTTTGAGTTTATCAAGTCAAAGACACCCACACTAAGAAACATTAAAATTAGACTTTCAAAAAGAAAGGTAAAGAAAGAATCCTGAAAGTAGCAAGAGAGAAGTGAATTATCACATACAAGGGATCATCAATAAGATTAAATAATGGCTTCTCCTTAGAAACCATGGAGGCCAGAATGTAGCGGCTGAAGAAAAGAATTGTCAGTCAAGAATTCTATATTTGGTAAAATTGTCCTTCAAAAATGAGGAAAAGAGCAGTGGTAAATCATCAGGGCATACCGCCAGCTGTTATCCCTGCCCTTCCCACTTGCCAAGCTAGCTGAGTGGCAACAGATAACTTTGATACAGTGACAGCCTCTAAACCTGCCCCTTGCACTCACCAACCCAGCTGAGTTTCATTCTCCTCCTCCCTTCCTCCACTCACCCTTCCTATTGTACCACCACGTGGCAAGGGGTGGCAAGCATGCCACCACATGCATGCAAATCCACCACTCATACCTTCTCTGTCATGCAAGAGGCAAAGGTAATGTGATTATGCATGCACTTGCCCACCATTCACACCCCCACCATATGATTGAAGGTAGTGACTGCACTCCCACTAGCTTAGTGACAAAAGCCACATCTGTCTCCCCATCCACTTGGCAATTGCCACTGCCTGCTCTTGCACCACTGACCGAAGACAGACAGTGGCCAACAACCTCCAAAACAATCCTTAGCCACCCCACAAGATCACCAACCAGAGAATCACACTCACACATTTAGATGCTATCCCACTCACCTGGAGATAAGTAGCGAGTGGTACAGTGCAGCTAGACTAGTGACCAGAGTAGTACACCCGTCTTACCTGCCAAAATACAATAAAACAAAACAGAATAAAAAAAATCAGGATAAAGCAAACGAACACAGAATTAATAAATAAATACAGTAATACTTTATTGTCTTGGAAACAACAAACAATATCAAATCACCTGAAGAAGCAGGACAAGGTGGATCCAGCAAGTGACCAAAAAAAGAACCAGAAGACTTTCCTGAGGAAGAAATGGTAATGGAACTACCTGATAAAGAATTTAAAAAGCCATATATATAGGGCCCTTCATGAGATCAAGGAAAACACTGACAAAACTCTAGAAGAATTCAGGAAAACAATAAACCTCCTCAAATGAAAAAAGAATATCATAAAGACACAGTAAACACAAAATCAATAGCAATAAAATAAATGAAAAGAAAATCAATAAAGAAAAAGAACTCAGTACAGAAAAGTACATGGAACAGAAAAATCATCAGCACCACAAAAAAAAGCACAACAAAATGACAGCAGTAAATTCACAGCTATTAATAATTACACTGAATGTAAATGGCTTAAATGCACTGTTCAAGAAACAGAGAGTGATAGAATGGCTGACAAAGCATAACACATCAACAGGTTGCCTATAAGACTTGCCATAGACACAAACATAAAATAAGCTAAAAATCAAAGGCTAGAAAAAAATATATCAAGCAAAATGACATCCAAAAAGGAGGAGGAGTGGCAATATTAATCTCTGAAAAAAAAAATGGACTTTAATGCAAAAACCAGCATGAGACAAGGAAGATCATTATATAATGATTAAAGGCTGAACCCAGTAAGAGGGCATAACCATAATAAGTATCTATGCATCAAATGAAAGAGCTTCAAAATAAATAAAACAAAGTTTAACAGAACTGAAAAGAGAAATAGACAATTCCACAATAATAGTAGGAAAGTTTAAAACATCACTTTCAATGAAGGGCAGAAGAACTAGAAGTACACTCAACAAAGATACAGAAGATCTAAACAATACAATCAACCAACTGGATCTCATAAATGTATGCAGAACACTCCACACAACAACAGCACAATATACATTCTTTTCCAGCACATTCTTTTCCAGAATAGATTAATAATACAGAAGGCAAAGTGGCAGAATACAAGATAAACATACAAAAATCAGTCAGATTCCTGTATAGTAACAAAAAGCTACGAAAACACTATCATTTACAACAGCCTCCAAAAAGATGAAATACTTAGTAATAAACCTAACCAGGAATGTAAAAGACTTACACAAAGAGAAGTACAAAACACTACTACAAAAAAAAAAAAAAAAAAGAGAGAGAGAGAGAGATTTATGAAAATGGAAGAACATATTATGCTCATAGATAGGCAGATTTAATACTGGGAAAATGTCAATACTACCCAAAGCTATCTATAGGTATAATGCGTAGTGCCTAAGACACTTGACTGCTAACCAGAAGGCTGGTGATTCAAACCCATCAGCCACTCCTCGGAAGGAAGGTTGGGCAATCTACTTCCATAGTGATAATGCCTCGGAAACCCAAGGAGGAGTCACTATGAGTTGGGTCTGACTCAACGGCACATAACAATAACAAAAATTCAGATTTCATCAGCATTCTCTAGAGAGATGGAAAAACTAATCAGCAACTTTATATGGAAAGGAACGAGACCTTAAATAAGCAAAGCACTATCGAAGATGAACAAAGCAGGAAGCCTCCACTTCCTGATCTCAGAACTTATCATATAGTCAAAATAGTAAAATCAACCTAGTACTGGTACAACGGACTCACAGACCAATGGAACAGAATTTGAGAACCCAGCAATTAATCCAGCTACCTATGGACAGCTGATCTTTGACAAAGGGCCAAAACCCATTGAGTGGGGAAGAGACAGTCTCTGAAACAAATGGTGCTGTAAAACTGGATATCTATTTACAGAAAAATGAAACAGGATCCATACTTCATACCATATACAAAACTAACTCAAGATGGACCAAAGACCTAAATGTAAAAGCTAAAACTATAATGATCATAACGATACAACTTTGCTTGCTGAAAGTGAGGATGACTTAAGGCACCTACTGATGAAGTTTGAAGAACACAGTCAGCAGTATGGATTACATCTCAACATAAAGAAAACAAAAATCCTCACAACTGGACCAATGAGCAGCATCACAATCAATGGAGAGAAGATTGAGGTTGTCAAGGAATTCACATTGCTTGGTTCTACAATCGATGCCAACGGAAGCAGCAGTCAGGACATTAGACGACGTGTAGCATTGGGAAAGTCAACTGCAAAGGAACTGTTTCAAGTGCTGAGGAGCAAGGATATCTCCTTGAGGACTAAGGTGCACCTGACACAAGCCATGATATTTCCAATCACCTGGTATGCATGTGAGAGCTGGACAATGAATAAGGAAGACCGAAGAAGAGTTGATGCTTTTGAGTTGTGGTGCTGGCAAAGAATGCTGAAAGTACCGTGGACTGCTAAAAAGAACTAACAGATCTGTCCTGGAGGAAGTGCAGCCAGAATGCTCCTTGGAAGCAAGAATGGCCAGACTTCGTCTCACCTATTTTGGTCATGTTGTAAGAAGGGACCATTCCCTGGAGAAGGATATCATGCTTGGTAGGGTGGAGGGTCGACGAAAGAGGGGGAGGCCTTCAAGGAGATGGATTGATACAGTGGCTGTGATGATGGGCTCAAGTATAGCAGGGATTGTGGGGCTGGCGCAGGATCGGGCAGTGTTTCGTTCTGCTGTGCATGGGGTCGCTATGAGTCGGAAACGACTCGACGGCACTTAACAACAACAACAACATAATGATCATGGAAGAACAAATAGGGACAAACTTAGGGGTCCTAATACATGTCATAAAGAGTCTATTTAATATAACTAAAAATTCACAAGTAGCAGATGATAAACTAAATATTAAACACTTATGTGCACCAAAAGACTTCTCTAAAAGAGTAAAAGGATAACCTACAAACCAGGAAAAAAAAAAAAAAACTGGTAATGACCTATCTAACAGGGGACTAATCTCTAAAGTTTATAGAAAACTTCAACACCTCAACAACAAAAAGACAAACAACCCAGTTTAAAAATAGGCAGAGGGCATGATCAGACACTTCATCAAAGAAGACATTCAGGCAGCCAACAAATACATGAAGAAATGCTCATGATTATCAACCATTAAACCAAAAAACCAAACTCATTGCCATCGAGTCAATTCTAACTCACAGCAACCCCCACTGAGTTTCTGAGATGGTATATCTTCATGGAAGAAGACTGACCCATCTTCCTTCCATGAAGTGGCTGGTGGTTTGAACTACCAACCCTCTGGTTACCAGTCACATGCCTTAGGAGCTCCCCTTATTAACCATTAGAGAGATGCAAATCAAACAACAATGAGCAATTATCTCACCCCAGCAATAATATCAAATAACAAAAGACAAAATGCTGGCAAGAGTGTGAGGAGATTGGAACTCTCACACACTGCTGGTGGGACTGTAAAATAGTAATAACCACTGTGGAAAACAGTATGGCACTCACTTAGAAAGTCAGAACTAGAGATACAATATGATCCAGCAACCCCACAGTAGGTCTATATCCTAGAGAAATAACAGCTATGACATAAATAGGTACATGCACACTCATGTTCATCACAGCACTATTCACAATAGCAAAAGATATAAACAACCTAAGTGCCTATCAACAGAAGAATGGATAGACAAACTATAGTACGCACAAACAAGGGAATACTATGCAACATGAAAGAACTACTGTTATTGTTAGGTGCCATTGAGTCGTCTCCGACTCATGGTGACCCTACGCACAGCAGAACAAAACACCACCCAGTCCTGAATCAGTTCCAGGATTCTTGTTATACTCGAGCCCATCTCCACTGCCATTGTGTCAATCCATCTCGTTGAGGGCCCTCCCCTCTTTCGTCAACCCTCCACCTTACCAAGCATCACATCCTTCTCCAGGGAATGATCCCTTCTGACAACATGACCAAAGTATGTGAGATGAAGTCTGGCCATTCTCGCCTCCAAGTAGCATTCTGGCTGCACTTCCTCCAGGACAGACCTGTTAGTTCTTTTAGCAGTCCACGGTACTTTCAGCATTCTTCGCCAACACCTCAGCTCAAAAGCATCAATTCTTCTTTGGTCTTCCTTATTCATTGTACAGCTCTCACATGCATATGAAGCAATTGAAAATACCATGGCTTGTGTCAGGCGCACCTTAGTCCTCAAGGAGACATCTTTGCTCTTCAGCATTAGAAAGAGGTCCTTTGCAGCTGATTTTGCCCAGTGCTATACGTCGTCTGATGTCCTGATTGCTGCTTCCATTAGCATCAATTGTAGAACCAAGTAATGTGAACTCTGACAATTTCAATCTTTTCTCCATTTATCGTAATGTTGCTGATAGGACCAGTTGTGAGGATTTTTGTTCTTTTTATACCGAGATGTAATCCATACTGCCGACTGTATTCTTCAATCTTCATGAGTAAGTATTTCAAGTCATTCTCACTTTCAGCAAGCAAAGTTGGGTCATCAGCATATCGCAGGTTGTTAATGATTCTTCCTCCGATCCTAATCCCACGATCTTCTTCATAAAGTCCAGCTTCTCGGATTATTTGCTCAGCACACAGATTGAGTAAGTATGGTGAAAGGATACATCTCACAACATGGGTGAACCTGTATGATATCATGCTGAATGAAAAAAGTCAACCAGAAAAGGACAAATACCATATGAAATCACTATTATAAAGAGCTAAGAAAAGGTTTACACACAAAAAGAAACATTCTTTCTGTAAATCACTTTATAACGTGAATGAACTTGGAGGACATTATGCTGAGTGAAATAAGTCAATCACAGAAGGACAAATCTTATATGAGTTCATTATTATAAGCCAAGGAAAGGTTTACACAGGGAAGGAAATTTACTTTGTTGGCTACCAGGGATGGGAAGTAAGAGGTGGGAAAACTCCTGACTAATTAAGAGTCATGTGTTGAAAGGGAGACAGCTCAGCCAGGCAAAGGTGCACAGGAGGGAAGGATACAGGGAAGAGGTAACTATGGGGAGGAAATAGGAAGGGATGAACAAATAGTTGCATTATGGGAAATTGCAGTCAATGTCATGAGACAAAGTGTATGTGAACTGCTGTATGGAAAGTGAATTTGCTCTGTAAACTTTCACTCCAATCACAATAAAATTTTTTTAGATAAAGAGCCATGTGTTGACTTGGGTGAAGGGAAAGGCAATATAACAAAAGTGTGTGACTAGCACAATAACAATAGGGAAAAGGAGGACACAGGGAAGTGCACAAAAGGCATAGACAACAGAGGCAAATACTACAACACATACAATAATGTATCATCAGTAACAACAAACACTAGTCTATGGGTGGATACAAAGACAGGTGAGATCAGGTGTGGGTAGGCAAATGGGAATATACCAATAACCACAAATAGGTTTGGCTGATGATATTCCTACATGTGTATTTGTGCTGCAAAAACATCGACACGCATTACAGAACTAACAGGGACAAGGTTGGGGTAGCTTCTTAGCCACCACTAAGCACCCTGAGGGAGTGAGTCACTGGACCTGCGGGCTCGGGACTATGGTCTTGGGGGGCATCAAGCTCAATTGTCACAAGATAGCACATATAAATATTGTTTTACATCCTACTTTGGTAAGTAGCGACTGGAATCTTAAAAGCTTTTGAGTGACCATCCAAGATGCAACTATTAGTCTCTCCTCATCTGGAGAAAAGATGAGTGAAGACAATCAAAGACATATGGAAACAACTAGTCCAAGGGACTTATGGACAATGGGAACCTCAGCCTTCATGACTCTGTGACTAGAAAAACTAGATGATACCAAACTACCAATACCAACCACTCAGAAAGGGAGACCCTGGATAGAGTGGGGGAAAATGTGGAATAAAATTAAAAAACACAAAAACAACCAGAATTACTGCTCAGATAGAGACTGGTTAAACCTTCAAGACTAAAGCCCTGGGTTTGGGGGCCTGGAATTGGATGCATTTCCATGGATTAGCTCTCAGCCAAACAATAGAAAGGCCTATGAGCAGAACACCTATACTAGGGTAACACACCCCTTGGAACAGTCAACTGTGAGAGATCACAGTAATTTCACGAAGCCAGTTTTTGGTTCGTAACTCTAGTTACGTCCAACATGATTTAAAATGAAAAATGTATAAATAATAATAAATTTATTATTGGGCATCCAATGCATAAAGGTATAAATTTTTTATAATTACATAGATAGGGATGAAACAATATAGGAAGAGTGTCTGTGTGTTACTGAAATTAAATTGGTATCAATTTAAACTAGGTTGTTAGATATTTAGGGTAAGTATAAAATCTACAGTAACAACAAAGAAAAATATATTAAAATATATGCAAAAGGAGAAAGTTATCAACAAGGGTCTCTACAAAAAAAAAATCAACTAAATACAAAAGAAGGAAGAGAAGATCAAAAAAGATGTAAGACTCACAAGAAGCAAATAGCAAAATGGAAAAAATCCTTCCTTACCAATAAATACTTTAAATGTAAATGGATTAAATTTTCCAATCAAAAGGCAGAGGTTGGTAGAATGGATAAAACACATGACTGATCTATATGTTATCTACAAGAGACATACCTTAGGCCCAAAGATACAAATAGGTTGAAAGAGAAATTATTTAAAAAGAGAAAAAAACATGAAAAAGCAACCAAAGGGGAGCTGAAGTAGCTATATAAATACCAGACAAAACAGACTTTAAGCCAAAATGTGTTAGAAAAGTCATAGAAAGGCATTACCAATCTGGATGCCTTTGATTTTCCTTTCTTGCCTTATGGCCCTGGCCAGGACTTCCAGTACAATGTTGAATAGAAGTGGTGATAGGGGGTATGCTTGTCTGGTTCCTGTTCTCAAGAGGAATGGTTTCAGTCTCTCTCCATTGAGAATAATATTGGCTGTTGGTTTTGCATAAATGCCTTTTATTAT
>NW_006921614.1:12841613-12843443 GCF_000298275.1 Orycteropus afer afer
CCTGTGGTTTCTGGGATATTCCATCTTGTGCATTAATGGTCAGTTGTTATTTGCTATTTTTGGTTCTCTGTTCAAACAACTCCCTTTAGCATCTCTTGTAAAGTTGGTCTGGTTTTAACAAATTCTCTTAGTTTCTGCTTATCTGGAAATCTCCTAATTTCACCATCATATTTGAGGGACAATTTTGCCGAGTATATAGTTCTTGGTTGAAAATTTTTCTCTCTCAGGGTTTTATACATACAATCCCATTGTCTTCTCACTTGCATGGTCTCTGCTGAGAAATCGGAGCTTATTCTTACTGGCTGACCTTTGTATGTAACGTTTTGTTTTTCCCATGCTGCTCTCAGGATTCTGTCTTTGTCCTTGGTTGGTGAGTTTGATGATGATATGTCTTGGTGATTTTCTTTTAGGGTCTATCCTATTTGGGATTCATTGGACTTCCTGAATGGATATGTTCTCCTCTTTCATCATATCAGGGAAGTTCTCCTCCAGCAAATCTTGGACACTTTTCTCAGTGGTTTTATTTTTCTCTTCCTGTTCTGGAATTTCAATGACATGTTGAGAGTGTAGGTCCAAAATAGTTCTCAGAAAAAATGCTTACTCAAAATAAATCTGAGAATTACACATGTCCTCTCTGCAGTAACACAAGCAGGGTCCCATGATTGTTTCAGGGCCAAATATACTTAGTTTAATGATTATTTTGTAACTTAAAAAAAAAAAAAAAAACTTTAGAAATATATGTAATCTCATCAGATATACCATTACCAAATCTATAAACATTACTAAATGTCAATCCATCTCCGAGTTTTTACTGAATTTCTTTGTATTTTTTTTACATAAACTCTGAACTGGCTCCCCCTTGGATCACTTAGTTCAGAATCCTCTGAATTTCATGATTCCCAATTTGTAAATTGCATTACCCCTTCAATAAAATGTGATTCTGCCATTTTGCTTTTTAGAAATGACATTTCTTGGTTAGTAATGACATTTCTTGGTGTCAGCATAAGATCCAAAGGAGAGCTGCTAGAGCAACCCCTGGGAGGCTTGAGAACTCCTGGTACAAGGAGGAGCTTCTCAGCTCACTGCTTTCCTGGACCTCATCGAGAGTTGTCTTAGGGGAGCCCCTTCTCTGCACCAAATTCCATTCTCTTGGTATAGAGTTCTCCAAGCTTTATTGAGGATCACATTCTCTTTCATTTTTGTCTGGATCTGCTTTCTCTTTAATTTGTCCTAGGATTGGTGCAAGATTTTGTCTAGATGGAGATAACACTACTTCTTGAAGCCTTAGCAGCTATGTAGGTAATTCTACTTTCAAAAAGCTCCGGGTTACTATACACTGCAAAATTCAGGGACAGGTCCAATAATGAAAGCCATTAAGGCAGTCACCAGTACATATCACAAGTGTTAAAAACTCCCATGACAGGATAAAGTGGTTGCCAGGCAGGCCAGAGCACTAGGCTGCCTGCTACCTATAAGCAAAACAAAACACAATGAAGGAATAAATTGGTCCAAGCAAAACACTGTCCATATTCCATGATGCTCTTCTCTAGGTTTTTGTGACTTAAAGAAAACCAAAAGCAGTGTTCTGCAGAGCTTTTTGCCTCTGAGGCTTTTATTTTCAATACATGTTTGTGGTGAGAATCATCAAATATTGTAACAAAATTAAGTAATGCCAATTCACAGGAAGAGACAGCAGGTCCTGATATGCTTTGTGAAATTCACAGGAGGAAGAAGCAGCTCCTGACCTGTTCTTGTTTTTTTTTTTTTTTTTTTTAATTTACAAAGGAAGATGCCATTTCTAGTCAGCATCACCTGAACAAAGACAATTAA
>NW_006921614.1:12844180-12867333 GCF_000298275.1 Orycteropus afer afer
TATACCCTCCAGCAAGGCAGGACTCAAGATACATTCCACCTGTGTTGCCCCAACAGAATTAACCTAAATCTCATCACAGAGTTGATTGCCAGTCATTATAGGGAAATGACTACTACCAGCTGCCCAGCCAAGTTGATACCTGACCTTAACTACCACAGCACCCCAAACAGGCATGGATAATGGGATTTACAAAACATCACGGAATGGAGGACAATGGCTAGAAGGGCCACATCAAGCAATTCACTGCAATTGTAAAATAGGAAACCGGTATCCAGCCATCAAAAGGAACTAGTTTCAGAAAAAATAAATAAAACCAAGTTTCATGTGGTTGTTATAAAAAGAAAAAAAATCACAGAAGATTGACTCCCTGCTAAGACTTTTATTTGATTAGGAAATTGAAGTTTCAAGCTAATTCTTAACATCATTGATAAATAAGCCTAGATTTGCCCTACTGGGATGCTGGTTCAGGATTCATGTTCAAGCAATTTTAAATCTCAGCAATGACCTGGAAAAAAAGGTAGCCTTTCTGTTTCCATTTGTTTTGAAAAGCTTGCCTTTAATCTAAAACACTACCGTGTCTCAGTTTCTGTAATCTTTTTAATTCCATGGCTAGTATTTTCTATAGAACTGTCTAAAATTCTGTTCTTTTATCTTCCAAAAAACAAAAAATAATAACTGCTTCTTACCTTGAAAAACATTATATAAATCAGTCTATTTAAAAAGTATGCTTAAAAAAAGTTTATTTTGTTGATAAAATAAGGCCTTAAGATAAATTATTCTAAATTGCTTCTCTAAAGAACTCTATAAAACACACAAAAGACAACATTAAAATATGAAAATTCCTACTCCAAATGGTATTATTAAATTAGATTACAATATTCTTTAAAGAACTTCCTTTCCTTGGTTTAATGATGGATAAGAACACACACAAACTGAATAGTCTTAATATTACCAAGACTTAACAAAAATGAATTTGTTTTAATGATGATTTTGCTTATGTTAACCTTGAAAACAAAACCTTTCTAAATAACTTAAGCCAGATATTATATGAAATGTTTTATTTAAGGGAAAGGAGTAATTTCCAACAGTGAATGAGTTTGTTTTTGCTTAAGAACTTTAGTATTTACTGGATAGATACATACACGCACACACGTATCTAGGTCTAGCTAATGAGTATGTCCATTTTCTTTGCCACTTAAAGGGTTGTATCATAAGAGATGTGCAACAAATAGTGCTTAAAAAGGTTTGTTAAAAAGAAAATGTATGTGATATATTGAAAGTTTTTATCTGTTACAGCTAAGATGTAATAGGCTAATTTATGAGATTTTTAAGTTCTTGAATATTAAATAGCATATAGAGCAAATAATTTGGTTTCTTGCTGTTAAGATAACAAAATTTTCCTTGACTACTAAGTTGAAGAGTTAATTTTATTCTTGGTACAATCTGCCTTGAAGGAAACAGTTCAACAGAATAACTTCTTGAGACAAAAACCAAGCCACATCACTCTGAATAAAACTAAAATTTCTACCTTTAAGATCTTTGCTTAAGATTGGAAGATGGCATCATACCTGTAGCCCACACGCTTGTACCCGCTAGCATCTTAATGCCTGAAAAACTAGGTAGAGAAATTTGAAGCAGAGATTCTGGGGCTGTTGAACGCTCATTAAGTTAGAGAAGGACAGAATTAATGGAGAAGGAGGGGATGGGAATAAGGCAGGGTAAACAGCCAGGAAAAATAAAAATAAACAAACCTGCCCAGTGGTGCGTGAGATGGTGAGACAGAAAAGTGGAAAACTTTTAACAATATTGGAGAAAACCATGAAGAAAATAAGAAAGGTGGGACACTGGATACCTAACAGTGACTTTGAGGACTCAGACTACCCACAATAGCAGTTTGACAGTAACCTTGGGAACCGAGCTGAGTAAGTGGACAACATTTCTGAGAAACAGAGCAGAAACCCTGCTGGCTCAGGTCACTGCTGAGTTGGGAGCAGAAAGAGGGAAGGGAGGAAATGTGCTGCAGTTTGGTGGGCCCTGGGATGAGCTCACAGCATAAGGCTGGGATTCAGCTCTTCCAGGACAGCTTTTTAGCATAGAAAGGTGTAGAGTACAGGGTTTTTGCAGCCATCTGACCCAAGTGGAAAGTAGCAATCCCCTAACCATTGGAGTCTTTGCTGACTTTGAACTGTGAGTCTGTGAGTGATAACAAAAAGTCATCATTGGTAGCCATCCCAAGCAAACTCAAAACAAAACCCCAGAACTAGTGGTAACCATGGAAATGTGGAAAGGGGGCCTAGCTACTGGTGTCTTGTTTTTTTCTTTTTCTTTTCCTCCTCTTTTCTCTCCTTCTAATCTGCCTCACCCAAGAGAAGAACCACATTAAGCCATCACAACACCTGCTCATTCCAACTCTAAATCCCTTTCAGGACAAAGAGAGACCTGCATCCACATTCCCCACAGTGATACCATCAACAGAAAGAAAAGTGCAGAGCAACCCAGCACACCTGAATTAATAACCAAAAAAATAAAACAAACCAGCTACACCCCTGCAAAAATATTTAAACATAAAATCAAGGTGAAACAAACCAATACATAAATAACATTTAAAGACAACAACTTCAAAATGTCTAGGAAACAACAGGCAACCTCAAATCAAACAAACAAACAAACAAACAAAAACAGGATAAGACAAAAGAAATAAAATCCCCAAAATCTCATTAAACATGGAGGAAGAGGAGGCAATATAATTATCCCACAAGAAATTTAGAAGATATTTTATAGAACTCCACAAGAGCTTAAGGAAATTTCAAACAGAACCAAGAATAACACCTGGGAAGATCTCAGGAAAACCATTCAAGAACCAAATAACAAGATTAATACACAATCAGAACTTATACAAAAACAGCAGTTATAAATCCAGAAAATGAACACTAAAATTACAGAATTACACAACACAGTGGAAGCACAGAAGAATAGGCTTTAACCGGCTGAAGACATTTCCCAACTAGAAGATAAATCCTTTGACCTTCCAAGGCCTGTATGAAGAAAAATCAGAACAAAGATTTAAGAGAAATGAAGAGAACCTAAGAATTATATGAGATGACATGAAAAGAAACAACGTATGCTTCAGTGGAATACCAGAACAAGAAGAGGCAAACAAAACAAAACAAAACAAAAAAACTCAGAAAATTGTAGAAGACTTACTAATAGAAAATTTCCCACATATCATGAAAGAAGAAAAGATATTTGTCCAAGAAGCTCAATGAACCCCACATAGGATAGATCCCGAGAGAAAGTCACCAAGACATATCATAATTAAACTCTATGAAACCAAAGACAAAGAAAGAATCTTGCATGCAATGTGGAAAAAAGAAATGTCACCTACAATGGACAAACAATTAGAATCAGATCTGATTACTCAGCAGAAACCATGCAGGCAAGAACACAATGGGATGGTATATATAAAGCACTGAAGGGGAAGAACTTCCAACCAAGAATTAACTTCCAACCAAGAATTCTATATCCAGCCAAACTGTCCAACAAATATGAGGGTGAAATCAAGACATTCTCAGACAAACAGAAATTAAGGGATGTTGTGTAAACCAGACCAACCCTACAAGAAATGCTTAAGGAAGTCCTTCCAGTAGAGAACCTACAACAGAGAACAACAAATTAGAATCAGGACACATGACATCAACAATAAAACCAAATCAGAAATAGATGCTCAGAATAAGCCCATAAAAGATTGTATACAAATACAAAAAAAGGGAGTCAATCTTCACACAACACCAGCAACAAAGCAAATAGAGGAAATAAAAGTTCTAGGTACAAAACGTCCAAATGGAGAGGAAAACAGGACAATGTTCTTATAAACAGATTGTTCCAAAATTATAGAGATAAGAATTCACTCCAAGGTAACCATAGAGAAAATTAACAATCCTCGTAAGCAAACTCAGAAAGAAGGAAAACACATAGGTTTAGTAAGCACAAAACCAACAATAAAGAAGAAAAGAGAGGAAACACTTGATAACAAAATAAACTCAGCACAGAGAAGTATTTGAACCAAGGAAATCTCTAACAACACAACAAAAACCACAATAGAATATCAGCAACCAATTCATACCTATCACTAATCATACCCCATGTGAATGGACTAAATGCACTAGTCAAGAGAAAGAGAGTGGCAGAATGGATAAGAAAAGAAGACCCACTGACATACTGCCTACAAGAGACCCACCTTAGACACAAAGATAAAAAGAAATTACAAGTTAAGGGGTGGAAAAAAAGATACCAAGCCAATGGTAACCAAAAAAGAGCAGTAGTGGCAATATTAATTTCTGATCAAATAGTCTTTAAGGAGAAAAACAGCATAAGCAACAAAGAAGGACACTATATGATGCTGAAAGGGTCAACTGACCAAGAAGACATTACCATAATAAACATCTATGCACCCAACGAAAGTGCTCCAGAATACGTGAAGCAAATCTTAACTGAATTGAAAGGTAAAATAGACAACTATACAATAGTAGTAGGAGACTTTAACACACCACTGTTAAGGAGAGACAGATTAGGAAAAAACTCAATAAAGATACAGAAGAATTCAATAACACAATCAACCAACTCGACCTCAAAGACATACAAAGAGCATTCTACCCAACCAAAGCACAATTCACATTCTTCTCCAGTGCTCATGAATTATTCTCTAGAATAGACCATATGTTAGGACACAAAACAAGCCTCAATAAATTCAAAAACACTGAAATACTACAAAGCATCTTCTCAGACCACAATACTATAGAATTAGAAATCAATAATATGATGATCAAGGAAAAAACATCAAACATGTGGAAGTTGAATACTACACTGCTCAATAACTACTGGGTATAAAAGAAATAAAGTGTGGAATAAAAAAAAATTCCTAGAAACAAATGAGAATGAAGTTACATCTTACCAAAACCTATGGGACACAATGAAAGCATTCAGAGGTCAATTTATAGCAATAAGTGCACCCAACAAAAAAGAGGAAAGAAACAATATCAACACTCTAACTCAACAACTCCAACAATTAGAAAAAGAACAACAAAAGAAACCTACAGTATCCAGAAATAAAAAAAATAATTAAGATCAGAACAAAAATAAATGAAACAAAAAACAATAGAGAAAATCAACAAAACAAGCTGGTTCTTCAAAAGATACAAAATTGACAAAGCATTGGCAAATCTAACAAAAGAAAAGAAAAAGAAGATACAAATAACGAGAATAAGAAATGAAAAGGGCGACATCACAACAGAACCAACTGAAACAAAAAAGATATTGACAGAATGTTATGAAGAACTGTACTCCAACAGATTCAATAACCTAGAAGACATGGATAAGTTTCTAAAACACAAGACCTACCTAAACTATCCCAGTTGGAGATAGAATATTTGAACAGACCCAAAACAAAGGAAGAAATTGAACAGGTAATAATAATTTTAAAAAATCCCACAAGAAAAAGTCCTGGCCCCACCTGATGGCTTCACTGGAGAATTTTACCAAACATTCAGGGAAGAATTGACACCTATACTATTCAAGCTATACATAGAAAACATAAAAAAACATAGAACATAGAAAAAGACGGAATACTTCCAAACTCATTTTATGAAGCAAGCATAACATTGATACCAAAACCAGGGAATGATACCACTAAAAAGGAAAACTACAGACCAATATCCCTCATGAATATAGACGCAAAAATCTTCAACAAAATCCTAGCCAACAGAATCCAACAACATATCAAAAAAATAACACATCTTGACCAAGTGGGATTTATACCTGGTATGCAAGGATGGTTCAACACCACAAAAACAATCAATCTTTTCCACCACACAAACAAAACAAAAGAACAATATGATCATATCAATCGACACAGAAAAGGCATTTGATAAAATCCAACACCTGTTCCTGTTCAGAACTCTCACCAAAATAACAAGAGAAGGGAAATTCCTCAAAAAAATGAAGGGTATATATGCAAAGTCAACGGCCAACATTATTGTTAACGGAGAAAGACTCAAAGCATTCCCCTTATGAATGGAACCAGACAAGGATGCCCTCTATCACCACTTCTATTTAACATTGTATTGTAACACTGTATTGGAAACTTTTGTCAGGGCAACAAGGCAAGAAAGAAAAACACAAGGCATCCAAATGGGCCAAGAGGAAATAAAGCTATCTCTATTTGTGGATGACATGATCCTATACACAGAAAACCAGACTTAGCAAAAAAACTAATGGAACTAGTAGATTCAGCAAAGTGGCAGGATACAAGGGCAACATACAAAAATCAGTTGGATTCCTCTATAGCAACAAAAAGGTCTCTGAAAAAGAAATAAGAGAAACAATACCATTTACAATAGCTACCAAAAGATAAAATATCTAGGAGAAAATCTTACCAGAGACACAAAATACCTATACAAAGAAAACTATAAAGCACTTCTACGAGAAACTGCAAAGGATCTACATAAATGGAAGAAGCTGCCTTGTTCATGGATAAAAAGACTGAATATTGTGAAAATGTCAGTACTACCTAAAGCAATTTACACATGTAATGCAACCCTGATCCAGATACCAACAAAATTTTTTAAGGATATGGAAAAACAAGTACTAACTTCACATGGAAAGGAAAGAGACTTTGGATAAGCAGAGCACTACTGAAGGAGCTCTGGTAGCATAGTGCCTAAGGCACTTGACTGCTAACCAGAAGGCTGGTTGATTCAAACTCATCAGCCACTCCTCAGAAGGAGGGCTGGGCAATCCTACTTCTGTAGTCATACTGCCTCAGAAACCCAAGGAGGGGTCACTATGAGTAGGGGCCAACTCAATGGCACGTAACAACAACACTGAAGAAGAACAAAGTCTCACACTCCTGGATCTCAAAACCTATTATACAGCCACAGTAATCAAAATAGTGTGGTACTGATACAATGACAGACAGATAGACCAATGGAACAGAATCAAAAACCCAGAATTAGACCCTTCCATCTATGGACAACTGATCTTTGACATAGGACCAAAACCCATTAAATGGGGAAGAGAGAGCCTCTTTAACAAACGGTGCTGGCAAAATTGGATATCCACTTGCAGAAAAATGAAACAAGACCCACACCTCACCGCATACACAAGAACAAACTCAAGTTGGGTCAAAGACTTAAATGGAAAACCCACAACTATAAAGTTCATCAAATAGGGACAAACCTAGGGGCCCAAATTTATGCCAGAAATAGACTACCAAGCAGAAACCAGAATGCACAGGAGGTGGAAGAGAAGATACATGACTGGGACCTTTTATAAATTAAATTCTCACATGCATTGAAAGACTTCACCAAAAGGGTGAAAAGAGAACCTACAGTTTGGGAGAAAATATTTGGCTATGACATACCTGACAAAGGACTTATCTCCAAAATTTATAGAAAACTTCAACACCTCACCACCAAAAAGACAAACAATCCAATTCAAAAATGAGCAAGGGACATGAACAGACACTTCACTAGACGATACGCTGGCAGCCAACAAACACCCGAGGAATTGCTCACGATCATTAACCATTAAAGAGATGGAAATCAAAACAATGATAAGATATCATCTCACCTCAGCAATAATAACAAAGTTCAATAAGACAGAAATAACAAATGCTGGTGAGGTTGCGGGGAAATTAGAACTCTCATATGCTGCTGGTGGGACTGTAAAATGGTACAACCAACGTGGCAAATGGTGTGACATTTCCTTAAAAAAACTGAAAATGGAAATAGCATTTGAACCAGCAATTGCATTACTAGGAATATATCCTAAAGAGGTGAGAGACAGGACACGAACAAACATATGCACACCCATGTTCACTGCAGCAGTGAAAGAGATGGAAACAACCTAAATGCCCATCAATAGATGAATGGATAATCAAATTATGGTACATTCACACAATGGAATACTATGCTACATTAAAGAACAATAAAGAATATGTGAATCATCTCATAACATGGATGAACCTGGAGGACATTATGCTGAGTGAAATAAATCAATCACAGAAGGACAAGTATTGTATGAGCCTATTACTGTAACAAGTCAAGGAAGGGTTTACTTAGGGAAGGGAACTCACTTTGTAGGTACCAGGGATGGGAGGAAAGGAGAGAGAAAATTTGAGACTGGTTGGGGCCCACACGCTGAGTTGGGTAAGGGGAGGGATGGTATGGAAAGAGTCTATAACAGCATGATAACACTGGGGAAAGGGAGGACACCGAATTGTGCACATAAGATATAGACGACAGAGGCTAATATGAGTATATTCACAATACTGCATTACCACTAATACCAAACACTAGGCTACAGATAAATACATAGACAACTGAGACTAGATGGGGGTCAGGGAACAGAAATATACTCTAGACCAATGATAGATTCAGCTAAGGATAATCTTGCACAGATACTACTGACACAAAATAACTGCAATCATTACAGAAGCAAATGAAGACAGACATGGAACAACCCCTCACAGACAGCCAGACACTGTGGGAGAGAGAACCACCAGATCTGCCGACTCAATACCATAGTACTGGGGGACACCAGGCTCAACTGGCACAACATAATACATAAAAATCTCATTCCACAACCTACTTTGGTGAGTAGCGAATGGGGTCTTAAAAACTTTCGAGCAGACATCTAAAATGCAGCTAATGGCCTCCTATCACTGGAAGTGAAGAAGAATGAAGAAATCCAAGGGCATTTGGAAACAATCAGCTCTAGGACATGATGGACCTCGAGAACTAGACGGTGCCCAGCTATCAATGCCAACCACTCGGGAAGGGATCAAAACTGGAGATCCTGCATAGAGTGGGAGGAAATATGTGGAACAAAATTCAAAAACACAATAATGACCTGAATTACTGGTCGGACGGAGTCTGGTGGGACGCCCAAGATTATGGCCCTGGGATACACTTTGGGCCTGGGATAAAATTCACTCCCGAGGGCTGGCTCTCACTAATAAGACTTACATGCAGAACACCCAACCCAGGGCAATGCACAGAGATACATCCCTTGGAGCAATCAGCCATGGGGCAGCAGAGGGGCAACATTCACATGGAAGCAGGGGTGGACAGAGAGGAGTACATAATTAAGAAGGGCACAGGGATAGGGGAGGTTACTGGGAAAGGAGAGAAGTTTAGGGTTGGGGATAGTAATTGGAGAGTGAAACCAAACGTACACAAACTGTTGAATGTAAAACATTCTGCTCTGTAAATTGGCAATTAAAGCACAATAAAAAATAAAATAAAATAAAAAGATCTTTGGTTAAATAATTCAGGTATTGTTCCTCAGAGACATATGATAAACTCCTGACAATTTTAAAACCCAGTGGAAAGCCACAAAAGATTTGTTTCTGATTCATGAAGCCAAAAAAGGTTAATATGTTATGAATTGCATGAAACATGTTGTCAAATTTAAAAAAGTACCAAATTTTTTTTGAGTTCAAATTTATATGTCAATGACGTTGTCATAATTTTATCATTAATTTGCTGACTTGGTTACAACTCTGTATTAAATCGAACATCCTCAAAGCCAATAGGTTTAACTAGGGTACTTACATCATTTACATATGGAATTTGCTTATTACTATTCAAATGTTTAGAGACTTGATAATCTTGGTATGTTCTTGAGTGTATACTGACTCTATAATATTGTATATCAAGATTATTATATCACCTGAAACACTTTAAAAATAAGGTTAATCATTATGTTTAGAAATGTATTTTGTCTAAAGTTCTTTTTTTTTAACATGAATTTTGCTTGGCACTATATTAACTTTGTAATTAATTTCCATTGGATCTTTTATTTTTAAAAAACATAAGTAAATTGTGGCCATATGAAGTTTTGTCATCTACAGATAAGTTTTTACTTCAGATACTTGCTGAAAATACCTAACAAAAATATTTCAGGGAAAGTGGACAATGCCAGACTTAGGAAGAGGACTATAATATTTCAAATACAGATGCCATTTAACTAAAATAAAGATTTCCAAACTCTTATTCAGGAAACTAACAGACTGCTGTTGATCCAGAATTACATGGAACAAAAATTAACAACATAAGACTGAGTAAACAAAAAAGAATTAATATAAGGTGTTTATGGAAATGTTCAATGTTCTACTTGGACTAAATATATTCAGAATGATTTAAATGATTCTGCCTGTGGACTCTAAGAAATGAATACTATAATGACTATGATAAGAGAACTAGATCTTCAAAACCAAATGGTCCTTGTATATGGGGAAGTTGTATGTATGCTTTCACCACAATAAAAAGAAAAAAAAAAATGGTTCTTCACATCCTTACTATTACACAAGAAGGTATCTATGCCATTATTAGAAGTGATTATTAACGATGATTTTTAACAATCTTGTTGATTCCTTAACTGATATTATTCTCAATTTTTGGATTCTTTCTCATTTTTATTAGTATAAAAGGCTTTATTTGATAGCCTTTTAGAGATCTGATGCCTTGAACACCAATAACCGAAAACCAGAGGAATTGTGGGATGACATCAAGAACATCATTCACAGAGAAAGCAAAAGGTCATTAAAAAGACAGGAAAGGAAGAAAAGACCAAAATGGATATCAGAAGAGACTCTGAAACTTGCCCCTGAATGGACAGTAGCTAAAGCAAATGGAAGAATCGATAGGATAAAAGAGCTGAACAGAAGATTTCAAAGAGCAGCTCAAGAAGACAAAAGTCCATAATTACAATGAAATGTGCAAAGACTTGGAGTTAGAAAAGCAAGAGGGAAGAACACACTTGGCACTTCTCAAGTTGAAAAAACTGAGGAAAAAAATTAAGCCTCAAATTGCAATATTAAAAGATTCCATGGGCAATACATTGAATGATAACAGGAAACGTCGAAAGAAGATGGATGGAATATACAGAGTCACTATACCAAAAAGAATTGGTAGATGATCATCCATTTCAGGAGGTGGCATATGATCAAGAACCAATGGTACTGAAGAAAGAAGTTGAAACTGCACTGAAGGAACTGGTGAAAAACAAGGCTTCATGAATTGACGGAATACCCATTGAGATGTTTCAACAAATGGATGCCACGCCAAAGGCACTCACTTGGCTATGCCAAGAGATTTGGAAGACAGCTATCTGGCCAACTGACTGGAAGAGAGCCATATCTGTACCCATTCCAAAGAAAGTGATCCCACAGAATGTGGAAATTTATCAAACAATATCATTAATATCACACACAAGTAAAATCTTACTAAAGATAATTCAAAATGGAGAACTTCTGGAAATGCAAGTGGGATTCAGAAGAGGATGTGGAACAAGGTATATCATAGCTGACATCAGATGGATCTTAGCTGAAAGCAAAGAATACCAGAAAGATGTTTACTTGTGTTTTATTGACTATGCAAAAGCATTTGATTGTGTAGATCATAACAAATTATTGATGATCCTAACAAATTATGGATAATGTGGTGTAGTAAATTACTTAGTGTGGCTTTTCTACCCATAAGTCTTTGTAAACTCCAAGGTGGGATTTGCTATGAGCAACTGAGGAGCTCCTGATTGCTAAAGTTGTCCACCTGGAATATTTCTGTTGGGAGTGGCACAAAACAATGTTCTGGGAGGTTCCCACTCTCTCTCAGGTGCTTAAAGTTCTGATGCTGTGATTGGCTAGTTTGGCCACTCTGCCGGGCTCAAAAGGAGGCCTCCTAGAGGCAGAACTCTCTCTGACTGCTGGTTGAGGAAGACGTGCTGCTGAAAGAGACAAGCGCTCCTGAAAGAGACACGTGCTGCTGAGAAAGAAATGCAAGAGATATGCCTTGCTGAGTAAGACACTGAGGGACATGCACTGCTGGGGGAGAGACTGTGAGAGACTTGGCTGAGAGATGGTGGGCTGGGAGAGAGACTGAGCGTTATCCCTGAACTTGAATTGTAGCCTGGTGCTTCCCTAATAAACTCCATAATCTGAGAGTTCTGGGTGGCCACTGCAGCGAATTATTGGACCCAGGAGAGAAGTGGTGGGTGCTTTGGGAGGAACAGTTGGAGAAAGGGCTGGAGGGAGGCAGCATGTCTGGCCTGGCAGGAATAGGCCTTGGGCTATTGATGGTGATTCTGTCTTCCTCTTGTGAGATTAGAGGAGGTCAGAACATGTGGCCTCCTTGCCTTTTTTGCAGATAACATTGAGAAGAACGGGATTTCTAGAATACTTAATTGTGCTCACTAGGAGCCTATATATAGACCAGGAGGCTGTCGTTTGAACAGAACAAAGGGATGCTGCATGGTTTAAAATCAGGAAGGGAATGTGTCAGGGTAGTATCCTTTCACCATACTTATTCAATCTATATGCTAACAAATAATCTGAGAAGCTGGACTGTATGAAGAAAAACATGACATCAGGATTGCAGGAAGGCTCATTAACAATCTGAGATAACAAGTTTGCTTGCTGAAAGTGAGGATGACTTGGAGCATTTACTGATGAAGATTAAAGACTACAGTCTGCAGTATAGATTATACCTCAATGTAAAGAAAACAAAAATCCTCACAACTGGACCAATAAACAGCATCATGATAAATGGAGAAAACACTGAAGTTGTCAGACACTTCATATTACTTGGTTCTACAATCAACACCAATGAAGCAGCAGTTAAGACATCAAAAGGTGAATTGCATTGGGCAAATCTGTTGCAAAAGACCTCTTTCAAGTGCTGAAGAACAAAGATATCTCCTTGAAGACTAAGATGCGTCTAACACAAGCCATGGTATTTTCAATTGCCTCATATGCACATAAGAGCTAGACAAGGAATAAGGAAGACTGAAGAAGAGTTGATGCTTTTGAGTTTTGATGTTGGCAAAGAATGCTGACAGTACCATCGACTGCTAAAAGCACTAACAAATCCATCCTGGAAGAAGTACAGCTGGAATGTTCCTTGGAAGTGAGAATGGCCAGACTTCATCTCAACTACGTTGGTCACATTATCAGAAGGGAACATTCTCTGTAGAAGGATGTCATGCTTGGTAAAGTGGAAGGTCAATGAAAGAGGGGAAGGCCCTCAACAAGACGGACATAGTGGCTACAGTGATGGGCTCAGGTATAGTAGGGATCATGACCTGGCACAGGACTGGGCAGTGTTTTGTTCTGTTGTACGTACATCACTGTGAGCCAGAGATGACTCAATGGCATACATAACAACAACAACATTTGCCATACTAAATTTCACTTTAAAATAGTATTTTTTCACAAGTTAAAAAGACCTTTGATGACTAGAAGTTAAAATCCCAAAAACTGCGTAACACTGCCCCAAAAGAATATGTGTATTAGAAAAGATCTCCATTAAAGGACTCACTCAAACCTTGTCAAAAAGGTCCATTATTTAGTTCTCCTTGCCAACCCTTGTACTGCTAAATTTAAAAAGTAAGCATTCCTGGACTGTCCAATCAACTAAAGGTCTCAAAGCAAAATTCTACTGGTCCAGCAGTCAGAATCAGACAACTGCACCAGAACTGGACAGCTGAACACAAGATGACAGAACAAGATCTGTGCAAGTTATCACAAAATTTGAACTTTGTGGATTTTATTTTAGGTATTTTTCTTCTATTACTTCTTGGTGGTTTTAGTATTCTCCCTATATCAGTTTTTGAAACTGTTACATTTTGCCTAGGATTTATAGCTTTTAACATAGTTTTGTTCTATTAGATTTTACTTATTAGTAAAATGTTATTAATCTCTTAGTCTCTATGCCACATGTACAACAAAGTAACCCTAATATACCTATTTGCTTTTAATATTGTAACTGTTTTTCTGTTATTCCTTTTGACAGTTCCTATATCATTTTAGATGCCAATCACAGCAGGAACCTATTTTATGACTGCCATAATGTGTATGTTTTTGCACTTTTGGACAGTCTTCCTATACTATGAAAGTTAAAACAAAGCCCACCACCCTTGAGTCAATTTCAACTCACAGTGACCCCCACTGTGTTTCTAAGGCTATAAATCTTTAGGGAAGCAGATTGCCTCATCTTCCTTCCACAGAACAGCTGGTGGGTTTGAACCACTGATCTTCTGGTAGCAGTCAAAATGTCTTACCACTATGCCACCAGAGCGCCTTACTATGAAGGGTATCTTGGGGTTTTCTTTCTTATGTCCACAATTCCCACTGAAATCTAACATGAGAATGCATTTGTTAGGTTACCTCAGCCAATAGCTAGTATAAACTCTTCAGGAAGATCTTGGTTTCATTCTATTTTACAAACTACTTTAATTATACTTGCTGTGGCTATAATCACTTATATCATTAAATACTGTATGAAATGTATTCAAACACACTACTAACTCCATTCCTATGGGAAAAAACAACTAATCACATGACTTTAACCTCTCACCATAGTCTCAGCCACCTCATCACATCAGATGAACTCTCTTGTTTTGGTTCAGCTCCTTGCCCTACCAACCCACTATTCTCATCCAATGATGTCCAGCTATCTAATCACAATGTCTGGGGTCTTAAATGTCTGTAGAAACAGACTGCCATCCAACAATAAAAGACCTTGCCAAAGATGAGTTACTTTGTGGGTGATCAGAAAAATGTAAAAATCAACTCACCTTGAAGCTGAGACTTCTAGCCAAGAAAGGCAGAAGACTTAAAATGTGACTAAGAAATCACTTTCTAATGAAATTCATGATCAAAAGAGGAAATTGAGTAAGAGAATCCCAAATTAACTTAGGACTCCCGGCATGAGATGGTAGCTATGCTAAGGTCTGAAGCTAAAACTCTATTCTGAATCAAAAGTAACTTCTGCATCAAGTATGTAGCCTGTCATTCCTATAGCTCTCCACTGCACCCTGAGAAAATTACTTGGTAAATAATTTCAGAAAACAATGCAAATTTTACTTAATTAAAAGCTTTGTTTGCTGCTTGAGAAGCCAACCCACCCACTGCCATTGAGTCCATTCCAACTCACAGCAACCTCCACAGGGTTACCAAGGTTATAAATCTTTATGGAAACAGACTGCCTCATCTTTCTCCCATGGAGTGGCTAGTAGGTTCAAACTGCCAATCTTTTGGTTAGCACTCCAATGACCTAACCATCACACCACCAGAACTCCTTTTGAGAAGCCAGGTCCAAAACAATCCTCAGAACAAATGCTTATTCAAAACAAACCTTAGGGGATTTAAAAAGCTTGCAAGCAGCCATCTAGAAGCAACGATGGGACTCTCCTCATATAGAGCAAAGAAAAACAAAGAAAACCAATGACACATGGAAACAGTTAGTCCAAGGGACTGATAGACTGTGTAACCCTCAGGTTATATAACCATGAGACCAGAAGAACTAGATAGTGCCCAGCTACCACTGTCAACCACTCAAAGGGGGATTGGTACAGGAAATACTGGATAGAGTGGGAGTAAATTGTGGACCAAAACTCAAAATCATTTAAAAAAAAAAAAAAAAAGAGACCAGGTTTGCTGGTCTGATAGAACCTGGTGAGGCCACTGAGACTACGGCCCCCAGCCACCCTCACATCTGAATTGAACTCATTCCTTTGGCTTCTAGCCAAACAATAGACAGGAACATAGGGTAAACATTTACATCAGGTAGATACACTCCTTGGAGCAATCAGTCATGGGAGAACAGAAGGACAGTATTGGCACATGGAGACAGCTCAGGGGGAGGGAGTACATAGGAAGGAAGGATACAAGGAAGAGGTAACACAGGGAGGAAGTGGGAAGAGAGCTGTTACATTGTGGGAAATTGCAGTCAATGTCATGAGACAAAATGCGTTATAAACTGCTGGATGGAAAATGAATTTGCTCTGTAAACTTTCACCGAAATCACAATAAAAATTCATTTAAAAAAAAAAAAAAAAAACCACTTCAGAATTACACAGGTCCTCCCTACATTCACAAAAGGAAGATCATGTGATTGTTTCCAGGACAGATGTACCCAATTTAATGATTACTTTGTAACTTAAAAAAAAACGCATAGAAACATATGTAATCTACCAACCAACTGTACCATCGCCCAATTTTGCAACTATTATCAAAATATCAATCAATCACTGAATTTTTACTGAATTTCCTTGTAGTTTCTTGTGTAACTTCTCTGAACTGTCTTCTTCTTGTACCACTTAGTTTAGAATCCTCTGGACTTTGTGAATCCCAATTTGCAAATTACCTTGTCCCCTCAATAAAAGCTCTTTACCTTTTTACTTTCAATCAGATTCTATTTTGCTATATTACAGTCAGAGACATAGGGAATGTACAGAATAAATTTTAAAAACATGAAAATGTATGGTTCAAAAATCAATATTCCACAGGTTAATATACCCAGGTGGCATCAAGTTGACCCTGACTCATGGCAACCCCATGCATCAGAGTAGTACTGTGTTTTCAATAGCTAATTGAAAACCAGGCCTTTCTTCCAGGTGACTCTGGATGGATCTTGGTGACCATTAACCACATATACTACTCAGGGACTCCACAGGGTAACATATAGTTAATCATTTTTGCCAGAATAAAACCAACCAAAGCATGGGAAGCTAGATTTTTTTTTCTTCAAATTCTCAGATCATATTGGCTGTGTCAGTATGTTATGGATTAATAAACTCAAAATAGTAGCTCACCTAGTGTGGAAGTTTACAGTTTAGGAATTTTTCTTAATACTGGTTAATATTCAAATTCCTGGAAGTACAACATATCCTTAGGGCTCAATATGGTTTCAGAAAAAGAAAAACTGAAGTTAATAATTATTGTTGTTATTATCAGTAGTAATGATGATGATCCCATAACCCACTGCCATCAAGTCAATTCTGACTCATAGCAATCCTACAAGACAGAGTAAAACTGATCCATAGGGTTTCTAAGGCTGTAAATCTTCACAGAAGCAGACTGCTACATCTCTCTCCCAAGGAGTTGCTGGTGGGTTTTAACCCTCAACCTTTTGCATCACCCGAGCACCAAATTACATTTAAGCAAGCCTCATACTCACTTTTGCATACAGAAGAGCTGCAGTCTTTCACATTTCTAAATCAACAACTCCTTCCCTACTCGTTGTTGTTGTTGTTGTGATGTGCCGTCGAGTTGGACCCGACTCATAGCGACCCCTCCTTGGGTTTCCGAGGCAGTATCACTATGGAAGTAGATTGCCCCATCTTCCTTCCGAGGAGTGGCTGGTGGGTTTGAACCGCCAGCCTTCTGGTTAGCAGTCAAGTGCCTTAGCCACTATGCTACCAGAGCTTCCCTACTCATGCACCTCTAAATCAGTTACAAAATGTAGATTAAGTACCCTTACTTCAAAGTTCACTGTCTCTTGGTTACTTGAGATGTAAATCACAGAAGAATTAATAGTGATGTCAAGACCTAAGGCCTCCTCAGGGTTCTTTAATTATAATATATAATAGCCCCATGTTTTGTCCAGTATAAACAAGAGCTCTGAGCACTTAAACCAAAACAAACCAAACTCACTGCCGACCAGTCAGATCCGACTCATAGTGACCCCTCCTTGGGTTTCCCAGGCCGTATCTCTACGGAAGTAAAATTGCCCCAACTTCCTTCCAAGGAGTCACTGGTGGGTTTGAACTGCCAGCCTTCTGGTTAGCAGTCAAATGCCTTAGGCACTACACCACCAGAGCTCCCCCTGAGCACTTAACAGAAAAAGAAATGAACAGACCCTGGCGCCTTGTGGTTTTGTCAAATGCTTAGAAAATGATACAGCTTGTATTCTTCCAAACCCTGACGAAATTTTAGAGCATTTCAATAAAATAAACGGCAAGACAACCAAAGATCCCTTCTAGGGTTTTGACACTCGTCCCTCTTGTCGCTGTGCTTGTTGACTAGTTCTCTTCCACCTACCAGCTCACATTTAAGATTTTGCGGGAATGCTGATGTCTTTGCAACCTCCTGCTGTTCCTTCTGTGACAGGCCCTTTCCAAGTGGAGGTAAGATGTCCCAGCCCAGGCCACCTAAGGAACCCTATCATGGCAAGGGCACGCGTTACTCTTTTTCAATAATACTGAAATAAAGACCCAACATCTTTACCAAAACAGCACCATTAACAACCATGAAGGGTCTGTTCCGCAGTTACATCGGATCATGGTCTCAGACCTGGCCAGGGTTTCGCAATAGCGCCGCCGCCTGCTTCTTCTCTGAGCACCCGGCCCAGCCCCAATGCGCCGCGGACCCAAAACCCGCCACGCCCACCCGCCTTCCGGGTACGGGCGCCTAGCGCCGTTTTCGTTTTCGTTTTCGCCGCCCACCTCCTCAGGCCCGAGTGGGAAGTCAGGGGTCACTGGCGCGGGGTCCTCCCCGAGGGCAGCAGAGAAGGGAATGATCCCGAACCCTAGAAGGGGCCGCCGGAGTATAGGGATCGGCGGGCCCAGGGAACCTGGCCCGAGGAAGGGCTGCCGCCCGCTCAGTTCCACCCCACTCCGCGCGCTCACCGTACTTGGCTCCTCGCGGGGCCCTTGGCCTGGCCGTGACTGTGGCTAAGGGACGCCGCCAGGGCACAGCGGCCGCCGATTTACGCAGTGCGCGGGATAGCCGGGTCCAGAGGCAGAGCCTTACTTGTGAAGTGCGCGCCTCGCCCCAGGGCCCTCAGGCGAGAGGCTTGGACCACTTGCTGTTACTACTCCAGTTCTCCAGGTTCTCTTGCTCCTGATCGTCCCCTCCTACTGTTCTTTCACCAGCTCTTCCACTTCCTCCTCCTGCTCCACCTCCTCCTGCTGCTGCTCCTCCTCCTCCCGCTGCTCCTCCTCCTGCTGCTCCTCTATCTGTTCCTATTACTCCCCATGCTCCTGCTTCTCTTCCTCCTGGGCCTGGCAGACAACGTGCCAGGGGAAGGAGAGACGTGAGCCCTCACCTGCTCAGCAGCCAACAAGACTGGAAGAGATTAAGAGGGGAATGGAGGTGAGAACTCTCATGCACTCCCAAAAGTCTTTCCACTGCAGCTCCCAGATCGCCCCTCAAATTAAAAATCCTAGAATAGCCTTTCTCTTTAATTTTTCGGACATCTGTCAGCTAAAGGTTCGCGATTTTACTTAGTTTTAAGGTGAGTTGAAAGGTCAAGAGAGAAATTGTTACCAAGTCATAGAAGCCTCTGTGGCACGAGAGAGGCACTTGGCAAAGCTAGAGGAGGGGGTAGATAGAGTGGAACACTACTGGATGCAATCTGAACTCAAGCGTCTTGATTCTAAAACCTCAGGCAAATTTTTTGTCTTTTCTCCCTTCATATGTAAAGTGAGACTAATGAAATCCATTCTGCAAGGCTGTTGTTGTTGTTGTTGTTATGTGCCGTCGAGTCAGCCCTGACTCATAGCGACCCCTCCTTGGGTTTCCGAGGCAGTATCACTACGGAAGTAGGATTGCCCAACCTTCCTTCCGAGGCTATACAGGAGTAAATCACATATTTATTGTGCAGCTCTTTGCATTGGTGATTGTGAAGACTGAAGCAAATTGGGAAATACTTGCAATAATATTATGTAGCAAGTTATAATGTTGTATACACACCTTGATTACATTTTCTGCAAAAGAGATAAGCAGATGGAACAGATACCTTTCTGACCATCTGCTGTGTGCCAAGTAGATGCTAAATTCAAGAGTTTCTGGTGATACATAAAAGTGATTTTGAAAAAAAGGCACTCATTAATTCAGTAAGACTTTCATTCATAAATATTTATTGAGCACTTCTAGACACTGGAGATTTAGCTGTGAACAAAGACAAAAAAAAATCTCTATTTGAAGTTTTCACATTATGGTGGGGAAGACAAAAAAAAGAGCAAAGATAAGTAAATTATGTAGTATGTTACTGATGAGTGCTAAGGAAGAAAAAAGAGCACTAAAGTTAGATAGGAAATATGTTTTACTATGTGGGGAGTATGTCACAGTGTTAGACAGGGTGGCTAGGAAAGACCTTCCTGAGATGGTGACATTTCCTAGAAGGAAGTTAGGGAGGGACCTATGAGGATATCTTAGACACAAGAACACTGGGAAGAGAGGGAACACTAAGGGAAGTCTATGAGGTGGGAGCATGGCAGCAGGGAGCACAGCAAGGAGGTCCTTTTGAAATGAACAAGATCTGAAATCCTAATAGAAGGTGAGGTCTGAAAGGTGGAATGAGGCAGGGGAGGGGTAGATCATGGGAGGCCTTATAGATGATGGTAAGAAGTTTGACATTTACTCTGAGTAAATTGAGGAACTGCTGGAAGGTTTTGTGCAAAGGAGAAGCTTGACTTCAGTTATGTTGTGGTAAGATCTTTCTGACTACTGAGTTGAAAATAGACTGAAAGGGCAAGAGCAAATCAGGAAGACCATTTAGGGGGCTACTGGAAGAAGGCAGACAGGATGAGGATGGGTTGGACTAGAGTGACAGCGATGGAGGTATTGCAAAGTTGTCAGATAATTAATAAAGTTGCAGACACAGCTGACAGGATTTTCTTGGAAATCAGAAACAGGAAATGAGATAATAAGAGTATCAAGGATAATTGGAAGGTTTTTGTACTCAGCGGCTTGAAGAATGGAGTGGCTGTATACTTCTTCTTGTTAGGTGCCGTCAAGTCGGCTCCAACTCATAGCAACTCTGTGTACAACAGAACAAAATACTGCCCAGTCAAGGGCCATCCTCACAGTCCTTGCTATACTTGACCCATCATTGCAGCCACTCTGTCAATCCATGTCGTTGAGGGTCTTCCCCTTTTTTTTGCTGACCCTACACTTTACCAAGCATGATATCCTTCTCCAGGGAATGGTCCCTTCTGAGAACATGACCAAGTAGGTGAGACAAACTCTGACCATTCTTGCCTCCAAGGAGCATTCTGCCAGCACTTCTTCCAGGACAGTTTTCCTGGCAGTCCATGGTATTTTCAGTATTTTTTGCCAACATCACAATTCAAAAGCATCAACTCTTCTTTGGTTTTCCTTATGCATTGTCCAGCTTTCACATGCATATGAGGAAATTGAAAATACCATGGCTTGGGTTAGACACACCTTAGTCTTCAAAGTGACATCTTTGCTTTTCAGCACTTCAAAGAGGTCTTTTACAGCAGATCTGCCCAGTGCAATACATTTGATTTCTTGACAGCTGCTACCATGGATGCTGATTGTGGATCCAAGGTAAATGAGGTCTTTGACAACTTCAATCTTTTCTCCATTTATCATGTGCTGCTTATTGGTCCAGTTACGAAGCTTTTCATTTTCTTTATGTTGATGTGTAATCCATACAACAGACTGTACTCTTCAATCTTCATCAGTAAGTGTTTTGAGTCATCTTCACTTTCAGCAAGCAAGGTTCTGTCATCTGGTTGTTAATGAATCTTTTTCCAATCCTGATGCTGTGTTCTTCTTCATATAGTCCAGCTTCTCAGATTATTTGCCCAGCATACAGACTGAATAAGTATGATGAAAGGATTCTAAGATGGGGAAAATAGTGAGAACAGCAAGTTTAGGGCATGCTATGAATCGAATCATGTCTCCCCCAAATTAGCAAATGCTAACTCAAGGGGTTATAATCCCATATGGGAATGGGTTTTCTTTGTTATGTTAATGAGACAGTATTAGTGTAAAGTGTCTCATAGTCAATTTCCTTTGACGTATAAAAGAGATTAAACAAGCAAGCAAGAGACTAGAATTGGGAAAAAGAGATGTCAAGCCATATGAAGATCACCCAGGAGCAGAAGATTAAAGACACTGGCATCTTCCTCCAGAGCCAACAGAAAGAGGAATTCTTCTCTTAGAGCAGCACCCTGAATTCAGATTTCTAGCCTCCTAAACTGCTAGCAACTCTGGTGGCATAGTGCCTAAGGCATTTGACTGCTAACTAGAGGCTGGCAGTTAAAACCCACCAGCCACTCCTTGGATGGAAGACTGGGCAATCTCCTTCTGTAGTGATACTGCCTCAAAGACCCAAGGAGGGACTTCCGGTAAGATGGAGAAATAGGCAGACAAGTGACACAGACCCTCTTCAAAAAAAAGAAAAGAAAAAAGAAAAATCAATTGACAGAGATATAGAAGATAATCCTGGAGCCCCGAGCTTTGAAAGGAACTATACAGAAGTGGGTTAGGCACCAACTAGTGGAAAAACCTGAAGAAAAACAGTGAGCACAGAGACAGTTGGAGCTGTGGATTGTCAGCTACTCTGATGGGACCAACAGCTGGAATATTTCCAAGTGATATTGGGACCTGAGAAGTGACCTAGGGATCAGCCCTGGTCACCAAGGGCTGCAGGGACGACTGCACTGGTGGCCTATGACTAGAAAGGGAAACAGCAAGGAGGGAGACAACCTGAGCTGTTGACTTTCTGCTGTCCAGAGGGCACAGCCATTTTGAATGTTTACAAGCAGTGGTCATTTTGGATATTTAAAAGTGACTGAGGGTGCAGCCATTTTGAATATTTACAAGTGGTGGCCATTTTGGATATTTAAAGTGACCAAGGGCACAGCCATTTTGAATGTTTACAAGTGGCAACCATTTTGGATTTTAAAGTGATAACATTCTCATTCAGATTCCAGGAACCTAAGAATAGGCTCTGTTTGCCAAGGTTGGCAGGGACATACGAGAGGCTCACAACAGGAAAGGAGACAGATGGTGAGTGTATAAGTGCTGTCAACTAGTGAACAGAGGAGCACAGTACCCTGCCTGTGTAGATAACATACAAACAAAACAAAGAAAATGAAAATTGTGGGCAACTCACTCCAACATACAATCACCAATTAAATATATACACAAGAACATCACAATATCTCAGAGACAACAGAGCATCACAGTCCACACAAAGAAGCAAGATAAAGCAGGAGAAACAAGGGACCAGGATACAGACCCAAAACATCCCTGAGGAAGACACAGCATTGGAACTCCCTGATAAGGAATTCAAAAGAATTATATTTAGGTATCTTCGACGAATTGAGAGACCGATCAAGGAAAACACAGAGAAAACCCTAGAAAAATTACAAAAGACAATACAAGAACAAAGTGACAAAATAAATAAAAAATTAGGAATAATAGAAAATCTACACACAGAAATCCAGAAGATTAATATTGAATTTTCAGAAATAGATAAGACATTGAATGGGCAAAGAAGCAGAATTGAATCAATGGAAGACAGAATTAGGGAGATTGAAGGCAAATACCTGAACAC
>NW_006921614.1:12869511-12871567 GCF_000298275.1 Orycteropus afer afer
GTCAAGGAAAGGTTTATATATGAAGGTAAACTTTCTTTGTTGGTTGCCAGGGGTGGGAGGGGAGGGGAGGGGACACTGCAAAAAAAAAAAAAATTTTAAATGCATTGACTCATGTCACTTTACATTTGTGTATTTCACTGTACATAAATTATATTTCAGTAAAATGCATTGAAAAGAAAAAAAACAAGGAGCTGTTGCGCATTGCTATGAGTCAGATCACACTTAATGGCAGGGAGTTTAGTTTGGTTTGGTTTAAAATGTGAGAAAATACTTTTCTGTTTGTTAAATCCACACATTTATGGTTACAGCAGCACTAGATAAATAAGACAGGGTAATATCAAAAGTTCTGTTTGATTATATTAATTTGAAATACTTAACAGACATCCAACTGGAGACTTTGAGTAGGTAGGGGGATATATGAGCATAGAGTTCAGGAAAGAGTTTCAGGTTGGAAAGCCATCAGCATATGGGTGGTATTTAAAGCTATGAGGCAAGATCATCAAGGGAGGGAATGTGAATAGAAAAAAGGTTCAAGGAATGAACCTTGAGGTCCTCCAATGTCTAGAGGTTAATGAGATGAAGTGGATCCACTAGAGGGGTAGGAGGGAAACCAGGTCAGTGTGGGCTCCTGAAGAGAGTTATCAGTTGTACCAGATCCTGCAGACATATCAAATACAATGTGGACTAATGATCCACCATTGGATTTGATAAGAGGGAAGTTTTCAGTGATCATGATAATGTGACATTTAGTAGTATGATGAGGGCAAACACATGTTTGGAGTAGATTCAATAAATTCTGGAGGAAAAGAGGACAGACATTAGACACAGTGAGTATAGTCAAATCTTTAAAGAAATCTTGCGGAAAAGAGAATGACATTGATGGGGCAATAGATGAAGGTAAGAAGTAGAGTCAAGAAAGCATCAATACCCCATGTTTATTTTAAGACACTTTATAGAACAATGGAGAGGTATCTTTCAATAAAAATAGAAATATTATATAATAAGGGCTTAGATAGAGGTATGTATCCCAAAACCAAAAAAACAAACTCATTGCTGTCGAGTTGGATCCAACTCAGTGACCCCGCCTTGGGTTTCTGAGGCAGTATCACTATGGAAGTAGATTGCCCAGCCTTCCAAGGAGTGGCCGGTGGGTTTGAACCACCAGCCTTCTGGTTAGCAGTTAAATGCCTTAAGCACTACACTGCCAGAGCTCCCACGGTATGTATCAGGTACTATGAAAACCACAGAAAATATTGGTCTGATCACAGTGAAATTAAACTAGATAACAATAATGTAAAGATAACTAGAAAATCCTCAAATATAAAAAATAAAGCATAAAAATCTAAATAACCAATGGATCAAAAAAAAGTTACAATAAAAGAAAATATTTTGAATGAATGGTAATAAAAATATGTATGATGTTTGTGTATGTGTGTGTGTGTATACGTATGATACATAATTTAAAAACCAAACCCACTATCATCAAGTTGATCCTGAATCATAGTGAGACCTTAGGACAAAGTGGAACTTCCCATTGGGCTCCTGAGGCTATATATCTTTACAGAAACAGACCGCCTCATCTATCTCCCATGGAGCTGGTGGTGGTTGAAACTACTAACATTTTGGTTAGCAGCTCAATGCTTTAACCACAGCACCAGCAAAGTTCCTTATTCTATATATGTCATACATATTTTGTGGGGTGTAGCCAGAACAATGCTCAGAGGGATATTTCTGGCTTTAAATTCATATATTAGAAAATAGCAAAGATTGAACAAGTTTTCATCTCAAAAAGCTGGAAAACAGTAAATTAAATGCAAAGAAAATATAGAGGGTCTAATAAAGAGACAAGCAGAAAGAGTTGACATAGAAAACAAATATACATTAGAGCAAACCAATAAGAACAAAAGTTGATTTTTTAAAAAGGTTGAAATGGGGGGAGGCAGGGCAAGATGGCGGCCTAGGCAGAAGGATTGCACAGACCCTCTTCAACAAAGAAAAGGGAAACCAATTAACACAGACACAGAAGATAATCTTGGACCCCTGAGCCTTGAAGGAA
>NW_006921614.1:12877264-12894677 GCF_000298275.1 Orycteropus afer afer
AAGAAAAAAAAAAAAAAAAAAGGTTGAAATGGTAACCCTCACCAAGACTGATCCAGTCAGAAAGAAAGAAAGAAAGAAAAAGATAGGAGAGCACTGATAACAGGAATGAAAAAGAAGAAATGAATACAGAAGTTATAAGCATTAAAAAATTTACAAAAGTGTATTATGAGCAATTTTATACCATTTACTTAACAATTTGGATGAAATGGACAAAGTCCTTGAAAAACCAGAACTTGCCAAAATTGACACAGAAGAAATGGAACATCTGAATAGTCTCATATCTGTTGAACAAATTGGGTCCATAGTTCAAAACATTTCTGCAAAGAAAACTCATCACCCAAAGGACTTCATTTTTTCCAACAATATAAAGATGAAATGATGCAAATCATACCCAAATTATTCTAGGAAATAGAAAAAGAGGGAACCTCTGAATTTTTTTTTTAAAGTTTTTGTTGTGAAAGACATATACAACGAGGCATTCACCAGCATAACAACTCCCACATTTACAGTTCAGGGACATTGATGATATTTTCATGTTGTACCACCATTATTGTTACCCTTTTCCAAAATATTTCACCAGCATTAGCATAAACTCAGTGTCCAACAAACAAACACTTCCCCTTTTATCCTCCCTACTATCCTTCGTAACCACTAGTAATTTTTGGGATATATATGTATTTTTCAATCTATCTATGAATTTTCCCTCCTCTCCTCTCCCACACCCAAACTCATATCTCTCCTCCCGTCCACCTTCCACTTCAATATTGACCTGGTAATAAAGCAAACAAAGGGCTACTACCAACAAGGGGTTGAGAGATAGAGGCTTACAGGGAAAGGGAGAAGCATCAAATTCATCTTCACTACCGTGAGCTTCTCATCGCAGCAAGCAATGTCTGTACAAGGAGAAGCAGCTGCTACTTTGAATAAAGTTGGAATTCACTTGGGACCAAAACCAAACTCACTACTATTGAGTTGATTCCCACTCATAGTGACCCCTGAACTCTGGTGGCATAGTACCTAAGGCATTTGACTGCTAACCAGAAGGTTAGTGGTTCAAACCCACCAGCCACTCCTTGGAAGGAAGACTAAGCAATCTACTTCCATGGAGATACTGCCTCGAAAACCCAAGGAGGAGTCACTATGAGTCAGAACCAACTCAACGGCAGCGAGTTTGGGTTTTTTTTGTTTGTTTGTTTGTTTTTTTCCCCTCCCATTCTTGGTAAACAACAAAGTTTCCTTCCATATATAAACCTTTCCTTCACTTTTTACAATAGTGGACTAATAAAATATTTGTCCTTCTATGATGACTTCACTCAGCATCAGGTCCTCCAAGTTCATCCACATTATGTAGTATTTTGCAGATTCTACATTATTCTTTAGTGTTGCATAGTATTCCACTGTGTGTATACACCCCAGTTTGGTTATCCATTCCTCAGTTTATGGACACTTAGGTTGTTTCCATCTCTTTGCTATTGTGAATAGTGCTGCAATGAGCATGGGTATGCATATACCTATTTGTGTCCTGGCTCTCACTTGTTTAGGATATATACCTAGTAATGGGATTGCTGGATCAAATGGTATTTCTATTTCCCACTTTTTAAGGAATCACCATAGCAATTTCCACAGTAGTTGTATCATTTTACAATCCCACCAGCAGTAATATGAGAATCCTAATCTCTCAACATCCTCACCAGTATTTGTTATTTTCTGTCTTGTTGAACTTTGCTATTATGCTGGGGTGAGATGGTATCTCATTGTTGTTTCGGTTTGCATCTCTTTAATGGCTAATGAGAGCCCTGGTGGCATAGTGCCTAAGGCACTTGACTGCTAACCAGAAGGCTGACAGTTCAAAGCCACCAGCCACTCCTCAGAAGGAAGGTTGGCCAATCTACTTCCATAGTGATACCGCCCAGGAAACCCAAGGAGGGGTTGCTATGAGTCAGATCCGACTCGACAGCAGTGAGTTTGGTTTGGGTTTTGGTTTTGGTTAATGGCTAATGATTGTGAACATTTCTTCATGTGTTTGTTGACTGCCTGAATATCTTCTTTGGTGAATATCTGTTCCTGTCTTCTGTCCATTTTTTAATTGCATTGCCTTTTTGTTGTTGAGGTGTTGGAGTTTTCTATAAATTATAGAGATAAGTCCTTTGTCGGGTATGTCATTGCTGAATGTTTTTTCCCTATCTGTAGGTTCTCTTTTCACTCATTTGGAGAAGTCTTTTGATATATATAAGACTTTAATATTCAGAAAGTCCCAATCATCTAGTTTATCTTCTGCTGTTTGTGCATTTTGGGTTATGCTTGATAGTCTATTTATGCCATAAATTAGGGCCCCAGAATACTGAAAGTACCATGAACTGCCAGAAGAACTATCAAATCTGTCCTGGAAGAAGTGCAGCAGGAATGCTCCCTGGAAGTGAGAATGGCCAGATTTCATCTGACCTACTTTGGTCATGTTGTCAGAAGGGACCATTCCCTGAAGAAGGATATCATGCTTGGTAAAGTGGAGGGTCAATGAAAAAGGGGAAGGCCCTCAATGAGATGGATTGACACAGTGGCTGCAATGATGAGCTCAGGTATAGCAGGGATTATGAAACTGGCACAGGACTGGGCAGTGTTTTCATTCTGTTGTGCACAGGGTCACTGTGAGTCAGAGCCAACTTGACGGCACCTAACAAGAAGTTTCCCCTGTTTTTCCTATGATGAACTTTATAGTTTTAGGTTTCACATTTAAGTCTTTGATCCATCTAGAGTTAGTTTTTGTGTATGGTATGAGGTATGGATCTTGTTTTATTTTTCTGCAAATGGATATCCAGTTTTGCCAGCACTATTTGTGAAAGAGACAATCTCTTCTCCATTTAAGGGATTTTGGCCCTCTGTCAAAGATCAGCTGACCAGCTGCAGGTGGATGGATCTATTTCTGGGTTCTCAATTCTGTTCCACTGGTCTATGTGTCTCTCATTATACTAATAACCAGGCTGTTTTGACGACTGTGGCTGTATAGTAATATTGGTTTAATATTTAAAAATTGAAGTAATTCACTACATTAACAAGAGATAGAAAATAATTATATGATCCTTCCAACAGATATAGAAAAAACATTTGATGACAATTCAACATATGAAAAAATTCAACATTTGCTCATGATTTAAACTCTCAGAAATAGAGGAATAGAAGAAAACATCCTTAATCTGATAAAAGGTATTTACAAAAGCCTACACCTAACATCATAATTAATGGTGAATATTAAACATTTTCCTTTGAGACTGAGAACAAGGCAAGGAGGCTCACTATCATCACTTCTTTTTACAATTGTACTGGAGGATCTAGCAAGTGCAATGAGGAAAGGAAAAAGAATTAAAACACATTAATGTTGGAAAGGAAGGTCCATGATTATGTACCTAGACCACTTAAAGGCATTTGCAAACTTAAAATTAATAAGTGAATTTAGCAAGGTCATTGAATTCAAGATTAATATTTTAAAATTATTTGTATTTCTGTATATAGCAGCAATTGGAAGATGAAGTTAGTAAAGCAACAGCATTTACAATATCATTAAAAATAGGAACAAATCCATTAGTCCAAGGAACTCATACACCATGTGATCCTCAGCCTGTATGACTATGAGACCAGAGGAACTACATGGTGCTCGACTACCACGCCAACCACTCGGAAGGGGATCTATGTAGGAGATCCTGGATAGAGTGAGAGAACAATGTGGAGCAAAATTCAAAAAGCAGGAGAAAAAAATGGAACCAGGTTTGCTGGTCTGATAGAGGCTGATGGAATCACTGAGACTATGGCCCCTAGCTGCCCTTCAGGTGTGGAACTGGATCCACTCCTGTGGCTTCTAGACAAACAACAGACAGGCATATGAGCTGCACATTTACATTAGGTAGAGACACTCCTTGGAGAGACCAATCATGGGAGAATAGAAGGGCTGTGTATGCACAGGGAGACAGCTCGGGGGGGAGGGGGACAGGAGTGCATGGGAGGGAAGAACATAGGGAGGAGGTGGCTGTGGGGAGGATGTAAGAGGAGAGCTGTTGCATTGTGAGAGATTACAGTCAATGTTATAAGACAAAGTGTAGTGAACTGCTGTATGGAAGATGTATTTGCTCTGTAAACTTTCACCCAAATCACAATAAATTTTTTTTAAAAATGGAATAAATATAATGAAAATTGTGCAGGACTTCTACAGTAAGAATTACAAAATATTGCCAAGATACATGAACTAAATCAAACCCACTGCCATTGAGTCAGTTCCAACTTTAGTGACTCTATAGGACAGAATAGCAACCAATAAACAACTTCATGATAAATGAAGAAAAGATTGAAGGTGTCAAAGTTTTCATTTTACTTGGCTCCACAGTCAACACCCAAGGAAGCAGCAGTCATATTGCACTGAGAAAATCTCCCGCAAGGGAACTCTTTAAACTGTTAAAGAACAAAGATGTCACTTTGAAGACTAAGGTGTGCCTAACCCAAGTCATGGTATTTTCAATCACCTCATATGCATGTGAAAACTGGACAATGAATAAGGAAGACTGAAGAAGAGTTGATGACTTTCAATTGTGGTGTTGGTGAAGAATAACTAAAAGTACCATGGACTGCCAGAAGAATGAACAAATCCATCCTAGAGGAAGTGCAGCTGGAATGCTCCTTGAGAGCAAGAATAGCCAGACTTCATCTCTCTCACTTTGGTCATGTTGTCAGAAGGGACCATTCCCTGAAGAAAGATATCATGCTTGGTAAAGTAGAGGGTCAGCAAAAAAGAGGGAGACTTTCAACGAGATGGATTGAAACAGTGGCTGCAATGATGGGCTCAAGCATAGCAAGGATTGTGAAGATGATGTAGGACTGGACAGTGTTTTGTTCTGTTATACATAGGGTCACTATCAGTCAGAGCTGACTTGATGGCACCTAACAATAACAACATAGGACAGAGTAGAACTCCCTATAGGGTTTCCAAGGCTGTAAATCTTTACAGAAGCAGACTGCTTTATCATTCTCCCATGGAATAGCTGGTGGGTTTGAACCACCAACATTTTGAACAGCAGCCCAATGCTTTAACCACAGCACCACCAGAGCTCCTTAGAGATATGAAAGAAGACCTAAGTAAAGGAACAGATTTTTCCATTTTCTAGATTGGAAGACTTAATATTGTTAAGATGTCAATTCTTCACAAATCAATTTATTCTTTTATAGATTGTGGATTTTGATGCCATGTCTAGAACTCTTTGCCTTATTCCACATCACAAAGATTTTATATTTTCCTCCAGAAGTTTTATGGGTTTATATTTTACATTTAGATCTGTGATTCATTTTGAATTAATTTGTGTGTAAGACATGATGGTTGCTTTACATTAGGTTCTTGTTTCTTCTCCTTTTTTGTGCTTACGAATGTCCAATTGTCCCAACACCATTTGCTGTAAGGAAATGCATTAAGTTGCCTTTGCACCTTTGTTAAAAATTAGTTAGCACATCTGGTTTCGGCTCAAAAATGTAAAGAGCTTGGAAGTCTTCTTTCCTGTACTTACAAGAAAAAGGGTGAAGAAGCTGAAAATCAACAACTTTTGCTAGATCCAACAGAGAACTGTGATCATAGGGCAGACCACCCCTCTAAAATTTGTGTTGTTTTTGTTACATGCCTTCGAGTTGGACCCGACTCATAGCAACCCCTCCTTGTGTTTCTGAGGCAGTATCACTACAGAAGTAGATTGCCCAACCTTCCTTCCAAGGAGTGGCTGGTGGATTTGAACCGCCAGGCACTACGCTACCAGAGCTCACAAAAATACAGACAATCACAGCCAAGATCAGCTTATCTGGAGAAGTCACTGGAGCCATAAAATGATAGGAACATTAAATGATAATTTTGTTGAATTACTGGGGACTGAGTGTGGATTAACTTGAGAGTGAGGAACACTTTGAGCCTCAATTTTAGGGGCTCCCTGCTTTGGAGGATTTTACCTCAAGGAGCTCCACTAGGTTCTCAAGGTGGAGATTTAAGAAATATCCTATCATGCTTTTTGCAGAGAAAGAAGAAACATAATCATTTTGGAATGTTCCAAGAGCATTCTCCATAACAAAGACCTGCATGCCAAGGGAAATTATTTTACTAGAGCCTTACCTACCTAGAGGAAAGGCTATCAGGTTATTTATATGTTGAAATTTAATCATTATAAAATATGCCCCTCCCCCACACATGTTATCATATTAACAGAGCTCTGGTATAATTATAGTGAATTACAACTGAAAGAACTATAAAACACAGACCTTATTTAAGAAGAAATTCTTAGGGAAACCCAAATGCAAAAAGCAAGAGAAAAACTCTAGAGGAAACTGAAGTCTCTGGCCCCTACAACTACAGCAAACTTTAAACACAGCCCAACTCCTAATCAAATTAACACAAAACCTTATTTACCTCTGTTCCTATGACCCAATACATCAAATCCAGCTTTCAGTAAAAAATCAAAAGGCATGCTAAAAGGAAAAGCACAGGGTGAAGAATCAAAGCAAGCACAAGATCCAGTCACAGATATGACACTAACTTTGGAATTATCAGAGAGGGAGTTTAAACTAACCATGATTAATACGTTAAACATTTTAATGTAAAAAGTACACAACATGCAAGAACAGATTGGTAATGTAAGCAAAGACATGGAAATTCTAAGAAAGAATCAAAAGGAAATTATAGAAATCAAAACCACTTTAACAGAAATGAAGAATGCCTTTGATGGCCTCATCAGTAGAGTGGACATAGCCAAGGAAAGAATCAGTAAGCATGAAGATATGTCAAACTAAACATACTGGGAAAATATTCCCAACTGAAATGCAAAAGAAAAAAAGAATGATAGAAACAAATGAGAAGATTCAAGCACTGTGGGATAATTACCTTTTGCCACTGAGTTGATTCTGACTCCTGGTAATGTTATAACTTAGAATTGCCCAATAGAATTTTCAAGGTTGTAAATCTACAGAAGCAGACTGGCACATCTTTCTTCCATGGAGCAGCTAGTAAGTTTGAACCACTGACCTTTCAATTAGCAGTTGAACACTTACACACTGCACCACCAGGGCTCCTTGGGAAAAATTACAAAATGTACAACATACACATCATTAGAATATCAGAAGGAAAAGAAAGAGAGATAGGAGCAGAAGTAATATTTAAATAATGGCTGAGAATTTCACAAAATTCATGACAGACATCAAACCACAGATCCAGGAAGCTCAGAGGGCACCAGGCAGGATGAATTCCAAAAAAAAAAACCTATATCTAGGCATATTATATTCAAATTTCAGAAAACAAAAGACAAACAAAATACTTGAAAGAAGCTAGAGGAAAAACCACTTTATCTATAGAAAAACAAGGATAAGAATAACTATCGGACTTCTGTGCATACACCACACAAGACAAAAGTGGAGGGAAATGTTTAAAAGGTTGGGGTAGGGGAAAAAAAAAAACACCCACCAATCTAGACTTCTATATCCAGTTAAGTTATCCATTCAAAATGAAGGAGAGATTAAGAATTTCTCACACAGACAAAACCCAAGGGGATTTATCACCAGTAAACCTTTCTGCAAGAAATGCTGAATACAAAAAAAAAGTTCTTCAGAGGAAGGAAAATGATACAGGTGTGAAATTTGAATCTATAAAAAGAAAGGAAGAACGAGTGGCCAACATTATTCTAAATGGAGAGAGACTGACAATATTCCCTTTGGGAATGGGAACCAGACTAGTACACCTTTTATCACCACTCCTATTCAGTATTATATTGGAAGTTCTAGCCAGGACAATAAGGAATAAAAGAGAAATAAAAGCATTCAAATTGGAAAATAAGAAGTAAAACTATCCCTATTTTCAGATGATGTGATCCTATACAGAGAAAAACACAGAAAGTCAATATGAAAACTACTGGAACTAATAGATTCAGCAAGGTGGCAAAGTACAAGATCAACATACAAAAATCAGTTGGATTCTCTGCACTAACAAAGAGAACTCTGAAAAGGAAATCAGGAAAACAATAACATTTACAATAATCACCCAAAAGATGAAGTACTTAGGAATAAATCTAACCAGCACAAAAGATCTATACAAAGAAAATCACAAAACACTACCACAAGAAACCCAAGGAAATATATATATATAAGAAGAATATACTATCCTCATGGAGAGAAGACTTAATATTGTGAAAATACCAATACTATCCAAAGTGATTTATAGATAAAAGGAGATCCTGATCAAGATTCCATCATCATTCTTTAAAAAGACTGAAGAACTAATCACCAAATTTATATAAAAAGGAAAGAGACCCCCTCTAAGTAAAGCACTACTAAATAAGAACAAAGTAGGAGACCTCACACCCTTTGCTCTCAAAACCTAGTACATAAGCAGGATAGTCAAAACACTCCATTATTGGCACTATGAACAGATACCAATGGGACAGAATTAGAATGCAGACATCAATCCATCTACCTATGGACAACTGATACTTGACAAAGGGCCAAAACTCATTAAATGGGGGAGAGATAGTCTCTTTAGCAAATGGTGCTAGCAAAGCTGGATGTTCATTTGCAGAAAAATGAAACAGTATCCTTATCTTTAACTGTTTATAAAAACTAACTCAAAGGGATCAAAGACCTAAATGTAAAGTCTAAAATTATAAAGATCATCAAAAGGAAAATAGGACCAAATTTAGGGGTCCTAATAATGGCATGGGAGCTCTGGTAGCATAGTGGCTAAGGCACTTGACTGCTAACCAGAAGGCTGGCGGTTCAAACCCACCAGCCACTCCTCGGAAGGAAGGTTGGGCAATCCTACTTCCATAGTGATACTGCCTCGGAAACCCAAGGAGGGGTCGCTATGAGTCGGGGCCGACTCGACGGCACATAACAACAACAACAACAATAATAATGGCATGGGAGCTCTGGTAGCGTAGTGCCTAGGCGCTTGACTGCTAACCAGAAGGCTGGCGGTTCAAACCCACCAGCCACTCCTCGGAAGGAAGATGGGGCAATCTACTTCCGTAGTGATACTGGCTCAGAAACCCAAGGAGGGGTTGCTATGAGTCGGGTCCGACTCGACGGCACATAACAACAACAACAACAACAATGGCATAAATACACTATCAAACATAACGAAAAATGGACAAACAGCAAAAGACAAACTACATGGCCTCCTAAAAATTAAACATTTATGTGAATCAAAAGACTTCACTAAAAGAGCAAAAAGAGAACCCAAAGACTGGGGAAAAAAAATTGGAATGCCGTATCAAACAAGGGACTAATCTCTAAAATTTATAGAAAACTTCAACACATCAACAACAAAAAGATAAACAATCCAATTAAAAAATGAGCAGAGGACATGAACAGACACTTCACCAAAGAAGATATTCAGGTAACTAACAAATATATGAAGAAATGCTCACAATCATTACCCATTAAAGAGATGTAAATCAAAACAATAATGAGACATCATTTGACCCCAGCATTAAAACCAAAGTTCAAAAAAACAGAAAAGTACAAATGCTGGCAAGGGAGTGGAGAGATTGGAACCCTCAGGCACTGCTGATGAGACTGTAAAATGGTACAACCACTGTGGAAAACGGTATGGCACTTCTTTAAAATGCTGGAAATAGAAATACCATATGATCCAGAAGTCTCACTACTAGGTATGTATCCTATAGGAATAAGAGACATGACATGAACTGATATATGCACACCCATGTTCATAGTAAGGAGCTCTGGTGGCATACTGCCTAAGACATTTGACTGCTAACCAGAAGGCTGGTGGTTCAAACCTACCAGCCACTCCTCAGAAGGAAGGTCGGGCAATCCTAGTAGCATTATTCACAATAGCAAAAATATGGAAACAACCTAAGTGTCCATCAACAGATGAATGGATTATGTGTATGAATGGTACATACACATAATGGAATACTATGCAACATTTAAAAATAATGGTGAATCTGTGAAACACCTCATAACATGGATGAACCTGGAAGACATTATGCTGAGTGAAATTAGTCAACTGCAAAAGGACAAACACTGTATGAGACCACAGACTATAAAAAGTCAAGAAAAGATTTACTCATAGAAAGAAACATTATTTGAAAATTACTGGAGATGGGAGAGGAAGGAGAGTAAACCAGTAACTAGAGGGTAAACAAATTTTAACTTGGGTGAAGGGAAAGGCAATATACCTTGAGGATCAGCACAAAATTATCAAGACAAAGGAAGACACTGGGAGGAGCACAAGAGTTAAAGAGAACACAGGTAAATACTATTATGTAATCACTATAGCATAGTGTCTAAGGCACTTGACTGCTAACCAGAAGGCTGGCGGTTCAAACCACCAGCCACTCCTCGGAAGGAAGATGGAGCAATCTACTTCCGCAGTGATACTGCCTCGGAAGCCCAAGGAGGGGTCGCTATGAGTCGGGCCTGACTCGACAGCACATAACGACAACAACAACAATCCTGCAATAACAGTAATAACAATAATCTCCAAGTAGATACATAGATAGACATGCAAGCTGAACAGGAGTGGGAAGGTGAATGGGCTACACCCATGAATATATGTACTTTTGGCAAAGGGTATTTCTACTTATGCATTTTTATGTGCTGCAGACATATCCATGAATATAGCAGAGCTTACAGGGAGCAAAGTTTTGAAAACCTTTTAAACCAAATCAAACTCTCTGCCATTGAATCAGTCCTCACAGCGCCCCCTCCTTGGGTTTCCGAGGTGGTATCACTGTGGAAGTAGATTGCCCCACCTTCCTTCTGAGGAGTGGCTGGTGGGTTTGTACCACCAGCCTTCTGGTTAGCAGTCAAATGCCTTAGGCACTATGCCACCAGAGCTCCTGGTATGAAAACCTCTTAGCCATAAACAAACAATTTGAAGGAATGATTTTCTGGGCCAGGGGCTCAGGACCATAGTCTCGGGGAACATCAACGTCATTTGGCATAAAACAGTCTACAAAGACAATGTTCTATATTTTACTGTGATGAGTAAATGACTGGGGTCTTAAAAGCTTATGAGTGGCCATCTAAGGTCCAACAATTGGTCTTTCCTCATCTGGAGCAAAGAAGAGTGAAGAAAATCAAAGGCACATGGAAACAATTAGTCCAAAGGACTAATGGACCATGGGAACCCCAGCCTCCATGACCCTGAGACCAGAACTAGATGATGCTGGGCTACCACTGCAAACTGCTCTGAAAGAGATCACAATATGAAGTCCTGAATAGAGTGGGATAAAATGTGAAACATTAAAAAAAAAAAAAAAAGACCATGCTTACTGGTATGATAGAGACTGATGGAATCCCCAAGATGATGGCCCTTACATCCCTTCAGTCTTAGAAAAGAATTCATCCATGTTGCTCAACCTTCAGCCAAACAGTAGACAGACCTACAAGTGAACAACACCAGTGAGGTACTCACTTCTTAGAACAACCAATCACAGAAGATTCAAAGGGCTGCACTTGCCCAGGGATAAAGCTCAGAAGGCAGGAAGGGACAGGAAAGACAGACAAATGGAAACGTAAACACAGGGAGGAAGTGAAATGAGTGCTCTTACATTTTGGGGTTGCAATCAATGTCACAAATCAAAGTATGTTTGAATTGTTGAAAGCAAAATCAATTTGTCCCGTAAATTTTCACCGAAATCACAATAAAAAGTTAAACATAAATAAATAGTAAAGAAAGCATCAGAGAAGGAAAAAGGTAAAATATAATATTTTACTTTCCTTATTCTTAATTGATCCAATAGATAACTGTTCATCCAAAATAATTATAGTAACTATGCATTAGGTAATTATAGCATATATATAAGTGAAACGAATGGCTGATATTATAAGGAATGGGAAGGAGGAATTGGGAATAATCTGCTAATGATACCTACACTACCTGTGAAGTGATATAATATTATTTTAAAATGGACTTAGATTAGTTGTAATGTATATTACAAACTCTAGGGCAATCACTAAAAATATTTTTAAAAGATATTTAATTGCTATGTTAAGAAACGAGAAAAAATGGAATCATAAAGTTTGCTATTAAAATCAGAGAAGGCAGCAAAAGAGAGATCGAAAAAAAGAAATGAAGTGCAATGGATACCAAAATAATTAAAATACAGTAACATGTTGCTTAACATACATTCTGTGAAATAGCGTATTCTGTGATTTGAATGTTGTGTGAACAGCACATCGTAGGCTGGTCCTATTTTTCCTTTTCGCATCTCAAAAGCTTCATGTCTTAACAATGAACGTCAGTGGGCTGAGAGGTTTTTGCTTTTGTGTTTAGTCCTCAATCCACGTCAGCAGCAATTTCTCCATATCTGATATAGGTCCCTCTTGCTTGTTAGCCTAGTAGCTTTCAGTGGAACTGATCCTTTTTCACCTTGTAGAATTTTTTCTTTGTTTTCGAGGATCATCATGATTGTCAAGGATAACATGCCTAAATTGCATGCAATGGAATTCACTGATTTATGCCATCATGCTGTTTTATAACCTTTTATTTCACTTCCAAATCGATACTTCTCCATTAAATCTTGCTGCTTCTATCACTACTGCTGGTTTTGCTGTGTTTGAGAGCTATGATGCAATTTACGGTAATATTTTCAAAAGAAAATTTAATAGAGGGATAATGCTATAATACTCAAGAGACATGCAATACAAGAGATCAGATGCTGCTGCTTATGAGTTGAAGCATACAACTATGCTAAACATACATACATACAAACCATACAACAACAATGGTAACCTTTTCGGTAGAAAGTACAGCATGGTATATACTTAGGCATTAATTATGACTATCAAGACATACATATTATAGGTGATATATGTACTGTACCATTATATGCCTGGCAGCACAATAGCTCTGTATACCAGAGATATGAGATACACCTGTTGCGTGCAGGAAGCTGTTGCCTTCGCTACATCCCTTTCTCTGATTGGGATATCTGAACTCTATCATAAGCTTATGAGACCATGGATATATATGTGGTTGGACATTGCTCAAATGGATTTTATTCACTGCATGATTGTAGGTAGATAGATAGATATTAATCCAACAATATTAATGATCACTTTAAATATAAAAGTTCTAAATACACCAATTAAATGACAGAGACTGTTAGATTGCAGGGAAAGAAAAAGAGCTATTGTTTAAGGAACTCTGATGGCATAGTGGGTGTTTGGATGGCATCCAGATACTAACCAAAAGGTTGGTGGTTCAATCCTACCAGCTGCTCCGTGGGAGGAAGATGAGGCAATTTACTTCTGTAATGATTTACAGCCTTGAATGGGGGTTGCTATGAATCAGAATCAACTCAATGGCAGTGGGTTTGGGTTTGGTTTTTATATATTGTTTATAAGAGATCCACATTAAATATAAAGGCAAAGGTTAAAAGTAAAAGTATGGAGAAATCGATACCATCTAACACTAATCCAAAGAAAGCTGGAGTAACCATGTTATTTTAAACAAACAGACTTCAGAACAAGGAAAATTATCAGGGATAAAGATACATAATAATAAAGACATAACAATCCTTAATATGTATATACCTAATAGCAGAACATGAAAAGATAAGAGGCAAAAACTGATAGAATTCAAGGAGAAATAGACAAATCCACTGCTACAGTGGGAGACTTTGACATTCTTTGTTCCGTAAGTGATGCTTTGTTGTTGTTGTTGTTGTTGTTATGTGCTGTTGACTTAGCCCTGACTCATAGTGACCCCTCCTTGGGTTTCCAAGGTGGTAAAGTGATGCTTTAGCAGGTAGAAAATCAGTTAAGGATATAGTAGATATGAACAGAACTTAATTGACATTTACAGAATACTTCACCCAAAAATGGCAGAATACACATTCTATTTGACCTCACATGAAATGTTCACCAAGCTAGAACACATTCTAGGCCATAACACACACCTTAATGCATTTAAAAGAATAGAAATCATACAAAGCATGTTCTTAGATCACAATGGAATTAAACTAGAAACCAATAACAGAAAGTCAGGTAGAAAATTCCAAAAGATTTGGAGATTAAACAGCACACTTCTAAATAAATAACACATGGGTCAAAAGAGGGAGCTCTGGTGGCATAATGCCTAAGGCATTTGACTGCTAACCAGAAGGCTGGCAGTTCAAACCCACCAGTCACTCCTCAGAAGGAAGGTTGGGCAATCTACTTCCATAGAGATACTGCTTTGGAAACCCTAGGAGGGGTCACTATGAGTCAGATTCGACTCGACGGCAGTGAGAAAAGCAAGGGTCAAAGAGGAAGCTTCAAGAGCAATTTAAAATTATTTTGAACTAAATGAAGATAAAAATACAACTTATTGAAATTTGTAAGATGTAGCAAAAGCAGTGCTTAGAGGGAAATTGAAAGCACGTATTTGAGAAGAAGAAAGATCTAAAATCAATAATATAAACTTGCAGTTTAAGAAACTAGAGAAAGAAGATCAATTTAAGTGTGAAGTAAGCAGAAAAAAATAATTAAAAAATCAGAGCAGAAATCAATGAATTGAAAACAAAAAATCATCAGAGAAAATTTATAAGACCAAACCTGATTCTCAGAAAAAATCAGGAAAAGTGATAAACCTCTAGCCAGACTAACCAAGAAAAGCAAAGGGAAGACAAAAATTACTAATATCAGAAATCAAAGAATCACCACTGATTCCATGGACATAAACAGGATAATAAAGGAACATTATCACCAACTCCATGCCCACAAATTTTATAATGTAGATAAAATGGATCAATTTCCTGAAATTCCTTGAAAGACATAGACTACCAAAACTCACACAAGAAGAACTAGATCATCTAAATAACTATAACTGTTAAAGAAATTAAAAAAATAACAATCTTGCAAAAAAGAAAACAGCAGGCCCAGACAATTTCACCAGTGAGTTCTACCAAATATTTAAGGAAGAAATGATACTGATTCTCTAGAATATCTTTTGGAAAATAGAAGCGAAGGAAACACTAATTCTAATGCCAAAATCAGACAAAGACATCACTAGAAATGAAAATTATAGACCAATATCTCTCCTGAGCAAATCCTCAACAAAATATTAGTAAGTTGAATCCAATGATGTATAAAAAGAATCATACACTGCAAACAGGTTGGATTTATTCCTGGTATGCAAATCTGGTTCAACATTCTAAAATCAGTTAATGTAATCCACTACATTAATTGGCTGACCTGACAGATTTCCTTTAAATATCAGCCTCTTCATCAAATACTCCCTTCGATGTGGCAAATGTTCAACCAGACACCAGTTTCAAAATAGTTTTTTTTAGACAATTCTTTCCAACTCAATAGCTGTTTTGGTTGAGGGACTAATTCCTGAGTTTCCTACTCTATCATCTTCCCCTTCATAGTTTTTCACAATTGGGTGGTCCTGGTTTATCTATCTCTTATGAGCAGTACTCTTCACGACAGGATTTTATATGTTGTACATAACATCACATTTATTTTTCTGTATCTAAAATTAGAGTTATACTGTTTATACCAATGTGATATAACATAATTTGCTTAATCAACTCCATATTTAGGTTCCATTTCTTCATTTTTAAAAAAATCTATAACTTGGTTAAAAAAATCCCAAAAAAACCTCATTGCCGTGGAGTTGATTCCAACTCGTAGCAACCCTTTCTTGGGTCTGAGGCGGTATCTCTATGGAAGTAGATTGCCCAGTCTTCCTTCCAAGGAGTGGCTGATGACTTTTAATCATTTCTTTAGGATAAATTCTCAAGAATGAGGTAAAAATATTAAATTAAAATTTCTCCATAGATTGTCTCATTAGTTTCCCGTTCTTCACTTTTTCAAATTTGAAAATAGAGTAAATCGAATTTTCTCTAAGTTTTACTTGACTAGCTTTATCTAAGGCTCTATTTTAAGACTGAGGCCTGAGGTAGGTGGGCGCTGAACTTGAGGGCTGCTTTCTCTTGGGGGTGGCTCTATTTTAAAATGGTTGCATCAGTATATTGACAGAGAGCTTCCAGAAATGGAGGCTGGAGTCAGAAGAGGATGTGGAATGAGGGATATCATTGCTGATGTCAGATGGATCTTAGCTGAAAGCAAAGAATACCAGGAAGATGTTTACTTATGCTTCATCAACTATGCAAAAGCATTCGATTTTGTGGATCATAACAAATTATGGAACATAATGTTTGTTATGATCCATAACGAGAACCAACACCACAATACCATAATGTTGTTATGATCCCAAGAAGAATGGGAATTCCAGAACACTTGATTGTACTCACAATGAACCTGTACATAGATCAGGAGGCTGTTCAAACAGAACAAGGGGATATTGCATGGCTTAAAATCAAGAAGGGAGTGCATCAGGGTTGTATCCTTTCATCATATTGTTCAATTTGTACTCTGAGGAAATAATCCGAGAAGCTGGATTATATGAAGAAGAACGTCAGGATTGGAAGAAGACTCATTAATAACATGCGATATGCAGATGACACAACTTTGTTTGCTGAAAGTAAGGATGACTTGAAGCACTTACTGATGAAGATTAAAGACTACAGTCTGCAGTATGGATTACACCTCAGTATAAAGAAAACAAAAATCCTTACAACTGATCCAATAAACAGCTTCACGATGGATGGAGAAAAGATAGAAGTTATCAAGGATTTCATATTACTTTGTTCTACAGCAGTCAAGACATCAGATGACATATTGCATTGGGAAAAATCTGCTGCAAAAGACCTCTTTCAAGTGACAAAGAGCAAAGATGTCTCCTTGAAGTCTAAGGTGTGCCTAACCCAAGCCATGGTATTTTCAGTCACCTCATATGCATGAGAGAGCTGGAAAATGAATAAGGAAGACCAAAGAAGAGTTGATTCTTTTGAGTTGTGGTGTTGGAGAAGAATGCTAGGAGTACCAAAGACTGCTAAAAGGACTAACAAATCTGTCGCAGAAGAAGTACAGTGGGAGTGCTTCTTGGAAGTGAGAATGGCCAGACTTTATCTCGCCTACTTTTGGTCATATTGTCAGAAGGAACCATTCCCTGGAGAAGGATATCATGCTTGGTAAAGTGGAGGGTTAATGAAAAAGGGGAAGGCCCTCAACAAGTTGGATGGACACAGTGGCTGCAATGATGGGCTCAGTATAGCAAAGATCATGAGGTTGGCACAGGACCAGTGCGGTGTAGTAAATTACTTAGTGTGGCTTTTCTACCCATAAGTCTTTGTAAACTCCAAGGTGGGATTTTCTATGAGCAACTAAGGAGCTATCCACCCGGGTTATTTCTGTTGGGCGTGGCACAATACAATGTTCTGGGAGGTTCCCACTCTCTCTCACGTGCTTAGAGTTCTGATGCTGTGATTGGCTAGTTTGACCACCCTTCCGGGCTCAAAAGGAGGCCTCCTGGAGGCAGAACTCTCTCTGA
>NW_006921614.1:12899627-12900370 GCF_000298275.1 Orycteropus afer afer
GTAGCCTGGTGCTTCCCTAATAACTCCCGTAATCTGTGAGTTCTGTGTGGCCACTGCAGTGAATTATCGAACCCAGGAGAGAGGTGGTGGGTGCTCTGGGAGGAACGGTTGGTGAAAGTGCTGGAGGGAGGCAGCATGTCTGGCCTTGCAGTAATAGGCCTTGAGTTACTGCTGGTAATCCTGTCTTCCTCTTGTAAGGTTAGAGGAGGTGGGAAGATGTGGCCTCCTCACCGTTCAAGCAACCAGGCAGTGTTTCTTTCTGCTGTGCATAGGGTCACTATGAGTTGGAGATGACTTGATAGCACCTAACAAGTTTTATCTGACCACCCCTTGGTCCTGGCAATGTTAAAGTACCAGAGCAGCATGTAGGTGATGGGCTACTCTGTCCAAATGGTCTTCAGCCTCTGGGCCCAAGACGTCACCATTCCCTTACTTTCTTCTGATGCAAACTCAGAAACAACTGATCTGAGTGGCCAGAATATTAAAGCCACAGAAGTGCAGCACATAGTGCTGAAGTCTTTAAGACAAGAAAGAGCTTATTTGATGTCATTCTATTTGAAGTCCATTTAGAGAAATAAGCATTCCAAAAGTCCTCAAAAAAAGCACTTTTTTAAAAAAAATTGTGATTTGGGTGAAGATTTACAGAGGAAATTCACTTTCCATACAGCAGTTCACATATACTTTGTCTCATGTCATTGACCACAGTTTGCCACAATGCAACAGCTCCCCTCCCACTTCCTCCC
>NW_006921614.1:12900745-12906504 GCF_000298275.1 Orycteropus afer afer
GTACCAGTCGCTAGGACTAATTGTTTCCATGAATTTTGGTTTTCTTCATTCTTCTTTGCTCTTGACGAGGAGAGATCCATCATTACATCTAGATGGCAGAAAAAAAGCACTTTTGTGATTGTTAATTGCTGTCAAGTCAATTCCAACTCACGATGACAGAGTAGAACTGCTGCATAGTGTTTTCAAGGCTGTGACCTTTCAAAGCAGATTTCCAGGCCTGACTTCTCAGGCACCTCTGCATGGGTTCAAACTGCCAACCTCTGGCCTAGTAGTTGAGTGCTTAACCATTTGAACCACACAGCCACTTCTAAAATGAATTAATCTAGGTAACTAAAAACAAAAAAACTTCCCCTCAATGCAAGATCAAAATGCACAGAATAGAAATTTTATTTTCTATAATTAACATACCTACACTAGCATAGTGCCTAAGGCACTTGACTGCTAACCAGAAGGTTGGCAGTTCAAACCCACCAGCCACTCCTCGGAAGGAAAGTTGGGCAATCTACTTCCATAGTGATACTGACTTGGAAGCCCAAGGAGGGGTCGCTATGAGTCGGATCCAACTCGACAGCACATAACAACAACAACAACAACAACTACAACTTACCTGAAAATAAGAACCAATGGTTTCGCAGGAAGAAGTACAAGCTGCACCTGAAGGAACTGGTGAAAAACAAACCTTCAGGAATTGTTGCAAATGGATGCAATGCTGGAAGCCCTTACTCGTTTAGGCCAAGAAATTTAGAAGACAGCTACTCTGCCAACCAACTGGAAGAAATTGACAATCGTGCCCATTCCAAAGAAAGGTGATCCAGCAGGATGTGGAAATTATCCAACAATATCATTAATATCACACTAAAGTAAAATTTTGCTGAAAATAATCCAAAGATGGTTGCAGCAATATGTAAACAGGGAACTATATAGACAATACATAGACAGAAACAGAAATTCAAGTCAGATTCAGAAGAGGATGTGGAGCAAGGGATATCATTGCTAATGTCAGATGGATCTTGCCTGAAAGCAAAGAATACCAGAAAAATGTTTACCTGTGTTTCATTGACTATCCAAAAGCATTCAACTGTATGGATCATAACAAATTATGGGTAACACTGCAAAGAATGAGAATTCCAGAACACTTAATTGTGCTCATGGGGAATCTGTACATAGACCAAGAGGCAGTTGTTCAAACAGAACAGGGGGATATTGCCTGGCTTAAAATCAAGAAAGGAGTGCATCAGGGTTGTATATTTCCACCACACTTATTCAATCTGTATGCTGAGCAAATAATCCAAGAGTCCAGACTATTTGAAGAAGAACATGGCATCAGGATTGGAGAAAGACTCATTAACAAGCTGCAATATGCAGATGATATAACATTACTTGTTGGAAGTGAAGAGGACTTGAAGTACTTACTGATGAAGATCAAAAACTCAGCCTTCATTATTTTTAAGCATTACACCTCAACATAAAGTAAAAATAATCCTCCCAACTAGAACAATAAGCAACATCGTGATAAATGGAGAAATGACTGAATTTATAAAGATTTCATTTCATTTGGACACACAATTAATGCCTATGGAAGCAGCAATTAAGAAATCAAATGACTTATTGCATTGAGCAAATCTGCGCAAAAGACCTCTTTGTGTTAAAGAACAAAGATGTCACTTTGAAGACTAAGGTGCACCTGACCCAAACCACAGTATTCTCAATCGCCCCATATGCATGTGAAAGCTGGACAATTAATAAGGAATATTGAAGAAGAGGTGACACTTTTGAATTATGGTGTTGGCAAAGAATATTGATTATACCATGGACTGCCAAAAGAATGAACAAATCTGTCTTTGAAGAAATACAACCAGAATGCTCCTTAGAAGCGAGAAGTCTAGACTTATCTCTGCTATTCTGGTCATTATCATGAGGGACCGACCACTCCCGGGTCCCTGGAGGATATCATGCTTGGTAAAATAGAGTTAGTGACAAAGAGGAAGATCCTCGACAAGATGGATTTATACAGTGGCTGCAACAATAGGCCAAATCATAGCAACAATGGTGAGGATGGCACAGGACTAGTCAGTGTTTCGTTCTGTTGTACTCAGAATTGCTATAAAATTCATGACACCTAACAATAACAAAATATCTGATTGTGGCAGAAATAAATTATTGGTAAACAAAGGGATATGGCAGTTTCCTGTGACAGTAAAAAGCCTAAAGTGCCCTCCTCACTTCCTTTGGAATTTCAGTTCTTAGAACCACTAGCCACCTCCTTTATCTGTAGACAAGTTTTCCTCTTAGCAATAACGCTTCTCTTCCCCTTGTCTTTCTTCCTTTAGGACTACCCTTCAAAAAACATTTCTAGGGTAGTTGTACTTTGCCTCAGACCCCAAGGTACTGGACTCTCCTTAGCGTTCATCCCCTATGCTGTAGCCTCAATGGAGCTGTGTACGATTTGCCACCCAGCAGAAAACACAATGTAAAAGGCCTCCTTTGACTCCATCCAAAAGAATTCAATGAGTCAACTATCAGAAGGCCTCAGTAGAAGGCATTCTTAGCTACCCATCACACTTTTCTATATAGTGCTAGAGAGAATATGATCAGGGCATGCTATTTTCTCATATTCAAATCCTAGTTTTATTTCTATGTTCAGAGGAATTAGATAGAGATGGGGCAGGAGGTAGAGAGAAGGGAGGGTGCAATGACACACAGCTGCAAGAGATAAATGCATCATTGAAATGCCTGCAGGTGCCATAGGGAGTACCAATAACCTCCACCTGCTCACACTCTGGTGCATATCTTGGCCACGACACTCCCAAACCTCAGGGTGAATGAGAGAAGGGAGAGTTTATCCTGGGGAAAATGGAACAATTGGGCAAATTAACAACAGAATTGATGTCCAGCATGAAGTATTTATAATAACCCAGGAGGGAAAGTTCAAGGAAGTTCCCTCCAGGGATAAAAACAAATATAACATTCCCTTCCATGCATTATAGCTTTGTGTGTGTTTGCATCCCTTTAACAATTCATTTAGAATATGGTCCATGTTTTCCTCATCTTTTTCCATTAAAGATATCTAGCATTGCACACAATTGCTTAATAAATATTTGTTGTATAAAAAATTAACTTAGCTAGATTGGAAGTCTAACTTGAGAAGATGGAAAACATTTTAGTAAATCTAATGTTTTATGAACATTCGTTAATAGACACAAGAAGTCTACCTATTCCCAAGCATAAACTTGAAGGAAGTTAGATTTGGTGTATTTTGGTGGCTCAAAAAACATTCTTTTGCACAGCAGCCTGTCCAACCTGCCCATCAGGATGGCAGACATGCTGAACCAGCAGAGCAGAACACAAGGAGAGTTCATTGTGGTGGGAGAACCTGCACACAGAAAACATCTAATTTTTTCACCTCCTTTCCCACACTTGTTATTTCCATTTTTCTGATAATAATCATCCTAGTAGGTATGAGGAGGTTTGTGATTTTGACTTGCATTTCCATAATGATCATGATGTTGAGCGTCTTTTCATGTCCTTACTGGCAATTTGCATGACTTCTTTGGAGAAATGTCTTCTCAAGTCCTTTGTTCATTTTTTCATTGGGTTGTTTGCCATTTTGTTGTTGAATTGTAGGAGTTCTCTATATTTTCTTTTTATTTAAAAGATACATATTTCAGATATAGTTCTCAAATATTTTCTCTCATTCTGACAGTTTTCACTTTCTTGATAAATTCCTTTGAAGCATGAAAGTTAAATGTTGATGAAATCAATTTGTCTATTTTTCTTTTGGTATATCTGAGAATCCATTGTCAAAAGCTTTACCTCTTTGTTTTCTTCTCTGCACAAATGGTGGCATACATATACACAAGAAGTCTACTGCTTCCCAAGCATAAACTTGAAGGAAACCAGATTTGGTGTATTGTGGTGGCTCAAAGAGATTGTTTTCAACGGCATCCTGTCCAACCTGCCCATTGGGATGGCAGTCTATCTTACCATCTCAGAGTACAAAACCTTTCATTTTTTCCCAGTTAATCCCCAAACCATGGGCCTCTAAATGTCCATATTAGGGGGGCTCCCTCTCCTACTCTAACTTGCAGAAGATCCCTATGGATTTCCATAGAGTTTTGGCTTCCAAACCTCAGGAGGTGAGAGAAGACTCATCTGTCCACTGGCACTGGTGCTTCTGACTCCGCCATGTGAGGTCAAGGTTGAGCTCAAGTCCTGCACAGACTCAGATATTGTTTGGTGGGAGGGCCAGGCTCTTGGTGGTTCAGAACCATCATGGCCCCACAGCACCCTCTTTTGGGCTCCAAAGGTACAACTTGTTCAGCTCACATTCTCTTGGCCATCATCCCCAAACAGAATACTCTGCCTAGGGAGTTGGAATCTAGTTTATTTTTAGTATCTAGATTCATTTTGGAAGCTCTGGTGGCATAGTACCTAAGGATCTGACTGCTAACCAGAAGGCTGGTAGTTCAAACCCACCAGCCACTCCCCGGAAGGAAGGTTGGGCAATCTACTTCTGTAGTGATATTGCCTTGGAAACTCAAGGAGGGGTCGCAATCAGTCAGACCTGACTTGATGGTAGCGGGTTTTCAGATTCATATTTATTATTACTATTCATTCTTATAAAAAAAAATTTCATGTATATTAAAGTAAATCTAATATAAGATTTAAAGAACAGTAAAATGCACACTGAAATACAACCTAGCTTAAGACCTTAATATCTTTAAATATCTGAGCGGGAGAAAGGGGATTAAAAGTCCCAGGAACTGGGACAGAGGAGCAGTCAGCCACAGGGATCCAGGTGAGGAGAAGGAACTCAGGCACACCCAAAGCAGCAGGACGGGATAGAGGGAGAAAGGGGATCAAAAGGCCCAGGAACCAGGACAGAGGAGCAGTCAGCCATAGGGATCCAGGTGAGGAGAGGGAACCCAGGCACACTCAAAGCAGCAGGGCGGGAGAGAGGGAGAAAGGGGATTAAAAGTCCAGGAACCAGGACAGAGGAGCAGTCAGCCACAGGGATCCAGGTGAGGAGAGAGAACCCAGGCACGCCCAAAGCAGCAGGGCGGGAGAGCAGGAGAAAGGGGATTAAAAGCCAGGAACCAGGACAGAGGAGCAGTCAGCCACAGGGATCCAGGTGAGGAGAGGAAATTCAGGCACACCCAAAGCAGCAGGATGGGAGAGAGGGAGAAAGGGGATCAAAAGGCCCAGGAACCAGGACAGAGGAGCAGTCAGCCACAGGGATCCAGGTGAGGAGAGAGAACCCAGGCATGCCCAAAGCAGCAAGGTGGGAGAGTGGGAGAAAGGGAATTAAAAGCCAGGAACCGGGACAGAGGAGCAGTCAGCCTCAGGGATCCAGGTGAGGAGAAGGAACCCAGGCACACCCAAAGCAGCAGGGTGGGAGAGCAGGAGAAAGGGGATTAAAAGCCCAGGAACTGAACAGAGGAGCAGTCAGCCGCAGGGATCCAGGTGAAGAGAGGGAACCCCAGGCATGTCCAAAGCAGCAGGGTGGGAGAGTGGGAGAAAGGGGATTAAAAGGCCCAGGAATCCAGACCGAGGAGGAGTCAGCCTCAGGGATCCAGGTATGGGTGTTAGGAGAGGTTTCCAACAGGGAGACAAACTTGTCTGTCGGTTTGTCCTACCATGGTGACATGTTGATGTGAGTTTTGAGGCTGAGCCACTGGTGTTTCAAACCCAGCAGGGTGCACATGGTGCACAGGTATCAGCCCAGCTTACAGACTGAGACAGACTAGGAAGAAGGAAGA
>NW_006921614.1:12909406-12921936 GCF_000298275.1 Orycteropus afer afer
TAAAAGAACTAACAGATCTGTCCTGGAGGAAGTGCACCAGAAATGCTCCTTGGAAGCGAGAATGGCCAGACTTTGTCTCACCTATTTTGGTCATGTTAGAAGGGACCATTCCCTGGAGAAGGATGTCATGCTTGGTAGGGTGGAGGGTCAAAGAGAGAGGGGAAGGCCTTCAATGAGATGGATTGACACAGTGGCTGTGATGATGGGCTCAAGTATAGCAGGGATCATAGAGCTGACGCAGGATCGGGTGGTATTTCGTTCTGCTGTGCACAGGTCGCTATGAGTCAGAAATGACTCGATGGCACCTAACAACAACACAACAATCTTTAAAAACCTGCCTGTCCCTTCCCATTACATTACAATTAAGGGCATTTGTTATCCTTTTGCCACATGAATATGTATCCTCTAATGGCTGTCTAGTTTTTCATGTTCATAAACTTCTTTGGTTTTTCCTTTCACTCAATTTTATGAACCTGAAATGTATACATGTTGATGCATAGAGCTATACTTAATTATTTTTCTATTGGGTAATTGTTGTTGTTGTTAGGTGCCATCAAGTCAGTTTCAAATCATAGCAACCTCATGTACAACAGAATGAAACACTGATTAGTTCCGTGCCTTTCTCACAATTGTTGCTATGCTTGAACCCACTGTAGCATCCACTGTGTCAACCCATTTTGTTGAAGGCCTTCCTCTTTTTTGCTGACCATTTACTTTACCAAACCTGTTGTCCTTCTACAGGAACATGTCCAGAGTACAAGAGTGATGTCTGGCCATCCTTGCTTCTAAGGACCATTCCAGCTGTACTTCAAAGACAGATTATTTTTGTTCTTCTAGCAGTCCATGGTACATTCAATATTCTTCCCCAACACCATAATTCAAGTGCATCAATTTTTCTGCAGTCCTCCCTATTCATTGTCCAGCTTACACATGCATGTGAGGTCACTGAAAATACAAGGGCTTGGGTCAGGCACACCTTAGTCTTCATGGTGATATTTTTGCTCTTTAACACTTTAAAGAGGTCTTTTGCAGCAGATTTGCCAAATGCAACATGTCATTTGATTTCTTGACTGCTGCTTCCATGGCTGTTTATTGTGGAGCTAAGGAAAATTAAAACCCTGCTGACTTTAATCTTTTCTCCATTTATGATGATGTTGCTTATTGGTCCAGTTGTAAGGAATTTTGTTTTCCTTATGTTGTGGTGCAATCCTTACTGAAGGCTGCAGTCCTTGATATTCATCAGTAAGTGCTTCAAGTCCTCCTCACTTTCAGCAAGTAAAGTTGTGCCACCTATATATCACAGGTTGTTAATGAGTCTTCCTCCAGTCCTGATGCCACATTCTTCTTCATATAGCCCAGCTTCTTGGATTACTTGCTCAGCATACATATTAAATATGTATGGTGAAAAGACACCACCCAGATGCAGACCTTTCTTGATTTTAAACCATACAGTATCCTCTTGTTCTATCTGAATGGTTGCCTCTTTGTCTATGTACAGATTTATCATGAGCACAATTAAGTGTTCTTGGAATCCCATTCTCTGCAATGTTATCCATAATTTGTTATGATGCACAGAGTTGAATGTCTTTGCATAGTCAATAAAACACAGGTAAACATTTTCTGGTATCCTTTGCTTTCAGCCAAGATCCATTTGACATCAACAACGATATCCTTCATTCCATGTCCTCTTCTGAATCTGGCTTGAATTTCTGTCCATTCCCTATCAATGTACAGGTGCAACAATTTTCGAATTATTTTCAAAATTTTACTTTTTATTATTATTTTCATAATTTAAAAAATTTTAAAATTAATTTCATAATTTTACTTTTATATGATATTAGTGATGTTGGATAATTTCCACATTCTGCTGGATCACCTTTCTTTGAAATGGGCACAAAGTCAGTTGACTGGGTAACTATCTTCCAAATTTCTTAGCATAAACAAATGAGCACTTCTAGTGTTGCATCCATTTGCTGAAACATCTCAACGGGTAGTCTGTCAATTACGGAAGCCCTGTTTTTCACCAATTCCTTCAGTGCAGCTTGGATTTCTTCCTGCAATACCATAAGTTCTTCATATATGCTACCTCCTGAAATGATTGAATGTTGACTAATTCTATTTGGTACAATGACTCTGTATATTCTTTGTATCCTCTTCTGATGCTTCCTGCATCATCTAATATTTTGCCCATACTCAAAAACAACCAAAGCCACTGCCATTTAGTCAATTCCAGCTCTTAGTGACACTCATTAGGTTTCTGAAGTGGTAAATCTTTATGGAAGTAGATCATCCCATCTTCCTTCCATGGAGTGGCTGGTGGGTTTGGGCTGCCAACCTTCTGGTGAGCAGTCAAATGTCTTAGGCACTGTGCCACCAGAGCAGAATACTTCAATATTGTAACTTGAGGCTTGATTTTTTTCTTCAGTTCTTTCAGCTTGATGAATGCTGAGTGTGTTCTTCTATTTTGATTTTCTAACTCTAGGTCTTTGCACATTTCATTACAACACTTCACTTTGTCTTTTTGAGCTGCCCGTTGAAATCTTCTTTTCGGATATTTTACTTCATCATTTCTTCCATTTGCTCTAGCTACCGTCCATTCAAGAACAAGTGTCAGTCTTTTCTGGCATCCATTTTGGTCTTTTCTTTCTTTCCTGTCTTTTTAATGACCTTTTTCTTTTTTCATGTCTGCTGTTCTTGATGTCGTCCCACAACTTGTATGGTCTTTGGTTATTGGTGTTCAATGCATCAAATGTATTCAGATGGTCTCTAAACTCAGGTGGGATATACTCAAAGTTGTATTTTGGCTCTCGTGGACTTGTTTTAATTTTTTTCAGCATCAATTTAAACTTGCAAATGAGCAACTGATGGTCTGTTCCACAGTCAGCCCTGGCGTTCTTCTGACTAATGATACTGAGCTTTTCTATCATTTCTTTCCACAGATATAGTCAATTTGATTCCTGTGTATTCCATCTGGTGAGGTCCATGTGTATAGTCTCTGTTTATGCTGTTTAAAGAAGGTAGTTGCAATGAGTGTAAGTCATAGGTTGTGTAAAATTCTATCATGTGATCTCCTGCATAATTTTTATCAGTAATGTTGTATTTTCCAACTACTGAGCCTTCTTTTGAGGGCTCTGATGGCATAGTGCCTAAGGCATTTGACTGCTAACCAGAAGGCTGGTAGTTTAAAACCACCAGCCACTCCTGGGAAGGAAGACTGGGCAATCTACTTCCATAGAAATAACACCTCAGAAACCCAAGGAGGGGTCACTATGAGTCAAATTCGACTTGACATCAGTGAGGTTTTTTTTATTATTATTATTTATTTATCCTTCTTTTTTCTTCAATTTTCACATTTCAATCAAAACATCTTGATTGCATGTTGGTCAATTTCAGACTGCCGAAGCTGGCAAAAATCATTAATTTCTTCATCTATGACTTTAGTGACTGGTAGGTAAATTTGAATAATGGTCATATTAATTGGTCTTCCTTGTAGGTATATAGATATTATCCTATGATTGACAGCATTGTACTTCAGGATAGATCTTGAAATGTTCTTTTTGATGATGCATGTGCCACCATTCCTCTCTAATTTGTCATTCCCGGCATAGACCATATGATTATCTGATTCAAAATGGCCAATACAGTCCATTTCAGTTCACTAATGCTTTGGATATCAATCTTTATGCATTCTGGTTCATCTTTGACAGCTTATAATATTCCCAGATTCATACTTTGTACATTCCACATTCTGATTTTTAATGAAGGTTTGCAGTTGTTTCTTCTCATTTAGAGTTGTGCCACATCAGCAAATTAAGGTCCTGAAAGCTTTAGTCCATTCACATCATTAAGGTTGACTATTTTGAGGAGGCAGCTCTTCCTTAATTGTATTTTGAATGCCCCCAACCTGAGGGGCTCATCTTCTGGCATTATATCAGACAATGTTTTTCCTGCTATTCATGATGTTTTCAGTGGCCAATTTTTTCAGGAGTTAGACTTAGCCTGATCCTTCTTTCCAATTTGTCTTGGTTTGGATGCTTTGCTTAAACCTGTCCACCATGGGTGACCCCGCTAGTATTTGAAATACTAATGGCATAGCTTCCAGCATCACAGCAACAAAAAATGACATATGACTGGTGGCTTCATAGTCTTAGTGCAAGTAAAAAAAGAAAGATGGATTAAGTCCAAACAGCACAAAAACAATGGCTACGAGGGAATTAAATTTTCCTATTAAAAAAAGAAAGGTGCTCTGGTAGCATAGTGCCTAAGGCATTTGACTGCTAACCAGAAGATTGGTGGTTCAAACCCACCAGCCACTCTGTGGAAGGTAGACAGGGCAATCTACTTCTGTAAAGATTTACTGCCTTGAAAACCCAAAGGGAGTTGCAGTAACTTAGAATCGACTCGATGGCAGTGAGGTGAGTTTGGTTTTTTTTTTTTTTTTAGTTCATTTAAAAAATAAAGAAAATATTGAGAATAGGAAAATGGAAAGATGTTAGACAGGAAAAAAAAAAAAGAAGGTGGGGACCAGGTTTGCTGGTCCAGTAGAGCCTGGTGTAACCACTGAGACTATGGCCCCTAGCTGCCCTTCAGGTCTGGAACTGAACCCACAACTGTGGTTTCCAGCCAAACAAAGTACAGGCATGTGAGTTAAACATTTACCTCAAGTAGACACACGCCCTGGAGAGAACAATCATGGGAGAAGGAAGGGCTGCTTATGCACAGGGAGATAGCTCAGGGTGCAGAAGAGTATGAAGGGATGGACACTGGGAGGAGGTAACTGTGGGGAGGAAGTGGGAGGGGAGCTGCTGCATTGTAAATTTTGGTCAATGACATGAGACAAAGTATATGTGAACTGCTGTATGAAAAGTGAATTTACTCTGTAAATCTTCACCCAAATCCTAATAAAAAAAATAAAAATAAAAATAAAAAAAAGATGTTAGACAGATATTAAAGAAAATGAAGGCTGGTAAGTAATGATTATCAGTTAGAACAGAATCCAAGAAAACAAGCTTATAACTGCAATATTTTATCTGATTTGATCTGGCTATATAGAATCCTGAAGATACTCATCCATGCACATCTTAAAACATATCCAGTTAATGTTTTTGTAATTTTATTTTATTATAGCACCATCTTCTCATTGCATGTGTTTGTGTCTCTAGTGTGTTGCTCATATGTTATGTATATAGCACAAAGTGTTACAAAAGCTTCAAGGTACAGCGTGGCTTAATGGGCTCTTCTGTCCAGATGGTTTTCAGCCTCTGGGCCCAGGATGCCACCATCCCGTTTTTTTCTTCTTCGGATGTAAAATTAGGAGCAGAACTGATCTGAGGAGCCAGGACTTTAAATCCACACAAATACAATACACCATGCTAAAGCCACAAAGAAAGAAAGAGTTGATAAGAAACTAAACTTATTATGTACCACATGGTTAAATCATTAAAGGAGAGAAATGGTATGAAACATTTAAAAAAAACCAAACAAACAACTTTAATGCTACTTAGATGTGGGGCTTTCCAAATAAGAGGAAGAACTTTGGGCAGCTGGGATTTCCAAATTCCACTATTACAATTGATATTAGTCTACAGTCTTTGCTACTGACTCGGGGACTAACCATTACAGTTTTGACTGATTATGCAAAATATGGGATATTCTTACAATGGATTATTTTAGAATGAGGTAGCTCTAGCTATAATGTGCCATCATGAAATGTTGTATAAGATACATTGTTAAATGAAAGCAACAATAATTCATTGTAAGCAATATGTATCATATACCATTTACATTAAAAAAACTAATATATATATAACAGATTCATATATGTGTGTATATATATATATATATATATTCATATATATATATATGAATCTGTACAGGCTGAAAGAGAATATATACAAACTGTTAAGTGATTAAGGAGCTCTGGTGGTACAGTGGTTAAAACATTTGGCTGCTAGCCAAAAGGTCAATTGGTTCAAATCCACTAGCCACTCCATGGAAGAAAGATGAAGTGATCTGCTTCTGTAAAGATTTGCAGCCTTCGAAACCCAATGGGGGTTGCTATGAGTTGGAATCAACTCAATGACAGTGAGTTACGCAATTATTCCTGAGAGTGAGACTAAGGGACTTTCTATTTTTACATTTCACATTTAATTTTTTTTCTACACCATGTATTTTTGAAAACTAGATATAGAAGGCTTTATAAAACTGGAAGAATTGAAGCTTGGCTAGCGATATGTAAGACTAGTTGGACTGAGAAGAAGGAAGCTCAAGCTTAGAAGGTATCATTTCTTTCAATGGAGCACCACTAATTTGACTCACTATCCTTTCAAAGACTACTTTTTCCCTAGAAATATCAGACTCCTCTCTTTGTGTTCCTTCCTATAAAGCCTGTACACTTGTGGGGCCTCTCCTTCTCAACTGTGGGTCCCAGACAGGTGTTCTAATGATTCAACACATTATGTCCTTGGCAAACATCTTTTCACACTGACCTAGAGACAGGCTGTGCCTTGGGCTCCCAGTCTCCTCAGAATTTGGGGAGAGGTAGGCAAGGCCCTGGCCTGGGGCCTGAACTCTTCTTTCCTACCCCCAACTCTGACCTCACCAATAGGCACTGCTCTCAAGGACACCCTGTTTTTCAGAACAAGTCTTTTCTGCTGCTTGTTTCCCCCTATCTCCTTGTGCCTTGGTGTGTACATGGTCTGGTCCACCTGGTATGGGAAGGAGGCCTGGGCTGTTGAGTAGGGAAAATCCTAGTCCCGGAGAGCTGGAGGGTAGTGAAGATAGGGAGGGCATGGTCTCTGGGTGCCTGGACCCCCTCTCATGGTAGGGCTGACTGGCCAGCAGAAACCCAGAGGGAAACCTTCAGAAATGCAGGCTGCCTCTCTCCCTGTGCATGGGGTCAGGGCAGTGTTGCTTGACTAAGTAGTACCTGGACCCATCACTTCAGACCCAAGATACTGACTATATATATATACATGGCTCACATACTAATGAATGCACATTCACACATACTGCTACCCTACAGTTCTCTCAGTCACCACCCACAAAACAGAAGTACAGAAGTCAGGTTCACCAGGTAGGCTTAGCTTTCATCCAAACAGTATCAATAGAATATATATGATTATAATGTATTCTATTGGCTGCTAAATAAAGCATTTAAAAGGGCAAAATATTTAGTTTTCTAGATCCAAGTCAACTCAAAATGGTGTGAGCTTCAGGCTTACGTGAAGTCTCCTTTCTACACATAGGGGAGGGACTGTGGAGGGCATGCAGTGGTCTTGGGTGCAGTGGACTCTTGTGGTGTCTGCTTACTGGCAGGGGCCACAGATAGGCCTGTGAATCTGCATTGACTGAATCCTTCATGTCATTCCATACCTGGTCGCCTCTGGTTAATGATACCGCCAACTTACCCTGGAGAGGAGAGAACAATGTGTATAGACTCAGGAACAGAAGGTACATACTAATGCCTAAAGGGCTTACAATGACCATGAGAGAATATCTGAGGTCAGTTTCCTCTAAGGAACGTCCTGTCTCTGGCAGGCTAGCCACAGATGACAACTATTTCCCAACAGGAGACACTAGAGTGGGCTGAGTATGTGAATGTGCTTGGCTTTCTGATAGTAACCAGGTATCCAAGGGAGCCATCCGTGAAATGAGCCTGGCTGAGGTATAGATCCCACAGGGCTGATACAAGGGCTGAGTGGAGCCTGGTGCTTGGGCCACCATCTCACTGTCCAAGATGGACCAGAGGTGTTCAGACTTTCCTTACAGCACTTATTCTCTGAGGCCTTTTGAATATAAAACAATCCTCTTATTGGTAAGAACTTATATCAGTGATAAACCCATAGCTCCCAATTGTTGACCTTCTAACAGAGCTCTTGTAGCCCTTACACTACAGGGCAGAAATCACATTACCTTGTTCTATCAAGTAGGAGTCCGAAGCCCAGAGAAAAGATTGCATGTATCCTGGCCTTGGCTCTTCATCATGGGTTATAACCCCTTCTGTGGAGCCAGAGCCTTACCTCCTGTGAGGCCACCTCAACCCACCCTGACACATGACACCCATCCCTTCTTGTTGGTAGATGGAGTTAGTGTGGGCATGTCTATATCCCTCACTAGAGTGAAGGTACCATGTCTTCAGAAACTATGCATTCCCCATCCATGCCTTGTATGTGTGACTCTGCATACATTAGTGTGCAATCAGGAATGGTAAAAGAAAACAAATTAGGAACAGAACTTGATGAGCCCCCCAATACACACACTCATATACATAAGCCTCACACACATGGGTACACACTCACACCCCATATACTCACACCCCACATACTCACATGCCACAACACTCCAGCAGTTCTGGTTCTAGGGCATGTACCTTGAGCAAAGTGATTCTGCTAGACTCCGTGGTTTCATAGGCAAACCCTCGGCTCAGCACCTTGTCCATCCAGCCCTTCAGGATGGCTGGCACACTGAACCACTGCAGTGGGAACTGGGGTGGGACACAGGGAGAAGCAAATACTATGACTGTTTCAGAATCTCCCCCTTTATTCTCACTGAGGATTCAGAACAAAATTTGCTGACTTGGTCTTTTTCCTGGCAGTGGTGGTGGGGCGGATGAACACACCCATGTAGGCAGCATGAATTGGGAACATTTCTTTCTTTTTGCTCTGAGGCTCAGTGTGGGTACAGTGATGATGGGGTGGAGGGTGGGCAGAGGGTTGTGTTCCCAGTGACAGCCCCCTAACGTTGGGCCCTGAGCAGGCAGGGAGAAAATGGGAAGCCCTGTGGGATGCTGGCTGTATGGCAGCAATCCCTGTGACTGAGCCAATCAAGGTGTGTGTGTGGGGGGAAGGGGCGGGCAACAGGAAAATGTAGAAAAGAGTGGGGTCTCTTTCCATGCCAGGCAGGGGGCAGATGCTAGCATCTTGGAGTCAGATGGAGTTAGGTTCTGAGAAGCCATAGACTTTGATACTTTATTCTCTGAACAGACACACCAGCAATAAGAGCTTCCTTAAGTCCATTCTGGTACCTGTGCAGGCCCTAACACTATCCAACAGTATAATCTATAAAGGGAGACAGACATAGACAATAATATGTTACCAGAGGTGGAAGCTCCTACTGGGAGGTCTAGTAGCATAGTGCCTAAGGCACCTGACTGCTAACCAGAAGGCTGGCAGTTCAAACCCACCAGCCACTCCTCAGAAAGAAGGTTGGGCAATCGACTTCTGTAGAGATACCACCTCAGAAACCCAAGGAGAAGTCACTATGAGTTGAGTGCAACTCCATGGCACATAACAACAACAACAACAACATAGTTCCTACTTGGAGTACTACTGTGAGGATGCCATGGCATGCTTCCATGCCTGACACAGAATAAGCACTTGGGAAATGGTGGACATGATAACAATAATATGAGTAGCAATGGCAAAGAATGAAAGGTCTACTAGTGTGGAATAAGAAAATAAACTGACAGTACAGATCTTCTGGGAAAAGTACCAGGAAAAGAGGAATGGTGGAGGAAGAGAAGTGAAGGGTGTGGAGAAAAGGAAGAATACTTCAGGAAAAATAGGCTGTGGCTCACTGCATCTGGCCAGTTCCATGGGTAGAGGAGGTGGGAGAAGGAAAGGCAGCTCCCCTTGGGCTGGCAGTCCTTGGAATCAGGGTGATAACAGGAAGGGCCTGAGCATGGTCCTGCTAGGACCATCAGCCCTGATTCAAAGGGGTTAGTCTTGGTAAACTCCACTCTCCTGGCATGGCCACTACTATGCAGGTAATCAGTCATCCAGGCACTGTCAGCCCCTCAGTGTCACCAGGATAAGGAATATCCTGCACTTTGACCAGATCAGCCACTCTACATCATCTGGTAAAGGAAGGGACAGCTGATGAGGGGTGGGTAGATCAAGCCTGAGTTTGGTGAAGAAGAAGGGGAAGTAGTCCCTCCTCCCACAATGTTGATCACTTGAGGCGTTTGTGACCTTCATCTTCTGGACATGCCATTTTGTCTACAACCTGGCCCTTCCTCTCACACCCACATGGTAGACTAGCCCCAGCAGAAAGTGTCTTATTCTCCCAGATGCTTCCTGCTCTCAAGCAAGGCTGGAATCCAGAGATGGTCTGGATCAATCAAATTCCCCCCATGGAAGTTGTGGGCTTGGGATCTAAAGAATCTGGCCACTGGTGTGCAGTAAGGGAAGAACAAAGAGTGTGCAGAGAAGCAGCGGTGTTAATCCCAGGAGATAGGCTTGCGGGTTTCAGCTGCTCCTGGAGCCCTGCCATGGTATGTCTTGGGGTCTAGCTGGCCCAAATGAGCAGAGACCTTATAACAAGATCCCCTTCTCCCAGCTTGTCTTGGATTTCTGTCACCCCAATGATTCCCAAAAAGCACATGTGTCTGCTTGCCCCAGGCTTACAATCATACACACAACTTCACACCTGCTCAGCTCTAGCATCCAGTGGCCTGGATGAGTTGGAGCAACAGTGGTGATTTAGTGGGCTAGTCCTTTCTGGGGTGGTACCACGTCCTGGACAATTTGTGAGTGAATACAAGGAATGGGAGTGGTGAGGAACCAGAGAGAGAGAAGAGGAAAGAAGGTGCCTCTCCCAGTGATCATGAGATTCTAGGGAGCAGTTGCTCTGGCCCCAATTGTCTGGACAAACACCGTGTAGAGAAATTTGATTTTGAGCAGCCCCTGCATGTCTGGGGTGGGCAGAGGAGGCGAGGGAAAGCAACAGGATCTGCATGACTGAGACATTCTATGGACTACTGGATTAAAGGAGAGGTCTTCAAGAATATGTACTGGGGGGGGGGTCAGTGCATTTTAAATGGGTGATATTGGCTACATGGATCTTCTTATCCAAGTAGACATAGATATGTATGCAAATGTGTTAGAATTCAGCACCACTTTGAGGAGCACAAACTTATTTGCAAGGAGTTTGCCCATAGGTTCACTCTAATTCAATATACATATCAGAGAGGACACGAACCTGAAATATCACTAGATCAGCTTCCTGAACCTTTTTCTGTTCGTCCATTATATCTCTGGCCAGAGACCTCTTCTTGCAAGTTTCATAGGCTTCTATCCCATAGCTGAAGCACTTGAGGTTAGAGCACACACCTGGGGAGGAACAGGCCACATGGTCTCACACCAGGGAGCATCTACAGCAAACTTCTACGAAAGTCATAATGCTACCTGGACCCTCAAAGTACCTCAATAGACATTCTTTGAGCCCCTGGCACGTGACAGGCCTCAAGGTTATGGAAATAGGAGGAAGACACTGTCCTTACCTTTTTGAGGTTCAAAGAAAGTCCAGTGAGAGAATTAGATAAATGACCAAAGGATTAATGATTATCAGAATGATTATCCACTGTTGTTGTTGTTGTTATGTGCTGTCGAGTCGGCCCCAACTCATAGCAAGCCCTCCTTGGGTTTCTGAGGCAGTATCACTACGGAAGTAGATTGCCCAACCTTCCTTCCAAGGATGGCTGGTGGGTTTGAATCACCAGCCTTCTGATTAGCAGTCAAGTGCCTTAGGCACTATGCTATCAGAGCTTCCAAACTCACTGCCATCAAGTAGACTCAAATTCCGCTAGCTCAGTCTGATGTTGTGACCAGACACACCTCACACCCAACAATGAAAATGCAGAAATGTTCTGGAGGGTTTAAAGGAGCTCTTTAAAACCCTTTAAACATGTCAGGAGGGAGCTCTCCTGAATGGGAGAGGAAACACACCTTGCTGGGTGCCATTTGAAGTGCTCTCCACACACCACCTCTTATCTTTACAACAAGTAATGAGATTGGGGTCATTCCATTGAAAAAAGAGAGAACCGAGACCCAAGATAGGCTAAATAACTAGTTTCTCATATCAAGGGTACTAGCTCTGGTAGCATAGTGCCTAAGGCACTTGACTGCTAACCAGAAGGCTGGTGGTTCAAACCCACCAGCCACTCCTCAGAAGGAAGATGGGGCAGTCTACTTCTGTAGTGATACTGCCTCGGAAATCCAAGGAGGGGTCGCTATGAGTTGGGTCTGACTCGACAGCACATAACAACAACAACAACAGGTGGTAGAGATGTGACAGTGTGAGATGGCTTGTGACATCAAAGCACTCAACAGTCAAGCCCTTCTGCAGCCTTAGAGGAGCTAAAGTGAGGACTGGGCCAGTAGTCCTTTGATAAATTAGTTCTTGTCTTTACAGGAAACCCTAAGAGGGTACTACTGTAGACAGAAGATTGTCTTTTCAGTAAAGTAATAAGACAGAACTTTGGTGACCACATTATATGGAATCTATAGCAGATATTGGGGGTAGTGTTGATAATGGTAAAAAGAATTGCTAAAATGTGTATGGGCTAAATATATTCTAGGTAGATGAAAACAGTAAACATAAAAGCAAATGTATCACAGAAAAATTTGGAAGAATGTTTTTATAAATATGGGGAGGCCTTCTTAAGCAAGACAGGAAATTCAGAAATCATAAAAGAAAGGTTGACACTTGGTATAAAAAATTTGAAATGACATAAATACACATCAACTGGG
>NW_006921614.1:12922776-12927279 GCF_000298275.1 Orycteropus afer afer
GTTTCCATGAATCTTTGGTTTTCTTCATTCTTCTTTGCTCTGGTCAAGGAGAGACCCACCGTTGTATCTAAATGGTTGCTTGCAAGCTTTTAAGATCCCAGTTGCTACTTGCCAAAGTAGGAGGTGGAACAATGTTTTGTGTGGTATGTTATGCCAATTGAGCTTGATGTCCCCTGTGACTGTGGTCCCGAGCCCACATGTCCAATTACTCGGTCCCTCTGGGTAGCTGGCTGTGACCAAGAAGTGACTACACCCTTGTCCCTTGTCAGCTCTACTACACACCTGGGAATTCTTGCAGATCATACAAATACACTTCTAGGACCATTGTCTGCAACCCTATACATGGTCTTGGGTACACTCCTTGCTTCATAGACATACCTAATGGTTCAGTCTGTCCATCTCTTCCTCTGTTTTTTTTGCAGATCCTCTACTTTACCAAGCAAATTTTCTTTTCCAGGGACAGGTCCCACCTGATAACATGTCTAAAGTACATAAGGTGAAGTTTCATCATCTTCCTTTTTCAGAAAGATTGTGGCTATACTTCTTCCAAGACAGATTGGTCTGTTCTTTTGGCAGTACATGTTGTTGTTGTTATGTGCTGTTAAGTTGGACCCAACTCATAGAGACCCCTCCTGGGTTTCCGAGGTGGTATCGTTATGGAAGTAGATTACCCAACCTTCCCTTCAAGGAGTAGCTGGTGGGTTTGAACCACCAGTCTTCTGCTTAGCAGTCAAGTGCCTTAGGCACTAATATTCTTTGCCACCACCATAATTCAAAGGCATCAATTCTTCTCCAGTTTTCCTTATTTGTTATCCAGCTTTCACACGTATATGAGGTTACTGAAAATACCATGGCTTGGGTCAGGCATATCTTAGGAAAGTGACATCTTAGCTTTTTAACATTTTAAAGAGGTCTTATACAGCAGATTTGCCCAATGCAATATGCCAATTGATTCCTTGACTGCTGCTTCCATGGGTATTGATTGTGGATCCAAGTAAAATTAAATCCCTGACAATTTTAATATTTTCTCTGTTTATCATGATATTGTTTTATTGGTCCAGTTGTGAGGATTCTGGTTTTCTTGATGTTGAGGTGTAATCCAAACTGAAGACTGTAGTCATTGATCTTCATCAGTAAGTGCTTCAAGTCTTCTTCACTTTCAGCAAGCAAGGTTGTGTCATCTGTATATTGCAAGTTGTTGGTAAGTCTTCCTCCAATCTTGATGCCATGTTCTTATTCACATGATCCAGCTTCTTGGATTATCTGCTCAGCATACAGATTAAATCAGTATGGTGAAACCCTGATGCACACTTTTCCTGATTTTAAAACTCTTGGACTATGTACAGGTTCCTCATGAGTCTAATTAAATTGTTCTGGAATTCTTGCTCTTTGCAACGTTATCCATAATTTGTTATAATCCATACATATGACCCATTTACATCTACATCTATAGCATTTTCCACTGTTCGTGAATGTGTACTTTTGTCAATATGTAGAATAAGATCTACAATGATTCATCCCCCAAAATTAAGCTTGTTTGCCTCTGGGATGTGGAGTAGGAGCTTTCACTTTTTCTTTTATGTTCACCTATACTTTAAATAGGAGCTCTGGTAGTGTAGTGCCTAAGGCACTTGACTGCTAACCAGAAGGCTGGCAGTTCAAGCCCACCAGCCACTCCTCAGAAGGAAGGTTGGGCAATCTTCCGTAGTGATACTTCCTCAGAAACCCAAGGAGGGGTCGCTATGAGTCGGTTCTGACTCGACGGCACATAACAACAACATATTTTAAATACGTTTTAACAATAAACTTTTTTCACTTAAAAACCAGTGGTTCCTTTATGTTAAAGGTGTTGGAATGATTTGGAAAAGGATCATAATGTTGTGATGAACCTTAGAAAAAGTAAAAAATGAAAAAAAAACAAACTCACTGCTGTTGAGTTGGATCTGACTCATAGTGACCCCTCCTTGGGTTTCAGAGGCAGTATCACTATGGAAGTAAATTGCCCAATCTGCCTTCCAAGGAGTGGCTGGTGGATTTGAACCACCAGCCTTCTGGTTAGCAATCAAATGCCTTAGGCAATATGTACGTCACCAGAGTGAAGTACTAGAATATTTGAATTGGTGTAGTAATTAAGGCATTTGGCTGCTTAAAGGTCAGTAGTTCAAATCCACCAGCTGCTCTGTAGAAGAACGTGAGGCAGTCTGCTTACACAAACATTTACAGCCTTAGAAAACCAACCAGTCAGACTCCACTGTTTTGGTGAGTATATCTGACTAGGTAACTTTAGACCTAAATCAAAACTCCATTTTAAAATAAGATTTTCATTTCTACCTTTCTAAAGAAAGCCATTCAGCCTTTTCCTTATCAAAGTATTACTGTTTAAATAACAAAGACAAGAATTAGAATTTCTAACAAATGAAGAATTGTTTAGTGCTTGTTAAATTTGCTATCTTAACTGCTCCTTGAATCGCCAGGTGAATTGTCTAAACTATCATCATTTCCACTTACCCAGGTAAATGAGTTTTACGTTTCAAAGCCTTCAGATTCTAGTTGATTCAACCTTCTCTTCTTAACCAAATGAATCAGTTTTCTATTTCAAAGACTTCAACTAGAATTGACCTGATCTACTTCCAAACACAAGACCCAACATCAAAATTTTTACAAAGTGTGATTTAGAAATTCTTCGTTAGTCAAGTTGTATCAGGAGATAAGGAATTGTTTTGCTAGGAATTGCTGTTAAGAAAGTTTGTGATTTGATAACTCCTTAAATTTTTCCTCCCTTCCCCTAAACTTCTCTCTTTGATGTGAAAGCATCTCCTTTTGTTTGCCTTGCCAAATACAACTGAGCATTTCTATGAGGAAGTACATTAGTTGCATTTTCTCCTAAGACTGATGTGTGGACTGCATTTTATGAAACGCAATTATAACTTCAATAAAATCATTTGCTTTAATTTCTGACAGAACATCACTCTAGTCTATTTGCACCACAAAGAAAGAAAAAAGAAAAAAAAATCAATAGCTTCTTATCCTGGCACTCTCTATCTTCTGTAAGAGAAAATGCTTGATTGACTTATTAAAGAGGAAGAAAAAGCACTCCCATTAAATACAAGAAAAGACAAGGACTATACAATCACCATAACCCACTGACATCAAGTTGATTCCAACTCATAGCAACTCCCATAGGGTTTCCAAGGCAGCAAGTATTTATGGAAGTAAATTGCCTCATTTGCCCTCCACAAATAAGGTGGGGGGTTTGAACCACTAACTTTCTGGTTAGTAGCCAAATGTCTTACCCACTGCACCACAGAGCTTCTATACAATAACCATAAACACTGAATATGATATATGGAGATCTGGTTAACACAATTACACAATGGAAAGAAATGAGCGGTGTTAAATACTGGCAAAGAGGAGTGAAATTGTCACTACTTGCAGATAATTTGACTGCATCTGGCAAGACCAGAGAATAAGTGGAAAGCTATTACAAATGGCAAGAAAATTAGCTAGATGGCTGGATATAAACATATATACACATGCACACAAACACACAGAGAAATTAATCCTCCTCATATATAGAAATAATAACTAGTTAGTAAAAATTATGCAAGATATGAAAGAACACTTCAGAATAACACTTGTGATGGTGAGAGATGCCCAGAGCAAATGAAAAATCACACCCTTCTCTTGTAGAGAAAGAATCCACATCAAAAAGGTCAATTCTTCCTGGTTCCATCTACAAATTTAATGTGATCTCAGTAAAAATACCAGCAAATTTCTTTTAGAATCTGGAAATCAAAAGGTTTCATAGAAAAGTAAAGTCAAAATAATTAGAAAAAAATTAAAAATAAGAGAAGTGAGGGTAACTTAGCTCTATTAGAAATTAAATTATATTATTTGTCAAAATAAGTAAAGCCATGTGGTATATGTGGGCATGATTAGATTGGCAAAACAGAATACAAAGAGCGGAATAGAATCAAATATGTGCTGGAATTTAACACACAATGAAGGTTGCATTTTAGATCAGGGGCACATAGCCAGATTATTTGATAAATTATGGTGAGACAATGGAGTGGGTACTTGAAAAAATATTTGATTCATGCCTGACATCACACACAAAATAGATTTGAAACAAATAAAATATTGTAAAAATGTAAAATTCAAAACCATCAAATATTAGAAGAAATTATAAAACTTTTTTTTTCAGAATCTCAGAGTTTAAGTGTGACACAAAAGCCAGAGATCAAAGAAAAGAAAAAGTAGAGTAAATAAAAGGACCTCACAGGCAAAAAAAAAAAAAGAAAGAAAGAAACCTGGACAAAAAATATTTGCAGTTCATTCATCACACTAGGGTGAAATTCTTAATATATAAAGAGCTTTTAAAAATCTATCTTTAAAAAATAACCTAATATGCATTGTGGTAAACTGTGGTCAATGTCATGAGACAAAGTGTATGTGAACTGCTATATGGAAAGTGAATTTGCTCTGTAAATCTTCACCCAAATC
>NW_006921614.1:12933804-12967979 GCF_000298275.1 Orycteropus afer afer
TTCAAACCCACCAGCCACTCCTCGGAAGGAAGGTTGGGCAATCCTACTTCCGTAGTGATACTGCCTCGGAAACCCAAGGAGGGGTCGCTATGAGTCGGGCCGACTTGACGGCACATAATGACAACAACAACAACAAAATACATTAAAAGAGAGAGAGAGAAAAGAAAACTGGTGCCACTGTTGGTGATTATGTGAGGAAATAAACACTTTCAGACATTCTTGATGGGAGTGTAAACTGGTACAACATTCATTGCAAACAATTTTATATCTATGCAAATTAAAACTGCACATTCCCTTTAACCAGCAATTCTACTTCCAGATATACTGGCTTACATAGGAAAATAGAAATGTTCATGATTATTCATTGCAGCATAGGATCAGAAACAACCTAAAATGCCCTTTAGGCCCCTAAACTATGTCATCTCCACACAATGGACAATTTTGCACCAATAAAAAAGAAAGCAAGGTTGCATAACAATGTATATGACATGCTACTGAAGCCAAGTGGAGCCAATCCAGCCTGCATCCCCGGTTGAAGGCAGATAAGTAAATATGATAACTCAGTGCCTTAAGAACTGAATAGAATGAAAGCTCAACTATCACCCCCACCCTGGTTAAGGCAGATAGGACCTTGGTTGGAGACAAATGAGTAAACACGATAACTCAGTTCCTTAAGAATTTAATGGAATGAAAGGTCAATTTACACATTCTCTCCATGTTATCCCCTAGAAACAGGTGATAAGTATGTTAATGTGTTTCAGGAGACAACCTGAAAATTAACCTTGGCCCGTGGACATGCGCAGTGAGACAAACAAGAACAAAGTTGCTGGGAACTGATATTCTCCCCTCCTGTCCAAGCCCCAATCAGCTGATGACAGGAAGCCGGTGTGACTGATCTGGTGCACAAGCACACTGCATTAAAATTCGAGTGTCCCTTTAAACCAAGGAGAAGGAAGCTTCAGCCAATCCTCAGTTAATCCATGCCCAAATTCCTGAAGTTTTTACGATTATGTATAACCCACCTTTCCTGAAACTTACAAAAACTGTATCCCAACCTCCATTCAGGGAATCAGATTTGGGTACTGACCCCTGTCTCCTTGCAATGCTGTTTTGCAATAAATAATTTTCTCTCCTCTTAATTACTCAGTGTGTAAACTGTTTTGGCCTGATTGTGCACTGGGTGGGGACCTACGTTTGGTCTGACTTCAATTGGCGACCCAGTTGGGACCGATGTTCCCTGAGCCTCTGGCCAGGGCTTGAGGACTCTCGGATGGTGGAAATGGATGGACCCCTGATAGACTCTTGTGTGCACTCAGACACTGCTTTGTCTGAAGGTATGTAAGGGGTGCTGAGCCTGTGACCATCTGTAGCATCCTCGGCCACAGGCACATTTGTTTTCTTGAGAGAAGTGAAAATTATTCTGGGTTTGAAGATGTCTCCTGGGTGAGTATAAGCTGAATTCTTTAAAGAATGAAAGGGGAACTGACTGGGACATTTGAAGCCTTGGCAAAGACATCTCTGCAGCCCAGGTGTCTCTTAAGGATTTTATACTCTCGTCTGGTCTAGTTTTCTGGTTTGGTTTTTGTGTGGGTGAGAAGTGAAGTTTTAATCAAGATAGCCCATGTGTTTCTTAGGGATCCTTTACTTTGATCTGGTCTGGCTCTAGTTTGATTTTGTGTGTGGGTGAGAGTGCGGGTGCACAGCACCAGCGCAAAAGTTTCAAGTGAGAGTGAATGCCAGGTGTGACTGGAAAATGGGTAACCAAAGTTCTATATTGGAATGCAGCCACCTTGGCTGTATCCTGAAAAGCTGGGCTCATTTTGGCTTGGAGCCTATAAAAAGGAAAAAAAATGATATTTTTCTGTAACACTGTCTGGCCCCAATATTGGCTTGAGTCTGGGGATAGATGGCCAGAGAATGGGAGTCTGAACTATGATATTATTATGCAGTTAGATTCGTTTTGCAAAAAGGAACAAAAGTGGGAAGAACTGCTTTACATGGAACTGTTCATGGCCCTTTTTCAAAATAAGGGTTTACAGAAACAGTGCAGGGTGATGGTTGTACAGCCTAAAGGGAAAGTGGATTTTAACGGTGTCCTTCAGGAACTCTGAAGACCCTTACCTTGACTCCATTCCTCCCCCATATGCCCTTCCCCCATACTTCCCAGAGTCAAGAGACAACTCACCTACAACTCCACCATCTAAACCTAGGGAAGTTTTAATTCAGAACCTCCTAAAACTCCAGTGGTATTATATCCCTCTTTACCTGATAGCACCCCATATGTCCCTCAGGAAGTGGGTGCCTCTCAGGAAATGGTCTCCCCAGTACATACTCAGAGCAGTGTACAGTTTGGCCAGGGGTCTAATCCAGGCCCATCAGGGAAATACCTGTTACGGCAGGTTCCACCTGCCTTAGATTATCAAGTAAATCCTGGAGGTTTCATTTGGATTCATGTCCCATTCACCACGGCTGACTTAAAAAATACAATGCCCACTTACAGGGAGAATCCAAAGTGGATGGAGACTTTAATCACCTCCATATTTTCAGTTCATCATCCCAGTTGGGCTGATATTAATATGTTATTAACTACCTTGCTCACCCCTGAAGAGAGATGGATGGTATTAGAAAAAGCTAAAGAGGAAGCCATCAGACTTCACGACCTCCAGCCTGAAAACCTAGTCAGGGGCACCAGCCATCAGGCAGTGCCAGAAACAGATCCAGAATGGGATCCAAATGACCCAGGGGACCAAGCTAAGTCAGCTGATATGAAAGAATGCATTATTGTAGGGCTTCATAAGGGGGCCCAAAAGCAGATTAATGCTTGCAAAGTTCAGCAAGTACAACAAGGCCCCAAGGAAAATCCCTTTGCTTTCCTTGAATGGGTGTAGGAGGCCTACTGCCAACATACTGACACCAACCCAGATGACCCCCAGAACACTCGTAAGGTCAGCTTAAATTTTATAAGCCAGAGCATCCCAATATATGGTGCAAACTCCAAAAATTAGAAGGGGGACTGGGTATGAACACTTCTCAACTTGTAGAGGTTGCTTTCAAGATCTATAATAACTGAGACCAGGAGCTGGAGAAGCAGAAGCAAAGAGACATGAAGCAACAGGCTGCCCTGCTGGCTGCTGCCCTGGGAGGCCTGCCATGAAGTCAATCCTACCAGGTAAGTTCCCATGGGCCCCCAACAAATCAAAACAGAGCAAATCAAGCTTCTCCTCAAGGAGGCCAAACAACAAAGTTGGGGCCTCAACAGTGTGCTTACTGCAGGAAGGATGGGCACTAGAAGAGAGAATGCCCAGAACAAGCCCTCCAAAACCAACCAAATGGGGCCCAGCAGATGGTAAGCACAGCTGACAGCAATCAAGAATGATGGAACCCAGGGGTTCCATTGCAGACTGGCAAATTCCTATCTCCCACAAAGAGCCCTGGGTAGCAATGACTGTGGGAAAACAGCCCACTGAATTTTTGCTGGACACAGGGGCAACATACTCAGTCCTAAATGTCCCCAAGGCCCCTCTGTCCCACAAGACTACAAACATTACTGGAGTTTCAGGAAAAATTACATGTAAAAATTTTCTTCAAACTCTTGAATGCCAGGTGGGGAGTACTGTATTAACTCATGGTTTTTTATACGTGCCTGAATGCCCTGTTCCTCTGTTGGGATGAGACTTGCTAACCAAGTTAAATGCTCAGGTAACTTTCTCAGCTCACAAGCTCCAAGTGGATGTTAATCCCAACCAGGCATGGGCCCTGTAAGTGGCCCTCCTACAGTAACCTACTGCTGATCCCAAGACAGTACCTGAAGAAATTTTACAGCGAGTGAACCCAGAGGTGTGGGCTACAAGAGTTTGAGGCAGAGCGGTCACTGTGACACCTGTCAAGTTAGGACTGAAAACCAACTGCAAACCTACCAATTTCAAGCAGTATCCCCTGAAGAAGGAGGCTAAAGGGGGAATAAAACCCTTAATTGAGACATGTCCGGCACATGGACTGATTCTACCATGCCAATAACTATATAATACCCCTATACTTCCTGTGGGAGCTCTGGTAGCATAGTGCCTAAGGCACTCGACTGCTAACCAGAAGGCTGGCAGTTCAAACCCACCAACCACTCCCTGGGAGGAAGATTGGGCAATCTACTACCATAGTGATACTTCCTTGGAAACCCAAGGAAGGGTCACTATGGGTGGGATCCAACTCCACAGCAATGGTTTGCCTTTTTTTTTTTAATACTTCCTGTGAAGAAATCAGGCATGGGAGGGTACTGGTTTGTGCAGGACCTAATACCAATAAACCAGGTGGTGGAGGATATTCCTCTGGTGATCCTCAATCAATATACTCTGCTCACCACACTACCAGGAGACTAGACTTGGTTCACAGTTTCAGATTTGAAGGATGCCTTCTTCTACATTCCCTTTTGAAGACCCTAAGACAGGGACTGTCAGTTCTGTTGGACTGTCCTTCCCCAGGGTTGAAAAATTATATATATGCCATTGGGGAAGGCCTGAGAAGGGATCTGAGGGACTTACAGTTGCCACAAGGGACAATGCTTCAATATGTGGATGATATTTTAATAGCTAGTCCCTCTAAACAACTGTCCAATGAGAATACTGCAAATGTACTTAATTTCTTGGCAAAAGGAAGATATAAAGTTTTAAAGAAAAAGGCCCAGATCTCTGTTCAAAAGGTGAAATATTCAGGATTTGAACTGTCACAGGGCCAAAGAGACTTGCTGCCAGAATGGCAAGAGGCAATAACACGAGTTGCAATTCCAACTGTTAAATGTCAACTCCATGGGTTACTTGATATGGTGAGATTTTGCTGAATTTGGATACCCAACTTTGAACTTATTGCCAAGCCTCTTTACCAGGCAGTTCAAGGGAAAGACTCTGACCCCTTAGACTGGACTCCTGAGTGCCAGTGAGCCTTTGAACAAATCAAAGTTAAATTGGGATCTTCACCGGCCCTAGGGCTCTGTTCTTGTTACCTAGTGCCACTCTGACAAGAATATATACCACAAATGGGATGATCTTAACAAGCAGGAGTTTATGCTTACAATTTGGAGGCTTTAAGTCCAAGTTCAAAGTGCCAGGCTCTAGGGGCTGGGTGAAAGCTCCTCAACCTTGGGGTCCAGTTCTGCCTCCTGCTCCTGGCGCACTGGATCTAGAGGCGTTTCTTCACTCAGACAGCTGCTGGCTGCTGAGGCTGAGAAACCCCAAGGTTGACAAGTAAAAAGGCACAGTCCCGATGTTACCAAACCACAAGGCAGGCCATTAACTTAAGTCCATTGTAAGTCCCAAGGTCAGCAGAACATAGCAGGCTGCTGAGCAATGACATGACTACATGTAGGGTCCAAGTGTGCCAAAGGCTAGAGACCATTCCTAAAGTTTCTGCTTATATACAGGAAGCAGACCACATACCCAAAGGCAGCTACTCAGCTGCTCACAGTAGATTCCACCATGGAGTTGATTACCAGTCTCATCATGGGGAATACTACATCCAGCTGCCCAGCCACTCAACCAGGCCTAGCCAAGCTGACACAAAAACTTAACTATCACAGGCTCTATGACACTCAAAAACCATTTGAACTATTCATGCATGAGAGACAGGGAGTGGCACTAGGAGTCCTCACTCAAAACCTGGGCACATGGAGGTGACCTATAGCCTACTTCTCTAAACAACTTGACCCCGTGGCCCAAGGATAGCCCACTTGCATGAGAGCTGTGGCTGCAACCTGTGGCTTACTGAGTGAGGCTGAGAAGTTTACTCTGGGCCAACCCACTACTGTCCTAACTCTTCAGTATGTACTCTCTGTGTTAGAGCAAAAGGGAGGACTCTGGTTAACAGCAGGCCAGCTTGGAAAGTATCAGGCAACCTTACTTGACAACCCCAATGTCACCCTGAAAGCAGTGTCTACCCTTAACCCAGCCACATTTGCTCCCAACCACAGAGAATGAGGGACCAGAACATGACTCCCTAGAGGTGACTGAGGAAGTCTACTCCAGTCATCCCAACCTAAGTAATCAACCATTAGACAATCCATACTTGGAACTGTTTGTTGATGGAAGTAGCTTTGTAGAAAGTGGCATCCACAAGGCAGGATATGTTGTAGTAATTATGTGAGACTAAGGAGGCCAAGGTGCTGCACCCAGGAACTTCAACACAAAAGGTAGAATTAATTGCTCTCACCTGAGCCCTACAAATAAGTACAAGACAATGGGTGAACATATTTATGGATTTGTGTTACTCTTTTTCTATACTTCATGCTATGGTTCCATATGGATAGAGTGAGGCCTATTGAATTCAGGAGGAAAAGAAATTAAATATGCAGAGAAACACTCAAATTATTAGAAGCAGTCAACCAGCCTATGGAAATGGCAGTAATGCACTGCCCAGGACATCAGAAAGGAGATTCCTTAATAGCTAAAGGTAGACACCTGGCAGATACTGCTGCCAAACACACAGCCAAAACCAAAACTCTTATAACATTGGTGGTGGCCCTAATTCCTGATCTAGACCTTAGTGACTTAGATCCTGGGTATTCAGAAGATGATTTAACTCAAGCAGAAAATGGGGTTTTAAACAAGACCAAACTAAAAATAAGTGGATCCACAATGAACAAGGATTAGTCTTAATTCCTGCACACCTCATGTATGATGTTGTTTTAGCAGCTCATACCAGCACCCAAGGAGTTCTGGCAGCATGTGCCTAAGGCACTTGACTGCTAACCAGAAGGCTGGCGGTTCAAACCCACCAGTCACTCCTCAGAAGGAAGGTTGGACTCCATAGTGATACTGCCTTGGAAACCCAAGGAAGGGTTGCTATGACTGAAGTCTGACTCAATGGCACAGAACAACAACAACAACAACAGCCAGCACCCATTATGGGAGAGATGCCCTGTATGCTTGGCTAAGTAAACTTATTGCAGGACCAGAACTGTACAAAACCATCCAGCAGGTAACACAAGGCTGCTTGATCTATGCCAAGAACAATCCAAAGTGCAGCCCACCTCCAGTAGTAAAAGAAGTTCAAGCAAGAGGCCTAGGCCCATGTGAAGACTGTCAGGTAGACTTTACCATTATGCCTACAGCCCCCAGAAAAATCAAGTACCTAATATTCGTGGACACTTTCACTAGATGGGTGGAAGCCTTTCCCTGCCACGTGGAAAAAGCAACAGAAGTGAGTAAAGTCCTACTAAGGGAAATTATCCCCCAATTTGAGTTGCCAGTCTCAATTCAAAATGATAATGGGGAAGCATTTATATTCCAAATAGTCCAACAAGTAACAGAACTATTAGGCATTAAGTGGAAGTCACACTCCCTGTGGAGACCCCAATTGACAGAGAAGACTGAGAAGATGAACTATACTCTTAAGAAGACACTGGCTAAGATGTGCCGACAGACCAACTTACCTTGGATAAAGCTTTTACCTCTTACCCTGTTGTGGGTCCAGTTTTCCCCAGAAGCAGGCTTAATATGAAATCTTATATGGGAGACTATTTTCTAGAGTGTGGCACCCTAGTTATGCAGGAAAAGGGGACCTTAAAATTGTTAAAGAATTGGATATTTTAAAACATGTGCAAACTTTGTCTGCAACATTAAAGATTATTAACCAGTTTGCTTCCAGCAGGTTGTTGTATCCTACAGATACTCCCCTTCATAGCTTCTGTCCAGGCAATTGGGTCCTGCTGAAGGAGTGGAATGACTGGACTCCCCAGAGCCAGCTCCAGGCAAAAGGACTGGGCCTTATGAAGTATTGCTGACAACACATTCTTTAACCAAACTGAAGGGAGTCCACCCTTGGATACATCACACCCAATTGAGAATAGTACCAGACTACACTGAAGATTCTCCTTGACCTATAATTAAATTTTATTCTACAGGGAGTAGCCTTGTGGGACAGGGAGACTCGAAGGAACCTGACCAACTGAATATTGCATGCCCCAGCAACCTGCAGTGGAATATACTTGTGAATCCATCGAGGAACTTAAGGTTTTGTTTAAAAGAAAACCCATTCTAGGTTAAGACAACGAATGTAATTTTGATCAGCTCAATGATTGTTGTATCCCTACCCCCTTCTGAAGGAGGATGGAAGTCTAACACTCTCACAAAACAACAAATCCTACTAAACCACACACCTTAGGCTAATAATTGTTGGGTGTGTGCCCACTCTCTTTCACATGGAGCACAGGGTTTACCTATCATCCTGTCCCCTTATATTTAGAATACTGGGCTGGAGATGAAGGAGCCAATATAATCAATTCTAACAAAAGTTCCTCTGTGGTAAAATATGATGTATTAAGGTCTCAAACTTTGGCCACTTTATGTATACATTGGACTCCTTCTAGGCCAACAGCTTCCATAGGGTAGTGGGCACAATGTAACCAGACCTGGCCCTTTTATATGCCAAACCATAACTGGGTTAATGAAAATAGTGCCATTATAGAACATGACACCCTGGTTAGGAATATGTCTAATAGGATAGGCATCACTCTAACTAATCAGAGCATTGCTAGGGCTATTTTTCAGTTCCCCCCTACTGCTTATTCCCTCCACTATCTGGGGTTATCATTTGGGATTATATTGGTTATGTGAGCATACTGCCTTTAAAACTTGGCCAGCTAATCATGAAGGCACCTGCACTCTAGGATGGATCTGGGCAAGGGGAATGCATTTCCTGCCATTAGAAGAAGTTTTACATTCTGCCTGTCCTAGCTACCAACACTGGCGTAGCCCACCTGATCTAACTTGGAGTGCTTGGGAAAAGGCCGAAAAAATTTCTCCTCAGAAGGAAGGTTGGGCAATCTACTTCCATAATGATACTGCCTTGGAAATCCAAGGAGGGTTCGCTATGGGTTGGGTACAACTCGACGGCACATAACAACAACATGATGGGCGTGGGGAAAAATTATGATGACCTCCATCTTTTATACCAATTCATTCAGAATGTTTCTGTTTGTCTAGAGTCAGTAGCTAACTCTACTTCTGATATAACTTCTGCATTCCAAACTGAAATAACCTCTATCCAGACTGTTGTGCTTTGGAATCAAGCAGCCTTGCATCTTATGTTAGTAGCACACGGAGGGGTATATATATACATCAATGCCACCTGTTGCTCATTAGTTAATGCATCAGAAGAGATAGAAGAAGATCAAGAGGCTATTCATTGCACCATTCATAAATTGCAACAGGACAGGGAAACTATACGACATAATTTAACCCCCACCTTTGGAGTAGACTTTTCTTGGCTCACCTCTTGGTTACCCAGTTCAGCGTGGCTGAGATCCTTATTTGTTATAACACTCCTTATATTATCATTAACACTCTTTACTTGTTGTTGTATTCAGTGTCTACCTAACTGCTTATCTGTCTTCAAGCCCCCAAAATTACAAGCTACTCTACAGGCACCTGTAGTCTCTTCCCCCTCAACTATGGCCAGAAAATTCCAAGAGCTGTCTAAACTACAAGAGACTTACTAACCAAGGATTTCTGAGTTCCATCATCTTTGTCCCCAGTCACCAGGAAGTAGCTAGAATGAGTCAATGCCCCGTTCCCTAAGAATATGGAACAGTTACCACTTAAAGGAGGGATTGAAGCCAAGTGGAGTCAAAGTTCAGCCTGCATCCCTGGTTGAAGGCACTTAAGTAAATATGATAAGTCATTTCCTTAAAAACTGAATAGAATGAAAGCTCAACTATCATGCCCACCCTGGTTAAGACAGCTAGGACCTTGGTTAGAGACAAGTAAGTAAACATTATAACTCATTTCCTTAAGAATTTAATGGAATGAAAGGTCAATTTACAAATTATCTCCATGTTATCCCCTAGAAACAGGTGGTAAGTATGTTAATGTGCTTCAGGAGACAACCCAAAATTAACCTAGGCCTGCAGACATGCACAGTGAGAAAAATAGGAGCAAAGTTGCTGGGAACTGACATTCTCCCCTCTGTCCAAGCCCCAATCAGCTGATGACAGGAAGCCAGTTAGACTCATCCTGTGTGTAAGCACACTGCATTAAATATCGACTGTCCCTTTAAACTGAGGTGAAGGAAGCTTAGGCCAATACTCAGTTAATTCACACCCAAATTCTGGAAGTTTTTATAAATATGTATAACACCCTTCTCCTGAAACTTACAAAAACTGCATCCTAACCTCTATTCGGGGAGTCAGATTTAGGTACTGGCCCCCGTCTCCTTGCAATGCTGCTTTGCAATAAATAATTTTCTCTCCTCTTAATCACTTTGTGTGTAAACTGTTTTGGCCTGACTGCACACGAGGCAGGGACCCACGTTTGGTCCAACTTCACTACCACTTTTTCGTAAATGGAGTGAAATGGAAAATCACTCCTAACTGCTTGTGTAGCAGACTGTTTCTGGTATGAGATAGAAAAAAACTGGTAACAGTAGTTAGCATGGGAGCAGAGAAACCAGGGGCAAGAAGGATGGAGTGGGAAGAAGACCTGCACCATAAATTCTTTTGACCTGAGGATTTTATATCACGTGCAACTATTTGCATTTTTGGAAGCTTTATAAAATAAAAAAAAAAAAAAGTGTTAAAAATAAACAAATAAATAGAGAGTGTATTTATCACATGACTCACCAGTGGCCCTCGGCTCAAAGTCCATGGTATATAAATCAGACACTGTAACCATGCAGCCCTGCCTGCTCAGCTCATCCTCTGCCACTGACTTCAAGGATCCATCTAAAGAACTGGGGACTTGGTGCGCATTGACAATCAGCACTTTCTTACCTAGATCAAAAGAAGTAAATATGTCTCTTGAGCAAATCCTCTTTATCAAAATTCAGTGGAGATTAAAAAGAAAATCCAGTGTTCTGATCCATCACAGAGGCTGAAACTAAGAAAAATCAACCTATTTAATGGATGACAGCTTTAAATAATGAGTACTTTTTATTTGGTTATATCACAGCTCATCATTACTTGAGTTAATTAATACATAAAAATAAAATGGGTCAAAATTATGTCTCCTCAAAAATAAACAATTAAATCCTTTAAAAGCCTGATCTGATTTAATTTTCTTATAGGAGAAAAGTTAGTCCTATTTCCTAACAGCAACATGAAAAGCTGTGAGAAAATAATGGCTACAGAACATGAGGAATGTAACAATGTCACTGAATTGCACCTGTGAATTGGCAAATGTTTTGTAGTATATATATTTACAACAATTAAAAGAAAAGGGGACAGTGGTAAAGAAGCCATTAGAAATACATGGGTAAAACTAATTCTTAATCAAATAGATGGGCAGAAGTACTCTCCAAAGAAAGAAAAAACAAATAAACAAAGAAAAGGAACTGTAATTACTCTTTTGAGCTAACCATGTTGATAAGTGAGTAGTGGGTACATTTCCATGTTATATTGCTGGGTGGAAAAAACAAGTTGTAGAATTGTGTGTGTGATTATGTGTGTGTGTATCATGAGCACAGACCAAAGTGAAGATGGAATAATACCAAATTTTTTTTTTACCATGGTTATTTTTAGGACTCATTCAGCCAACTGAGCAGCCACTATGTCCCAGGGATTATTCTAGGGGTAGTAGTAGGGCAAAATGGGCATGGTCCTCACTTTCAAAGAACTTACATTCTAGTAGAGCCAAAATGGAGAATAAAATAATTCCAGATAGTGATCCATGTTGCACACAAAACTTCAATGCTTTTTGGATTTTATATAACAAGCAATGTATTCAATTTCTAATTAAAATTGCATTTATAAAAGTTTGACTCCTCTATAGCTAATAGTTACCTGACATGTTCTAGATAGATGGATTTTTTTTTTTTTTCTCTGAATACTACAAAGAGAAGGGTTTACTGTTGATCTTAGGCAGAGGAGAATTCAGTTTGGTGGCCTTGGGCTTTCAGAGGCAGCCAGTCTCCTGGGTGGGCCCAAAAATCTGAAAGAGAAAATAAACACAAAAAGAGGTAGAAATCCAGGTGGTGAAGTCAGATGAGGTGACTCTTAGGACTCAGTGCTGCTTCCTGGATGACATGCAAATGTGTCAGAGGAAGGCTTCTGGAAAATGTAGCAAGATGGCAAAGTGAATGGGCATTCCTATTTACTCCCCTAAAAACTGACCCACTGAACAACAAATGAAAAAAAAGCATCTACTAAGATCTCAGAAGTCTGCAGGGCAGCTAAGGTTTTGGATAGTTGGGTAAGTCCATAAACAGGGGATAAGAGTGAGGGTAACACAGAGGCTGAAAGAACCTACCTGTTAACATCAAGAATGCTCTCTTATCACAGCCATTTTTGGATGAGCCTTGTCATGCTCCAAACAGGGAAAACAGAAAAGGAGCTAATCTGAGGAAACTGTACCCTAATTTGTTTAAGCCAGTGCAAATTGGCTGTAGGAGTTTATGGGCTGCATAATTGGGAAAGGCTAAGGGAGACTAGGAGCTCTGGTAGCATAGTGGCTAAGGCACTTGACTGCTAACCAGAAGGCTGGCCGTTCAAACCCACCAGCCACTCCTCAGAAGGAAGATGGTGCAATCTACTTCTGTAGTGATACTGCCTCAGAAACCCAAGGAGGGGTCGCTATGAGTCGGGGCTGACTCGACGGCACACAACAACAACAAGGGAGACTGTGGCACTGTGAGAAAGTGCTGCTGAATATCACTGAGGGCTAAGACAAATGGACATTAAGACCAGGAGGAACTGTAAGGGCAGCAAGCTGGAGGGAATACTTCAGACAGATGGGTGATGCAGAGGGAAACAGCTGGCTCCCTGCCCACATCAGGACACAGTGGGAAAGCCAGTGCTGGGGAACCTGTGAGGGAAAGACAGATAGAACTTCCCATCTTCACCAAAGGAAAGTAGAGCTCCACTGTTTACATCAATGTCTGCGACCAGCTAAACTTCCCCTTCCTTGCATGCATATTGAATTCCAGAGAACAAGCATCCAGAACACCTGAATCAGCACTGAAGAGAACCTAAAGATAAGAGTGCCCTCTAGAAGTTTTCAGAAAAAGATACTAAGCCCACTGCTGCTGGGCCAATTCTGACTCATAGCCACCCTATGGAGAAGAGTGAAGCTGCTCTGTTGGGTTCCTAGGTATGATTCTTTGCAGAGGCAGATGGCTGCATCTTTCTCCCACAGAGCAGCTGGTGGGTGTGGGCCTTGGTCTTTCAATCGGCAGCCAAGGAGCATGGCTACTGTACCACCAGGGCACTTTATGAGAAAATTTCCCTACAAAAACCAGAATACAAAATTTAAAGTAATAATAATAATAGTAATAATAAAATGGCCCAAGTTCAACAAAAAAAATAGTAAAGCCCAGAAAATTATAAAAGAAGGACCAATCAAAAGCAAGAGATGAAGAACAGGAAATTTCTCCTATGGAGGCCAGACTAAAACAAAGAATTGATTATTTTCTGGCTACAGTGCTAAGTATGTTTAAAGAAAGCAAACAACAAATAAACAAACTCACTGCCATCAAGTCAATTCCAACTCATAGCAACCCCTTTTGAGTTTCTGAGGCAGGAAATCTTTACGGAAGTAGATTGCCCAGTCTTCCTTCTGCAGAGTGGCTGGTGGGTTTGAACCACCAATCTTTTGGTTAGCAGTCAAATACCCTATGCACTGTGCCACGAGAGCTCCTTAAAGAAAGCAAATAGCAGGCAGAAAACAAACTAGCAGAGATCAGGAAACATAGGGAGGAAAAAAATGAGAAACTCAAAAAGGAAACTGAAAATGTCAAAAAAGAAAAAAAAGAACAAAGAAATACTCTGAAGAATAAAGCAACTGAATTAGAAAAAGCAAGAGAAATAGTCAACAACAGAGTTGAACAGACAGAAGATAGAATAAATGAACTAGAGGACAAAATAACTGAACTTTTCAAGTCCAAGAGAAATAGGAGAAAAGAACAAAAAAAGTGAACAAGCCCAAAGAAAATATGGGGTTCAAGTAAAAAATCTAACATTGGAACTACTGGAATTCCAGCGCACTATGGCAACAATAAAGACAAAGAAATTATTTTCTAAGAAAGATTTTCTCAATCCAGAACAGAGAGCCAACTGCAAATATAGGAAGCTATAGAAACTCCAATCAGAAAAGACACAAAAAGTTCAACTCCACGCCATATCCTGACAAACATATCTTGAAAACTAAAGGTAAGGAGTGAATTCTGAAAGCAGAATATAAATAAATAAAGCAATAAAACATGCCAAGGGTCATTAATAGCAATCAGTGCAGATTTCTCTCCAGGAACTCTAGAGGCCAGAAGATAATGGAATGGGAAATATTAAATACTGAATGAGAACAATTTCCAACAAAGAATTCTTCACCCAACAAAGTTGTCATTCAAAAATGAGGGGGAAATCAAAACATTCCCAAACAAGCAGAAACTCTGGGAATTTTCTACTACTACACCAGCTTTGCAAGTATTAATGAAGAGAATACTCCAAATGGAAAGGCAAGAACATTAAATAAATATTCATATCTATACACAGAAGAAGGAGCTCTGGTAGCGTAGTGGCTAAGGCACTTGACTGCTAACTAGATGGCTGGCGGTTCAAACCCACCAGCCACTCCTTGGAAGGAAGATGGGGCACTCTACTTCTGTAGTGATACTGCCTCAGAAACCCAAGGAGGGGTCGCTATGAGTCGGGTCTGACTCAACGGCACATAACAACAACAACATACACAGAAAAATCATAAATAAAAGTGAGACAGAGATTTCTAAGAAATGCAATAACATGGGCAATCATAAAGACTAAGTATATATATTTTCAGAGAATAAACTCAATAATTAAATTGCACAAACAGTACAACATCAAGTTGGTAAGAAACAAGCACAAAGTAAACTTATTGAATATAGGTTAAATACTGATGTTAATGAAGACACACCAACAGAAACGGGGGAAGCATACCAGGAATAGACTTATTATGTTAGTGTTGTATGTTAACTGTTGCACATATGTTAAACATTGCTGCAATTTTAAGTCATGTGATGTGATATACATGAGAAGCACTAAGAAATCACCAAGAAAAAATTTTCCAAAGAAAAGAAAGTAGAAAGCAAAAAGGCTCATCGTAAGAAAGCAGCCAAATACAAACAAAAACAGCAAAGGCAGAATAAAAAAACAAGATACAAAACACTCAAAAAAAAAAAAAAAAAAAAACAGCAATATAGGCAAGTAGAAACTTCTTTCTCAGTAATAACCTTAAATGTAAATAAATGGTCTAAACAACCCCTGAAAAAGGCAAAAAGTGGCAGGATGGATTAAAAAAACATGATCCTTCCTTTTGCTGTCTGTGAGAAACACACTGTAGATATAAAGACACAAACATACAGAAAATAAAAAGATGGAGAAACATATTCCACTACTAAACAAAAAAAGAGCAAGGGTGGCTATATATTGGTATCAGATTAAAACAGACTTTAAATAAAAATCTATTATAAGAGATAAAGAAGGACATTGCGTAATAGTAAAAGGGTCAATCAAACAAGAAGAGAGAACAAATATAAATATATATGCACCTAATAGTAATGCACCCGAATACATGAAACAAATACTAATATGAAAGAAGAAACAACTTCCAGTAATAGTAGAGGGTTTCAACACATCACTCTGAATTATAGACAGCGCATCCAAAAAGATTGTTAAGCATACTGAGAACTTAAATAAAGCCATAATCCAACTGGACATCTATAGAACACTCCACCCAGCATCAGAACAGGACAAATTCTCTCCAGCACACAGGGATCATTTTCCAAAATAGACTACATGGTAGAACACAAAACAAGTCTCAACAAATTTTAAAAGACTGAAATCATGTGAAGCATCTTCTCTGACTATAATAATATGAAGCTAGAAATAAACAAAAGGAAAAATAAGTAAAAAGTACATGGAAACTAAATAGTATAGTAATAAAAAAAACTATTTGGTCACAGAAGAAATTAAGAATGAAGTTTTAAAATTCCTAGAGTCAAATGAAAGTGAAAACACAACATATCAAAACCCTTAGGACACAGCAAAAGCAGTACTTAGAAGGAAATTCATAGCAATAAATGCCTACATTTAAAAAAAAAAAGATTAAAAATCATTAATTTAAACTAACAACTTGAACAAATAGAAAAAGAAGAGCAAAAGATGCCAAAAGCTACTCCCCACCAAAAGGAAATAATATCAGTGCATAAATAAATAAAATAGAAAACAATAGAAAGAATTAATAAAACCACAAATTGGTTCTTTGTAAGCATCAATAAAATAGACAAATTACTGGCTAGATTGACAAAAGGAAAAAAGAAGAAGAGGTAAATAATCAAATTAAAAAATAAAATTGTTGACACTACAACCAATCCAACAGAAATAACAAAGATCATATCTGAAAAACTGTACTTCAACAAATTTGGAAACTTAGATGAAACAGACAAATTCCTAAAAATATACTACCTCCCCAAACTAACACAAACAGAGGTAGCAATTTTAAACAGAATCATTACGAAAGAAGAGACTGAAGATGTCATCAAAAACTGCCAAAAACAACAAAAGCACTTGGGACCAGATGGCTACATGGAGAATTCTATCAAAGATTCAGAGAAGACTCACTGCCACTGAGTTGATTCAGACTCATAGCAACCCCCATCGAGCTTCCAAGGCTATAAATCTTTGTGGAAGCAGATAACCTCACTTTTCTACTGCAGAGGAGCTGGTGGGCTTCAACCAACATCATTTTGGTTAACAGCCAAATGCCTTAATCACTACACCACCAGAGCTCCTTGTCCATAAATAAAACAAAGAAAAACAACAAATGATCATAACAATTGATGCAGAAAAGGCATTTGATAAAATTCAACACCCTTTCCTGATAAAAACTCTCAGCAAAATAAGCATAGAAGGGAAATTTCTCAACATAATTTTGGGCACATATGCAAAACCAACAGCCAACAATATACTCAATGGAGAAAGGCTGAGAGCCTTTGAGAATGGGAATGAGACAAGGATGCCCATTATCATCACTTCTATTCAACATTGTACTGGGAGTCCTAGCCAGAGTAGTAAGAGGAAAAAAAAAAAATTTTTTTTTTAAAGGTATCCAAATTGGAAAAGAAGAAATAAAACTACTTCTAGTTGCAGATGACATGATCCTATACATAGAAGACCCTGAAGATTCCACAAGAAAACTTCTGGAACTAACAGAAGAATTTAGCAATCTTGCAGGGTATGAGATCAAAATACAAAAATCAGTTCAGTTCCTCTACACTAACAATGACTACTCCAAAAAAGAAACCAAGAGAATACCATTTACAATAGCTCCCAAATCAATATAATCTCTAGGAATTAATCTAACCAGGGAAATAAAAGACTAATACAATTAAAATTATAAAAAACTACTAAAAATGATTAAAAGCAATCTACAAAACATGGAAAGACATCCTATGCTCACAGACTGGAAGACTTAATATAGTGAAAATGTCTACAGATGCAACAGAATCCCAATACAAATCTCAACATTTTTTACTGATATGGAAAAACTAATTACCAACTTCATATGAAAAGGAAAGAAACCCTGAATAGCCAAAGCAATATTGAAGGAAAAGAACAAAGCAGGAGAACTCACATTCCCTGATATCAAAACGTACCATACAGCCACTGTAATCAACATAGACTGGTATTAGCTAAATGATAGACACAGACCTTTGGAATAAAACTGAGAACTCAGAATTAAACACAGCCATGTAAGGGCAACTGTTTGTAGACAAGGGCTCCAAGTCCATTCAGTGAGACAGAAACAATCTCTTAAATAAGTGGTGCTGGGAAAACTGGATATCTATCTGCAGAAAAATGAAACACAAAAACTAATTCAAAATGATCAAACACCTAAATGTTAAACCTAAAACTATAAAAATCGTAGAAGAAAACAGAGGGAGAAAAATATGGGACCTCATATTTTGTAAAAACAGGATAATATACATTACAACAAATGCATGAATAGAAGAAGACAAAGTAGATAAATGGGACCTCATAAAAATTAGAAATGTATGCTCATCAAAATACAGCCCCTAGCCACATGCCTGGCTCTCTGGGGCCAGGCTTTTAAAAAAAAATCTGGCCCCAAAAGCCAAGCCAGGCAGCCCCAAGCTGCATGCCCACCTCTCTGGGCCTTAAAATAAAGCCAGCCCCAAAAGTCAAGGTAAGCAGCCCTGAGCTCCAGAGAGGCAACTGTGAGGCTCAGGGCTGCTTGGCTTGGCTTCAGGGCCAGCTTTATTTCAAGGCCAGACCCTGGTACTAGGCACTGAGTAGTTATGAACAACTAAGGGAGGTGAACTTGTCTGTCAGTTTGTTGTCCTGTGGTGACTTACGTGTTGCTGTGAGGCTGGAGGCTATGCCACTGGTGTTGCAAAATGCCAGCAGGGTTACCCATGGTGGACAGGTTTCAGTAGAGCTTCTGGGCTAAGACAAACTTGGAAGAAGGAAGGCCATCCACTTCTCAAACAATTGGCCAGTAAAAATCTTATGAATAGCAGTGAAACACTGTCTGGTATATTACTAGAAAACTTTATGAATAACTCTGAAACATTCTCAGATATAGTGCTGGAAGATGAGCCCATCAGTTGGGAAGGCACTGGGGAAGAGCTAACTCATCAGAGTAGAGACGACCTTAATGATATGGATGGAGTAAAGATTTCGGGACCTCCATTGGCTGATGTGGCACAACTCAAAATGAGTAAAAACAGATGCAAACATCCATTAATAATCAGAACATGGAATGTATGAAGTATGAATTTAGGAAAATTGGAAGTTGTCAAAAATGAAATGGAATACATAAAGCTCAATATCATAGACAATGGGAAAAAAAATAAATCAACTCACTGCCATCGATTTGGACCTGACTCATAGCGACCCCTCCTTGGTTTTCTGAGGCATTACAGAAGTAGATTGCTTAATCTTCTTTCCAAAGAGTGGCTGGTGGGTTTGAACCATCAGCCTTCTGGTTAGCAGTCAAATGCCTTAAGCACTATGCCACCAGAGCACCTATCCTAGGCATTAGTGAGCTGAAATGGACTGGTTTTGGCCATTTTGAATCAGACAACCATATGATTCACTATGCCGGGAATGACAAATTGAAAAGGAATGGTGTGGCATTCATCATCACAAAGACTGTTTCAAGATCTGTTCTGATGTACAATGCTATCAGTAATAGGATAATATCCATACGCCTCCAAGGAAGAGCAGTTAACACTACTATTATTAAAATCTATGCACCAACCACCAAAGCCAAAGATGAGGAAACTGAACATTTCTACCAACGTCTGCAATCTGAAATTGACCGAACATGTAATCAAGATGCGTTGATTATCACAGGAGACTGGAATGCGAAAGTTGGAAACAAAGAAGAGTTACCAGTAGTTGGAAAATATGGCCTTCATGACAGAAATAACACTGGAGAGTGCATGCTGGAATTTTGCAAGACCAACTATTTATTCATTGCAAATATCTTTTTCCAACAACACAAACAAGGGCTATACACGTGGACTTCACCAGATGGAATACACAGGAATGAGATTGACTACATCTGTGGCAAGAGGTGATGGAGAGGCTCAATATCTTCAGCCAAAACAAGGCCAGGAGCTGACTGTGGAACATTCCATCAACTGCTCATATGCAAGTTCAAGTTGAAGTTGAAGACAATTAAAATAAGTCCACGAGAGCCAAAATATGACCTTGATAATATCTCTCCTGAATTTAGAGTTCATCTAAAGTATAGATTTGATGGATCGAACACCAATGACTGAAAACCAGAGGAATTGTGGGATGACATCAAGAATATCATTCATGAAGAAAGCAAGAGGTCATTAAAAGGACAAGAAAGGAAAAGAGACAAAAATGCATGTCAGAAGAGACTCTGAAACTTGCCCTTGAGTGGAGAGTAGCTAAAGTAAATGCAAGAAATGACAAGATAAAAGAACTGAACAGAAGATTTAAAAGAGCAGCTTGAGAAGACAAAGCCAATTACTATAATGAAACGTGCAAAGAAGACCTGGTGTTTGGAAACCAAAAGGGAAGAACACCCTCAGCATTTCTCAAGCTGCAAGAACTGAGGAAAAATTTAAGCCTTGAGTTGCAATATTTAAAAATTCTATGGACAAATACTGAGTGATGCAGAAAACATCAAAAGAAGATGGAAGGAATACAGAGTCACTGTACCAAAAAGAATTAGTTGATATTCATCCATTTCAGGAGGTGGTATATGATCAAGAACTAATGGTACTGAAGGAAGAAGTCGAAGCTGCCCTGAAGGAACTGGCAAAGAACAAGGGTCCAGGAATTAATGGAATACCCATTGAGATGTTTCAACAAATACATGCTAGGCTGGAGGCACTCACTCAGCTATGCTAAGAGATTTGGAAGACAGCTACCTGGCCAACTTATTGGAAGAGATCCATATTTGTACCCATTCCAAAGAAAGGTGATCCCACAGAATGTGGAAATTACTGAACAATATCATTAATATCATGCACAAGTAAAATCTTACTAAGATAATTCAAAAATGGTTGCAGCAGTATATTGACAGAGAGCTTCCACAAATGCAAGCTGGATTCAGAAGAGGACATGGAATGAGGGATATCATAGCTAATGTTAGATGGATCTTGGCTCAAAGTGAAGAATACCAGAAAGATATTTACTTATGTTATATGGAAAAGCATTCGATTGTGTGGACCATAACAAATTATGGATAACATTGAGAAGAATGGGAATTCCAGAGCACCCGATTATACTCATGAAGAACCTGTATATACATCAAGAGGCTGTTATTGAAACAGAACAAGGGGATACTGCATGGTTTTAAATCAAGAAAGGAGTGTGTCAGAGTTATATCCTTTCACCATACTTATTCAACTTGTATACTGAGCAAATATATCCGAGAATCTGGATTATATGAAGAAGAACGTGACATCAGGATTGAAGGAAGACTCATTAACAACTTGCAATATGCAGATGTCACAACTTTCCTTGTTGAAAGTGAGAATGACTTGAAGCACTTACTGATGAAGGTTAAAGACTAGAGTCTTAAGTATGAATTACACTTCAATATTAAGAAAAAGAAATCCTTACAACTGGTCCAATAAACAACTTCATTATGGATGGAGAAAAGATTGAAGTTGTCATGGATTTCATATTTCTTGGTTCTACACTCAATACCAATGGAAGCTGCAGTCAAGACATCAGATGACATACTGCATTGGGCAAATCTACAGTAAAAATCTCTTTAAAGTGCTGAAAAGTAAAGATGTCTCTTTGAAAATTAAGGTGCACCTAATCCAAGCCTTGGTATTTTCAATCACCTCATATGCATGTGAGAGCTGGACAATGAATAAGGAAGACCGAAGAAGAGTTGATGCTTTTGAATTGTGGTGTTGGAGACGAATGTTAAGAGTACTATGGACTGCTAAGAGGACTAACATATCTGTCCTGAAAGAAGTGCAGTGGGAATGCTCCTTAGAGAATGGCCAGATTTCACCTCACCTACTTTGGTCATGTTGTCAGAAGGAAACATTCTCTGGAGAAGGATACCATGCTTGGTAAAGGGGAGGGTCAACAAAAAAGGGGAAGGCCCTCAACAAGATGGATTGACACAGTGGCTGCAACAATAGGCTCAGTTATAGCAAGGATTATGAGGCTGGCACAGGACTGGACAGTGTTTCGTTCTGCTGTGCGTAGGGTCACTATGAGCCAGAGATTACTTGACGGCACCTAACAACAACAACAACATCAAAAGACTTTATTAAAAGAGCAAACAGCCTGTAAACTTACAGACTGGGAAAAGAAATCTTTGGAAATGACTTACTCAATAAGGTTTAATCTCTAAAACCTATAAAAAGCTGCAACAACTCAACGACAACATAAATCAAACAACTGAATCACAAAATGGGCAAAGGACAGAACTTTCAACAAAGAGGGCATCCAAAAAGCCAACGAACATATGAAAAGGAGTTCCTGATCATTAGCCCTTAGAGAGATACAAAACAAAACTACAATGGGACATCATCTCACCTCGCTAAAATAGCACTGATTTTAAAAAAAAGAAAGAAAAAGAAAAAGATAACATGGCGAGGATGTGTGGAGATTGAAAACTTTATCCATTGCTGGTTGGACTGTAAAATGGGACAACCACTATGGAAAATGGTACGGCACTTTCTCAAAAAACTAGAAATATAACTACCTTATGATCCAGCAATCCCACACCTAGGTATATACCTTTGTTGTGGTTGTTAGGTGCGGTCGATTCAGCCTCAACTCATAGCGACCCTCTGTACAACAGAACAAAACTGCACACTCCTGCTCCATCCTCACAATCCTTGCTATGCCTGGGCACATCATTGTAGCCACTGTGCCAATCCATCTTCCCCTTCTTCTCTGACCCTCTAACTTTACCAAGCATGATATCCTTCCCAGGGATCAGTCCCTTCTGACATGACCAAAGGAGGTAAGATGAAGTCTGGGTATTCTCGCTTGCAAGGCACATTCTGGCTGCACTTTTTCCAGGACAGATTTGTTCATTCTTCTGGAAGTCCACGGTATTTTCAGGATTCTTCACCAACATCATAATTCAAAGGCATCAACTGTTCTTCAGTCTTCCTTATTCATTGTCCAGCTTTCACATGCATACATGGCAATTGAAAATACCATGGCTTAGGTCAGGTGCACCTTGGTTGTCAAAGTGACATCTTTGTTTCTTAACACTTTAAAGAGGTTTTTTACAGCAGATTTTCCCAGTGCAGTATGACATCTGATTTCCTGACTGTTGTTTCTATGGGTGTTGACTGGGGATCCAAGTAAAATGAAATCCCTGACAGCTTCAATCTTTTCTCCATTTATCATGATGTTGCTTATTGGTCCAGTTGTGAGGATTTTTTTTATTATGTCGAGGTGCAATCCATCCTGAAGACTGTAGTCTTTGATCTTCATCAGTAACTGCCTCAAATCCTCTTCCCTTTCAGCAAGCAAGGTTGTGTCATCTGCATATCACATGTTCTTAATGGTTCTTCCTCCCATCCTGATGCCACATTCTTCTTCATATAGTCCAGGTTATTGGATTTGCTCAGCATACAGACTGACTAAGTATGGTGAGAGGATACAACCCGGATGCACACCTTTCCTGAAATTAAACCATGCAGTATCCCCTTGTTCTGTTTGAACGACAGCCTCTTGGCCTATGTAAATGTTCCTCATCAAAACAATTAAGTGTTCTGAATTCCCACCACTATTGACAATGTTACCATAATTTGTTATGGTCCACACAGTTAAATACCTTTGCATAAATGCAGTCAATAAAACACAGGTAAACATCTTTCTGGTATCCTTTGCTTTCAACTAAGGTCCATCTGACATCAGCAATGATATTCCTTCTTCCACGTTCTCTTTTGAATCCAGCTTGCATTTCTGGAAGTTCCCTGTCAATATACTGCTGCAACCATTTTTGAATTATCCTCAGCAAGATTTAACTTGTGTGTGATAGTAATGCTATTGCTTGATAATTTCCACATTCTGTTGGATCACCTTTCTTTGGAATGGTCACAAATATGGATCTCTTCTAATCAGCTGGCCAGGTAGCTGTCTTCCAAATTTCTTGGCATAAACAAATAAGCATCTCCAGCACTGCATCCGTTTTTTAAAAACATCTCTATGTGTATTCTGTCAGTTCCTGGAGTCTTGTTTTTCACCAGTTCCTTCAGTGCAGCCTCAACTTATTCCTTTAATCATTCATTCTTGATCACATGTTACCTCCTGAAATAGTTGGATATTGACCGATTCTTTTTTGATACAGTGACTGTGTATATTCCTTCCATCTTCTTTTGATGCTTCCTGCATCATTCAATATTTTGCCCACAGAATCTTTCAATATTGCAACTCAAGGCTTGAATCTATCCTTCAGTTCTTTCAGCTTGAGAAATACTGAGTGTACTCTTACCATCTGGTTTCCTAACTCCAGGTTTTGCACATTTCATTATACTACTTTACTTTGTCTTCTCGAGCTGCATTTTGTATCTTCTGTTCAATTCTTTTATTTCAGCACTTCTTCCATTCACTTTAGCTACTCTGCATTCAAGAGCAAGTTTCAGAGTCTCTTCTGACAGCCATTTTGGTCTTTTCTTCCTTTCCTCTCTTTTCAATGACTGCTTTCTTCGTGTATTATGTTCTTGATGCCATCCCCCATCTTGTCTGGTCTTCAGTCATTAGTGTTCAATGTGTCAAATCTATTCTTCAAATGGTCTCTAAATTCAGGTGGAATATAATCAAGGTTGTATTTTGGCTCTTGTCAACTTATTTTAATTTTCTTTAGCTTCAACCTGGACTTGCATATGAGCAACTGATGGTCTGTTCCACAGTCAGCTCTTGGCTTTGTTTTGACTGGTGTTATTGAGCTTTCTATTGCCTCTTCCCACAGATGTAGTCTATCTGATTCCTGTGTATTCCATATGGTGAGGTCTACATGTGTAGCTGCTATTTATGTTGTTGAAAAAAAGTATTTGCAATGAATAAGTTGTTGGCCTAGCAAAATTCTATCATGTGACCTTTAGCATCATTTCTGTCACCAAAACTATATTTTCCAACTACCGATGATTCTTCTTTGTTTCCAACTTTCACATTCCAACCAACAATTATCAATACACCTTGACTACAAGTTTGCCCAATTTCAGACTGCAGAAGTTGGTAAATATCTTCAATTTCTTCACCTTTGGCTTTAGTAATTGATATGTGTATTTGAATAATCACCGTATTAGCTGATCTTTCTTGTAGTCATATGGATACTATCCTTTCCCTGACAGTATTGTACTTCAGGATTGAACTTGAGATATTCTTTTTGATGATGAATGTGACAGCATTCCTCTTCAATTTGTCATCCCCTGCATACTAGAGCATATGATTTTCTGATCGAAAATGGCCAATATCAGTCCATTTCAGCTTACTAATGTCTAGGATATTGATCTTTCATGTTTCATTTCATTTCTGATAACTTCCAATTTTCCTAGATTCATACATTGTACATTCTATGTTCTGATTATTAATGAATGCTTGCAGCTGTTTCTTCCCATTTTGAGTGGCTCCCCATAAGCAAATGAAGGTCCTGAAAGCTTTACTCCACCCATGTCATTAATGTCAGCTTTACTTTGAGAAGGCTGCTCTTCCCCAGATGTATTTTGAGTGCCTTCCAACCTGAGGCGCTCATCTTCCAGCATTGTATCAGAAAATGTTTCAGGGCTATTCATAAAGTTTTCCAGTAATATACCAGGCAGTGTTTCACTGCTATTCATAAAGGTTTCAGTGGCCTGTTTTTTCAGAAGTGAATGGCCCCATCCTTCTTCCCACTCTGTCTTTGTCTGGAAGCTCCACTGAAACTTTCTACCATGGGTGACCCTGCTGGTATTTGAAATATTGGTGGTATAGCTTCCAGCCTCAAAGCCACATGGAAGTTACCACAGTATGACAAGCTGACAGATAAGTAGTGGATAAATATACCCTGGAGACCTAAAAATAATGACATGAACAGACACATGCACACATATGTTCATTATTGCTTTATTCACAATATCAAATCAATGGAAATAGCCTAAGTGCCCATCAACTGATGAATGAATAAGCAAATTGAGGTGCATACATACAATGGAATACTAAACACACATAAAGAACAACAATGAATTTGCAAAACATATTACAATATGGTTGGACTTGGAAGGCATAATGCTAAGTGAAGTAGATCAAGCATATTAGGACAAATATTGTAAGATACCTCTTTTATAAGAAGACAAAAATAGATATATACAGACAGACCAGAAAGAGGAGGGGGATAGTGGAAAGTACTCTTCTAGATTGTACAGATTATTTATTTATTCATTTACTTTTTGGTGAAGGGAAAAGGGGCACCAAATGTGGATGTAGTGAGCATAGCACAAACAAAATAAAAACAAGTGTTTGAGCACATGTGGATGGGTATAGGCATATTGGTATATGGGTATGTACAGTTGTGTACATTGGAGAGAACAGATAGAAGTATCTATAACCAAACCAAAACCAAACTCACTGCCGTCAAATCAGATCTGGCTCACAGTGACCCCTCCTTGGGTTTCCAAGGCAGTATCACTATGGAAGTAGATTGCTCAACCTTCTTTCTGGGGAGTGACTGGTCGGTTTGAACCGCCAGTCTTCTGGTTAGTAGTCAAATGCCTTAGCCACTACGCTACCAGAGCTCCCAGAAGTATCTATAGGTACATATAAATACAAACATGTGGTTCAAGTATATATATTTAAAACACAAATATGGATACTCCACAGACATAACTAAGCACCTTCCAAGGTTTGGTCCTAAGGTTGAAAGCTTAGAACCATAGTCTTATGGAACAACACAGTCATTGGCATAAGATATTGTTGTTGGTGGCATGTGCCACTGAGTTGGTTTTGACTTATAGTGACCCTATGTAAAACACTGCCTGGTCATGTGCCATCCTCACAATTGTTGCTATGTTTGAGCCCATTGTAGCAGCAACTGTATCAAATCATCTCAGTGAGGGCCTTCTTCTTTTTCATTGACCCTCTACTTTACCAAGCATGATATCCTTCTCCAGGGACTGATCCTTCCTGATAATATGTCCAAAGTACATGAGATGAAGTCTCGTCATCATCCCTTCTAAGGAGCATTCTGGCTGTACTTCCTTCAAGACTATTTGTTCTTCCAGAAATTCATAGTATATTCAATATTCTTTGCTAATACCATAATTCAAATGCATCAATTCTTCTTTGCTCTTCCTTAATCACTGTCCAGGTTTTGCATGCACATGAGACAATTGAAAATACCATGGGTTGGGTCAAGTACATCTTAGTCCTTACAGGTGGCATCTTTGCTTTTTAACACTTTAAAAACACATTAAAAAATTTTATTTCTTAAATAATTTTGTTTCATGGTACTGATTACAATCCCAACAATAAACAGCTCTCTTTTTATTTCCTCCCTGTGGTCACCCCTTCCCTGTGTTGTTCTTATCTGGGTATCCCTGTCTATCGAGATTTCCCTCTACACAAATGCTGCCCTTCTGATCTCTCATGGTTGATTGAGCTCAGGGTGTATCTCCTTGGGGTAGGTGGGTGCATCACCCTTGGGTAGCTGTTCTGCTTGTCAGCATTTCTACCGTTTGGTTGAGAGCTAATCCATGGAAGTGAGTCCAGTTCCAGGCCTGAAGGATAACCCAGGGCCATAGTCTCAGGGGTTCCACTGGTCTCTATCCAACCAGTAATTCAGGTCATTTTTGTGTTTTTGAATTTTGTTCCACATTTTTCCTTCCAATCATCCAGGATGTCCAATTTACATCCCTTTCTGAGTGGTTGGCATTGGTAGCTGGGCACCATCTACCCATCTTCTCATCTCAGGGTCATGAAGGCTGAGGTTCCCATGGTCCATTAGTCCCTTGGATTAATTGTTTCCACATGACTTTGATTTTCTTCACTCTTCTTTGCTCTAGATGAGGACAGACCAATAGTTGCAACTTAGATAGCTGCTCAAAAGCTTTCAAGACCCCAGTCAATCCTCACCAAAGTAGGATGTAGAACAAAATTTTTATGTACTATGTTGTGACAATTGAACTTGATGTCCACCAAGACCATGTTCCCGAGCCCACAGTCCTGGCAACTCACTCCCTCAAGGTGCTTGGTTGTCGCTGAGAAGCTACCCCAACCTTGTCCCCTGTTAGTTCTATAATGTACATGGCTGTTTTGTAGCACAAATACAGATGTAGGAATATCATCAGCCAAATCTATCTATGGTCATGGGTATATTCCCATTCACCTACCCACACCTGATCTTCTCACCTGTAGACTAGTGTTTGTTGTCAGACAATGCAGCATTGTGTATGTAATAGTATTTGCCTCTGTTGTCTATACCTTTTGTGCACCTCTTTGTGTCTTCTTTTTCCCCTTGTTATTGTGCTGCTCACACATTTTTGTTCTATTGACTTTCCCTTCACCCAATTCAACATATGACTCTTAATTACTCAGAAACTTTCCCTCCCCTTTTAAAGAGGTCTTTTGCATCAGAGTTGTCCAATGCAATATGTCATTAGACTTTCTTGACTGCTGCTTCCATGGCTGTTGATGATGGATTCAAGTAAAATGAAATCCTTGACAACTTCAATATCTTCTCCATTTATCATGATGTTGCTTATTGGTCTAGTTATGAGGATTTTTGTTTTCTTTATGTGGAGATGTAATCCATACTGAAGGCTGTAGTCTTTGATCTTCATCAATAAGTGCTTCAAGTCTTAGCTTTCAGCATGCAAGGTTCTGTCATCTACTATTACAGGCTATTAATGATCTTCCTCCAATCCTGATGCCATGTTCTCCTTTATACAGTCCAGCTTCTCAGATTATTTTCTCAGCATACAGATTGAGTAAGTATGGTGAAAGGATACAACCCTGATTCATACCTTTTAAACCATGCAGTATCCCTTTGTTTGGGTGACTGTCTCTTGGTCTATCTATAGGTTCTGCATAAGCATAATTAAATGTTCTGGAATTCCTATTCTTCACAATGTTAGCCATAATTTGTTATTATCTATACAATCAAATGCATTTGTGTAGTCAATAAAACACAGGTAAACATCTTTCTGGAATTCTCTGCTTTCAGCCAAGATCTGACATCAGCAATAACAGCCCTCATTCCATGTCCTCTTCTGAATCTGGCTTGAATTTGTGGCAGTTCCTTGGTACTGCTGCAATCATTTTTGAATTACCTTTAACCAAACATAGTTCACAAAAGCATGATCTGCATCTTAGAGAAGTGAGTAGCACCCGGGGTCTTAAAAGTTTGCAAGCAGCCATCTAAGATGCAACTACAGGTCTCTACTTGCCAGGAACAAAATAGTAAGAAGGTAACCAAAAGCTCAGAGAAGGTACTAGTCTACATAAGCCACAACACATTGTACCCTGAGACCAGATGGTGCCACTGACCATTCTGATCAGCGTTACAATAGATGGTCTCAAATAGAATGGGAGAAAAAATGTTTACCAGAACTAAAATTTGTATTTAAAAATAAATAAATAAATAAAGCCAGACAAACCGGAAAAGTAGCAAACAGAGAATTCCCTGAGACTAGCACCCTGAGAGGCTTTTTAAACCTAAAACAGAGCCTATCCCCTGATACCACTATTTAGTGAAATAGCAGAGTGGCACACACTAAAAACGATGTTACCCAGAAGACTGGTTCTCTACTTAAAATCATCAATATGAGACTGAAAGTTCAACAATTACTCAAAAGCAAAGATGAGCTTCTTCTCGGAAAATACACAAACGGCAGATTATGCCAGTGTAGAGGGAGGGCCTAGAGGCCCTGCGGGCCCTGGGGGTCCTGGCATGTGAGCCCTTGGCAACTTCTGTGGAGGTCTGAGCAGCAGCCTGCAGGGTTGGAACAGTGGCAGAGGTTGGAGCTGTAGCCAAGGCCTCAGAGCTTGTGGAGGAAAAGCAGAGGACAGGGAATGGCTCTCCACCACCACACTGGGATGTCTGGTCAAGGACATAAAGATCAAGTGCCTGGAGGATATTTATCTCTTTTTCTTGCTCATTAAGGAGTCTGAGATCATTGACTTTTTCCTAGGGATGTCCTTCAAGGATGAGATTTTTAAAATCATGTCCATGTAGAAGCAGATGCATGCTGGCCAGCAGACCAGGTTTAAGGCATTCACTGCCATTGGGGACTACAAAGGCCATGTTGGCCTGGGTGTTACGTTCTCCAATGAGGTGGCCACTGCCATTGGTGGGACCATCATCCTGGCCAACCTCTCCATTGTTCCTGTGCAGGGAGAGCATTGGATGAACAAGATCAGTAAGCTCCACGCTATTCCCTGCAAGGTGACCAGCTGTTGCAGTTCTATGCTCGTACATTTCATTCCTGTGCCCAGAGGCACCAGCACAGTCTTGGCCCTTGTGCTCAAGAAGCTCCTCAGGATGGTTGGTATTGATGACTACTATACCTCAGCCAGGGGCTGAACTGCCACTGGGCAACTTTGCTAAGGCTGCCTTTGATGCCTTCTCAAACCCCTACAGCTTTCTCACTCCAGACCTCTGGAAAGAGACGATGTTCAGTAAATATTCCTACCAAGAATGCATTGACCCACATCAGAGTAATGATGCAGAGGACTCAGTCTTCAGGTGTAGCCACCACATAGTGATTTTTATACAAGAAAAATAAAGTGAGTTAATTGTGCCTTGAAAAAAAAATAGCAAAGATGAGATGATAAGGTGGCAGAAAAACTGGAGTACTGGAAATGGAATAAACAGAACACAAGTACAGAGAACGCTGACACTTTGTGACAAACATAACTAATGTCATGGAACAATGTGTGTGGAAATGGTCAAATAGGAACCTAATTTGTTGTGTAAAGTTTCACCAAAATCTCAATAAAACATAAATAAATAAAAGACAAAGGCTTGTCAACAGAAGCAAGGGGTCCTCTGGAAATGTAGGCTGCAGATGAGAAATCATGCAGGGGTCAAAAACAATACATTTAATCATGAAAGAATTCATACCCTTCTGTGAAAGTAACCACCAAGAGAGGTTCTGTGAAAGGAAACACCACATAGGAAGTAAGAGCCATGCCCCCTACCCTCCTTCCCTTTCCCCAGATGATCAGACACAGGGAAGGGGTATTAGTGAACCACTCCATTGCAATCTGCAGCCTGAACTCCTCAATCATGTTAACAGAGCAGAGGTGATGTTACTAGGTGTCATTGGGCCTTTTTCCTCACCTAAAAATGAGGGAGCTGGTTAAGATCTGGTTTCCACTGAGGGGTCTCATAAGTTCTTGATGTTGGAACCCAGGTCAATGGAGACACCAGAGATGTCCTAGTCAGAGGGACTTTGCCTCAATTCCAGCTCCATATGCTGACTTCACCTCTGTGGTCCTCAGTCTTCTCATCTACAAATTTAGAGACCAGATCTACCTTATAGCATGACTGAGAAGATTAAAGCTCTAGAAAAATGTTATTCTCCCTAGGGGCCTCAAAGGTATAAGATATCTCCAAATCTCCAAATGACTGCCTTCATTCTGGCAGACACAAGGCACCCACACCCACTGCTAGATAAAATGACTGACTGTGCCTTAGTGCTAATGTAGGATACAACAAGATGCATATTGTGTCTTTCTGGCTATTTTAACATGTATCCATGTGTTCTTTACAAAAAGAACACACACACAAAGAGAAATTGGGCTTATATATAATCACCTTTGGAGTCTGGAGCAGCCTAGATCATCACCTTCCAAGGTCTTGACCAACATCTCTTAGACCCCAGGAGCAGCAAGGCTGGGATATACAGAGCACTGTAGTTGCAGAGGGGGGGGGGTGGTGATCAGGAAGGGCTCTACCACAAGTTGGGTGCCTGGGGACAGAAAGGCTTACATAATGGTGGCTGGAGCTGAGCTGAGGTAGTCCCAGGGCTGAGAGAGCAGGGTACATTGAGGCCAAGAGGAAGTTAACAGCTTTGATCAGAAGCAGGGCTAATAATGCTAAACAATTAGCATTCATTTAAGATGACTAGTGACTGAGAAGCTAGAAATTGGGTGGCAGTCTTTGCCAACCCACCTCTTTGACGACCTAAGATAGACTATCTATCTACTCTATCCTACCTCAGAAGAGGGCCCTGATTCATTCAGGCTGCCAGTGTGCCCAGTCCAGTCTTCCTTGAGTTCTGGGTGTTAATGAGGTATAAGCAGAGTCATTTTGCAGGGCTTCCTTAAAGGGACTGTTTTAGCTGGGAGGAATACCTTTTTGGTCCTGCCACTAGCTTTCTTCCTTGGACAGTGGAACTGTGACATGTTGTTGTCCTGGGATAGAGGCTATGAACTAAGGATGGTGGAACACTTGGATTCCTGATGTTTCTGAGAGCTGTGAGATGATTCTAGATTTCCAACATCCAGACTTCTTTTACATGAGAGACAAAGCCCCTAACATGGTTTCAGCTGTTGGAGTTGACTCCATTACAAGGATGAGAGGAACTCAATTCTTAATCCACACACTCATTTGACCATCAAACTGCATACTGAGTGGTTGCTTTTTGCCAGTACTGCACCAGGTCCTTAAGGTACAGTGGTGACCAAGACAGGCAAGAATGGATCTTCATATCCTTGAGAGAGTGTGGTGTTAACAACAAACAAGCCCACAAAGAAAGCTACCATGGAATACCAGAGTGAGGAGCACTATCAAGAAAACTGTAAAGACATATGCAATGCTAACAGCCAACACTGAACTTGAAGAGAGACTGAGAACTTTCCCCTTGAAATTGAGCACAAGACAAGGGTGCCCACTACGTCTACTTCTATTCAATATTGTATTAGAAGTCCTAGCCAGAGCAATCAGACAAGAAAAGGAAATAAAATACATTCAGATTAGAAAAGAAGTAAAATTACCTCTATTTGTGGAAAAGGTGATTATCTATATAAAAAATCCCAAAGAGTTTGCATGAAAACCTCTAGAGGTACTAGCAGAATTTAGCAAAGTTGCAGGGTAAAGGTCAACAAAAATAAATCAGTTTGGTTTCTATATAGCAGCAATTAGAAAGCTTAAGGGAAATTAGGAAAACAATTCCATTTACAATAGAATCTAAGAGAATAAAATACCTAGGAATAAATTTAATCAGGGATATGAAGGACTTATACAAGTAAAATGATAAAACACTGCTGAAAGACAGAAAAGACTTAAATAAATAGGGAGATGTCCCATGTTCATGATCGGAAGACATTATTGCTAAAATGCCAATACTACAGATTCAATGTAATTTCTTTTTCTTTTTTTGTGATTTGAGTGAAAGTTTACAGAACAAATTCACTTTCCATACAGCAGTTCACATACACCGTGTCTTATGACATTGACTACAATTTACCACAATGCAACAGCTCCCCTCCCACTTTGTCCCAATAGTTACCTCTTCCCTGTATCCTTCCCTTCATGTACTCCTGTCCCCTGAGCTATGTCCCTATGCATACACAGCCCTTCTATTCTCCCATGATTGTCCTCACCAAGGAGTGTATCTACCTAGTGTAAATGTTCATCTTATATGCCTGTCTTTTGTTTGGCTGGAAACCACGGTGTGGGTTCAATTCCAGACCTGAAGGGCAGCTAGGGGCCATAGTCTCAGGGGTTCCACCAGGCTCTATCAGAACAACAAACCTGGTCCCTCTTTTTTGTTTTTAATCAAATGATTTTGACTTTTGTTCCACATTGTTCTCCCACTCTATCCAGGATCTTCTACATAGATCTCCCTCCAAGTAGTTGACAATGGTCGCTGGGCACCATCTAGTTCTTCTGGTCTCATAGTCGTATAGGCTGAGGATCACATGGTGTACCAGTGGCTTGGACTAATTGTTTCCATGAATTTTTGGTTTTCTTCATTCTTCTTTGCTCTGGATGAGGAGAGACCCATCGATGCATCTAGATGGTTGCTTGCAAGCTTTTAAGATCCCAGTTACCATTTGCCAAAGTAGGAGGTTGGAACAATGTTTTGGGTAGTATGTTATGCCAATTAAGCTTGATGTTCCCTGTGACTATGGTCTGGAGATCACAGGCTCAACTACTCACTGCCTCTGGGTAGCTGGCTGTGGGCAAGAAGTGACTATAACCTTGTCCCTTGTCAGCTCTACTATACACCTCGACATTCTTACAGAACATACAAATACATTTGTAGAAATATTGTCTGCCAACCCTATACATAGTCTTGGGCATACTCCCCTCTGCATAGACATATCTAATAATTCAGCCTGTCCACTCATCTATGCAGCCACATAGCCATGTTTGCCTTCCTGACGACGCAGTACTGTATGTACAAAAGGTTCATCTTTGTTGACTGTACCTCACATATACTTCTCTATGCCTTCCTCTTCCTCAATGCCACCATATTGATCACCCACATTTGGAACACTCTCCTTCCCTTCACCCAAATTCACCCAAATCATTACTTGTCTCTACCTATCTAACAGTGTTCCCTCCCCTCCCATCCACCCCTGGTAACCAAAAAAGAAAATTTCCTTCCATAGATAAACCTTTCCTTGACTTTTGTAGTAACAGACTAATACAATATTTGTCTTTCTGTGATTTACTTATTTCATTCAGCATAATGTCCTCCAAGTTCATCCACGTTATGTGGTATTTTGCAGATTCCACGTTATTCTTTAG
>NW_006921614.1:12969348-12970752 GCF_000298275.1 Orycteropus afer afer
ACTTTATACTTTTAGGTTTCACATTTAAGTCTTTGATCCATCTGGAGTTTGTTTTTGTGTATGGTGTGAGCTAACAGATCTTACTCATTTTTCTGCAAATGGATATCCAGCTTTGCCAGCACCATTTATTAAACAAGCATTCTCATCCCCATTTAATGGATTTCAGCCCTTTGTCAAAGATCAGCTGACCATAAGTCGATGGATCTATTTCTGGGTTCTCAATTCTACTCCACTGGTCTATGTGTCTGTCACTGTACCAATACCAGGCAGTTATGACTACTGTAGCAGTATAGTAATGTTAGGCCAGAGTAAACTCAAACCACCAACATTTCAGTTGGCAACTTCCTCCAGGTGTCAGGCCCTGATGAGACAGCCTAAGACAACCGAGGTGGCAGAACCCGTCCAGGCTGGAAAGTCCCATGTGATGATAAACTTCCTCCTGTGAAGCCCCCTCATGCTAATTAGGTGCAGACCCGTGCCAACAGCTAATTGGACCCCGCCATTTCCTTAGTGTCACCAATTAGGTCCTGTATCTATAAAAATCTATCCTCCCTGCCCGGGGGTGCGACTTCTCCGGCCCCTCTCAGGGACCTGTGAACCTCGCCTGGGCCCCTCTCGGGGACCTGTAAACCTCGCCCAGAAGCGCAGAATAAAAACTTCTCTTTAACCTGACTTTTGTGCGTCCTCTTCTCCTTACCGTGACCTTACAAGTAGGTTTTGAGATTCGGCAGTGTGAGACGCCCTACTGTGTTCTTCTTCTTCAATATTGCTTTGCTTATCCTAGGTCTCTTTCCTTTCCATATAAAGTTAATGATTGGTTTTTCCATATCCTTAAAAAATGTTGATGGGATCTGGATAGGGATTGCATTGAATGTATAGATTGCTTTGGTTAGAACTGACATTTTCACAATGTGCAATCTTCCTATCCAAGAGCATGGGATGTTCTTCCATTTATGTACATCTCTCATGCTTTCTTGAAGTGTTGTTTTATAGTTTTCTTTGTACAGGTCTTTTGTGTCCTTGGTAAGATTTATTCCCAAGCATTTTATTTTTTTGGTAGCTATTGTAAATGGTTTTGACTTCCTTATTTCTTTTTCAGCAATCTCTTTGCCGATGTAGAGGAATCCAACTGATTTTTGGATGTTAATCTTGTATCCAGCCATGATGCTAAATCTCTCAATTAGTTCCAGTAGATTTTTGACTGAGTCTCTTGGGTTTTCTAGGTATAGGATCATATCATCAGCAAATAGTTTGACTTCTTCCTTACCAATTTGGATGACTTTGATTTCTGTTTCTTGCTTTATTGCCCTGGCTAGGACTCTGGTAGCATAGTGGCTAAGGCACTTGACTGCTAACCAGAAGGCTGGAGGTTCAAACCCACCAGCCACTCCTTGGAAGGAAGAT
>NW_006921614.1:12971632-12980296 GCF_000298275.1 Orycteropus afer afer
GTACAGTTCTTCATAGTATCCTGATATTATCCTTTTTATTTCAGTTTGTTCTGTTGTGATGTCACCCATTTTGTTTTTTATTAGTGCTATTTGTATTCTCTCCCTCTTTTCCTTTGTTAAATTTGCCAATGGTTTGTCAATCTTTTCAAAAAACCAACTTGTAGTCTTGTACATTTTTTTATAGTCTTTCTATTTTCTGTTTCATTGATTTCTGCTTGAGTATTATTTTATTTATTCAGTGACTGTAGGCTTTTCTTGCTGTTCTTTTTCTAATTGTTGGAGATGTTGGTTTAATGTACTGATTTTGGCTCTTTCTTCTTTTTTGATATATGCATTTATTGCTATAAATTGACCTCTGATCACTGCTTTTGCAGTGCCCCAAAGATTTTGGTATGTTGTGTTTTCATTCTCGTTTTATTCAAGGAATTTTTTAATTTTATTTTTTATTTCTTCTCTTGCCAGTCTTTCTTAAGGAGAGTGCTGTTCAGTTTCCATGTGTTTGCTCTTTTTCCATTGATCTTCCTATTGTTGATTTTTAATTTGATAGCATTTTGATCTGAGAAGATGCTTTGTGGAATTCAATCTTTTTAAATTTATTAAGGGTGGCTTTATGGCCTAACATATGGTCTATCATAGAAAATACTACATGTGCACTGGAAAATAATGTATATTGTACTGTTGTTGGGTGAAGTGCTCTGTAGATGTCTATAATGTCAAGTTGGTGGATTGTATTGTTTAGCTCTTCTGCATCTTTGTTAAGTTTCTTTCCAGTTGTTCTATCGTCTTTCATTGAAAGTCATATATTAAAGTTTTCCACTAAGACTGTGGAGTCATCTATTTGCCTTTTCAACTTTTTTAAAATCTGATTTATGTATTTTGGGGCTCTTTCATTGGGTCCATAGATATTTATTATGATTATATCTTCTTATTCAATTGATCCTTTCATTATTATATAATGTCCTTCCTTGTCTCATTTGGTGGTTTTTGTCTTAATGTCAATTTGATCAGAAATTAATTTTGCCACTCCTGCTCTTTTTTGGCTGCCATTTGCTTGGTACATCTTTTTCCAGTCTTTAATATTTAGTCTATTTTTTGTCTTTGTCTCTAAGATGTGTCTCTTGTAGACAGCATATGGATTTTTTTTTTTTTTTAAATCCAGTCTGCAACTCTTTCTCTTGAGTGCTGCACTTAATCCATTAATATTCAGTGTAATTATCAACAAGTATGAATTGGTTGCTGTCATTTTGTTAAGTGTTTTCATGGTGTTCCTGGTTTCTTTGTTCCATATAATTTTCTGTGCTGGGCTCATTATGTTTATGAATCATGTTATCACTTCCTTTGTTGCTATTGTTTTAGAATTTGTTAAATATTTGTGCTTGTCCTTTTTATTGTGATGTGAAGGTTTATCATTTTTCTTTGAGGTTACAAAGTAGGAGTACTCATACTTCCTGATTTTAAAACATATTATATACATACAATAATCAAAACACCCTGGCACTGGTACAATATACACATAAAGGAATCAAAGTGACAGTCCAGAAATAAACCCACACATATATGGTCAACTGATTTATTTGTTTATTTTTTGTGATTACAACTTTATTGTAGGAAAGTTACAAATGAAGAGATACATAGCAGAAGATCTGGGAGGATTCCCAATGTGAAGCTTCCATACTCCAAACAGGGATTCACTACCCTTCTATGTGCATGAATGTCTTTCACCAACCAGGAAGCCCATTGAACATGAGTGTCCAAAACTTTTATTGGGGTCTGATTACATTTTTTAAATTTTTTTTTTATTGTGTTTTAGGTGTAAGTTTATAAAGTAGAGTTTGTTTGACATTAATCTTTTTGTGTACATTTGGTTTCACTCCCCAGTTACCATCCCCAACCCTAACCCAGCCTCCTCCCCTCCCTTCCCAGTAACCATCTCCACCCCACCCCACCCCTGTGCTCCTCATAGTTATGCACTCCTGTGTGTCCTGCATTTCCTGTCTGTGAATGTTGCCCCTCTGGTGCCCCATGGTCGATTGCTCCAAGGGATGCATCTCCATAGAGTATGTGGGTGTGTCACACTGGGTTGAGTAGTCTGCCTATACATCTTGTTTACCATTGGGCTGAGAGCCAGCCCCTGGGAGTGAGTTTTATTCTAGGCCCAAAATGTATCTTTATTGTGATTTGGGTGCAATTTTACAAAGCAGATTTGTTTTTACACACAACAGTTCATACACATTTTGTTTCATGACACCAGTTACAATCCCAACATTGTAACAGCTCTCCTCCCACCTCCTCCTTGTGGTTACCTTTCTCTGTGTCCTCCTTACCTATCCATTCCTGCCTGCCTAGATCTCTCCTTGTACAAATCTTGCATGGTTGACTGTACTAAGAAGTGTACCTCCCCGAAGATACATTCATAGGCCTATCTATTGTTTGGCTGAGAGCTAACTCATGGAGTGAGTCCAATTCCAGACCCAAAGGGTAACATGGGGCCATAGTACTGGAGATTTCACCAGTCTCTATCCAACCAGTAATCCTAGTCTTTTTCTTTTTGTTTTTGAATTTTGTAACATACTTTTTCTTCCACTCTATCCAGGATCTCCAGGTTTGATCCCTTTCTGAGTGGTTGGCCTTGGTACCCAGGCACCATCTAGTTCTTCTGGTCTGAGGGTCATGTAGGCTGAGGTTCCATGGTTCTTTAGTCCCCTGGACTAATTGTTTCCATATGTCTTTAATTTTCTTCAGAGCACTGGTGGCGTAGTGCCTAAGGCATTTGACTGCTAACCAGAAGGCTAGTGGTTCAAACCCACCAGCCACTCTGTGGAAGGAAGATTGGGCAATCTACTTCCACAGTGACAACATCTTGGACACCCAAGGAGGGGTTGCTATGAGTCAGATCCGACTCAACGGCAGTGAGTTTGGTTTGGTTTGGTTAATTTTCCTCACTCTTTTTGCTCCAGATGAGGAGAGAGCAATAGTTGCATCTTAGATGACTGCTCACAAGCTTTTAAGACCCCAATAGCTAATCACCCAAGCAGGATGTAGAGCAGTGTTTTTGTGTACTTTGTTGTGCCAATTGAGATTCATGTTCTCTGTGATCATGATCTTGAGCCCACCGGCCTGGCAACTCACTGTCTCAAGTATTCGGTTGTGGCTAAGAAGTTATCCTAACTTTGTCTTCTGCTGGCTTTATAATGTATATAGACATTTTTATAACACATACAAATATGCATGTAGGAATATCATCTGCCAAACTTATGTATGATCATGGATGCATTCCTGTTTGCTTATGCACACCTGATCATGTTACCTGTCTACCTACGTATTCACCCACAGATTACTGTTTGTTATTCTTTTCCTTAGTGTTGTTGAGTTGGTCACATATACTGTGTTTTGGTTCTCCAGTGCTGCTCTAACAGAAAATACCACAACTGGATGGCTTTAACAAACAGGGATTTATTCTTTTACAGTTTAGGAGGCGAGAAGTCCAAGTTCAAAGTGTCAGCTCTAGATGCTGGGTAAAGGCCCCTTGACCTTGGGCTTCAGCTCTGCCTCTTGTTCCTGGCCCACTGGAGCTAGAGGCATCTCTAATTTAGGGAGCTGCTGGCTGTTGAGGCTGACAAACCCAAAGTCAACAAGTAAAATGGCACAGTCCCAAGATTATCAAGCAACATGGCAGGCCACTAGTAATTGTATTAACTACAATTAGTGTCCAAAGGCCATGAAGCCACCTGCCCAAAGGCATCCAGCTTTTTCCTCTGTGGGCTGGTAAGCCTATCATTGTGTCTCCTGCCAGTCTCTTGGCTTTGCTGCTGCTATTTCTCTACCAGTCTCTCTGCTGGTTGTCTTACCAGTCATCTCAGTGCAGGGATCTCAGGTCCAAGGACACACTCCACTCCTATTTCCATATTTAAGGCATCTGTCAGAGCAGCACATCATTTTCTGGTACCAAATTCTGTTTTGGTTCTCTAGTGCTGTTGTAACAGAAAATACCACAAGTGGGTGACTTTAAAAACAGGGATTTATTCTTTTACAGTTTAGGAGGTGAGAAGTCCAAGTTCAAAGTGCCAGCTCTGGATGCTGGGTAAAGGGCCCTCAACCTTGGGCTTCAGCTCTGCCTCTTGCTCCTGGTCCACTGGAGCTGGAGGAATCTAACTCAGGCAGCTGCTGGCTACTGAGGCTGACAAACCCAAGGTCAACAAGTGAAATGGCACAGTCCCAACATTTTCAGGTAACACAGCAGGACTCTAGTTCAAGTTTAGAAACAGTAGCAATATCAGCAGCAACACAGCAGACTGCTGAAATGAAGACTCAGCTAAATACAGGGTCTAAGGTTGCAAAAAAGCTCAAGACCTTTATAAAAGTGTCTTCTTATATACTGGAAGCAGACCACATCCCGCAGGCAGCTACTCAGTTGTTCCCAGTAGATTCTACCATGGAGTTGATTACAAGTCTCATCATGGGGAATAACTACATTCAGCTGCCCAGGCATTCAAAACCAGGCCCAGCTGAGTTGATACATAACCTTAACAACCACACATTGCCTTTCCCTTCACCCAAATCAACATGTCTCTTAAATAATCAGCAATTTTCCCTTCTCTTCTCCCCTATCCCTGGTAATCAACAAAGAAAATTTCCTTCCCTGCATAAACCTTTCCTAGACTTTTTACAATAACAGACCCATACAATATTTGTCCTTCTGTGATTGACTTATTTCATGAAGCATAATGTCCTCCAAGTACCTGCATGTTATGAGATGATTCATGTATTCTTCATTATTATTTAATGATGCATAATATTCCATTGTGTGTGTGTACCAGTTTTGTTATCCATTCATCTGTGGATAGGCACTTTAGTTGTTTCCATCTCTTCATTACTGTGAATAGTGCTGTGATGAAGATGGGTGTTCATGGATCTATTCATGTCCCAGATCTCAGTTCTTTAGGATATATTTCTAGTAGCAGGATTGCTGGATCAAATAGTAATTCTATTTTCAACTTTTTAAGGAAGTGCCATATTCTTTTCCACAGTGATTGTACCATTTTACAATTCCACCAGCAGTGTATGAGAGTTCTAATGTCTCCACACCCTCACCAGTAATTGTTGTTTTCTCCCTTGTTGAACTTTGCTATTATTTCTAGGGTGAGATGGTATCTTACTGTTGTTTTGATTTGTACCTCTCTAATGGCTAATGAGCACAACCATTTCTTCATGTGTTTGTTGGCTGCCTGTATATCTTCTTTGGTGATGTGTCGGTTCGTGTCATTTGCCCATTTTTCAATTGTATAGTTTTTCTTTTCGATGTTAAGATGCTGAATTTTAGAGATAAGCCCCTTGCCAGATATGCCATTGCCAAATATTTTCCCCCAATCCATAGGTTCTCTTGTTACTGTTTTGGAGAAGTCTTTTGATTTTGGGGAAGTCTTTTGATGTACATAAGAACTTAATTTTCAGAAGGCCTCAATCATGTAATTTATCTTCTGCTGTTTTTTTCATTTCAGGTTATGCTTGATAGGCCCCTATGTTTGACCCTTTTTTATCTTTGATGAACTTTATGGTTTTGGGTTTTACATTTAGGTCTTCTATCCATCTTGAGTTAATTTTTGTGTATGATGTGAGGTTTGGATCTTGTTTCATTTTTCTTCAAATGGATATCTAGTTTGCCAGTACCATTTGTTAAAGAGGCTATCACTCTCCCACTTAATGGGTTTTGGCCCTTTGTCAAAAATCAGCTGTCCATAGATGGATTGATCAAGTACTGCATTCTCAATTCTGTTCCACTGGTCTATGTGTCTGTCGTTGTACCAATACTAGGCTGCTTTGACTACCATGGCTGTATAGTAGGTTTTGAGATTGAAGAATGTGAGGTCTCTTACTTCATTTTTCTTCTTCAATAGTAATTTGCTTATTCAAGCTCTCTTTCCTTTCCATATAAAGTTACTAATTCATTTCTCCATGTCCTTAAAGAATGTTGATGGAATTTCAATCAGGAATGCATTGAACACATAGATTGCTTTGGATAATACTGACATTATCACAGTGTTCAATCTTCCTATCCATAAGTATGGCAAGTTCTTCCATTTATATAGGTCTTCTGTAGTTTCTTGTAGCAGTGTTTCGTAGTTTCCTTTGTATAGGTCTTTTATGTCTCTGGTAAGATTTATTCCTATGTATTTTATTTTCTTGGTAGCTACTGTATATGTATTGTTTTCCTCATTTCCTTTTTAGAGATCTCTTTGTTGATGTAGAGGAATCCAACTGATGTTTGTATGGTGATCTTGTATCCTGTCACTTTGCTGAATCTTTCAACTAGTGCCAGTAGTTTTCTTGCTGAGTCCCTTGGGTTTTCTATGTATAGGATCATGTCATCTGCAAAGAGAGGTAGTTTAACATCTTCTTTGTCAATATGGATGCCTTTTATTTATCTTTCATACCTTGTTGCCCTGACTAGGACTTCCAACACAATGTTGAATAGAAATGATGGTACAAGGCATCCTTGTCTGGTTCCCATTTTCAAGGAGAATGCTTCGAGTGTCTCTCCATTAAGAATAATGTTGGCTGTTGGTTTTGCATATATGCCCTTTATGATGTTGAGGAATTTCCCTTCTACTCCTGTTTTGCTGAGAGTTTTTGTCAGAAATGGGTGTTGGAGTTTATCAAATGCCTTTCTGCATCAATTAATATGATCATTTGGTTCTTCTCCTTTGTTTTATTTATGTGGTGGATGACATTGATTGTTTTTCTAATGTTGAACCATCCCTGCATACCTGGTATGAACCCCACTTGGTCATGATGAATGATTTTCTTGATATGCTGTTGGAGTCTATTGGCTAGGATTTTGTTGAAGATTTTTGCGTCTATATTGATGAGGGATACTGGTCTGCAGTTTTCTTTTTTAGTGGTGTCTTTACCTGATTTTGGTATCAGAATTATGCTTGCTTCATAGAATGAATTTTGGAGCATTCCACCCTTTTCTATGTTCTGGAATAATTTCAGTAGATGGGTGTCAGCTCTTCTCTGATTATTTGACAGAATTCTCCAGTGAAGCCATCTGGGCTATGACTTGCTTTGTAGGCATGTGTGTATGTGTGTGTCTGCCTGTCTGTCTGTGTCTGTGATTTGGATGAAAGTTTACAGAGCAAATTCACTTTCCATACAGCACTTCACATACACTTTGTCTCATTACATTGACTACAATTTACCCCAATGCAATAGCTCCCCTCCCACCTCCTCCCGATTGTTACCTCTTTCCTGTGTCCATTCCTCCATGCACTCCTGCCCTTTCAGCTGGCTGAAACATCCCTTCTTTCTCCCATGATTGTTCTCTCCAAGGAGTGTATCCACCTCAGATAAATGTTTAACTCATATGCCTGTCTTTTGTTTGGCTGGAACCCACAGATGTGAGTTCAATTCCAGACCTGAAGGGCAGCTAGGGGCCATAGGCTCAGTGGTTCCACCAGGCTATCAGAGCAGCAAATATCGTCCCCCTCCCCCCCCTTTTCTTCTTTACTAAATGATTTTGAGTTTTGTTCCACATTGTTCTCCCTCTCTGTCCAGGATCTCCTACATAGATCCCCCTCTGAGAAGTTACTAGTTGTGGCCAGGCACAATCTAGTTCTTCTGGTCTCATAGTCGTAGAGGCTGTGGATCACATGGTGTACCAGTTACTAAGACTAATTGTTTCCATGATTCTTTGGTTTTCTTCATTCTTCTTTGCTCTGGATGAGAAAAGAACCATTGCTGCATCTAGATGGCCACTTGCAAGCTTTGAAGATTCCAGTTACTACTCGTCAAAGGAGGAGGTGGAACAATGTTTTCTTTAGTATGTTTTGCCAATTGAGCTTAATGTCCCCTGTGACTATGGTCCAGAGAACACAGGTTCAACTACTTGCTCCCTCTAGGTTGCTGGCTGTGACCAAGAAGTGACTACAACCTTGTCCCTTGTCATTTCTACTATACACCTGGGAATTCTTACAGAACATACAAATATATCTGTAGAAAACCATTGTCTGCTTATCCTATACATGGTCTTGGGTATGCTTCCTGCTGCATAGACATACCTAATAATTCACCCTGTCCACCCATCTACCCACCTCTATACCCATGTTTGCCTTCTCTTACAACGCAGTACTATACATGCAAAGGTCCATCTTTGTTGTCTGCACCTCCCATGTACCTCTCTATGTCTTCCTCTTCCTCTTCCTCAATGCCACCATGTTGATCACTCACATTTAGTACATTGCCCTTCTCTTTACCCAAATCAATACTTATCTCTACATACCTAACATTATTCCATGCCCTTCCTCCCACCCCTAGTAACCAACAAAGAAAATTTCCTTCCATATATAAACCTTGCCTTGACTTTTTACAATAATGGACTAATACAATATTTGTCCTTCTGTGATTGACTTATTTTACTCAGCATAGTGTCCTCAAAGTTCATCCACATTATGCGGTGTTTTGCAGATTCTAGGTTATTCTTGAGGGTTGCATAGTATTCCATTATGTGTATGTACCATAGTTTGGTTATCCATTCCTCAGTTGATGGGCACCTAGGTTCTTTCCATTTTTTTGGCTATTGTGAATAGTGCTGCAATGAACATGGGTGTGCATATGTCTGTTCTTGTCATGGCTCTCACTTCTTTAGGATATATACCTAGTAATGGA
>NW_006921614.1:12987106-12988570 GCF_000298275.1 Orycteropus afer afer
GTTTTTTGGCTTAATATTTTGAAAAGGTGAAGCTGGTGTATTTTATTTTATTATTGATTCAGGTATGTTGGGTCGCTCTGCTGTTTTCTTTGTGATGGTGGAGTCACTGTGTGAAATGTGGATATATGTTTCTGTTTGTCGTAAAGAGGGTTTAGAGTTTGAAGCGGGAGGTTTTATGGTAATTGGCTGAATATGCTTTCTTCTATTGAATGAGTGAACTTATTGGCAGAGAAGGTGGGGGCAGAAGAAGGAAAAAGCTTGGTGTTGCTAGGGTAACTTTCTAGGGCTTTGCACAAGCTGTTATTGATGATGTAGTTATTTATAAGTCCGTGGTTCAATCTCAGATTCCGGTTGTTAGGGAGTCGTCACTTTCTGCCAGGCTCAGGCACACTCAAAGACCCCGCTTCTGAGGCCCCTCTGTGCCAAAAAGGCAATCCAAGGCAAATTCCCGGGACCGCACTCAGCCGCAGCTTCCCCTCTCTCCCCCCACTCCATCTGCCTTTGGCGCCGGCGCAATTACTCCAGACCACGGATGGTGCGGGAGTTTGTCTGTGATACCGCCCTCCTGCAGCACCAAATATGCACATGATTTCAGCTGTGCTGGAGTCAGGAGAGTACGTGCTAGTAAACTGTGGTCCTGATATCAGTGACAAAGATAAGCACAATGTCTCCAAGGCTGAGCCAAGCCCACTCAGTGACCCGCTGAGGAGGGAGTGAGTTCACCCTCCTGGAGCAACAGTGAGCTCTCTGCTTGAGTTTCAGTGGTGTTGCATGCACCCATTTGCATTTAGGTGACACATGTTACTGATAAAATCAGGTGTGGATGCAGATCCTTGGGGCTGTTTGCTGGGATGTTGGTGTGGTCGCTGGTATGCTGATACAGGGTGTCTTCTTTCTTGGCTCATGGAGATCTCAAGTGGCGGCCCTTGCTCGCCAGTCAGTGACTGCCCCAGGGAAGTTTCCAATGGCCTCTCTCAGCTGCCCATCCATCTTCCACCAGGTAGACCTTTCTTAAATAATCTCCCTATGCCTTTCCTCTAATTCTGCTCTTCTGTGTTTGGTGCACTCCAATTCAGTGAGCTGTTCAGAGCACCAAAATCCCTAATTCAAAACTGCTGTACCTAGTTTTTCAAGCACTAAGATGCTAGAGGGAAATACTGTAGTGCTTACTGATGAAACTCCATTTTGAATCCTTTAACTAACTTCTGCATTCTGAAATTAACCAAACATGCAATTGAGATGTATTAATAATTAATGGTGTTTGATCCAAGGAGGATATTCAAGCGGCCAACAAACATATGAAGAAATGCTCACAATCATCAGCTATTAGAGAGATACAATGAGGTACCATCTTGCTCCAGCACTAGTAGCAAAGTTCAACAAGACAGAAAATAACAAATGATGGCAAGGTTGTGGAGAGATTGGGACTCTCATACACTGCTGGTGGGACTGTAAAATGGTACA
>NW_006921614.1:12989730-12990931 GCF_000298275.1 Orycteropus afer afer
GGGAATCTATGTAGGAGATCCTTGATAGAGAGGGAGATCAATGTGGAACAAAACTCAAAATCATTTGTAGAAAAAAAAAGGGGGGGGGGACCAGGTTTGCTGGTCCGATAGAGCCTGGTGGAACCACTGAGATTATGGCCCTTAGCTGCCCTTCAGATCTGGAATTGAACCCACACCTGTGGTTTCCAGTCAAACGAAAGACAGGCATATGAGTTGAACATTTACTTCAAGTAGATACACTCCTTGGAGAGAACAATCATGAGAGAAAGAAGGGCTGCTTATGCACAGGGAGACAGCTCAGGGGGCAGGAGTGCACGGGGGGATGCACACAGGGAAGAGGTAACTATGGGGAGGAAGTAGGAGGGGAGCTGTTGCATTTTGGTAAACTGTGGTCAATGAAATGAGACAAACTATATGTGAACCACTATATGGAAAGTAAATTTGTTCTGTAAACCTTCACCGAAATCACAATTAAAAAAATAATAATAATTACTGGTGTTTGGAATGCAAAAGTTGGAAAAAAAAAGAAGCATCAGTAGTTGGAAAATATGGCTGTGGTAATAGAAATGATGCAAAGAGCACATCATAGAATTTTGCAAGACTTAACAACTTATTCACTGCAAATATACTTTTCTACAGTATAAATGGCAACTATACACCTGAACCTCACCAAATGGAATACACAGGAATCAGATCAACTACATCTGTGGAAAGAGGTGATGGAAAAGCTCAATATCATCAGTCAAAACAAGACTGTGGAACAGATCATCAGTTGCTCATATGCAAGTTCAATTTGAAACTGAAGAAAATTAAAACAAGTCCACGAGAGTGAAGATATGACCTTGAGTATATCCCACATGAATTTAAAGAGTATCTGAGGAACAAATTTGACGCACTGAATACAAATGACTGAAGACCAGACAAGTTGTGGGATGATATCAAGATCATCATACATGATCATTTGTCATTAAAAAGACAAGAAAGGAAGAAAAGACAAAAATGAATGTCAGAAGAGACTCTGAAACTGGCTCTTGCAAGAAGAGTAGCTACTTAAGAAGAGGAGTCAGGAACAGGAGAAAGACATGGAATGTGTGGCTAACTTCCTTCATGAACAACTGTCTCCTTTGTCATGAGACCAGAAGAATTACATGGTGCCTGGCTACCATTACTGAACATTTTGATCAAAGATTCCACAGAAGAA
>NW_006921614.1:13001386-13019563 GCF_000298275.1 Orycteropus afer afer
CCTTGGAAGCAAGAATGGCCAGACTTCGTCTCACCTATTTTGGTCATGTTGTCAGAAAGGACCATTCCCTGGAGAAGGATGTCATGCTTGGTAGGGTGCAGGGTCAATGAAAGACGGGGAGGCCTTCAACAAGATGGATTGACACGGTGGCTGCAATGATAGGCTCAAGTATAGCAGGGATTGTGGGGCTGTGCAAGATCGGGCAGTGTTTCGTTCTGCTGTGCATGGGGTCGCTATGAGTCGGAAATGACTCAACGGCACTTAACAACAACAACAAACCACCTTAAATCTGCTGATGTTTTTGATGTATATGTTATTTCATCCTATCAGTCTCCAGTGCTGTTTTTTATGTGTTCACCTTAGTTCACATGACCCTGTCTGTGTGGATGGCCTTGCCTGTTGCTCCAAGGGCAAGATGAACTCTCCTTATGCTGAACGGCTGTCAGCAAGCCAGTGGGCCCTTTCCCTCCCCGTTTCTGGGCACGTGGGTGATTTCTGCCTTTTAAAACTCTACAAATTGCACTGTTGGGAGTATATATTATTAAACACATTTTTACTTCCATATACTTCTTCGGCTGATATTTCTCATGGAGATTAAAGTTTAAAGAAGCTGCTCTTTTTGCTTTGTTTTAATAAGTCAATCACAAAAGGACAAAGATTATATGGTTTCACTTATATAAAATGACAATAATATGTAATTACATAGAGATCAAGTGATTACCACGGGCAGGAGAGGGGAGGGAGAGGCGGAAATCACTCTCTGGGAAGTAGTGAACTTTTCTCTATGGTGATGGGAAAACTGGGATTAACTAGGGGTAATGGTTACACAACTTGACTAATGTAGCTGTTGTCACTGAGTTGTACACCAGATGAAAAGGGTGAAATGGCAAATAAAATGCTTTATGTAATATTACTACTACAACATGAGTCAAAAAAACAAATAAAAGACTGTACCTGTTGATATTAGCTACAACTAAACATTTCATGGGATTAGTTTTCTGGGTTCAAAGGTTTAGGGTCATGGCTTCATGGATCTTTTCAGACAATTGGCTTAAATATATTCTGTTCTACCTCCTAGTTCTCTGAGTAGCATCTGGGGTCTTAAAAGCTTGCAAATAGCCACCCAAGATATAATTGGTCTCTATTCACCGGAAACAGTAGAGGAAAGAGACCCAGGAATGGAGAAAATGAATTGCAGGAAATGCTCATTTATCTCCTTCTCCATCATGAGACCAGAAGAAATGGATGGTGTCTGGCTACCACTACTGAACATTTTGATCAAGGTCCCAATAGACGGATCCTGATCCAAAGGAGGAAAATCGTGGAACAGAATTTCAAATTCATACGGAAATCACATTTACCGGACCCACTGAGATTGGAGGAACCCCAAAATCTATTGCCCCACCCCAAAGAATTTTTAAACTTTGAACAAAAAGTATCCCATGATCCATCTTTAAACTGTTGTTGTTGTTGTTGTTATGTGCCATCTCGAGTCGACCCCGACTCATAGCGACCCCTCCTTGGGTTTCCGAGGCAGTATCACTACGGAAGTAGGATTGCCCAACCTTCCTTCTGAATCTTTAAACTAAACAATTAAAATGAACAATTATTAAAGAATGTTTGCCTTGGGCATTATGCTCTTATTTAGAATTATCTACATGAGTGCAAACTGACAAGAGTTCATGTAAAGCACAGATAACAACTTTAACGGGCAGAGTACGTAGATTAATTGTGATGTAACAATATGGGTGGAGAGAGCGACACAACGTGAAGTATGTAACCAATCATTTAACTCTACCTGCAGAAACTGTGAAGGGATGTAATATTGGGATGTTTATATTGCCACCGAAAAGAAAAAAAATAACAATGAAGAAAAAAAAAAGCTGGTATTTTTTTAGGTTTTGTTATATATAGCCACAAAATTCCTGAGAAAGACAGGCATGAACCATGGCGACCTGTGTCGCGTTTAGGAAGAACATAGTCCCTGACCGCCCAAGTCTAATGGGACATCTCATTCTCAAAGGGATATACGGCAACCCACGTAGCGGCGCTGCCGGGTCTTCTCATTGCCGACGTGAGGACAATACTGTCCTCACTTCTTAGGTTCAGGGCAGAAGAAATGGATGCTGCCTGCTAATCACAGAGAGCCAAATACAGAAATGTTTCAAAAAGGGGCATCAGGCACCACTGGGACGTGTGTTCACAGTCTCTGCGCCCAGGGCTGCCTCCTTCAATCTCCTGGCAGGACTGCGGGGAGAACTCACCCAGTAGAAAGTATGGAGTGGCGGGACTCGAGACAGGTACAACCTGGAGTAACTCCGGCAGCAAACACTCAGAACCCCTGGCTGATGAGAGCGCCAGCCGTTGCGCCTGCAGGTGCAGAGGGCCTTGTGATACAGCTCGCCTCCGCCCCTGCTTTTGCCCCTCCAAGTGACTACGCAATCACTTGTGCGGCCGCACGCCCCGCCCCCTCCAGAGTCCCATGCCTTCACCGGCTCCAGTTGCTGAGTGCTCCCCTGCTGGCCAGCTGCCTTGAAAGCACTGCTGTACTGGGGTGCAGGCGGCGCCCACATGCCTTCTGCCCACCCCCTCCTCTCTTTCTAGGCGGGTAAACCAAAATAAACGTGTGCCATCAAGTCCATTGACTCATACCGACAACCATTGGGTTTCCAAGGCTGTAAATTTTTATGAAACCAGACTGCCCCGTCTTTCTTCAGCAGAGCAACTTATGGGTTTCAACCACGGACCTTTTGGTTAGCAGCCAAATGCCTTAACCAGCTGGTAACCAGGTTAAAATGCAGGTGCATGGAAACCAGACAGCAATAAAATGGAATGTACAATCTTCATGAATCTCCAGAGAATTTGGAATGAAAAAAAGACAACCCAAAAGATTACACACTTGTGTGAGTCTATTGATACAACATACTCTAAATGACCAAATGTTTATTTAAGTACATATTTTATCCACTTTTTTAAACTGGGATGTTTGTCTTTTTGTTGTTAAGTTGCACATATTTTTTTTTACATATTCTGGATATTACACCCTCACCAGATACACATTGTTGTTGTTCACTCACACTCACTCACTGTTGTGGAGTTGGATTCGACTCATAGCAACCCCTCCTTGGGTTTCCAAGGCAGTATCACTATGGAAGTAGATTGCCCAACCTTCCTTTCGAGGAGTGGCTGGTGGGTTTGAACCACCAGCCTTCTGGTTAGCAGTCAAATGCCTTAGGCATTATGCCACCAGAGCTCCCACTATTACCAGTATTCAATGGAAAAATAAGCTCACCTTCTTGGTTGGGCATCTAGAAACTGAGACTGGAGTAAAGAGTCAAACAGAAGCATTCATACATCCAGCTCAGAGTTAGAGGATGATTCTGAACCCTTAAATAAGCTGTGCCTGACTCCCACATGTGGCTACTGCACTTGGACCCATTGTCACGCCAGCATCTACCACCAGGGAGAGGCATAAGCACAGCATGGCTTTCCAGTGTTAGAAGCAAGTCAAACTGTCCAGGCCTATATGCTTCATTCTGTGTCCATGTTAGATTCCAGAGGGCCCTGGAAAGCTCACCTACTTTTCTGCAGACTTACACACATAATACTCAAGCATGCTGAAATAGTGGCTTCACTAAGTCACACCTGTTAGATACACAGGATTACAATCAATACCTTGGGAAGGTGTTGACTCCCTCAGGCAATTTGCAAACAAAGTTTTGTTTGAAAAAGGAGCAAGTGACAACTATAGGTATAAATATCTTGTCTTGGCAACACCAGGCCTATAGTCTGGGGCCCTTGAAAGGAGCAGGATTGACACAAGGACCAAGTCTCCTATGGTCCATCAATGGAGAAAGGCCCTCTATCCAGATCTAGCTATTTGGAGACTTAGGATTTAAAACTTTTGATTCCTGTGATTCTGTCTATGATGATCTAATTTCCTCAAATGGTTCACAAGTGCAATTTCTTTATGAACTTTGTCGTTGCTGTTGTTATGTGCCATTGAGTTTGACCCGACTCACAGCAACCCCTCCTTGGGTTTCCGAGGCGGTATCTCTACGGAAGTAGTTTGTCCTCCAACCTTCCTTCTGAGGAGTGGCTGGTGGATTTGAACCGCCAGCCTTCTGGTTAGCAGTCAAGTGCCTCAGGCCCTATGCTACCAGAGCTCTTATATAAACTTTACTACATATATATATATATATATATATATATATATATATATATATTTGGGGCCAACTCGATGGTACATAACAACAACAAATATATATATATGGTACTTCCAATAGTGTGAACAGTACAGTCTGAAGATACCTGGTCTATTTTACATTAAGAAATGTTAAGTGTATTTAATAGGAGGTTAAAAAAAAAAAAAAAGAACCTGAAATATTACTATCACTGTATCAGCTTCTTGAACCTTCTGCTTCTCAATGATATCTCTGGCCAGTGTCTTCTTATAGCTGCCATGTGCCTCCAATTCATCATTTAAGAATCCAAATGGCAAAGTGCACCTGGAAGAAATAGGCTACACCTAGGGATTCTTATTCCCAAAGCCCAGAGAGCAGCCCAAGCCATTCAGAGATCATCCCCATTAGACAGGATGGAATGATCTTGCTTCTGCAATTCAATACACATATATTGAGACACCAGTATGTGTCAGCCATGGTGGGGTTTCAAGTTCCAATCTTCATTCCAATAATGTGCACAGAAGAAGGGTCAACCTATTCAGCCAGCTACACATGTCCAATCAAATCTGGAAGGCAAAGATTTCAGCCAGAATCACCTCACAACCAAATATCAAAATAATGTGGTAATGCAAGCATTTAATGGGTATAGCAAGTGCCACCAAGGATGGTGGAGAGATGAGCTCTATTTAAAGTAGATCAGGAAGATTTCCCAAACAGGGCATTCTTGAACTGAATTTTGAAAGGTAACTTGGATTTCCCAGAAAGAAGGGTTAAGGGAGATGGGAAGAAAAAAGTCATTGTAAAACATTCTTCTACACTTAAGAGTTCCTCACTTAAGCATGGAGCTTGTATGTGCCAGGGCTGAAGTAGGGTGTGTAGCAGCCAAGGGAGGACTAGGAGTCTTTACAAGAGAACAGATGTGGAATGTCTTGCTCGCCATGCTAACAATGTGGACTGTATTCTGGAAACAGTGGGCAACAAGAGAAAGGAGTTCTCCCACTCTGCACATCTCCTGCAATGGAAGCAACAGGAGAACAGGGGCCCTGCAGTTGTGTTTATTTCCATGTCCATAGCTTTTAGACTAGCATTAGGAGCACAGTAAGTGCTTTGTGAGTATTTTTTCACTCCACTGTGGATTCTCTCACATTCCTGCCACCCTCATCCCACTTGACCTGTCCCCATTTCTCCATTTTTCCTACTTTGTGCCTCTGAAGCCTGGGAACCAGCCCAGCCAAGTCTATACTCTGCCTGGAGACTGGGAAAGCTCAGAAGACAAAGACAAATCCTTTGTGAAAGAAGACTAAGAAGAACATGACCTTTTAATCCATTTTGTCTACCTCATAGGAGAGATACTTCAGGTACAAGAGGAGAAAGACCTGTGCCATGAGACTCAGATAATGTACAGCAAAACAAGGTGTGGACAGGTCAGATGCTACAGGGACAGAGTCCATGGGACAGCCTTCCTTTTGATTCAAACGCTGGAGGTTACTATCACTAAAAGATGATACTTGTTTTATTCCCTAAATATGCATGTCTTGAAAGTTTGTAATAGTTGCCATTGACTAAACACATACTAGGAGCTCTGGTGGCGTAGTGCCTAAGGCATTTGACTGCTAACCAGAAGGCTGACAGTTCAAATCCATCAGCCACTCCTTGGAAGGAAGATTGGGCAATCTACTTCTGTAGAGATACCACCTTGGAAACCCAAGGAGGGGTCACTATGAGTGGCAATTGACTCAACAGCAGTGAGTTTGTTTTGTTAAGCACATACTAGGATCCAGGGAGTACATTACACTCAATATTGGCATATTAACATTTTTGAATAAATGTAACCCTTGTGAAGTAACTCTTATCTCTATTTACAGATAAGGAAATGGGCATCAAGAGTATATGGACTTGTTTTATGTTACAGAGTTAGTAGGACCCAATTGAAACTCAAGTGTAAGCTCCAGAGATAAACAGAAATTTGTTTTCTCACAGTTTAGGAAGCCAAGTCCAAATTCAGGGCACTGGCTTTAGAAGGCTCTCTCTGTTCACTCTGGTGGAAAATCCTTGCCTCAGCTTTCTTTTCGGCGTTCCTTGCAGATATCCAAGTGGCATCTGGTCCAGAAGCAAGTAAAGTCTTTTCTTCCCCACTAATCAATGAATTTTCCAGTTTTATCTCATTGGCTTAGCCTGGGTTGTGTACTGGGTCATGGAGCACTTGACTGGTCAGGTCTGTGTCAGGTGCTACTCCTGAGTGTGGAGATGTCACACTTATGAAAACCACATGGCTTGGCAAAAGAGCGTAATTCCCAAAGGGAAATCAGGGTGTGGTTATCAGAAGAAATGAGAATACGTGTTAAATGCCTACTATTTTAACAGCTCAGACAACTTCTAAGGGATGGTTATGCTATGGTGTGCTTCATCATTACCCTAATCATGGGCATTTGATTGCATCTAGATATTCTGGGTTCAAATCCTAGATCTGCCCCTAGATAGCTGTGAGCCTTTTTGTAAGTGTCTTCAGCCAGCTTTGCCTCTGTTTCCTCATCTATAAAATGGAGTTAGTACTAGTACTTGCTCATATATTTTTTATGATGGCTAAATAGCTAATAATGCATGTATCAGCCTCTGGCACAAATTAAACATCCAATAAATGTTAACTATTATTTCATTATCACTAAAAATCCCCCCCTTTCTTTGTTTTAATACCTTTCATGTTTTACTGGTATCTTTTTTCTTTTTAATAATTTTAGTTGTTGAAAATATACACAGCAGAATATACACCAATTCAACAATTTCTACATGTGCAATTCAGTGATATTGGTTACATTCTTCAAGTTGTACAACCATTCTCACACTCCTTTTCCAATTTGTTCCTCCCCATTAAAATAAACTCACTACCTTCTAAGATGTCTGCCTAATCTTCCCAGTTGCTGTCATCAATTTCACCTCACATAGATAATTTCTTTTAAAGAGCACAATGCACAAGGCAGACATTCTTTATTAATTAAGTTATTGTTTGATAAAAACCCAAACATTTTATTTACACAATTACTTTCACTTTCTGTGTATTTCCTTAGAATCTATTCCTGGAAATGGAATTGCCTGGTCAAAGGGTCAGATGTGTTTATAGCATGTGGATAATTGCCAGATGCTCACAGCTATACTGAGCCAATTTCTAGTGTCACAGGTCAAGTACCTTTATACTGGTGGGATTCAAGCAACCTCCAGTTTTGTCTGACTAACTCTTTCTTTTAAGGGCAAAACTAAATGACCTGATGAGAACACAACTCACAGAATAGAGGGCTGCCTGGGACTGAATTGGTCCATCTTCAAGGTTGTCACATCATCCCTAGCACCAAACTTCTCATGTGCCATCTTCTCCTACATCCCCACCAAGTCACCATAACTGGGGCTCCTTTTCTCCTTCATGAGGCCAGCCACAGTGTTTCCCCTGTCCCTTGGGTACAAGGCAGAGCTCTCTGGCCAGTGGAACTGCTTCAACATTCTGACACTTTCTTACATGGAGTAACATAAGTTTATTTCCTCTTTTGTATCAACCTCTGCCACACAAGTGGAAGGGCAGGTGGGTCTGCAGTCTTTCTTTTTTTTTTTTTTTTTTCAAAAAAAGCACAATTACCACTGTGCTGCTGATGCTGAATTTATTCATTTTAAATTCTATTCAACAACATTTCTAAAATCAACAATTAAGGTGAGTAAATATGACTCCCTGGTGTTGGAGCTGAGAGTTGAATTCCTGCTGCTTACTGAGATAAAAGATGGTGATGGAGGTGTGGGAAGTAGAACTCAATTGTTGGCATGCTAGATTTGAGGAAGTTGGAAGGCAGTCAAGTAGAATTCTCAAAGGATTGGAAACTTTGAGAAATTCCAGAGAGAGGATCTGATTGATGAGGGAAACATCAGCCCAGAATACCTTAGAAAGTACTAGCACAAAAGAAAGCAGGGCAAAATGAAAATATGAAAGGAGGTGACAGGTCTTGGACCCACTCAACTGTGGTTTCCTGGACTGGGCATTGTTCTTTCAGCCTCTTTGCCCTGTGATGGGTAGGAAACATGAACACCAAAAACCTAGATGAAAAAATGAGTTTGATGAGCAGCTGTTAATATAAGAACTGTATAGAGACACCAAAGAGGGTGATATCCAGGAAGATCCCAGCAGAGAAGCCAAATTCTTTGGGGTAGAAGTCAACTGACACTCCCTAAAAATGGAATCTGGACAAGAAGGCTTGGCTCCTCAAGATCACTGAAGATTTCTTCACTACATATCAGGCCAATTATGGCTACTCTAATAATGGTACATCCAGCTCTACAGCAAACATACAAGAGAGTACTGCTAGGAACACTGAGAAACCACCACAAAGAAAAACACCTGAACCCACTGATCTCAAAAAGAATGGCTTCATGTGGCAAAACCCAAACAAAACACACTGCCATCGAGTCAATTCCAACCCTGCAGGACAAAGTAAAACACGCACATAGGATTTCCAAAGCTGTAAATCTTTACAGCAGCCGACTGCCTCATTTTTCTTCCATGGAGTAGCTGGTGGGTTTGAATAGCTGACCTTTAGGTCAGCAGCCAAATGCTTTAACCATTGTTTAAGAAGATAGAAATACAAATGTACATGTGTCTGGTTTGCATCCATACATTACAGTGGATTAATTTATAAAGCTTATGTCCAAATTTGGTATTATTATGAGAGATTCTCTTTGTTTTGGTTCTCTAGTGTTGCTCTAACAGAAAATACCACAAAATCGGTGGTATGAACAAACAGGAATTTATTCTCCTACTGTTTAGGAGGCTAGAAGTCCAAGTTCTAAGTGTCAGATCTAGGGGCTGGGTAAAGGCCCCTCAACCTTGGGCTTCAGCTGTGCCTCTTGCTCTGGCCCACTGAAACTAAAGGCTTCTCTTAACTCAGGCAGCAGCTGGCTGCTGAGGCTGACAAGCCCAAGGCTGACAAGTACAATGCCACAGTCCCAAGATTATCAAACAACATAGCAGGACATTAGTTCAAGTTCAGAAACAATCCCAAGTTCTTGTATTGCAGACAATACAGCAGGCCATTGAGATGAAGAGTCAGCTACAAGCAGGGTCCAAAAGTACCAAAGAGCTCAAGACCATTATCAAAGCTTCTCCTTATATAATGGAAACAGACCACACCCCTAAAGCAGCTACTCAGCTGCTTGTGGCAGATTCCACCATGGAGTTGATTGCCAGTCTCATTATGGGGAATAACTATGACCAGCTGCCCAGCCACTCAAAAACAGGCTCAGCCAAGTTGACACATAATCTTAACTATTATACTCCCTAAGAAGAACTTAAGGTCAAGCTTTATAAAGATAATCAAGGAAATCTAAAAGGAGACAAGTTCTTTGAAGAGGGGATCTGTGGACCTTGCAGTAGTAATCCTTTTGGATGGAGATGAATTAGAAAACATAAATTGCATGTTGAAGATGGCAAAGTCTCAACTGAAGGGGACTATTAATGCTTTCAAAAGAGAAGACAGGCAAGCCTACCAGCAACAGCTGTCTCCAAACAAAAAGCAGTTGGATCATCCCAGTGTACCACAAGAAAGTTATCATCATCAAAACTGCTTCAACCTTTGGATTTTGAGGATAGTCCACTGGTGAATGGGGTCAGAGAAGACCTTCAATGAGACTGCTGAAAGTTTGGACAAATTAGGAAGCAACTTCTCTTTGGTAGGTTCCCACAGCATATAGGCTCTGAGTCCTTTGGCAATACAGAAGAAGCTAATCATTGTATTCAAACTTTCAATGAAGGTGGTTTGGTGGTGTGCCAGATCACTGTCCAAGCATGGATGGCACTACAGATTATATGGCTGAGATCTCAAGAGTAAAGCAGGCTTTCCTCAAAGCCCCTCAGGCCAAGCGAGGCAAATGAATCCTGTCTTTGCTTCCGAAAGAGCAGGGTCTTTTAAAGTATGTTTCAGAGCATCCTAGCATATCTAGGACAAATGCTGAAGAAGCTGAAATTACAATGGCATTTAAAGAACTTACCAAAGAAAAGAATGCTGTTAAAGCCGCCCACTAGTGGTACTTCTGTTACAGTCTATAAAACTGTTGCCATTGAGTCAATTTCAGCTCATAGTTGAATTTTATAATCACACTCATAGGACAGAATAGAACTGCTCCATAGAGTTTCCAAGGCTGTAATCTTTGGAATCTATGGAAGCAGACTGACACATTTTCTCCCCCATAGAGTGGGTGGTGGGTTCAAATAGCCAATTTTTGTTAACTGCTATCTTGGTTCTCTAATGCTGCTATAGCAGAAATACCACAAGTGGATAGCTTTTAAAAACAGGGATTTATTCTCTCACAGTTTAGGAGGCTAGAGGTCTGAGTTCAAAGTGCTAGCTCTAGGGGCTGGGTAAAGGCCCCTTGATCTTGGGCTTCAGCTCTGCCTCCATTTACAGGCCCACTAGAACTGTAAGCTTTTTCTAACTCTTGCAGCTGCTAGCTGCTGAGACTGATGAACCCAAGATGGACAAGTAAAATGGCACAGTCCCAAGATTAGCAGACAACATGACAGGCCACTAGTTCAAATCCAGGAATAATCCCAAGATCAGCAGGCAACATGGCAGTCCAGTGAAATGAAGACTTGGCCAAATGCAGAATCCAGACATACCAAAAGCTAAAGAGATTTCTCAAAGCTTCTCTTTATATGCTAGGAGCAGGCCACACCCTGAAGGCAGCTACTCAATTGCTCACAGCAGATTCCACCATGGAGTTGATTATCAATCTCATTATAGGGAATAACTACATCCAGCTGCCCAGCCACTCAAAACCAAGGCTCTGCCAAGGTGACACACACACTTTTTTTAAAATTATTATTATTTTTTTAATTGTGATTTGGGTGAAAATTTACAGAGAAAATTCACTTTCCATACAGCAGCTCACATATACTTTGTCTCATGACATTAACCACAATTCACCAAAAGGCAACAGCTCCCCTCCCACTTCCTCCCAACAGTCACCTCTTCCCTGTGTCCATCCTGCCATGCACCCCTGCCCCCTGAGCTATCTCCCTGTAGACAAACAGCCCTTCTTTCTCCCATGATTGTTCTCTTCAAGGAGTATATTTACTTCAGGTAAATGTTCAACTCCTATACCTGTCTTTTGCTTGGCTGGAAGCCACAGGTTGACACACATTCTTAACTACCACAGCAGCCAAGCATTTAACCATTGCACCACCAAAGCATGTTTAAAGAACATAAGGTGGGATAGAATTTGAAGATGCTTCTGAAAGAGTCTAGAAGGTGGCAATGTCTAAAACGTTTGAAGAGAATGGCTCCAAAAGGCATTCTAAAAAGAAGAACCTCAAACAAACAAACAAAAATACAAAGAGACTGTTGTTGTTGTTGTTGTGTGCCGTCAAGTCGGCCCCAACTCATAGCGACCCCTCCTTGGGTTTCCGAGGCAGTATCACTACGGAAGTAGGATTGCCCAACCTTCCTTCCGAGGAGTGGCTGGTGGGTTTGAACTGCCAGCCTTCTGGTTAGCAGTCAAGTGCTTTAGCCACTATGCTACCAGAGCTCCTACAAAGAGACTAGCCCTGAACAAATATCTGAAGATGATGAGCCTAACAAGGAGTCTGAAGATGATGACAGCCTTAAATAGACGTCTTAGAAAGATCTGAAAACTTCTCTGAAAATGGTGTGAAGATGGCTTCAAAAAGAATTTGATAAAAATGGTCTTGAGTAAGAATTTGAAAACAATGGCTATGAAAGTGCTTGATGAGGAAGGCTATTAGAGAGTTTGAAGATGATCAGATGAAAAGGAAGAAGATGACACAAAAGGAAATTTGATGATTAGTGAGATGAAAAAGTGGACAAATAAAATGCAAATGAGAGAGAGTTTGAAGATGCTGATGAAAAGGAGGAAAAAGATGATGAAGATAAAAAGATGAAAAAGAGGCAGAAGAAAAGTTGTTCAAATATGATTCCAATGGGAAGCTGGTTGAAAAGGCTTTCAGACAGAAGTTTCAAGAATCTGATGATGACTGAGGCTTCATGTTGGGATGCTAAGGAAGAAGGGTCTATGTCCACAGGCAGCATCTTTGATCTAAGCAGTCAGATGATGACATTTAATCCCTTAGAGTTGCTTTTTAGGGAGACTCCTTGATCTCCAATTGCCTTGCCTTCAGGGTAATTATTAGTATTGCCACAGAGACATGTGCATAGTGATGGGATGCCATCTGATTAATGCCTTGAAATTTCACTTTAACCAGTACTTAATCATTTAAATGTATATTAATTGGCTGTTCAATTAAAATTTTAGTCTTAATGCAAGCAAAAAAGAAAGATCGAAGAAATAGCTCTTTTCTATTTAAAAGAGAAAGAAAAACAAGCTCTTGAATTAAAAACAAAAGAAAAAACTAACAAATTTAGCTCCATGCCATGAGAACCACATGAAAAGCAAATTATCCATAAAAGCTGAAAACAGCACAATGAAAAAATATTAGACAAATACTAAAGAAATGGAAGCCTGGTGAATGACACCAGTCAGCATAGACTCCAATAAAACAAGCTAATTATTAAAATATTTGATCTGAAGGCATAAAATTCTGAAACACTCATCCATTCACATTTTTAAATATATCTAGTACCTTTGTTGTAATTTTATTATAGTACCATTTTGTCAGACCATGTGCTTGTGATAAGAGACTGTATTATCTAATACAGCGAGAGATCCAAAAGCATGATGTCTGGGGCTCAGGCTCTGCCTCTCTGGATTCCTTTGGCTGTAATCTCCTCTTTCTCTCTTTTATTTATTTATTAATTTTTACCAGTTGTCATGGAAGTGATTTTGACTCTTGGTGATGACCCCATGTGTGTCAGAATAAAACTGTGCTCCATAGGGTTCCTAATGGCTGATTTGTCTTAAAAAGATCACCAGGCCTTTCTTCTGAGGCACCTCTGTGTGGATTTGAGCCTCCAATCTTTTGGTTAGCAGCTGAGCTCATTAACGGTTTACACCACCTAGGGACTCCTTGGTCTTCTCCAGTGCTGGCTTAATCCTTGGGCTGGAGTCAAGACAGCTGCTTTCATTGCATGGGCCTCATCCAGACACAACATCCCTTGTAAGCAATAGACTTGTCTCTATCTTGTGTCTCTTTTTAAGAGTAGGGAAGCCTTTCCCAGATGCTTCTCAGCAGAACTCCTTGTCTCACTGGCTACAAAATTGATCTATGTTTCTGCTGGAATCAATCATTGCCAAGGGAAGGATCTATCGTGATTGCCTTAGACATCTCATGAACTCATGCACACCCTGGGGTCCCAGCCTCCTCTGAAGCACATAGACAAGTGGAGAAGGGGGAATATTTAAATAAGACCAAGGATATGACAGAAAGGAGAAAAGAAGATGTGTACAAGGATTAGGCAGCTGGTGGAACCTACTAAATCACCCTGGACAATGTCACATTCTGGAGAGAAAGATGGAAACCAAATCATTTAAACATTGATCAGAATCTGATAATTACTGAATTGTGCTTGGGTCTTTAGCATGCTTATATGATGTACACAAGGCACAAAGTGTTACTGTCCAAAGTACCAAGGTGGTGTGCAGTTGATGGGCTCCTCTGTCCAGATGGTCTTCAGCCTCTGGGCCCAGGATGCCACCATCCCTTTTCTTTCTTCTTCTGATGCTATCTCAGGAGCAAAATTGATTTGAGGAGCTAGGACTTTAAATCCACAGAAGTGCAATACACCATGCTAAAACCAGAATGAAAGAAAAGCTGATTAGAAACCACTAAATGTCACTTGATCAAATGCTTAAAGGGCAAAAGTGATAAGAAACAAACTTTCAAAAATTAACAAAACAACTTTAATGATACTAGACAACTAGACTTGCTGACAACCTTAGGTTGGTGGGCTTTCCAAATGAGGAGAATTTTGGGCAGCTGGGATTTCCAAATTCTGTTTTTACAATTGAGATTATACAATTATAATCTTTATTCCTAGTTTGAATATTTAATTCTACAGTTTTGACAGATCTGGAAAAGTATGATACTTTCTTAAAGTGGATTATTCTATATTAAGGCAAAAAAAAAGAAAAAACTAAACTCACTGCTGTTGAGTCAGATCCAACTCATAGCAACCCCTCCTTGGATTTCCGAGGTGGTATCACTACGGAAGTGGATTGCCCAACCTTCCTTCTGAGGAGTGGCTGATAGATTTGAACCACCAGCCTTCTGGTTAGTAGTCAAATGCTTTAGGCACTACACTACCAGTAACTCTAGCTATAACGTGAGGAAGGAGCTTTCTTAAGGAAGGAGCTCTGGTGGTGTAGTTGTTAAGGAATTTGGTTGCTAACCTAAAGGTTGATGGTTCAAACCCAACAGCCACTCTATAGAAGATGAGGCAGTTACTTCCATAAGATTTAAAGCCTTGGAAATCCAATGAGGGTTGCTATGAGTTGGAATCAACATAACGGCAGTGAATGAATGAGCTATAATGTGTCACCATGAAATGTAGTTCAAGATATATTGTTAAATGGAAACAACAACATATTCTAAACAGTATGTGTAGTATGCCATTTATGTGAAAAATGAAACATAATAACCTTATGGTTATTTATGAATTTATGAATATATATGGGCTGAAAAGAATGACATACACCTGTTAAAGTGATTATTTCTGAGAGTAGGGACTGACTTTCTATTTTTAAATTTCATATTGTCTCTTTCTTTTTCCTATAAGATGTATTTCTGAAAACAAAATACATAGTTCTGATGGCTGGAACAGGTAAGGGGAAAGTCCCAACCAGGAAGCAGGAGTCGGCACCAGCAGCCAGAACAGGTAAGGGGAGAGCCCCAGGAAGGAAGCAAAAGCCAGGTGCTGATGGCTGGAACAGGTAAGAGGAAAGCCCCAGACAGGAAGTGAGAGCTGGCAGATGGCCAGAATGGGTAGGGGGAAGGCCAGGCAGTGAGCAGAGCAGTTTGGAACAACTAAGAGAGAGAAACTTGTCTGTCAGTTTTTCATACTGTGGTGGCTTGCATGTTGCGGTGAGGCTGGAGGTTGTGCCAAAACACCAGCAGCATTGCCCATGGTGGACACGCTTCAGCAGAGTTTCCAAACTGAAACAGACTCAGAAGAAGGAAGAGGCCATCCACTTCTCAAAGAACTGGCCAGTGAAAACCTTATGAAAAGCCGTGAAACACCGTCCAATATAGTGCTGGAAGATGAGCCCCTCATGTCAGAAGGCACTCAAAATACAATTGGGAAAGAGATGCCTCATCAGGGTAGAGCTGACCTTAGTGATACAGATAAAATAGAGCTTTTGACACCTCCATTTGCTGATGTGGCATGATTCAAAATGAGAAGAAACAGCTGCAAACATCCATTAATAATCAGAACATGGAATGTACGAAGTATGAATCTAGGAAAATTGGAAGTTGTCTGAAATGAAATGGAACACATAAAGAGTGATGTCAAAGGTATTAGTGAGCTGAAATAGACCGGTTTTGGCCATTTTGAATCAGACAACCTTATGATCTACTATGCCGGTAATGACAAGTTGAAGATGAATGGTGTGGCACTCATCGTCACAAAGAATGTTTCAAGATCTAGCCTGAATCCTGAAGTACAATGCTGTCAGTGATAGGATAATATCCCTATGAGTCTTTTTTTTTTTAACAAGGAAGGCCAGTTAATGCTACCACTATTCAAATTTACACACCAACCACCAAAGCCAAAGATAAGGAAATTGAAGATTTTTGCCAACTTCTGCACTCTGAAACTGACCAAACATGCAATCAAGATGTTCTGATTATCAATGGTGATTGGAACGCAAAAGTTGTAAACGAAGAATCACTGGTAGTCGGAAAATTTGGCCTTGGTGATAGAAAAAATGCTGGAGATAGCATAATAGAATTTTGCAAGACCAAAGACTTATTCATTGCAAATACTTTTTTTCAACAATACAAATGGCAGCTATACACATGGACTCTGCCAGATGGAGTACACAGGAATCAGACTGACTACATCTGTGGCAAGAGGCAATGGAAAAGCTCAATATCATCAGCCAAAGCAAGGCCAGGAGCTGACTGTGGAACAGACCATCAACTGCTCAAGTTCAAGTTGAAGCTGAAGACAATTAAAACAAGCCCACAAGAGAAAAAATATGACCTTAAATATATCTCTCCTAGGAGCTCTGGTAGCATAGTGGCTAAAGCACTTGACTGCTAACCAGAAGGCTAGTGGTTCAAACCCACCAGCCACTCCTCGGAAGGAAGGTTGGGCAATCCTACTTCCATAGTGATACTGCCTCGGAAACCCAAGGAGGGGTCGCTATGAGTCGGGGCCGACTCGACAGCAAACAACAACAACAACAACAACAACATATCTCTCCTGAATTTAGAGACCATCTAGATAGATTTGATGCATTGAACACCAATGATCAAAAACCAGAGGAATCGTGGGATGACATCAAGAACATTATCCATGAAGAAAGCAAAAGGTCATTAAAAAGACAGTAAAGGAGGAAAGGACCAAAATGGATGTCAGAAGAGACTCTGAAACTTGCCCCTGAATGAAGATTAGCTAAAATAAATGAAAGAAATGACAAGATAAAGGAGATGAACAGATGATTTCAAAGTATAGCTTAAGAAGACAGTCAATTATTACAATGAAATATGCAAAAGAGCTGGAGTTGGAAAGTCAAATGAGAAGAAGAACATGCTTGGTATTTCTCGAACTGAAAGAACTAAAGAAAAAAAATTAAGCCTCAAGTTGCAATATTGAAAGATTCTATGGGCAATATATTGAATGATGCAGGAAACATCAAAAGAAGATGGAAGGAATACAGAGTTATTGTATCAAAAAGAATTGGTCGATGTTCATCCATTTCAGGAGGTGGCATATGATCAAGAACCAATGGTATTGAAGGGAGAAGTCAAAGCTACACTGAAAGAACTGGCAAAGAATGAGGCTCCAGGAATTGACAGAATACCCATTGAGATGTTTCAACAAACGGATGCCATGCTGGAGGCGCTTACTTGTCTATGCCAAGAAATTTAGAAGACATTTACCTGGTTAGCTGACTGGAAAAGATCCAAATCTGTACACATTCCAAAGAAAGGTGATCCCACAGAATGTGGAAATTATCAAACAATATCATTAATATCACACCCAAGTAAAATCTTGCTGAAAATAACTCAAACATGGTTGCAGCAGTATACAGACAGAGAACTTCCAGAAATGCAAGCTGGATTCAGAAGAGGATGTGGAAGGAAGGATATCATAGCTGATGTCACATGGATCTTGGCTTAAAGCAAAGAATACCAGAAAGATATTTACTTGTGTTTTATTGACTATGCAAAAGCATTCAATTGTGTAGATCATAACAAATTATGGATACTATAGAGAAGAATAGAAATTCCAGAACACTTATTTGTACTCATGAGGAACTGCTACTAGACAGGAGGCTGTTGTTCAAACAGAACAAGGGGACATTGCATGGCTTAAAATCAAGAAGGGTGTGTGTCAGGCTGGTATCTTTTCACCATATTTAATCTGTATGCTGAGCACATATTCCAAGAAGCTGGACTATGTGAAGAAGAATGTGGCATCGGAATTGGAAGAAGACTTATTAACAACCTGAGATAGTCAGATGACACAATATTGCTTGCTGAAAGTGAGGATGACTTGAAGCACTTACTGATGAAGACTGAAGACTACAGTATAGATTACACCTCAATATAAAGAAAACGAAAATCCTCACAACTGGAGCAATAAGCAGCATCATGATAAATGGAGAAAGGATTGAAGTTGTCAAAGACTTCATATTACTTGGTTCTACAATCAACACCAATGGAAGCAGCAGTCAAGATATCAGAAGATGTATAGCACTGGGCAAATCTGCTGCAAGAGACCTCTTTAAAGTGCTAAAGATCAGTGCTATCTCCTCCAAGACTAAGGTGCACCTGAAACAAGCCATGGTATTTTCAATCACCTCATATGCATGTGAGAGC
>NW_006921614.1:13020006-13044255 GCF_000298275.1 Orycteropus afer afer
TGAGTTGGAAATGACTCGATAGCACCTAACAACAATAACAAAAAATTAAAAAGAAAGAAAGAGTTTTATAAAATTGGAAGAATTGAAGCTTGACTAACCATATTTAAGACCAGTTGGCCTGTGAAGAAGGAAGGTCAGGCATAGATGATACAATTTCTTTCAGCAGAGCACCACTAATTGGAATCACTGTCAGCTCTCCTGTGGTGGTTAAGGTTATATGTCAACTTGGCTGGGCCTGGTTTTGAGTGTTTGGCCAGCTGGTGGCAGTTATTCCCCATGATGAGACTGGCAATTTACTCCATAGTGGAATCTAGCATGAGCAGCTGAGTAGCTGCTTTAGGGATGTGGGCTGTTTCCAGTATGTAAGAAGCAGCTTTGACGAAGGTCTCTAGCTTTTTGGCATGCTTGAACTCTGCATGTAGCCAAGTTATTGTTCGACATCCTGCCATGTTGCCCTGCCAACCTTGGGACTTTTAATAGACTTGAATTAGTGGCCTACTATGTTGTTTGGTTACATTGAGACTGTGCCTTTTTACTTGCTGACCTTGGGTTTGTCAGCCTCAGCAGCCAACAGCTGCCTGAGTGAAGAAAAGCCTCTAGCTTCAGTGCCTCCAGCAAGAGGCAGAGCTGAAGCCCAAGGTCGAGAGGCTTTCAACCAGCCCCTAGAGCTGGCACTTTGAACTCGGACTTCTAGCCTCCAAAACTGTAAGAGAATAAACTCCTGTTTGTTCAAGCCATCCCATTTGTGGTATATTCCTCTCAGAGCAGCACTAGGTAATCATGATAGCAAAGTTTGTGTGTCAACTTGGCTGGGCCTGGTTGAATGGCTGGGCAGCTGGATGAAGTTATTCTCCATGGTGAGGTTGGTAATTAACTCCATGGTAGAATCTATTAGAGCAGTTGAGTAGTGCTTTAGGGATGTGGTCTGCTTCCAGTCTATAAGAAGCAACTTTGAGGAAGGTATCCAGCTGATGGCACACTTGAACCCTGCATGTAGCCGAGTTGCTGTTTAGCAGTCTGCCATGTTGCCCTGCCGATCTTGGGACTTTTAATGGACTTGAATTAGTATCCTGCCATGTGGGTTGGTAATATCCAGACTATTCCTTTTCACTTAACAATCTTGGGTTTGTCAGCCTCAGCAGCTAGCAACTGCCTGAGTGATGAGATGCCTCTAGTTTCAGTGGGCCAGCAGCAAGAGGCAGAGCTGAAGCCAAAGGTCAAGGGCTTTCACCCAGCCCCTAGAGCCCAGCACTTTGAACTCGAACATCTAGGCTCCAAAACTGTAAGAGAATAAACTCCGGTTTGTTAAAGGCATCTCACTTCTGGAATTTCTGTTAGAGTGGCACTAGGTAACCAAAATATCTCCTTTCAAAGTCCACTTTTTGCCAAGAAATATCACACTCTTCTCCCTTGTGTTCCTTTCTATAAAGCCTGTACCCTCATGGGGCCTCCCCTTCTCAGCTGTGGGTGCCAGGTAGGTAAAGCAATAATTCAATATATTACGTCCTCAGCAAATGTCCCTTCACACTCCCCTGGAGACCAGCTCCACCTTGGACTCCTGGTTTCCTCAGAGTTTGGGGAGAGGTAGGGGAGGCCCTCACCTAGAGTCTGCATCCTTCTTTCCTATCCCCATCTCCATCCTCGCCAGGGGGCACTGCTAATGAGGACATCCTGCTCACAAGAACAAGTTTGGTCCACTGCCTTGCCCTATCTCCTTGGGCCTCAGGGGAGCACACAGTCTAAGCCACACTGGCTGGGGAGAGGACCTAGGCTTCCAGGTAGGGTAGTCCTCAGTCCTTAAGACTTGAAGGGGAGTGTCCAGGGGGAGGGCACAGCCCCTCAGTACCTGGACCACAAGACAGAGGCCCAAAGGGAGACCTTCGGAAATGCAGGCTGCCCTGCCCTGGTGCCTGGGGTCAGGGTAGCACTGCCTCAATAAGCTCCACAGGGCCATTACCTGGGGCAGTAAACTTCATCTCTGGGCTCCCTTCCCCAAGTGTGTATAAGAATGCATTTATGCACACCCACACAGGCACACTGCTGCCTCAGGGCTTTAAGAGTTGTCACAAAGCAGAAGTCAGGCCTACAAAGTGGGCTTAGCTTCCTTGAAACAATGTTAATGACTATAATAATGATTAAGCACTTTAAGGAGGTCTTTTACAGCAGATTTACCCAGTGCAATACCTCATTGATTTCTTGACTGCTGCTTCCATGGGCATTGATTATGGATCCAAGTAAAATGAAATCCTTGATAACTTCAATGGTTTCTCCATTTATCATGATGTTGCTTATTGGTCTGTTGTTGATAGGTGCCACTGAATCAGCTCTGACTCATAGTGACCCTATGTACAACAGAATGAAACACTGCCCGGTCCTGCACCAGCTTCACAGCCCTTGCTATACCTGAGCCCCTCATTGCAGCCACTGTGTCAATCCATCTCATTGAGGGCCTTCCCCTTTTTTGCTGACCCTCCACTTTAAAAAACATAATATCCTTCTCCAGGGAATGGTCCCTTCTTACCACATGACCAAAGTAGATGAGATGAAGTCTGGCCATTCTTGCTTCCAAGGAGCATTCAAGCTGAACTTCTTCCAGGACAAATTTGTTTGCTCTTCTGGCAGTCCATGGCACTTTCAGTATTCTTCACCAACACCACAACTCAAAAGTATCAACACTTCTTCGGTCTTCCTTATTCATTGTTCAGCTTTCACATGCATATGAGGTGACTGAAAATACCATGGCTTGGGTTAGATGCACTTTAGTCTTCAGAGAGAGACATCTTTGCACTTCAGCACTTTAAAGAGGTCTTTTGCAGCAGATTTTCCCAGTGCAATATGTTGTCTGATGTCTTGACTGCTGCTTCCATTGGTGTTGATTATGGAACCAAGTAATATAAAGTCTTTGACAATTTCAATCTTTTCTCTATTTATTGTGATGCTGCTTAGTGGTCCAGTTGTGGGGATTTTCGCTTTCTTTATGTTGAGGTGTAATCTTTTATCTTCATCAATAAGTGCTTCCTCCAATCCTGATGCCATGTTCTTCTTCATATAGTCCACTTCTTGGATTATTTGCTTACAGATTGAATAAGTATGGTGAAAAGATACAACCCTGACACACTCCCTTCTTGATTTTAAACCATGCAATATCTCCTTGTTTAGTCTGAATGACAGCCTCCTGGTCTAGTACAGGTTCTTCATGAGCACAATTAAGTGTTCTTGAGTTCCCATTCTTTTCAATGTTATCCAGAATTTATCATGATCCACACAATTGAATGCTTCTGCATAGTCAAATAGTGCTTCAAGTCATTTTCACTTTCAGTAAGCAAGGTTGTTGATGAATCTTCCTCCAATCCTGATGTTGTACTGTTCTTCACATCAAATTATGTGCTCTACCATACAGACTAAAAAAGTATCATGAAAAGATACAACCCTAATATGCAACTTTCCTGATTTTAAAAACACTTCATATTTACCTTCTTGTTGTGTTTGAAAGACTGCCTCTTGGTCTATGTTCAGGTTCCTCATGAACACAATTAAATGTTCTGGAATTCTCATTCTTCACAATATTATCCATGATTTGTTATGACCCACACAAATACCTTTGCATAATAATTTTAAAAAGAAAGAAACAGGTAAACATGTTTCTAGTATTCTCTGCTTTCAGCCAAGATACATCTGACATCGTCAATGATATCACTCATTCCATGTCCTCTTCCGAATCTGACTTGAATTTCAGGCTGTTCCCTGTCATGTTCTGTGGCAACTATTTTTAAATTATCATCAGCAAAATTTTTCTTGAGTGCTGTACAATTTGGATTTCTTCCTTCAATACCATCAGTTTGGGATCACATGATACTTTCTGAAGTGGCTGAATGTTGATCAACTGTTCTTGGTACAGTGATTCAGTGTATTCCTTCTGCCTTTTTTTGGATGATTCTTGCATCTTCCAATATTTTGCCTGTGGAATTCTTCACTATTGCAACTTGAGATTTGAATTTTTCTCAGCTTGAGAAATGCTGAACATGTTTTTTCTTTGTGTTTTCTAATTCTAGGCCTTTGCACATTTCATTATAACACTTTGTTTTCTTGAGCCACTTTTTAAAATCTTCTGATCAGTTATTTTATTTCAGCACTGCTTCCATTTGCTATATCTGCTCTACTACATTCAAGGGCAAGTTTCAAAGTCTCTTCTGACATCCATTTTGGTCTTCACAAGGGGGAAGGAGGATCAAGGTCAACAGCCTGAGGCTTCCAGTGAGGTAGAGGTCAGACATCCCCTACCTTTCAACCTTTTTACCAATCCTGACACCAACTGTCCCTCCCATGGTGCTCTCTACTTACTCTGCTGGATTTGATTATTTGTTGCAGTGGCCACACATGATTATGAGGTCTATTAAGGAGGTAATAGGTTACAATTCAGGACCAGAACTGTTTCAGATGCAGTTCTTCAATCAGGATAGCCTCTTCTCAACCATGGCCACAGGCAGGTCTCTCTCTAGCCCTTGGCATTTTTGCCCCTCAAGCTGGCCTCTGCCCTACTTGGGCAAGTGTTACACAACTCTTTTAGCTCTGCCCATAAGAGCATAGACACACACCTCACACCACCAGTAAGCCTCAGCCCAAAGGCTCCCAGCTCGAGCTCTGTGGATCAGCAAACCTTACCTGAAGGCACTCAGTTTTCTTGCTCCATAGGCCAGGAAACCTACCATCTATCTCCCACCAGTCTCCTGGGTCTGCTGCCTCTGTTGCTGCTGTTTCTCTGCCACCACTTCTATGCTGCCACTTCTTGACATCTCTCCAGTGTGACAACTTTCTGTCTCCTAGGTTGAGGTCATTCCCAGTGCAGGGACCCTGGATCCAAAGGATGCCTTCCAGTACCATCTCTTCTTCTTAGTTTCCCTCTTGCACCTCTGGGATGGCTCATTTTAAGCCTAGTAGGATAGCAAAACTGACCAATCCCTACATTAAGGTCTCATATACTTTATTTGGGAGCTCTGGTAGCATAGTGGCTAAGGCACTTGACTGCTAACCAGAAGGCTGGCGGTTCAAATCCACCAGCCACTCCTCAGAAGGAAGATGGGGCAATCTACTTCCGTAGTGATACTGCCTTGGAAGCCCAAGGAGGGGTCGCTATGAGTTGGGTCCGACTCGACGGCACATAACAACAACAATACTTTATTTGCATGGGCTCACTCTCCCTAACCACCACTCGTCTGTTAGTTTGTCATACTGTAGTACCTTACATGTTGCTATGAGGCTGGAGACTAAGTCACTGGTATTTCAAACCAGCAGAGTCACCCACGGTGGACAGATTTCAGCAGAGCTTCCAGAGTAAGACAAACTGGGAAAAAGGAAGAGGCCATCTACTTCTCAAAGAATTGGCCAGTCGACTTCTGGTAAGATGGAGGAATAGGCAGACAAGTGACACAGACCTTCTTCAACAAATAAAAGAAAAAACAATTGACAGAGATACAGAAGATAATCCTGGAGCCCTGAGATTTGAAAGGAGCTATACAGAAGTGGATTAGGCACCAACTAGGAGAAAAACCTGATCGAAAACAGTAAGTACAGAGATGGTTGGAACTGCGGACTGTCAGCTAAAAAGAGGGAAAAGACTGTGTTGTTACAGAACTTCTAGATGGTACAGAAGAGAAGACAATTACAAGATAGAATGGACTGTTCTAAACTTGGGAAGAAAACTACAAATCACAGGGTAACCTCAAAGAAAAATGATAAACCTTCACATCAAAACAAAAAAGATGACCAGCATAAGTATTCAGCAAATACTAAAACAATAGCAATGGAGGAAGTGATGACACAATTCATAAACAAAATGAGCTCAGCATAGAAAATTATATGGAACAAAGAAATTGACACTATGAAAAAGCATATGACAAAAATGACAGCAACAAATTCGTATTTGCCAATAATTACGTATCTGGCAAGGGACTTATCTTTCTAAGATTTATAGAAAACTCCAATGCGTCAACACCAAAGGAATAAATAATCCAATTGAAAAATGGGCAGAAGACATGAATAGACACTTCACTAAGTAGGATACTCAGGTGGACAGCTAATACATGAAGAAAGGCTCACAATCACTGGCCATCAGAGAGATGCAAATCAAAACAACGAGATAGCATCTTACCCCAGCACTGATGGCAAGTTTCAATGAGACAGAAAATAACAAATGCTGGTGGGGACGTGGAGAGGTTGGGGTTCTCATACACTGCTGGTGGGACTGGGAAGTGATACAACCACTGTGGAAAGCAATATCGTGGTTCCTTAGAAAGCTAAAATTGGAAATACCATTTGACCCAGCAATCCCATTGCTAGGTACATATCCTAGAAAGGTGAGAGCCAGGACAGGAACAGAGATATGCACATTCATGTTCATCACAGCACTATTCACAAAAGCAAAAAGATGGAAACAACCTACGTGCCCATCAGCAGAAAAGTGAATGAACAACCCATGGTACGTACACATAAAAGAATGTTATGCAGCATTAAAGAATAATGTAGAGCTTGCAAAACACTACATGGATGAACTTGGAGGACATTATGCTAAGTGAAATGTCAATCACAGAATGACAAATACAGTACTAGTTCATTGTTGTGGGGGGTCAAGGAAAGGTTTCTATATGGAGGGAAACTTTGTTGGTTGCCAGGGGTGGGAGGAGAGGGGAGGAACACTGAAAAAAAAAAAAGAAAGCATTGACCCATGTCACTTTAGTTTTGTGTATTTTACTGTGCATAAATTATATTTCAATAAAATGAATTTTAAAAAAATATTTGGCCAGTGAAAACTGTATGAACAGCAGTGAAACACTGTCTGATATACTATAGTGCACAACTGTGCAGTGTTTTGTTCTGTTGTACATATGGTTGCTATTAGTCAGAGCTGACTCAGTGGCATCCAACAACAAAAACAATTCCCCACAAGGTGCCATGCATCTCATTTGTAACATTAGCAAGCTATCTAATCCACTTTTGGAGTCATAAGCACCTCACACTTGCATAGTCCTACCCAATCATTTGATGGGAGTTATAAAGACTATGGCTAGAAAGAGCCATATTAAATAATTATTCACTGCACCACTATTCCAAAAGCTTTACTCCATCTACATCCTTAAGATCAACTCTGCTTTGAGGAGGCATCTCTTCCCTAGATGTATTTTGAGTGCCTTCCAACCTGAGGGGCTCATCTTCTAGCACTGTATCAGATAATGTTCCAATGTTATTTATAAGGTTTTCACTGGACAACTTTTATAGAAGTAGATCACTAGGTCCTTCTTCCTAATCTGTCTTAGTCTGGAAGCTCTGCTGAATTGTGTCCACCATGGGTGACCCTGCTGGTATTTGCAATACTGGTGGCATAGCTTCTAGTTGCTTCAAAACAACATGCAAGTGTTAAAAAGCAAAGATGTCACTTGGAGGACTAAAGCATGCCTGACCCAAGACACACTATTTTCAGTTGCCTCATATGCATGTGAAAGGAGGACAATGAGTAAGGAAGACTGAAGAAGAATTGATTATTTTGAATTGTGGTGTTGGTGAAGAATACTGAATATACCATGAACTACAGAAAGAACAAACAAACCTATTACAAACCAGTACAGCCAGAATGCTCTGTAGACAGGAGGCTGGCAAAACTTAGTCTTACACACTTTGGACATGTTATCAGGAGGGATTAGTCCTGCAGAAGGACACTATGCTTGGGAAAGCAGAGGGTCAACAAAAAAGAGGAAGACTCTCAATAAGATAGATTGACACAATGGCTGCAACAATGGGCTCACATAATGATTGTGAGGATGGTGCAGGACTGGGCAGTGTTTCATTCTGTTGTACACTGGGTTGTTGTAAGTCAGAATCAACATGTTGGTACCTAACAATTTAAAAAAAAATAAATTCACTGCCATCGAGCCGAATCCGCCTTGTAGTGACCCCTCCTTGGGTTTCCGAGGTGGTATCTCTCTAAAAGTAGATTGCTCAGTCTCCCTTCTGAGGAGTGGCTGGTGGGTTTGAACCTCCAGCCTTCTGGTTAGCAATCAAATACCTTATGCACTACACCCCCAGAATTCCCACCTAATAATAACAACGTGATTATAATACGTTTTTCTCTGTGGGCCAAGATTTTGAGTACAACTAAGTAAAGCAAAAAAAAGTAAAATGCTTAATTTTCTATACACAGGTGGGGTAAAAATGGTGACTTTCAGGCTTTCACAAAGTCTCACTTTTACAGGTGGGGGAGCTACATGTGTGGGGGAGTACAATGGTCCTCCTCCATAGATTCAGATGTGGTCAACTTACCTGTAAGGGCCATAGGAAGTAACGGAAATCTCCACTGACTCCAGACTTTGTGTACATCTCAGCCGTGCCCCCTGTGGTTAGCGAGAGGAGTGCCAACTTACCCTGGAGAAGAAAGGACAGTGTGTGTGAACTCAGGAACAGCAGGTACATACTACTGCTCAAAGGGCTTACAATGACCAAGAAGGACATCTGAAGCTCATTCCCTCCAAGGACAAAGATGTAACATCTCATGTCTCTCAGGCTGGTAGCTACATCCCAACCGGAGGTCCCAGAGTGGCTGAGGGCAGTGGTCTGAGTGAAAGTGAATGTGTTCAGGCTTCTGGCAGGAACAAGGTTTCAAAGAAGCCATCTGTGAAATGTGTCCAGCCAAGGCACCAACCTTGCGGGGCTGCCACAAGCACTGAGTGGAGACTCATCCTTGAGGTACCACCTCATGATATAAGGACCTCGGATGTTCAGACTTTCCTTCTCCACACTTACTTTCTGAGGCCTTTTGAATTTTAAGCAATAATTTATTGGTAAAAACTTATTTTAGTAATATAGCCTTAGCTCCCAGTCATCGAGCATCTACCAGGCCTCCTGCAGCCCTCGCCCCACAGGGCAGAAATTCCATCACCTTGTTCTACCAAGTAAGAATCCAAAGCCCAGATAAAAGATTGTATGTATTCTGTGTTTGGCTCTTCATCATGGGGTACAACCTCTTCTGTGGAGCCAGAGTCTTACCCCACGTGAGGCCATCTCAACCCATCACAACACCCAGCCCCCAGCCCCTCTTGGAGGTACATGCATGGGCATGTCTATGTCTTCCACTACAGTAAAGGCTGCATGTCTTCAGAAACTACATAGTCTCCATCTTTACCTGGTGTGTGTGACTCTGCACATATTAGTATACAAAAACTAACTAGAAGTATAACCTGATTAGCCACCCAACACACACACACACACATACACTATCACTCACAAACAAGCTCACACACACTCATACATACCAAACACACTGACATGCACACGTACACACACGTATACCTCATAGCAATCCTGGTCCAGACCACATACCTTGAGGAAACCAGAGTCATAGAATCCAGGAATGTCAAAGGCGAACCCTTGGCACAGCACCCTGTCCATCCAGCCCTTCAGGATGGCTGGCACACTGAACCAGTACAGCGGGAACTGAAGCAGGACATAGGGAGAAGCAAATACTGTGACTGTTTCAGAATCTCCTCCTTTATTCTACCTGAAGATTTAGAACAAATCTCACTGTGTTGATCTTTCTCTTGGTGGTCATGGTGGGGCAGGTGGGCACATCCATGTGGGCAGCATGAGTTGGGAATATTTCTTTCCTTTCTCTCTGAGGCTCAGTGTGGGTGTAGTGATGGTGGGGTGGATAGTGGGCACAGGCTTCTGTGTTCTCAGTGACAGCTCCCAGACATTTGTCTCTGTGTAGGCATGGAGACAGTGGGAAGCCCTGCTGGATACTGGTATGGCAGCAGTCCCTGTGACTGAGCTAGTCAAGAGGGGTGGAATATCTGCTTGCCCCTGTCTTACAATCACACACACAATTTCACACCTGCTCAGCTCCACCATCTAGCTGCAATTTGGTGGGGCTGGTCCTTTCTGGGGGTGGTATCACATTCCTGGACAATTTGTGAACAAATACAAGGAAAGTAAGCAGTGAGGAACCAGGGAGAGGAAAGGAAAGAAGGTGTCCCTCCCAGTGATCAGAAGATTTCAGGCAGTAGTTGCTCTGGCCCCAATTGTCTGGACAAACACTGTGTAGAGAAGCAGTTCCTGAATGTCTGGGGTAGGCACTGGATGGGATGGAAAACAAAGGGATCTGCATGGCAGAGACATTCTGTGGGCCATTGGGGTAAAGGACAATCCTTCATGAATATGTACTGGAGGGTGAGCATTTTAAATGCATGATACTAAGGATACATAAGGACCTCTGGTGGTACAGTGGCTAAAGAATTTTGCTGCTAACCAAAAGGTCAGCAGTTCAAACCCACCAACTGTTCTGTGGGAGAAAGATGAGGCAGTCTGCTTCCGTAAAGATTTATAGCCTCGAAAATGCTATGGGGGCAGTTCTATTCTATCCTATAAGGATGTTATGAGTCAGAACAACTAGATGGCAGTGACTTTTTTTTTTTTTTTTGGTATTGGCTCTGTGGATCTCCTTATCCAACTAGAGAGAGATTATGTGTGCAAATGTGCTAAAATAGGTTGACTCTAATTCAATTTACACATCAGAGGGAACACAAACCTGAAATATCACTAGATTGGCTTCCTGAACCTTTTTCTGCTCATCCATTATATCTCTGGCCAGAGATCTCTTCTTGTAGGCGTCAAAGGCTTCCACACCATAGTTGAAGAACTCAGGATTAGAGCATGCACCTGGAGAAGAACAGGCCATGTGATCTTACCTCAGTGAGCATCTACACCAAACCCCCACGAGAGCTGTACATTACCTGGACCCTCAAAGCAACTCAATAGACATTCTTTGAGCTCCTGGTAGGTACTGGACCTTGGGGTTATGGAAACGGAGGTTTCCCAAAGTTCAAAGAGAGTCCAATGGGAGAACTAGATAAATGATTAATGTACAGAATGATTATCCACTTATGTTATGTTGTTATGTGCCGTCGAGTCAGACCTGACTCATAGTGACCCCTCCTTGGGTTTCCGAGGCAGTATCACTACGGAAGTAGATTGCCCCATCTTCCTTCCAAGGAGTGGCTGGTGGGTTTGATTATCCACTAGCTCAGTCTAATATTGTGACCAGATGTGCCTCACACCCAACAATGAAAATGCAGAGCTGCATGTAGTTTTGGTAGATTTAATAGGTCCAGCACTGCCCTGAGGAGGCTATGGCCAGCTCTCGTGAGTGGGAGAGGAAACATGCCCTAGAAAGAGTTTTGCAAGCCAGATCTTGAACTCTGGGTAGGAGTTCACTAGGCTTCCTGGGGCACTGGAGGGAAAAGGGGGACATTCAGGGCAAAGACAGGAAGGGGTGCAACCACCAGGCTCACAGGGAGGGAGCATACCTGTGGTATTGGGCTGAATGGCGGGAGGGCTCAAACTGAGACAAGCCTGCCAAGGAGTCTACACTTTTCCTGCACCTAGTATGCAGCCATGTGAGGGTCTTCAGCAAGAAAAATAACCAAGCTCTGAGAACTGGGTCAGGGAGGCTTACTATAGCAGCAGAGATTTGGGGAAATGCCTGGGGCAGGGCTCTGGTGGCCCAGGCATGAGTGAGGGTAAAATCAGGCAGCAGCAGTGGGGACTGAGAAGAGAGGTATTGATGGAACTGAATCTAAAGCATGGACTCCAGCAACTACCATAGAAAGAAAACTTTTGATTTGTCCTTTCATTGGGTTTGGTTGACCAAAATTATCTATTTTTAGAGAATTGATTAGTATTCATAAGTTGTTGCTGTTCATTGGGAGTCCCTGGGTGATATAAACAAGCTCAGCTGCTAACTGAAAAGTTCGGGGTTGTAGTCCACCCAGAGACACTTCAGGGGGTGCGGAAAAAAGGCCTGGCAATCTACTTCAAAGAATCAGTCACAGAAAACCCTATGGAGCAGTTTTAGTATTGCCATGTGTCAGATTCTACTTAACAGCAACCAGTTTGGCTGGTACCATTCACGGAGCAATTCCTACCTGTGGGGTGCTATGCAATGTACTCTCAATCTACCACTTCTGTGATCTTTACAACAATCAGTGAGATCAGGGTCACTCCCCATCAACAAATGAGGAAAACCAAGACCCAATGAAGGCTAAGTGATTTTTTTTCATGCCTCATGTGTTCTAAGTGGCAGAGATGACACAGAAGTTGGATTATCCCATGTTCAAGCTTTGAAAGACTGCACCACACTTCAGCCAGAGAGAAGCCAGAATGAGGATTTGGCCAGTAGTCTTTCGACAATTAACAATTTAGTGTTCTGGGCTTTCTCTTTTAATATCTGCATTTGATTTTCATTCAGAAAGTACATACTGAATGCAAGGAAGGTTCAGCATCAGAAAAACAATCAATGTAATCCATCACATAAGTAAAATAGAGGAAAAGAATCACATGATCATATCAATAGATGCAAAAAAGGCATCTGATAAGATTCAACACCCATTCCTGATTTGAAAAAAAAAAAAAAACTCTCAGAAAAAATACGAACACAAGAGAAATTCCTCAACACCATAAAGGACATATATGCAAAACCAAAGGCTAACATTATTCTCAATGGAGAAAGACTAAAACCCCTCCCCTTGCAAAAAGGAACCAGACAAGGATGCCCTCTATCACCACTTCTACTAAACATTGCATTGGAAGTCCTAGCCACGGCAATAAGGCAACAAAGGGAAATCAAAGGCATCCCAATTGGTGAGCAAGAAGTAACACTATCCCTATTTGCAGATGATATGATCCTATACATACAAAACCCAAAAGACTCAGCAAGAAAACTACTGGAACTTACTGAAAGATTTAGCACAGTGGCAGGATACAAGATCAACATACAAAAATCAGTGGGATTCCTCTACACCAGCAAAGAGGTCTCTGAAAAGGAAATAAGGAAATCAATACCATTTATAATAGCTACCAAAAAGATAAAATACTTGGGAATAAATCTTACCAGCAACAACAACAACAACAAAAAAACCTATACAAAGAAAACTGCAAAACACTACTTCAAGAAATTATAAAATACGTATGTAAATGGAAGAACATTCCATGAACACTGTAAAAATGTCAATATTACCCAAAGCAATCTATACATTCAATGCAATCCCGATCCAGATTCCATCAATTTTCTTTAAAGACATGGAAAAAGCAATCACTAATACTATATGAAAGGGAGCTCTGGTAGCATAGTGGCTAAAGTCACTTGCCTGCTAACCAGAAGGCTGGCAGTTCAAACCCACCAGCCACTCCTCGGACGGAAGATGGGGCAATCTACTTCCGTAGTGATACTGCCTTGGAAACCCAGGGAGGGGTCGCTATGAGTCGGGTCCGACTCGATGGCACATAACAACAACAACAACAATACTATATGAAAAGGAAAGAGACCTCAGATAAACAAAGCAATATTGAAGAGGAAGAACAAAGTAGGAGGTCTCATACTTCCAGATTGCAAAACCTACTATACAGTCACAGTAGTCAAAACAGCCTTGTACGGGTACAACAACAGACACAGACCAGTGGAATAGGACTGAGAACTCAGAAATAGATCCATGCACCTATGGTCAGCTGATCTTTGACAAAAGATTGAAATCCATTCAATGGGGAAGAGACAGTCTTTTTCAAAAATATTGCTGGCAAAAGTGGATATTCATTTGCAGAAAAATGAAACTAGAGCCATGCCTCACACCATACACAAAAACTAACTCTAGATGAATCAAGGACTTAAATGTGAAATCTAGCACTATAAACCCTTCAAAGAAAAAATAGGGGCAAACGTATGGGCCCTAATTTGTGCCATAAAAAGACTATCGATCTTAACCCAAGATGCACAAATAGCAGAAAGTAAACTAGACGACTGGGACCCTCTAAAAGGTAAATTCTTATGTGCATCAAAAGACTTCTCCAAAGCATAAAGAGAACCTACAGTTTGGGAAAAAATATTGGCAATGACATATCTAACAAGGAACTTATCTCTAAAATTTATAGAAAACTCCAACACTGTAACATAAAAAAGACAAGCAATCCAATAAAAAAAAAATTGACAGAAGACATGAATAGACACTTCACCAAAGAAGATATTCAAGAGGCCAACAAACACATGAAGAAATGCTCGCAATCATTAGAGAGATAAAAATCAAAACAATAAGATACCATCTCACCCCAGCACTAATAGCAAAGTTCAATAAGACAGAAAATAACAAATGCTGGCAAGGATGTGGAGAGATTGGGACTCTCATATGCTGCTGGTAGGATTATAAAATGGTACAACCACTATGGAAACTGCTGTGGTGATTCCTTAAAAAGTTGGAAATAGAAATACCATTTGATTCAGCAATCCCATTACTAGGAATACACCCTAAACAAATGAGAGCCAGGGCACAAATAGATATATGCATACCCATGTTCCTCACAGCACTATTCACAATAGCAAAGGGATGGAAACAATCTAAGTGCCCAACAATGGAGGAATGGATAACTAAACTGTGCCACATATACATAATGGAATACTACGCAACACTAAGGAATAATGTAGAATCTGCAAAACATCACATAACGTGGATGAACTTGGAGGACATTATGCTGAGTGAAGTACATCAATCACAGAAGGACAAATATTGTATTACTCCACTATTGTAAAAGGTCAAGGAAAGGTTTACATATGGAAGGAAATTTTCTTTGTTGGTTACTAGCTATGGGAGAGAAGGGGAGGGAAAATTGTTAGATTTTTTTTTAAAAAAAAAGCACATTCTGAGTGCCTTCTATGTATAAGGTCCTGTCTTTACACGAAACCCTAAGAGGGTAACTATTGTAGGTAAGAGGTTGTGTTTTATCAGTAAGGTTTTCAAACAGGATTTTAGTTTCCCACATTATGTGAAACCTATAGCAGATGTAATAACAACATAACAACAACATAGCAGACATAGTTTTGATACTTACTGGTGATTGGAATGGAAAAGTTGGAAACAATGAAGGATCAGTAGTTGTAAAATACAGCTTTGATGTCAGAAATGATGCCAGAGATCACATGATAATATTCTGCAAGACCAATGACTTATTCATTGAAATATGTTTTTTCAACAATACAGTGATGACTATACATGTGAATCTTGACAAATGGATTTCACAAGAGTCAAACTGACTACATCTGTGGAAACAGAAGTTCCGTATCATCAGTCAAAATAAAGCCAGGAGCCAAAAGTGAGACAGACTATGAATTACTCATATGCAAGTTCAAGTTGAAGCTGAAGAAAATTAAAATAAGTCCATGAGAGCCCAAATACAACCAGGAGTATATCCCACCTGAATTTAGAGACCATCTTAAGAAGAGATTTGACAGACTGGACACTAATTACTGAAGACCAGAAGATTTGTGGCATGACACTGAGAATATAATACAGGTAGAAAGTATATGTTGTGTTGTTATGTGACATCGAGTCAGACCCTACTCATACTGACCCCTCCTTGGGTTTCTGAGGCGGTATCACTACAGAAGTAGATTGCCTATGGTCACTAAAAAGACAGGAAAGAAGGAAAAGGCCAAAATGTATGTCAGAAGAGACTCAAAATTGCTCTTATGTGCAAAGTAAGTAGCTAAAGCAAACAAAAGAAATTATGAAGTAAAACAGCTGAATGGGAGATCTCAAAGGGCAACTTGAGAAGACAAAAGATTAAATGAAGTGTGCAACACCTGGAATTAGAAAACCAAGAGGGAAGAACACATTCAGCATTTCTCAAGCTGAAAGAACTGAAGAGAAATTTCAAGCCTCTAGTAGCTGGGCAAAAACAGAATGATCCAGGACACAACAAAAGAAGATGGAAGGAATACACAGAGGCACTGTGCCAAAAATTGTTGGGTAACATCCAGCCATTTCAGTAGGTAGCTATGTAGGACATAGAATTTATTTTGGCATTTTCTCTAGGGTTTCTGAAAATAGCCTGATCAATTAAGGTGCTTTTCATTTTCCAGATTAGCCATACAGGCCACCATACCTGAGGAACTAACTTCAGGAATGGATGATGCATTCATACATATTCAATGATCTGATCAATCCTAACTGCATTACAGCCCCAATCATACATATTCATTGAGATCCCAATGACTGAGAGACCCTGGGCCCTGAAGTTTCCTCTTTGGGGACTTCTGGATTAGTGAGAACATTCAGGAATAGGACAGCATGGCAAGTCCCTGGTGACAATGAAGGCATCATGCTGGGAACCCTCCCAGATCTTGTTTGAAATTGCTCTTTGCTTGTATCCTTGGATAATAAATGGGTAACTGTAAGTATAGATAATAGACTCTGTGAATTTTGTCACCTGTTATAATTAATGAACCAATAAGGGGCAATGAAATTCCTACTTAACATGGATAGCAAATTTAGAGTAGGGCTGCTCAGAGCCCTAACTCAAGATAAACCAGCTCTTGGTGGCTAAATGACAGCAAAAGGCTGCATGAGCAGTCACTGAAGAAGGAAAGAGTTCTTTTAGGTTGTGACCTAGCTTCAGAGGGGCTTAAAGAGGAATAGGGCTGGTCAGTTTGAAGTTCAAAAACAGCCTATGAACTGGCCCTCAGTGGGCCAGGTCAGTAATTCTGGGTGATTAGGGTAAGAGAGGAAGTGCCATAGAAGAAGTGGATGATGGAGAGGATCTTGGAGATGTGGGAAGGTGAAGACTGAATTCATTTCCAGGTGGCAACTGGATTCATGCTGATCCTTACTATACAATTAGTAATAAAAGTGGGATTAATTCATCTTGGCTCTTTAATAGTGCACTCAGTGACAGCAGCATTGCAGTAGCTTATGACCAAAAGACACTGGAACTGAAGGACAAGTTCAAGCTACATTGAAGGCAGTGGTGAAAACAAGGCTCCAGGAATTGGCAGAATACCAATTGAGATGGTTCGACAAACAGATGCAATACTGGAAGAGCTTATTTGTCTATGTGAAGAAATTTGGAAGACATCTAGCTACCAGGCCACGAGATGGACAGAGATACATATTCATGTCCATTCCAAAGAATGGTGATCAAATGGAATGTGAAAATTATCAAACAATATTATTAATATCATGTGCTAGCAAAACTTTGCTCGAGGTAATTAAAAAAATGGGTGCAGCCATGTATTGACAGGTAACTACCAGAATTTTAAACCATATTTAGAAGAGAACACAGAACGAGGGATATCATTGCTAATGTCAGATAGATTTTCACCAAAAGCAGAGAATACCAGAAAGATATTTATATGTGTTTTATTAACTACAAGAAAGCATTTGACTGTGTGGACTATAACAAATTATTAATAACATTATGAAGAATGGGAATTCCAAAACACTTACCTAGTAATTGTACGCATGTGGAATTTGTACATAGATCAAGAGGCAGTTTTTCAAACAGAACAAGGCATACTGCATGTTTTAAAATCAGAAAAGGTGTGTGGCAGGGTTATATCCTTTCATCTTACTTATTCAATCTGTATGCTGAGCAAATAATCTGAGAAACTGGACTATATAAAGAAGAAAGCAGGATTGGAAGCACTGGTTAAAGCTGTTGGTTCGAACTCACCAGTGGCTCCATGGGAGCAGGATGTGATAGTCAGCTCTTGTACAGATTATAGCCTTAGAAACCCTATGGGGTAGTTTTACTCTGTTGTTACAAGTTGGAATCTATTTGAAGGCAGTGGGTTTCGTTTTTCTTGGAGTATGCAGATGACATCACATGTCAAAATTGAACATGACTTGAATCACTTTTGGATGAATGTCAAAGACTACACCTTCTGTATGGATTACATCTGAATATAAAAAAAAATGAAAATGCTCACAACTGAGCCAATAAACTATCACAACAAATGGTGAAGAAATTATAGTTGTCAATAATTTCATTCTACTTGGATCCACAATTAACACCTATGGAAGCAGCAGTCAAGAAATCAAGTGACATATTATATTGGGCAAATCGGCTGGAAAGACTTCTTTAAAATCTTTAAAAAACAAAGTTGTCACTTTGATGACTAAGATCTGCTTGACCTAAGCCATGGTCCTTTCAATCACCTCATATGCATAGGAAAGCTAGACAACAGAAAAGGGAGAAGACCTGATGCATTTGAATTGTGGTACTGGCAAAGAGTACTGAATATACCATGGATTGCCAGAAGCACACGTTATGGATTAAATTGTGTCTCCCCAAAATTTGGTGTAAATCATAACTTCTATCCCTGTGTTTATAATCCCATTTGGGAATGGGTTGTCTTTGTCATGTTAATAAGGCAGAATTATGTAGGGTGTATTTTGAGTCAATCTCTTACAAATACAAAAAAGAACTTACTAGGACAAGTAAGAAAGCAGAGACCAGGAAAAGGAAATGGGGTAAGATAGATGCCAAGACACATGGAGATCTCAAAGGAACCAGGAAACAAGTTGAAGAGAGTAGGACCTTCCTGCAGAGCTGACAAAGAGAGAGCTTTCCCCTAGAGCCAGCACCCTGAATTCAGATTTCTAGCCTCCTAAACTGAGAAACCACCACTCGTCTGTCAGTTTGTCCTGGTGGCTTATGTGTTGCTTTGAAGCAATCTGAAATCGACAAACATGCAATCAAGATGTAGTGATAATTACTGGTAATTAAAAGCAATAGTTGGAAACAAAGAAAAAGCATTGGTAGTTGAAAAATAGGTCCTTGGTGAAAGAAAAGACTCCAGAGACTGCATGATAGAAGTTTGCAAGACTAATGACTTATTCACTACAAATACCTTTCTTCAACAACGCAGTAAGTAACTATAACGTGGACCTAGCCAGATGTACTACCAAACCAAAAACCAAACACACTGCCATCGAGTCGGATCCAACTCATAGCGACCCCTCCTTGGGTTTCCGAGGCACTATCACTATGGAAGCAGATTGGCAACCTTCCTTCCGAGGAGTGGCTGATGGGTTTGAACTGCCAGCCTTCTGGTTAGCAGTCAAATGCCTTAGGCACTATGCTACCAGAGCTCCTAGATGGACTACAGAGGATTCAAATTGACTATATCTTTGGAAAGAGGTGATGGGGAAGCGCAATAGCATCAGTCAGAACAAGGGCAGGAAGAGCTTACTGTGGAACAGGACATTAAATGCTCTTATGCAAGTTCAAGGTGAGCTGAAGAAAATCAAAACAAGTACAAAAAAAAAGGCCAGAAGAGCTAAGATATGGCCTTGATTATACCCCACCTGAATTTAGAGATGATCTAAGGAACAGATTTGACACATAGAACATTGATGATCGAAGACTAGACAAGTTGTGGGATAACATCAAGGACATCATACATAAAAAAGCAAAAGATAATAAAAACACAGGAAAGGAAGAGAATGTCACAATGAATGTCAGAAGAGACTGTGAAACTTGCTCTTGAATGGAATGTAGCTAAAAAAAATGGAAGAAATGGTGAAATAGAAGAGCTAAACAAAAGATTTCAAAGGGCAGCTTGAGAAGACAGAGTAAAGTACTAGGCTGAAATGTGCAAAGACTTGGAATTAGAAATCCAAACGGGAAGAACACCCTCAGTATTTCTCAAGCTGAAAGAACTGAAGAAAAAAAATTAAACTTTGAATTGCAACACAGAAGGATGCTATTTGCAAAATATGAATGATGCAGGAAGCATCAAAAGAAGATGGAAGGAATACACAGTCAGTCTACCAAAAAGAACTGGTCAATGTCCAACTGTTTCAGGAGGTAGCAGCATATAAGCAAGAACCAATGATACTGAAAGAAGTCCAAGCTGCCCTGAAGTAATTGGTGAAAATCCAGCCTCCAGGAATTGACAGAATACCCACTGAGATGTTGCAACAAATGGATGCAGCACTGGAGGTGCTTACTCGTTTATGCTAAGGAATTTGGAAGACAGCTACCTGGCCAACTGACTGAAAGAGATTGGTATTTGTGCCCATTCCAAACAAAGGGGATCCAACAGAAAGTAGAAATTATTAAACAATATAATTAATATCACGTGCAAGTAAAATTTTGCTTAAGACAACTGAAAAATGATTGCAGCAGTACACAGATAGGGAACTGCTAAAACTTCAAGCAAGTTTCAAAGACAGCATGGAATGCTGATATCACTGCTGATGTCAGACGGATCTTGGCTGGAAGCAGGAAATACTGGAAGGATTTTTCCTGTATTTTACTGACAAAGGCATTCGATTGTGTGAATCATAACAAATTATAGATAACATTGTGAAGAATCATAACAAATTATAGATAACATTGTGAAGGATGAGAATTCCAGAACACTTAATTGCATTCATGAGGAATCTGTGCATAGACCAAGAGATAGTCCTTTGAACAGAATGAGGGAATACTAAATGGTTCAAAATCAGAAAAAGGTGTGTGTAAGGGTTGTGTCCTTTCACCACACTTATTCAATTTGTGCCTAAGGCATTTGACTGCTAACCAGAAGGCTGGTGGTTCAAACCCACCAGCCACTCCTCAGAAAGAAGGTTGGGCAATCTATTTCCATAGTGATACCACCTTGGAAACCCCAGGAGAGGTCGCTATGAGTCAGATCCGACTCGATTGCAGTGCACTTGTTTTTTGGGTTTATTCAATTGGTATGCTGAATAAATAATCTAAGAAGCTGGAATATATGAAGAAGAACATGGCATCAGGATTGAAGGAAGGCTCATTAATAACCTGAGAACTACAGATGGCACAACCCTACTTGCTGAAAGTGATTAAGACTTGAAGCACGTACTGAAGAAGACCAAAGATTATAGCCATCAGTATGGATTACACCTCAACACAAACAAAACAAAAATCCTCACAACTGGACCAATAAGCAACATTATGATAAATAGAGAAAAGACAGAAGTTGTTAAGGATTTCATTTTACTTGGATCCACAATCAATGCCCATCGAAGCAGCAATCAAATCAAACAACTTATTGCACTGGGCAAATCTGCTGCAAAAGACATGTTTAGCATGTTTAAGAGCAAAGATATCACTTTGAAAACTAAGGTGCACAGGACCCAAGCCATGGTATTTTCAATAGCCTTATATGCATGTGAGGGCTGGACAGTGAATAAGGAAAACTGCAGAAGAAGCAATGCATTTGAATTGTGATGCTGGCGAAGAATACTGAATGTCCAATGGACTGCTGGAGGAATGAACCAATATGTCTTGGAAGAAAGTGCAGCCAGAATGCTCCTTAGAAGCAAGAACGGCCAGACTTCATCTTCCGTATTTTGGTCATGTTTTCAGAAGGGGTCTTCCCTGGGGAAGGATATTATGCTGGGTAAAATGGTGAGTCAGTAAAAAGGAGAAGACTCTCAATGAAATGGAGTGACACAGCGGCTGTGAGGAGAGGCTCAATGATTGTGAGGTTGGCACAGGACCAGGCAGTGTTTTGTTCTGTTGTACATAGGGTCGCTATGAGTAGAAACCAACTTGACAGCAGTTAACAACAGCAACGGTCCAGTTCAGGAAGATGTCCAAATTCACAAAGTGACAAAGAGGAAAAATACATTTTTGCACAGTTAGAGCAGTAACTAAAAGTTACAAAATCATAAATGGCTAAAAGACAACTAGGGGAGACAAATGTGAGATATCTAAAAGGGGGATTTAGCAGGGATAGGTGGATAACATATAAGTGTGATTACACGATTGGTTAAGGGTACACCAAAAAACCAAACCCACTGCAGCTGAGTTGATTCAGATTCACAGCAACCCCCATTTGGTTTCTATTGTAAAGTAAATCTTTACGGAAACAGATTGCCCAATCTTCCTTCTGCAGAGTGGCTGGTGGGTTTGAACCACCAACCTTCTGGTTAGCAGTCAAATGCCTTAGGCACTGTGCCACCAGAGGTCCTTAGGTTAAGGGTATAAGCCCTTTAATTTATTACACTATGGTCACAGACAGAGGCAGAACAGGTTTGCTTTTTTTTTTTCCTGGTAACCTATTTAGTAAAATTTCTTCCTCCATCTTATCTATGTTTGGAGGTATTGCTGAGCTATGGCATCCTGAATAGACTGTAATATCCTGTGCCTGCCAGACTTCAGAGAAAAGGAACGTCTCCTTTATAGTATATAGTCACCATCAAGATTAGGTCACAATCTGCTGTTAGAAAACGTAGACTTAAAATTCAACATGGATTCTAGACTCATGTCAAGACTTTAAAATGGAGTTAGGCTCTGCTTTTCGACCATTCTATTTACACATACCAAGTGCTTTTGATTTTAGACTCCCCCACACATATACATTAAAAAAAAAAAATTACAAACAGCTTGTGTTACTTTACTCACTTAAAAAATAGTGCCTCCTGTTATTCTCCATTTTCTGAGCTCTTGCTCTATTATAAGACAAAATGCTTGACTGATTTATTAAAAAGGAAGAAAGAGCATTCCCATGAAAGACAAGGATTCTGCAATCATCACGAGTACTGAATATTATATCTGGAGATCTAGTTAACATAATTACACAATGGAAAGAAATGAGTGACATAGTTACAATTTACAGATGATTTGCATCTGGAAAGATGCAAAGAATCTGCTAGAATCTATTAAAAATGAAACAAAAATTAGCTATGTGGCTGAATAAAACATGCACAGAGACAAACAGAGAAATTAATCATCTTCACATACAGAAACAACAATTAATAAGGATTATGCAAGATCTGAATGAAGAAAATTGGAAAATAATTTTAGGATGGCGTGGTACAAAGACCTCCAATGTAGCCACTGTCTCTGGTTCCTGAAAATAGCACTTGGAATTCTTAAGCAATCAAAGAGCCTTTGTTTTTCTAAAACAGCCAGGCAAGACATAAAAATGTGCAAATGTAGTGAGAGCCCCAAAGACCACACCTGGCAAATAACTTCAAGAAGAGAAGGAGAAATGATTCAATCAATCACGTATATTCATTATCTCAATAGATGATGCATATACAATATGGCACCATTCATTACTATACATTGAAGCCACAATAATGCATATACATTATTATAAGAGGCCCTGAGAGAGTGGCATATCTCTAGGTACAAAAGAAGTCTTGTGCTAGACATCTCCCAAACCTCATCTGCTGTGTCTCTTTGCTTGTCTCCTTTCTGCTTATAATAAATGGGTAATTATAAGTAATAGTCTCCATGAATTTTGTGAGCCAGTCTAGGGAATTAATGAATTCACAAGGGCAATGAGAACTAGCAGAGGCTGGCACCTGTTTATTTAGCAGTACATCTGAAGGATAGATTCCTTCTAACCTATTGACCTACCCCTTAGGGTAGGGTGGTGGCTTGGTGCTCTGAAAGGCAGGGAGTTGTGCTGAATCCTGAGTCTACCACAGGAATAGGCTCAGGATATTTGACCTGACCTCAGGTGGCCAGGCATAAAGTCTAACTCTGGGTTAGAGTCAGAGAGAGGAGTGCCATGAAAGTGGCTCATGATGATCATGGAAATGTGCGAAGGTAAAGCCTGGATTCATTTTCCAGGTAGGTATCTGGTTCATGCTGATCCTTGCCACACTGTTAGTGATAAAGGTGGGGTTTGCTCACTTGGCTACTTGAGCAAAACAGGGTGGTAAAATAAGACTTAAACAAATGAAAAATCACACCTGTAAAGGAGGAATTCATAAAGCCTTTTTGACCAAAGCTAAATGACTGACTTTCATTCTTGCTGAATTAAACTGTTTTGTATGCATCTGTCAGCCTGGGGAAATGTCTCTTCAGCTGAAAAGTCAATTTCCATCTACAAGCTTCTGTTAGCTGTCTGTGTTCATTACTGGAAGCCATAAAACTAAAAGGTAATCTCTATATATAGTGAAGCCAGGATGCAAATGAAATACACTCTAAGGAAAGGGATCTTGACACAGGTATATTTTGTATAAAGTGGATTAATGAACAATTTCTTTATAACAAAAATGTGATCAAGAAAACTGCTTCAAAGGGTTTCAAACCAAAACCAAACTCACTGCTGTCAAGTCAGATCCAACTCATAGTGACCCCTCCTTGGGTTTCCGAAGCAGTATCACTATGGAAGTAGACTGCCCAGTCTTCCTTCCAAGGAGTGGCTGGTGGGTTTGAACTGCCAGCCTTCTGGTTAGCAATCAAATACCTTAGGCACTATGCCACAAGAGCTCCTCAAAAGGTTTAGAGCCAGCCTTATCTAAAGTTTCCCAGGCCCCTTAAAAGTGTTTAACAAGTTATGTCAGGGAAATGAGATCGTGACACCAAGAGTTTTCACCCACTCCTGAGACATCTGATTAAAGTTGTATAAATCTCTATCAGTAATTTTTTTTTTCCTTCTCTTTTTTTTTTTTTTTT
>NW_006921614.1:13044725-13045279 GCF_000298275.1 Orycteropus afer afer
AGATCCTCTTCCAAGTGGTTGACAGTAGTAGCCAAGCACCATCTATTTCTTCTGGTCTCATAGTCGTATAGGCTGCAGATTGGATGGTGTACCAATTGCTAGGACTAATTCCATGATTATTATCCATTGCCCTTTTCTTCACCCAAATCAAAGCTTATCTCTATCTATCTAACAGTATTCCCTACCCTACCCTCCCACCACTGGTAACCAACAAAGAAAATGGTCTTCCATAGACAAATGTTTCCTTGACTATTACAATAATGGATTATTCCATGAATTTTTGGTTTTCTTCATTCTTCTTGGCTATGGATGAGGAGAGACCCATCGTTGCATCTAGATGGCAGCTTGCAAGTTTTTAAGATCTCAGTCGCTACTTGCCACACTAGGAGGTGGAACAATGTTTTGTGTATTATGTTATACCAATTGAGCTTGATGTCCTCTGTGACTATGGTCCCGAGTCCACAGGTTCAACTACTTGGTCCCTCTGGATAGCTGGCTGTGACCAAGCAGTGACTACAACCTTGCCCCTTGTCAGCCCCATTATACACCTGGGA
>NW_006921614.1:13046274-13064388 GCF_000298275.1 Orycteropus afer afer
GGATTTTGGGCCTTTGTCAAAGATCAGCTGACTATAGGTCAATGGATCTATTTCTGGGTTCTCAATTCTATTCCATTGGTCTATGTATCTGTCATTAAATCAATACCAGGCAGTTTTGACTACTGTGGCTGTATAGTAGGTTTTGAGATCCAGCAGTGTGACACCTCCTACTTTGTTCTTCTTCTTCAATAGTGCTTTGCTTATCCAAGGTCTCTTTCCTTTCCATATAAGTTAGTGATTGGTTTTTCCATATACCTAAACCTCTTCTTAAGCCCTTGGAACCTGGTAGAGCACTTTAGGTTGTCTCTAGCTGCTGGTTATGTGTTGATTGGTTTTGTCTTTGTTTTATAGTTTAATATATTGAAAAGGTGAAGCTGGTGTGTTTTATTTTATTATTGATTCAGGTGTGTTGGGTCACTCTGCTGTTTTCTTTGTGATGGTGGAATCACTGTGTGTAGTGTGGATATGTGTTTCTATTCTTCGTAAAGAGGGTTTAGAGCTCGAAGTGGGAGGTTTTATGGTAATTGGTTGAATATGCTTTCTTCTATTGAATGAGTGAAGTTATTAGCAGAGAAGGTGGAAGCAGAAGAAGGGAAGTTTGGTGTTGCTAAGGTCAGTTTCTAGGGCTTTCAGCAGGCTATTATTGATGACGTGTTTATTTGCAAGACCATGGCTCAACCTCAGGAAAGATTCCTATTGTTAGAGGGTCGTAAATTTCCACCAATTTCAGGCACACTCAAAGACCCTGCCTCCGCGGCCCCACAGCACCAAAGTGCGGCTCCAAGGCAAAATTCTCAAGACCACACTAAGCTGCAGTTTCTTTGCTCTCCATGCCCCATCTGCCCGCGGTGCTGACGCAATCCCGCCAGACCAGTAATGGCCGGCTCTGGAGTTTGTCTGTGATACCGCCCACCTGCAGCGCCAAAAATGTGTGCAATTTCAGCTGTTTTGGAGTCAGGGGAGTACCTGCTAGTGACCTGCGGTCCCATCATCCATGGCAAGGAAAAGCACGGTGTCTCCCACTCTGACCCAAGCCCACTCTGTGATCCACTGGGAGGGGAGGGAGCTAGCTTTTCTGGCACAACAGTGAGATCTCCGCCTGAATCTCAGCAGTGGTGCCCGTGCCCGCCTGCACCCAGACCACCCAAATTACTGACAAAATCAGCTCCTGGAGGCAGGTCTCTGCCACTGCCCGTTGGAATATTGTAGTGGTCGCTGGTATGCTGCTATAAAGTGACTTCGGGGATCTCAGGTGGCTGCTCTCACCAGGCAGACAGTGACTGCCCCAGGAAAGTTTCCAATGGTCTCTCTCAGGTGCCTGTCCATCCGCCGGCAGTAGCTCTTTCCTAAGTAATCTCCCTGTGCCTTTCCTCTAATTCTGCTCTTCTGTGTTTGGTGCATTCCGATTCAGTGAGCTGTTTAGAGCACCAAAGTTCCTAATTCAAGCTACTGTACCTAGTTTTCAAAGTCCATAGATGCCAGAGGAAAAAAAAGCATACTGCTCACTGGCGAGACTCCATTTTGAATCCTCTCCATCAGTAATGTTTTATGATTCCACCTGAAACCTATTTGAGTGAAGTCTAAAAGCTCTGTAATTAGTTCCTGAACTAAATCACTGTGATTTCCAATATCCAATCATCCAATAGAAGCCTATTCCCTACCCCAACCCATCCTTCTTGTGACCTCAACCAAAGACTAACCAATCAAACCACTGTATTATAATTTCTTTTTTCCACAGAGTATACCTGCTTTTAGCTAGAAATTGTTAGTGGAAGTTATCAGTACTCATCTATATGAGCTGGTGATTTCCTACATCCAAATGGGAAATCTCTGAATAAATCCTCTTAATTTCATTTTCACAGACTGAGTCGGTTTTCTCTCTACAACATACCATTCTCTGGGATGGAAGGAATCTGTATCAAAAATGTCAATTTTCCCAGTTCATGTACAAATTCAGTAAAAATACCAATGGGTTTCTTTTTTAATCTAGAAAATAGAATGTCATGGATTGAATTGTATCCTCCAAAAAATATGTGTCAACTTAGCTGTGCTGTGATTTCCAGTGGCTTAGCAGTTACATAATGATGTAATTTCATGTGATCAGTCAATCAGTTGTAAAGGGATCAGGGTGGGATGCAACATCCTTACTTAGGTCACAGTCTTGATCTGGTATAAGGGGAATTTCTCTGGGGTGCTGTCTATATCACCTCTTATCTTACAAGAGATGAGAGAGAAAAGTAAGCAGTGAGAAAGAGTCCTCAGTACCACAAAGAAAGAAGAACTGGGAGCAGAGTACATCCTTTGGACCTGGACTCCCTGTGCTGAGAGTCTCTCGGACCCACAGAAAGGTTAATGCCAAGACACATAGAGATTTCCAAGGGACACTGGGCCTACGATGCTGAAAGGAGACAAGGACCTTCCTCAGAGCTAACAAAGAGCGAAAGCCTTTCCCTCAAGCTGGTGCCCTGAATTCAGACTTCTAGCCTCCTAAATTGCAAGAGAATAAATTTCTGTTTGTGAAAATCATCCACTGTGTTATTTCTATTGTAGTAGCACTAGATAACTGAGACAAAGAGTCAAACGGTTTTATGGAAAAGCAAATACAGAAATTAAGAGAAATGACATAAGATATTACAAGATACCAGGTTATTTGCCAAAATAATTGAAACCATGTGGTACTGGTTCATAATTAGATAATCAAAACAAAAATAATAAGTATAAAAGACAATCGAATTGGAGCTCTGGTGGCGTAGTGCCTAAGGCATTTGACTGCTAACCAGAAGGCTGGCAGTTCAAACCCACCAGCTACTCCTCAGAAGGAAGGTTGGGCAATCTACTTCCACAGCAATACCACCTCAGAAATCCAAGGAGGGGTCGCTATGAATCAGATCTGACTCAACAGTAGTGAATTTGTTTTTTTGTTTTTTTTTTTTTTGGTTTATGTGTGGAAATTTAGTACACAATGATGGTAGCACTTAAAATCAGGTACACATAGCTGGATATTTTTTATAAATGGTAAGACAATTGGGTAGGTATTTGAAAAATGAAAATTGGATCCATACTTCACTTTATACACCAAAATAAATTTGAAATAGATAAAATATCTAAATGTAAAAAGTTAAATCTGTCAAATACTAGATGTATAAAACTTTTTTCTAATAATCTGAGAGTTTATATGACACCAAAGTCAGAGAGGTAAAAGAAAAACACTGAAAAAAATCAACCTAACAGAAGTAAATAAAATACTGCATGGGGGGAAAAAAGCAAACTCTAAATTAAAAATTGGTAAGAAGTATTTGCAATTCACATCCCACACTATAGATTAATTTTTTAATACATAAAGTGTTCTTAAAATCAATGAGAAAAAAAGACCAATATCTAATAAAAAAATGAGTGAGGAATTTTCATTCACAGGAATAAAAATATAAATGATTCTTTAAATATATGTAAAGATACTAAACGTCATGTATGAGAGAAAGGCAACTCTAACTATAGTGGGAGTGCATTTTTTCACCTGTAAGTCTAGCACTTATCAACAAATTTAATAACATTGTTGGTGACAGTGTGAAGAAATAAGCATTTTTGAACATTGCTGGTCAGAGTCTAAACCAGTACGATCGATATTTATGGAAAGCAATTTGATATCATTAAAAATAAAAATGTACATTACCTTTGACCAGCAATTCCACTTCTAGATATAAGTGAATATGTAGAAAAAGACATATAGCCATGATTATTTATTTCAGCGAAAGATCAAAAACAACCTAAAATACCCTTTCTTAGGAGCTATGTAAATGACACCTCCATACACTGGAGTACACTCACTCCTCACTTACCAACATGGTTAGGTCCCAAATACCAGGTCGTTATGTGAAAATTGGCATTATGTGAAAATAGGGGATGATCACATCAGATCACACAATAGAGTATGTTTTCATCACTGCATAACTGTCAAATTATACCATAACATAACTGCCAAATAATATTATCTCATAACTGCCAAACCACTGAGAACCATGGCTCAGCCAAGTTTACACAGAACCTTAACCTTCACAGACAGCGTTACTCTCACCTTGCACCTCAGCATTCATTATTGCCGACATACATCAGTAATCTGCAAAACAGTCAGATAGATTTTTTACTATTATCATTAATGCTCTGGTAGCATAGCGCTCAAGGCACTTGACTGCTAACCAGAAGACTGGCGGTTCAAACCCACCAGCCACTCCTCGGAAGGAAGGTTGGGCAATCTACTTCCATAGTGATACTGCCTCAGAAACCCAAGGAGGGGTCGCTATGAGTCAGGTCTGACTCGGTAGCACATAACAACAACAACAGCAAATCATTAATGCAAAATGTTGATAATAAGATAGTCAATAAATGAGGAATAGGTGTACTTTGCAACAGTGAAAAAGAAAACAATGTGTGAAATGCTACCAGTTTTATGTGAATGGAAAGAAATGAAGAATGCATTCATAATTGCTTGTGTGGCAGAGATTGTCTCTGGAAAAAGACAACAAAACTGTTAACACTGTTTATCATGTGGGCAGGGAAACATGGCATGAAGATAAGAGTGGGGAAGAGTTGCACTATATAGACTCATTGCCTGAGAATTTCATATCATGTGCGAATATTAGCTTTTTTCAAAGCTTTTGTTAATTTAAAAAAAAGTCAAAAATAGAGTATCCCATGACTCACCAATAATATCTTTCCTCGTGGCTCTCGGCTCAAAGTCCATGGCATATAAATCAGACACAGTGACTGTACAGCCCTGCCTGCATAGTTCATCCTCTGCCACTTTCTTCAGAGATCCATTTAAAGATCTGGGTTCTTGGTGCGCATAGACAATCAACACCTTCTTACCTAAATTAGAAGAAATGTTTTCTCTTTAACAGCAACTCATCTTTGTCTAAATTCAATGGAAACTAAGACAAAAATCCAATGTTTTGGTCCAGTACAGAGGCTGAAGCTAAGAAATACCAACCTTATTGTTATTATTATTCTCTAAATTTTTTATCGTGATTTGGGTGCAAATTTACAAAGCAGATTCATTTTACTCTCAACAGTTCATACATATTTGGTTTCACGGCACCAATTACAATCCCAGCAATAAACAGCTCTCCTCCCATCTCCTCCCTGTGACAACCCCTTCCCTGTGTTCTTCTTATCTATGCATTCCTGTCTACCCAACTTTCTCCCTGTGCAAATCTGCCCTTCTGATGTCTCATGGTTCATTGATCTAAGGAGTGCCTCTTCCAGGGGTAGTTATACAATCATTTTAATGGGTGACAATATACTAATTATGAGCATTTAAAAAAGCCAGTTATATCTTAGCTCATCATTACCCCAGTTATCTAATACACAAAAATAAAATGAGTCAAATTATATCTCCTAAAGAATAAGCTGGCAGTTCAAACCTACCAGCCATTCCCTGGAAGGAAGGTTGGGCAATCTACTTCTGTGGTGATATTACCTTGGAAACCCAAGGAGTGGTCACTATGAGTCGGGTCTGACTCGACAGCACGTAACAACAACAACAACAACAAAAGAATAAGCAACTAAATCTTTGAGGCAGGGGCAAGATGGTGGCAAAACACTCACATGCTCATGTCCCTTCACAAGAATGCTAGAAGAAAACAAGTAAAACTTGATGCAACTCATGGTTTCACAATTCTGACATCAGCTCAAGGGCTGATGAACCAAAGTGAATGAACCCTGTATCAAGAAAACGAGAATAGAGATAGTGGCAGAGCAAAGGTTCATATATCATCCTCACCTTACCTGCTAGCCTGGCTGAATATGGCCATCTTGGTGTGACTGCAGATGGCACCTCAAAACAGGGAGTGCAGGGCAGGAGCAACATAGAGGACAGAGACTGAGACAGAGACAATGAGTAAATAGCTCTAAGATGGAGTGGCAAGGTGGTCACAGCCTGTACAGGGATTTGGTAGGCCTAAGAGATACAACTGCATGTGCACAGCATAGACTTGAGTCCCAGGAACCCCAGGAATGTGCTATCCTTGGAGACTGGTGTGGATTGAACTGGAATTTATGAACATCCAGGCCAAGGGCAGGCAATCCTAGAGAAAATACAGATAGACATGCTGAACGCAGATCATTCAAAAATCCAGACTGAACTTTTCTGGGAAAGGGGTGCAAAGAACTCAGCAGACTGCTACTGAGACCATATCTCTCAGGTGCAGGTGCTGTCACTGTTAGGTGCCATTGTGTCAATCCAACTCATAGCGACTCTATATATAATAGAATGAAATACTGCCCAGTCCTGTGTCATCCTCAGAAGATCTGCTGTGTATGAGCCCATCACTGCAACCACTGTGTCAATCCATCTTGTTAAGGGCCTTCCCCTTTTTTTGCTAACCCTCTTCTTTACCAAGCATGATATCCTCCTCCAGGGACTGGTCCCTTCTGACATGACCAAAGTAAGTGAGACGATGTTTGGCCATTCTCGCTTACAAGAAGCATTTCAGCTACACTTCTTCCAGGACAGATTTGTTCGTTCCTCTAGCAGTCCATGGTATTTTCAATATTCTTCACCAACACCACAATTCAAAGGCATCCATTCTTCTTTGGTCTTCCTTATTCATTGTCCAGCTTTCACATGCATACAAGGCTATTGAAAATACTATGGCTTGGGTCTGTGCACTTTAGTCTTCAAAGTGACATCTTTGCTTTTTAATACTTTAAAGAGATATCCTCCAGATTTGCACAGTGCAATATTTCACCTGATTTCTTGACAGCTGCTTCCGTGGGCAGCAGTTGATTGTGGATCTCAGTAAAATGAAATCCCTGCCAACTTTAATCTTTTCTTTATTTATCATGATGTTGTATGGAATTTTGTTTTCTTTAGTTGAGGTATAATCCATACTGATAGACATGCTGAATGCAGATCATTCAAAAATCTAGACTGAACTTTTCTAGGAAAGGGGTGCAAAGAACTCAGCAGACTGCTACTGAGAGCATATTTCTCATATGATCTTTGATCTTTATCGGTAACCGCTTCAAGTAATTTTCACTTTCAGCAAGCAAGGCTGTGTCATCTGCATACTGCAAGTTGTTAATGAGTCTTCCTCCAATCCTGATGTCATGTTCTTCATATAGTCCAGGTTTTCAGTTTATTAGCTCAGCATACAGATTGAATAAGTATGGTGAAAAGCTACAACCCTGACACACACCTTGTTGATTTTAAACAGACTCTGATATGGGAACAGATCTACAGGATGAACAGTGTGGGAAGCCACCACACCACTCTCATCTGGACAGCCTATGCTGTTGACAGGTACACTAAAATATGGTGGCTTCGCATCTGGGGATTCAGTGGATCTCCAGGGTGAAATGGTTGACGGGCCTGTACCATTCCCTCTTCCAGCACAGAGAAGGGAGGCTCTGGACCCAGCCATCAGCCTCAGCAAGAAGCACCCATCATCCAAACTACTCACCAGGAACCAGCCAGCCTTGGTGGGAAACTCCACCCAGCCAGCTGGTAGCTCTGAAGCCAGTAGCAGATCTCCTGAGTTTATCCAGAAAGCTACCAGCAGAGAAAAGCCTGGGAAACATCCGACAGTCATCCAACAGCTGACACAAGGCACAATGAAGGCCACAGTACATAAACAGTGGGCCCTGACACAGAATGGTGACTTTGATGCAGTGTAGGCTGAGGCACCTGAGCAATCAGACTTGGGATGGTACAGCTAGGTGAATACTACTCAGGCAGGAGTTCCTATGAATCCCAGGAAGTAATGAGGCAACCACAGTATGGACTGGTGAGCATAAACATTGAGGATACATGGTGAATCTGCAACAGCTGCAACTTGAAGGGGGACGCCACTGAGAGTTTCTATTACCATCCCAGTTTCCATTGCCAGCTGTGAGAGATCATTCAGCAACAGCAAACTAATACTTCATATTTGAGAGTCCAGAAGGCCAGTGGTTTGAACCTACCAGCCACTCCTCAGAAGGAAGGTTGGGCAGTCTACTTTCACAGAGATACCACCTCAGAAACCCAACAAGGGGTCGCTATGAGCTGAATCAACTCCACGGCAGTGAGTTTGTTTTTTTAGGGGGGTTTACAGGTCAAGGCAAACTGTGTGATCTTGTTTTCCTGAGAGTAGAAAGTGAAAAACTGAAGAAAAAGAAAAACACAAACATAACTTTGAGCACATCACAGACAGATTTTCATCAGTGAAAGCAAGGAAGGTACGGTAGTAATTTTCATGTAGTACCATAATGTGTTAAGTGAAAGATTAACAAGTTTGACTTGAATTTTTTAGTTGATATTATGATTATCTAAAAGATAGATGTCAGATGTTTGGATGGGGGTACAATTTCACTACTAGCCATAGGCATTATTTTCCATAATGCCTCTGGCCTACAGCACAGGTTTTGGTGGTGGGCTCATGACAAAGGGTTCAGAGAAGAATCTGGTCTCACAGGTATGGCTTTATCACTAACATCATTGGCCTCTGAGCTGGGATTTCCTCTTTTAAAAGACTATGATATCATGTACTTATTTTTTTTCTGGAGGGCAGGCAGCTAGGATTTGCCTGAATTTGCCCTGGTAGCATCTAAACCAAAAAAACAAAGCAAAACTCACTGCTGTTGAGTCAAGTTGACTCACAGCGACCCCTCCTTGGGTTACTGAAATGGTATCACTACGGAAGTAGATAGCCCAGTCTTCCTTCCAAGGAGTGGCTGGTGGGTTTGAACCACCAGCCTTCTGGTTAGCACTCAAATGCCATTAGGCACCATGCCACCAGAGCTCCTAAAATATTAATGTCTTGATTTAAATTTGTCAGTGTAGGTCTTTGAGTAAACAAATAGCTTCAGGGCATTCAAGTGAGTGTAAAGGTTCACTTCCAAGAGATAATGATTAGCATTTTCATTTTAACTCCTCAGATTCTTTTGTTATAAAGGAAATCTGTGAGAGTTTAACAAGAGAATGAATAAAAATAAAATATCAACACCAGTACTTCTCAAAGGGGGGGGGCAATTTTGCCATCCTGAGGACCTTTGACAATGTCTGGAGATATTTTTGGTTGTTATAAATGGAAAGGAAAGAGTGGGACGCTACTTGAATGCACTGGGTAGAGGCCAGGAATGCTGGCCAACTGCCTACAATATACAGGATGGAACCCACAACAAAGAATTATTCTACCCAAATGTCATATACAGTGCCAGGTTGAAAAGCCCTAACCCACACTATAATGTGTACAACAAGTAGACTTATATGCTCTGAAATGGAAGAATTTCTATATTATATTGCTGAGTGAAGAAAATAAGTTGCAGAAATGTGTGTGTGTGTATGTGTGTGTGTGTATCAGGAGCAGAGATACAAGCAAAGATGGAATGATACCAAATTTTTTTTTACCATGGTTACTCCCAGGGCTCATTCACTTAACTGAGTAGCTACTACGTCCCAGTGATTATTCTAGAGGCTGAAGGTAGAACAAAGTGGTCATGGTCCCCACTTTCAAGAAAGTCACATTCTGATGGGGTTGCAATGAAGGATGAAACAAGATAATTTCAGACAGTGATTCATGTTATACATAAAACTTCACTTTGGGATTTTTTTATAATAAGTAATGCATTCAATTTCTAATTCAATTTAAATTTTAAAAAGCTTAACTCCACCTGAGACTATGGCCCTTAGACAGCCTTCAAGCCTGGGAATGAATTCACTCCCGTGGTTCTACCTTCAGCCAAAGGATAAAGCTGCCTACAGGGTGAACAACAATACCAGGGAGGTACCACTCATTAGGACAATCAACCATAAGAGATCAAAAGGGCATCACTTGCCTGGGGATAAAACTAAGAAGGCAGGAAAGGACAGGAAAGAAGGACTAAAGGAAATGGTAAACACAGGAAGGAAATGGGAAGAGTGCTGTTACATTGTGAGGATTGCAAGCAATGTCACAAAATAAAATGTGTATAAATTGTTGAATGGGTAACCAAATTTCTCTGCAAATTTTCACTCAAATCACAATTAAAAAAAAAAAAAGGTTTAATTCTACCATAGTTAACAATTACCTGCCATTCTCTAGAAATAGGAATTCTTTCACTCTGAATACTTCAAAGATGAGGGTCAGCTGTTGATCCTGGGCAGAAGGGGATTCAGTGTGGCAGCCCAGGGCTTTCAGAGAAAGCCACTCTCCTGGGTTAGCCCAACAACCTAGAAGAGAAAATAAACATAGGCAGAAGTGGAAACCCAGGTGGTGAGGTCAGATGTACTGGTCTCACTGCCACTTCCTGGATGACATGCGAATGTGTCAGAAGGCTTCTCAACACAGGAAAGGAGCCCTCTGGAAAGGCAGGCTGCAGAGGAGAAATCATACTTTTCATTTTGAAAGGGCTCAGATCCTTCTGTGAAAGCAGTCACCAAGAGAGGTCCAGAGAAAGGAAACACAGCCCTTGCCCTCCTTCCCTCTCCTCAAGTTCTTCCCTCCAGATGATTAGAAATAGGGCAGGGGTATTAGTGAACTGTCCCATCACAGTCTGCAGCCTGAACTCCTCAGTTAGGTTAATAGAGCAGGGGTGATATTACTAGTTGTCATTGGGCATTTTCCCTCATCTGAAAATGAAAGAGCTGGTTTAGACCTGGTTCCCACCCAGGGGTCTCAAAAGTTCCTGATGCAGGAGCTAGTGCTGATGGATACATTAGAGACGTCCCAGTCAGAGGCTCTTGGCCTCAATTCCAGCTCCACTATGCTGTCTTCACCTCTATAGCCCTCAGTCTTTTCATTTACAAAGTTAGGGACAAAGTTCCACCTCACAGCATAGCTGAGAAGATTAAGGCTCTAGAGAAATATTTGTTCTCCATAAGGACCTCAAAGGCATGAGGGAGACCTCCAGACATCTCCAAAATGACTGCCTTTATTCTGGCAGACACAAGGCACCCACATCTATTGCTAGATAAAATGGTTGAATGTGTCTCAGTGCTAAAGTTAGGGCATTGCAAGATGTGTGTTGGGTCTGCATGGTGATTATAACATATAGCCATGTGTCCTTATAGGAAAACAAAAAGAACACACTGACAAAGAGAAACTGGGCTTATATATGGCCACCATTGGATTTTGGAGCAGGTGTTGGATCAGCATCTTCCAAGGTCCTACTCAATACCCTCCTACTCCCCAGGAGCAGCAGGGCTAGTATATGCAAAGCATGGGGCTGAGAGAGTAGGGTTCCACCATAAACCAAGAGGGACTTAACAGCTCTGATGGGGGGGGGGGGCGCTAATAAATTCTAAACAATTAGCACTCATTTAAGTTGACTAGTGACTGAGAGGACCTCTGGTAGTGTAGTGCCTAAAGGTACTTAACTGCTAACCAGAAGGCTGGCAGTTCAAACCCACCAGCCATTCCTCAGAAGGAAGTTTGGGCAATCTACTTCCATAGTGATACTGCCTCGGAAACCCATGGAGGGGTGTCTATGAGTCAGGTCTGACTGGACGGCACATAACTGACTGACAACAGTGACTGAGAGGCTAGAAATCGGGTAGTAGTCTCTGCCAACCCACTTCTTTGGCTACCCAACATCCACTCTCTCCTTCCTCAAGAACAGAATCTTGATTCATTCAGGACATCAATGTGCCCAGTCTCCCTTGAGCTATGATGCTAATGAGGTATAAGCAGAAATCATTCAGCAGGGTTTCCTTAAAGGGGTTGACTTAGCTGGGAGGAATACCTTTCTGGCCCCTGCCACTAGCCTACTTCCTTGGACTGTGGAACAGGGACCAAGGTTCACCACAAATCTTGCTGTCCTGGAACAGAGGCTATGTACTAAGGATGGTGGAACACCTGGATTCACGATCTTTCTGAGAGCTGTGAGATACATCTGAATTTCCAACCTTCAGACTCTTTTACATGAGAAACCAAGCCCCTAATTTTATTTTAGCCATTGATGTTCACTCTATCACTAGCAGTGAGAGGAATCCTGTTCCTAATCAATATACTCATTTGGCCACTGTCTTAGTCATCTAGTGCTACTGCAACAGAAATAACACAAATGGGTGGCTTTAACAAGTAGAAATTTATTTTCTCACACTTTAGGAGGCTAGAAGTCCAAATTCAAGATGTCAGCTGTAGGAGAAAGCTTTCTCTCTCTTCTGGCTCTAGGAAGGTCCTTGTCTCTTTTGGGTGCTTCACTTCCTGGGTCTCAATTTCTTAATCTGTACAGCTAGAGGAACTGGACTAGATGGGAAGTCCCCAATTTGAATGCTTTGTGTGGTCAGGCTTCTGCTTCTGGGCAAACTATACGTGACTTGGCATCTCTCTTTCCCCATCTCAGCTCCACTCACTTTTATATCTCAAAAGAGATTGACTCAGACTTCTGGTAAGATGGAGGAATAGCCAGACAAGCAACACAGACCCTCTTCAAAAAAGAAAAGAAAAACCAGTTGACAGAGATACAGAAGATAATCCTGGAGCCCTGAGCTTTGAAAGGAACTATATACCAATAGATTAGGCACCAACTAGTGGAAAAACCTGAACGAAACCCGTGAGTACAGAGACGGTCGGAGCTGTGGACTGTCAGCTACTCTGACGGGATCAACAGCTGAAATATTTCCAAATGGTGCTGGGACCTGAGAATTGACCTAAAGATCAGCCCTGGTCACCAAGGGCTGCAGGCATGACTGCACTGGTGGCCTATGACTAGGAAGGGAAACAGCAAAGAGGGAGACAACCTCAGCTGTGGATTTCCCGCTGTCTGGAGGGTACAGCCATTTTGATTGTTTACATGCAGCAGCCATTTTGGATATTTAAAGTGACTGAGGGTGTAGCCATTTTGAATGTTTATAAGCAGTGGCCCGTTTGGATATTTAAAGTGACCAAGGGTGCAGCCATTTTCAATCTTTACAAGTGGCAGCTATTTTGGACTTTAAAGTGACAGCATTCTCATTTGGATTCCAGGGACTTAAGAATAGGCTCTGTTTGCCAATGTTGGCAGGGACATATGAGAGGCTGACAACAGGAAAGGCGACAGGTGATGAGTGTATAAGTGCTGTCAACTAGTGAATAGAGGAGCACAGCACAGTACCCTGCTTATGTAGACAACATACAAAGAAAACAAAAATCGTAGGCAAGTCACTCCAACATACAATCACCAATTAATATAAACACAAAAACTTCACAATGCCTCAGAGACAACAGAGCATCACAGTTCACACAAAGAAGCAAGATAAAGGAGGAGAAACAAGAAACCAGGATATAGACCCAAAACACATCCCTGAGAAAGATGCAGCATTGGAACTCCCTGATAAGGAAATCAAAAGAATTATATTTAGGTATTTTCAATGAATTGAAACACAGAAAAAACCCCAGAACAATTTCAAAAGACAATATAAGAACAAAATGACCAAATTAGAAATAATACAAAGTTAACACACAGAAATCCAGAAGATTAATACTAAAGTTTCAGAAATAGATAACAGATTGAACAGGCAAAGGAGCAGAATTGAATCAATGGAAGATAGAATTAGTGAGATTGAAGGCAAATACCTGAATACTTCTTTGGAAAGGGATAAATCAGAAAAAAGATCAAAACAAAATGAAGAAAGCCTAAGGTACATGTGGGATACCATAAAAAGGAATAACCTATATATAATCGGAATTCCAGAACTGGAAGAGACAAATAAAACCACAGAGAAAACTGTTGAAGATTTGTTGGAAGAGAATTTTCCTGGTGTGATGAAAGATGAAAATATATCCATTCAGGAAGTCCAACGAACCCCAAACAGGATAGACCCCAAAAGAAAATAACCCAGACATATCATCATAAAACTCACCAAAACCAAAGACAAAGAAAGAATCCTGAAAGCAGCATGGGAAAAACAAAAAGTTACTTACAAGGGGCAACCAATAAGACTAAGCTAGGATTTCTCAGCAGAAATCATGCAGGCAAGAACACAATGGGATGGTATATATAAAACACTGAAAGAGAAAAATTTCCAACCAAGAATTATGTACCTGGCAAAATTGTCCCTCAAATATGATGGTGAAATTAGGACATTTCCAGATAAGCAGAAATTAAGGGAATTTGTTAAAACCAGATTAACCTTAAACAAGATGATAAACGGAGTTCTTTGGACAAAGAACCAACAATAGCAAACAACTGAACATTACCACACATGATAATATAACCCAGAAACCAAGCCAGCTATGTAAGTATCCAAAGTAAATAAGCCTACAAGATTGTGGAACCAAAGACATCAATTGACAAATGAGGACAACTACAAACCAAAAAGAGGGAAAAAACTGTGTCGTTACAGAACTTCTAGATGTAGGGAAGTCAAGATAACTACAAGATAGAATGGACTGTTCTAAACTTGGGAAGAAAACTATAAATCACAGGGTAGACTCAAAGAAAAATGATAAACTTTCACATCAAAATAAAAAAGAGGACCAGCACAAATATTTAGCAAATACTAAAACAACAGCAACAAAGGAAGTGATAGGACGATCCATAAACAAAACAAGCTCAGCATAGAAAATTATATGGAACAAAGAAATCAACACCACAAAAAAAGCACATAACAAAAATGACAGCAACATATTCATACTTGCTGATCATTACATATCTGGCAAGGGACTTATCTCTAAGATTTATAGAAAACTCCAACACCTCAACAGCAATGGAATTAACAATCCAATTGAAAAATGGGCAGCAGACATGAATAGACACTTCTATTCATATTCAGGTGGCCAGCTAATACATGAAGAGATGCTCACAATCATTGGCCATCAGAGAGATGCAAATCAAAACAACAAGATACCGTCTCACCCCAGCACTGATGGCAAGATTCAACGAGACAGAAAATAACAAATGCTGGCAGGGATGTGGAGAGGTTGGGACTCTCATATACTGCTGATGGGACTGTGAAGTGACACAACCACCGTGGAAGGCAGTATGATGATTCCTTAGAAAACTGGAATTGGAGATACCATTTGACCCAGCATTCCCATTACTAGGTATATATCCTAGAGCCAGGATAGGAACAGATACATGCACACTCATGTCCAGTGCAGAACTATGTACAATAGCAAAAAGATGGAAACAACCTATGTGCCCATCAACAGAAAAGTGGATGACCACAGTATGGTACATACACAGTTACTATTGTTGTTATATGCCATCAATTCGGGCCCGACTCACAGCGACCCCTCTTTGGGTTGCTGAGGCAGTATCACTATGGTAGTAGATTGCCCCACCTTCCTTCCGAGGAGTGGCTGGTGGGTTCGAACCACCAGCCTTCTGGTTAGCAGTCAAGTGCCTTAGGCACTATGCATACACACTATGCAGCCCTAAATAATAATGTAGAGCCTGCAAAACACGACATATTATGGCTGAACTTGGAGGACATGATGCTGAGTGAAATAAGTCAATCACAGAAAAACAAATACAGTATTAGTTCTTTGTTGTTGAGGGTCAAGGAAAGGTTTATATATGGTGGGAAACTTTCTTTGTTGGTTGCCAGAGGTGGGAGGGGTGGGGAGGGAACACTGGGGGGAAAAAAAAAAAAAGCATTGACCCATGTCACTTTTAGTTTTGTGTATTTCACTGTACATAAATTACATTTCAATAAAATCCATGAAAAAAAAGAGACTGACTAATCAATCAATCTCACTACTAGATATACATCCTAGAGAAATAAGAACCTCACACAAACAGATATATGCACAGCCATGTACATCGCAGCACTACTCAGCATAGCAAAAAGATCAGAAACCACCTAAATGCCCATTAGTGAAGAAATGCATCAACAAACTATGTATAACAGAATACTACTCAATGTTAAAGAACAATGATAAATCTGCGAAACATCTCATAACATGGATGAACTTAGAGGCCATTACGCTGAGTGAAGTTAGTCAATCACAAAAGGACAAATATTGTATGGGACCACTATTGTAAAAAGTCAAGAAAGGGGTTTCACAAAAAAAGAAATATTCTTTGATGGTTACTAGGATGTGTGTGTGTGTGTGTGTGTGTATAAAGACCATTAGTGGTTACCAGGGGTAGGTGGGAGGGGGAAAGGGGAAGAAGCTCTTGTTTGTGTGGCATAGAGTTTATGCTAATGGTAGTAGAATATTTTGGAAAAGGATGGCAATAATGGAAACACAACATGAAAAATGTCATCAATGTCCCTGAGCTGCTAATGTGGAAGTTGTTATGTTGGTGAATGTCTTATTTTGTATGTTTTCACCACAATAAAAGTAAAAAAACAAAACAACAACAACAAAAAATAGGCAAAGAAAGCAACCATGAAGAATTGTGGAATGGCAAACTAATTTGTTCTTAAACTTTCATCCAAACCACAATAAAAAGATTCAAAAATAAATAAATAAAAAGTTGTTATAGAGAGAGAAAACCCACTCACTCCATGAAAATGAAATTAAGAGGATTTACTGAGAAATTTTACATCTGAGTGTGGGAAAGCCCCTATAGATGAGAACTAATGTTATCCACGAACAATTTCTAGCTAAAAGCAGAGATAATTTTTGGAACAAAAAATCATAATACAGTGGTTTGATTGGTTAGTCTTTGGTTGAGGTTACAAAGAGGAGGGATTGGAGTGGAGAATAGGCTTCTACTGGATAGATGGATATAGGAAATCACGATGATTTATTTCAGGAACTAATTACAGAGTTTTTAATTCTCACTCAAATAGCCTTCAGGTGGAATCATAAAACATTACTGATGGAGGTTTACAGTTTTAACCAGATACCTCAGGAGTGGGTGAAAACTCTTGGTGTCAGGATTTCATTTCTCTGACACAGCTTGTTAAACAACACTTTTAAGGGGTCTGGAAAGTTTTAGATAAGGCTATCTCTAAACTCTTCCAAGCAATTCTCTTTTTCACATCTTTGTCATGAAGAAATATTTCTTTGGCTCACTTTATACAAAAAACACCTGTGCCAAGATTCCCTTAAAGTATATTTCCTTTACATCCTGACTTGATATAAAGGAAATATATAGTGTGATTACTTCTTAGTTTTATGGCTTCCAGTAATTAACACAGCTGGCTAATAATAGCTTATAGAGGGAAATTGACTTTTCATGTGAACAGATTCCTAGGTTGGCAGACCTATAGAAAACAGCGAATTCAGCAATAACTGAATGAAATTCAATAATTTAGCTTTGGTTCAAAAGGCTTTATGAATTTCTCCTTTACAATTACCTCCTCTTGATCATGGATTTTATTAAACATCCTCTGAAATATTTAAGAATTGGACTTAGGTTAGACCATCGCTGCTTATGCCATTCAGGTTAGCAAGCATTTTACTTCTACCTTGCTACAGGAAAGTTCTCATCTTTAGGGTGAACTAGTCTCATGTTGCCCACAAAGGAGTAACTTATTCACCATGCTATTGTAAAATTCTGAAGGTGATTAGGAGAATATTTAATGGTTTAAAAAGCCTAGTGATTTTCTGAATGGTTGAATTAAACTTCAGTTCTCTTAATTTATTAGAGACAGTATTACCTCAGTTCTGGTGGTGTAGTGCCTAAGGCACTTGACTGCTAACCAGAATGCTGGCGGTTCAAACCCACCAGCCACTTCTCAGAAGGAAGGTTGAGCAAGCTACTCCCGTAGTGATACCGCCTCAGAAACCAAAGGAGGGGGTTGCTATGAGTCAGGACCAACTCGACGGGAGCGACAAACAGCATTACCTCTACATATATCAGTCTGTGCATGGGCATCAAGTTGCTCTTCTGAGTCAAGGCATTACTGGTTACTTTTATTCAACATTGAATAGTGTCAATTATCACCGACCCCTCCTTGTGTTTCCGAGGCAGTATCAACTACAGAAGTAGATTGCCCAACCTTCCTTCCGAGGAGAGACTGGTGGGTTTGAACTGCCAGCCTTCTGGTTAGCAGTCAAATACTTTAGGCACTATGCCACCAGAGCTCCCAATTATAATGACTATTATCATTAAAACTATAATACTAGACAACAGAATTTATCTAACCCTAGCACCTGCTCTATTAGGTAGCTAGCTAACTGTGTTGGATTGGGTTCTCTAGAGAAACACAAAAACCAGCAAAGTATATATATATATATATTTATAGAGAGAGAAAGAGAGAGAGAGAGAAATTTATCT
>NW_006921614.1:13067100-13077253 GCF_000298275.1 Orycteropus afer afer
AACGCAGTCATGTGATCCATCATGGGAACCACCACTCACAACTGGAGTCCAGCCAAGTTGACACATCTTCAACTATCACACTAACTATATCAGAAAAGGAAAATCTAAACATAGTGTGCTCAGGTATATGAAGCCAAGTGGCTTTCTGGCATATTTCTGTAACATTGTGTTCTATTTCTTTTGAAGTATTGACTCAAGTGTAGTATGAGGTATTAGCTATAGCACAGACTTCTCCTTGCTGAGCTAATAAGAATTCTAAGGTAATTTTATTATTTAAAATTATTTTAGTTAGTAAACTTAGACTTGTCTTGAGCAGCCATAGCATAAGCCATGTCAGCAGCTATTTGTTCCATCATATCTGATATGTTTCTAACAGTGAGTTTCAAATCTGTCACTTCTCAATACGGTATAAATGATCTTACAAAGGAAAAACTAGCTCTTGGGTTTTCTGTAATGGGGTTATATCCATAGCTTATGCCTCTCTAGCCCCTTGTTAACAAATTTAGAGTCAGTCCAACATAGACTTTCATTATAAGAATGGACACCTAAAGGAATTCCTAGATGTCCAAATGTGCATTGGGCTGGCCATAGTCTAGTGATCCAAGCAAGGCAAGGCCCAGGCAAATGGTTTACTTGCTGGGTTTATCCCCCTCTTTGCATGGTATGTTGATTAACCACATATTGTGGCTGGTGGGTTTGAACTGCCAGCCTTCCGGTTAGTAGTCAAGTGCCTTAGGCACTATGGTACCAGAGCTCCTGATTAACCACATAAGCGTATACATATTCATAAGGGGCACAAATCATATCCTTTTCATTATCATTTGGGAAAGGAATGGATCGATTAATTCAAGCCAGTCTGCTTTCAGAATATTATTACAAAGAAATAATCTTTCCATTCTCAGGGGTGGTCTGGAAGGTGGTAAAGAGTTTAAAGGACCTTAAGTAATACTGAGGATAATTAATTCTTGTCTGGTTTGAGTTACTGTGGGTAGCTAATCATTTATATATGGAGGCATAAAACTGGGAAGAATCAGTGGAAGGAGGAGCTAGATTAATAGTTCCAGAACCGCCATGCTTGACTGAGGTCAAATTAAAACATGGTACTTGAGGTTGGCATAGTTCAGGTGGCTGCCATAACTTGACTTGTATAGCCCATTTGAAGGGATTGCTAAAGTTGAGGGTGGCACTGGGTACAAGGCTATCATTTTAAAATGGGAATGGCTAACGGATCTGAATTATCATGTACTATTTGGGGTAAAAGATGACAGATCCAGCATTCAGTAAAATTTATGGATCATGCAACTGCCCGATCTAGTTTAACAAAAGTATTTTTGTGTCAATGGGGGCTTCAGTAAGCAGCAGTATGGGCAGAAAATTCAAGAAGAGCTTCATAGTGGAGGAATACAGCCCAAAAGAAATAAACAAGGGCTACCAGCATATAAGTAATAGCAATGACAAAATAAACTTCAGCAGGGAAAGGCATAAAAGTGGATAAAAAGCTACTGATTAATAAAGGACAGATATAATTACAATGCTAATGATAATAAGATAAAAGTTATTTCAAAATTCCTATGTCTTACTAAATTAATCTATGATTAGCCTTAATAATAAGGGACTAACGGAATACAAAAGTAGAAGCAATTATAAAGAATATAATAAAAACTTAATCCTATGCAGATTATAAGGAATATAACTAATTTTTGACTGCTAACCAGAAGGCTGGTGGTTCAAACCCAGCAGTCACTCCTCAGAAGGAAGATGGTAGTGATACTGCCTCGGAAACCCAAGGAGGGGTCACTATGAGTTGGGTCCGACTTGACGGCACATAACAACAACAACAACTAATTTTTAACAATGGTGTTCAAACAAAGAGGTCTAGGCTCAGAGGGGAAAGAACAATATAACAAAACATGGAATAATACTCGACAGCTGAAGTCCTATAGTAATAAAGAACAGAATTAGAATGATAAGAAAACAAATTCCTAGTGTTTCTGTAGTCGACTTTCTTACCATTCTAAAGGTTCGAGTTTATAGTGAGGAAGATACTCTATAACAATGGAAATTAAACAAAGAATTGTTGATCTTAAGGTTTCTGTGCAAGTCATAAGTTTAAATTTAACAAAAATAAGTATGATGTTTAAAAGATGATAATATATACAAGCCTGATCATTAAGGTATTAAAATACCCACAGTTGATAATTATGATTTCTGGTGACTAGAAAAATTAAAAAAAAAAAAAAGTAAAACAATTTTAAGCGAAACTGATGAAATACAGCAGTTACTAAGGCTAGAGCAGAAAGCAAAGAGGGTTCAAAGTGTAGCAAGTTACACGGGTAGTTTCAAGTCAAGTCTGGAGATCTCAAGAGAACAGTCTACTCAGCTGTCATCTACTTCTCTTCCTGGCAATGTCTGAATTTTAATTTCAGTCCTTTTGGGAGTTGGGGTCTTTTTCAGTTGGGATAAATGAATCCAAGTTTTTGCTTCCCTGTAATCTGGCAGTATAAGAATTTATGAGTAAGATTAAATAAGGTCCCTTCCATCGAAGTTCAAGGGAATCCTTCAATTGAGGTCTTTTCCAATAGACACAATCTCCAAGTGAAAAAGGAAAGGTAGCAGGCTTTTCAATATTTCTATTATTAAGAGCCTCTTTGAGAAAGATAGTATGCTCTCTAGCATAACAAATCAAGGATCATTAGTACTTTAGTAATTAGGGTCAAATTAAATTCATTAAAACCAGTGAGAATGCCTGTAGCCAAGTCAATCCCACAGAGGATGTAAGTTTACCCAATTGAGTTTTTATAATTCCATTAGTCCTCTCCACAAGTCTAAAAGACTGGGCATGATAAGGATAATGGGGTCTTGGGAAAATATAACAGCCTTTATCACTTGCCTTTGTTGACATTTGCAATGTCCGGTGTCACTGCAGAGAACAGCTGGGGCTTCCCACACGGGAATGATATTTTGCAATAGTTCCTTTGCAACAAATGCCTTTTGACAAGGAAAGTCCTCAACCAAATATGAATACCTGCAAACCATAACTAGTATAAATTTATACCATCAGCAGGTGTTAGCTGGATAAAATCTATTCGACACTCAAGCACTGTCCAGTTGGCAAAGGATATTTTCCAAGTGGAGGTTGATAATGTTTATTTGGATTAAATTCTAAGCAAAAAGAATATTGTCTGACTACTTGGTCTGCAGATTTTAAAAAATGTCCACAAAAATATTTATTTGATATGATTATTGTGTTGTCCCTGCCCAAGTGTCCTATTACATGACAGGTGATTGCAAGGGGAATATGTAAATCTTTGGGAAAAATGGGTTTCGTATTAAACCTTTTATTTGCTTCCTTTTTTCTAGGATATTGCAAGACCCAAGGCAAAGCTTTAGAATGATCTATTTGAATTTTGATGGTATCAGCAGACAAAACTCAGCCAATATCTGTGGATGATGTGGCCCATAACATTCCTGGGACTGCTAAAACAGGATCTGGGACAGGGGGAGGTCGATGTTTTGAGGTGGTTTGGCTGAGTATTCTAAAAAGGGTGGCAATGCTTCGGTCTGCTCTAGTCTGGGAATGGGTTAGTGGTTTGGTGAGGGTTGTCTTCTTGAAAAGGCACAGTAAGTCCCTGGATATAACAGTTTCTTCACTATCCATAGTTTCTCTCCTTTTAGGATGACAAGAATCAGTTATTCCTAAAAGTATTTCTTCCTATTCAGTAAATTGTAAATGACAGTTCCATTTAGATAAAACGTCTCTACCTAGTAGGTTAACAGGAGTATTTGAGCTTAACAAAAAAAGTATGTATATATTCTATATGTCCTAAAGAAACACCAACTAGCTGAGAATGAGTTACGATTTGTTCCTAATTCATAATTCCCATGCTTTTAAAAGACTGCAGAAGTTGATAAAATTCTTCAATTTCCTTATCTTTGGCTTTGGTGGTTGGTGCATAAATTTGAATGATAGTTGCATTAATGGGTCTTCCTTGCAGGCATATGGGTATTATCCTATCACTGACAGCATTGTACTTCAGGACAGATCTTGAAACATCCTTTGTGATGATGAATGCCACACCATTCCTCTTCAAACTGTCATTCCCGGTATAGTAGACCACATGGTTGTCTGATTCAAAATGGCCAAAACCAGTCCATTTCAGCTCACTAATGCCGAGGATATCAATCTTTATGCGTTCCATTTCATTTTTGACAACTTCCAATTTTCCTAGATTCATACTTCGTACATTCCATGTTCCAATGATTAATGGATGTCTACAGCTGGTTCTCTTCAATTTGAGTGGTACCACATCAGCAAATGGTTCTCAAAAGCTTTACCTTATCCATAGGAGTTAAGGCTGGGCTTACTCAGATGATGCAGCTCTTTCCCAGTCCTATTTTGAGAGCCTTCTAACCTAACCGGACTATTCATAAAGTTGCGCAATAATGTATCAGTGTTTCTTTGGTATTCATAAATCCTCACAACTGAATCAATGAGCAGCATCACAATAAATGGAGAGAAGATTGAGGCTGTCAAAGAATTCATGTTGTTTGGTTCTACAATCAATGCCAATGGAAGCAGCAGTCAGGACATTAGACAACATGTAGCACTGGGAAAGTCAACCGCGAAGGAACTCTTTCAAGTGCTGAGGAGCAAGGATGTCTCCTTGAGGACTAAGGTGCACCTGACACAAGCCATGATATTTCCAATTGCCTCATATGCATGTGAGAGCTGGACAATGAATAAGGAAGACTGAAGAAGAGTTGATGCTTTTGAGTTGTGGTGCTGGCGAAGAATGCTGAAAGTACCATGGACTGCTAAAAGAACTAACAGATCTGTCCTGGAGGAAGTGCATCCGAAATGCTCCTTGGAAGTGAGAATGGCCAGACTTCATCTCACCTATTTTGGTCATGTTGTCAGAATGGACCATTCCTTGGAGAAGGATGTCATGCTTGGTAGGGTGGAGGGTCGACGAAAGAGGGGGAGGCCTTCAACGAGATGGATTGACACAGTCGCTGTGATGATGGGCTCAGGTATAGCAGGAATCATGGAGCTGGCGTGGGATCGGGCAGTGTTTCATTCTGCTGTGCATGGGGTCGCTATGAGTCGGAAACGACTTGACGGCACCTAACAACATGCTTTTATGTTTTATTACTCCAAGGTAAGGGATTTTTTTTTTTTTTCAAATACATAGGACTTAAAACTGACAAGGTGACTCCTATATTAATTAAAAACTTCTAATTTTCTCCATTTACTTGGAGAGTAGTCTCTCCCCGATTATTTAAAGCCACTACTGGAAAAGTCTCCATTCGCTCCCTGGAGCTGTCAGCTTGACTGTATAGGAGATAAAGTGGGAAGTAGCATACTTTATTTTTAATTTTTATTGTGATTTAGGTGAAAGCTTACAGAGCAAATTCATTTCCCATACAGCAGTTCATATACATTTTGCTTCATGACATTGACTGTAATTCCCCACTCTCTTCCCACTCCCTCCCTGTAGTGACCCCCTCCCTATGTTCCTCTTTCCTATGCATTCCTGCCCCCTGAGCTATCTCCCTGTGCAAATACAGCCCTTCTGTTCTCTCATGATTGATTCTTCTAAGGAGGATACCTATCTGATGTAAATGTTCACCCTACATACCTGTCTCTGAAACTTGCCCTTGTATGGAGAGTAGCTAAAGCAAATGGGAAAAATGACAAGATTAAAGAGCTGAACAGAAGATTTAAAAAGTAGCTCGAGAAGACAAAGTCAATTATTATGTGTAATGAATTGTGCAAAGACACAGAGTCAGAAAGCCAAAAGGTTAGAACACACTGGGCATTTCTCAAGCTGAAAGAACTGAAGCAGAAATTTAAGCCTCGAGTTGCAATACTGAAAGATTCTATGGGCAATATATTGAAGGATGCAGGAAACATCAAAAGAAGATAGAAGGAATACACAGGCACTGTACCAAAAAAATTGGTTGATATTCATCCATTTCAGGAGGTGGCATATGATCAAGAACCAATGGTATTGAAGGAAGAAGTCGAAGTTGCACTGAGGAAAGTAGAGAAAAACAAGGCTCCAGGAATTGACAAGATGGATACTCACTGAGATATTTCAACAAACAGATGCCGCACTAGAGGCACTCACTCGACTATGCCAGGAGATTTGGAAGATAACTGCCTGGCCAACTGACTGGAAAAGAGCCATGTTTGTACCCATTCCAAAAAAAGGTGATCCCACAGAATGTGGAAATTATCAAACAATATCATTAATATCTCACACAAGTAAAATCTGGCTGAAGATAACTCAAACATGGTTGCAGCAATATACAGACAGAGAACTTCCAGAAATGCAAGCTGGATTCAGAAGAGGATGTGGAATGAGGGCTATCATTGCTGATGTCAGATGGATCTTGGCTGAAAGCAAAGAATACCAGAAAGTATTTACCTGTGTTTCATTGACTATGTAAAAGCGTTCGATTGTGTGGATCACAACAAATTATGGATAACATTGAGAAGAATGGGAATTCCAGAACACTTAATTGTGCTCATGAGGAACTTGTACATAGACCAGGAGGCTGTCATTCAACAGAACATGGTTTAAAATCAAGAAGGGAGCACATCAGGGTTGTATCCTTTCACCACACTTATTCAATCTGTACACTGAACAAATAATCCAAGCAGCTGGACTATATGAAGAAGAATGTGGCATCAGGATTGGGGGAAGACTCATTAAGATATCTACATTATGCAGACGACACACCTTTGCTCACTGAAAGTGAAGATGACTTGAGGCACTTACTCATGAAGATTGAAGACTACAGTTGTTGGGTTTCCCTTCGGCAGGGCTCCCACAACCCAAGTCAGGGATAACACCACCCAAAATCACTCACGAAAGACATCTCTTGATGCAAATGCAGGAGGAATTTATTCGAAGTTCCAGCACGCTGGGGCTCGACTTACATCCCACGCAGTGGCAGAGGAGTGGAGCCCCCAGCAACAAAATTACACAGTATTTAAAGGCAAAACTACAAGGGGGTGGTCAGAGAGAGTACAGATAATTGGTAAGTTTAAGTTTGAATTCTCGGAGGGAGTACAAACGATTGGTAAGTTTAAGTTTGAATTCTCCAATTACATGGTATGGTTGAGTTCAGGGCTTAGTCATCAATGGTTCTGGGAATTGTTTACTAAAACTATATGTTCCTTGCCTCGCCCCAGTTCCTGGAACTGGGGCCCGCCCTTTTGCTGGCCTTAATAGTGGCCTCTTATTGCTATATTAAAATATTACATTTTAATTTTACCTTAATTTTGCATTTCTAATTTCGTATTTACATTTTTAATTCCACACAGTTTGCAGTATGAGGTTCATACCAGGTATGAAGGATTGTTCAACATGAGAAAAATAGTCAACATAATCCATCATATAAGTAAAAGGAAAAGAACCACACAATCATATCAGTCAGTGTAGAAAAGGCATTTGATAAAATACAGCACTCATTCCTGATAAAAACTCTCAGAAAATAGGAATAGAACGGTAATTTCTCAGAATAATAAAGGGAATATATGTAAAACCAAAAGCCAACATTATTCTCAGTGGAGAGAATAATGAAACCCTGTGAATGGAAACCAGACAAGGATGCCTTCTATCTCTACTTCTATTCAACATTCTCTTGGAAGTCCTAGCCAGGGCAGTAAGGTAAGAAAGGGAAATCAAAGGCATCCACCTTAGTAAGGAAGAAGTAAAACTATCCCTATGTGTAGATGATATGATCCTATACATAGAAAATCCAAGAGACTCAGCAAAAAAACTGCTGGAATTGAGACACTTGGCATAGTGGGTGAAAGTTTACAGAGCAAATTCATTTTCCATACAGCAGTTCATACACATTTTGTTTCATGATATTGGCTTAAATTCCCCACAATGTAACAGCTCACTGTTGACAGTGTCCTTCCCTCCCGTGTACTCGCACCCCCAAGCTATCTCCCGATGCAAACACTGCCCTTCTGTTCTCCCAGGACTGATCAATCGCTCCAAGGTGTACATCTACCTGATATAAATGTTCACCACACATGCCTGTCCATTGTTTGGCTGGAAGCCACAGGAGTAAGTTCAGTTCCAGACCTGAAGGGTAACTAAGGGCTATAGTGTAAGCAGTCTCATCAGGCTCTATCAGACCAAAACACCTGATCTTTTTTTCATGATTTTAAATTTTGTTCCATATGGGGCAATCTACTTCCATAGTGATACTGCCTCGGAAACAACAACAACAACAACATTGTTCTTCCACTCTATCCAGGATCTCCTGTTTCAGGATCTTATTAAAGAGTTTTTAATTCTCACTGTTGTTGTTGTTATGTGCCATCGAGTCGGACCCGACTCATAGCAACCCCTCCCTGGTTGCCGAGGCAGTATCACTACGGAAGTAGATTGCCCAACCTTCCTTCCGAGGAGTGGCTGATAGGTTTGAACCGCCAGCCTTCTGGTTAGCAGTTAAGTGCCTTAGGCACTATGCTACCAGAGCTCCCTTAATTCTCACTAATAGCTTTCAAATGGAATCATAAAACATTACTGATGGAGGTTTACACAGCTTTAACTAGATATCTCAGGAGTGGGTGAAAACTCCTTTTGATGTCAGGATCTCATTTCTCTGACACAACTTGTTAAACAGCACTTTAAAGGGGTCTGGGAAAATTTAGATAAAGCTCACTCTACACCCTTTCAGGGAGCTCTGGTAGCATAGTGGCTAAAGCACTTGACTGCTAACCAGATGGCTGGCGGTTCAAACCAGCCACTCCTCGGAAGGAAGGTTGGGCAATCCTACTTCCGTAGTGATACTGCCTCGGAAACCCAAGGAGGGGTCGCTATGAGTCGGGGCCGACTCGACGGCAAATAACAACAACAACAACACACCCTTTCAAGCAATTCTCTTTATCAGATCTTTGTCTTTTGGAAATATCTCTTTGGCCCACTTTATACAAAAGACACCTGTGTCAAGATTTCCTTCCTTAAAGTGTATTTTCTTTACATCCTGATTTGACTCTATAGAGGGATTACTTCTTAGTTTTACGGCTTCCAGTAATTAACACAGCCACCTAACAGGAGCTTGTAAAGGGAAATAGACTTTTCAGCTGAACAAAAAGATTCCCAGGCTGGCAAATCTGTAGAAAACTGTAATTCAGCAAGAACTGAGTGAAATTCAGTCATTCAGCTTTGGTCAAAAGGCTTTATGAATGTCTACTTTACAAAATCCAGAAAAAAGAGAAAGAAAAAAAGAAAGCAACCATGGGATCCCAGAGAGGGATGAGCACTATAAAGGAAACAGTGTATGAATGGGTAAAATGGCAGGTCTGTCATTGCTATTACAGTAGGCTGGCCCTGGGTGTCTCTGAGCAGGGACATGAATGATATGAGCTGGCTATGCAAAGACCCGGGAGCTCTGGTAGCATAGTGCCTAAGACAGTGCTAACCAGAAGGCTGGAGGTTCAAACCCACCAGCCACTCCTCAGAAGGAAGGCTGGGCAATCTACTTCCGTAGTGATACTGCCTCAGAAACCCATGGAGGGGTTGCTATAAGTTGGGTCCGACTTGACGTTACATAACAACAACAACAACATGCAAAGACGCAGGGGGCCAGAAGCCTAGGAAGATGGACAGCAATTATGAGGGCCCTGAGGTGGGAACTGGCCTGGGAAGGTCAAGAATAGCAAGTGCATGGCAGGGCTGTGTGATTTAAAAAAAATAAAAAACAAAAAAGTTTGGTAGTAGGAGATGCAATCAAAGAGAAAGTGAAGATACAACCAAGCTGGAGTGGCAAGGCAGGTGCAGGGATTTCATCCTAGCCTCCCAGAAAGCTAGGATGGAGCATCTTAAGCAGGAGTGGCATGATCCGTTTGCCTTTAAAAGAGCACTAGTGTCACTGCTGATGAGGAAGCATCTTATCCTGAGTATCCCGAAGTGAGGGGCCAGACCCATCTTAGTTTGGACCAAATACTTTCATCGTAATGCCTCTGACATGACATGCATTCTTCAGCCTCCTGAGGCCTCCAGTCCCCACTGCCCTGCTTCTGCTCTGCCCATCTTACATGGCCATATCAAGGGCTTTGGCACATGAGGGATTCAAATCGGGAGTCCCCATCTAGTTCAATTTCTCTGCTATTGTTGTTATGTGC
>NW_006921614.1:13080738-13094463 GCF_000298275.1 Orycteropus afer afer
GGTTGCACTAGTGTATTGACAAGGAACTGCCAGAAATTTAAGCTGGATTCAGAAGAGGGCATGGAATAAGGGATATCATTGCTGGTATCAGATGGATCTTGGTTGAAAGCAAATAGTACCAAAAAGCTGTTTACCTGTGCTTTAGTGACTGCACAAAGGCATTCAGCTGTGTGAATCATAACAAATTATGGATAACATTGCAAAGAATGGGAATTCCAAAACACTTAATTTTGCTCATGAAGAATCTATACATAGACCCTGAGCCAGTCTTTCAAACAGCACAAGGGGACACAGCACGATTCAAATCAGGAAATGCGTGTCAGGGTTGTATTGTTTCACCACACTTACTTAATCTGTATGCTAAGAAAATAATCTGAGAAACTGGATTATATGAAGAACACAGTATCAGGATTAGAGGAAAACTAATTAACAACCTGCAATATGCAGATGACTCAACATTGCTTCCTGAAAGTGAAGATGACTTAAAGCACTTACTGATGAAAATCAAAGACTATGGTCTTCAGTATGGAATACATTTCAACTTAAAAACAAAAATCTTCACAACTTGGCCAATAAACAACATCAATTATAAATGGAAAAAAAAAATTGAAATTGTCAAGATTTCATTTTAATTGAATCCACAATCAACACACCACCGAAGCAACAATCAAGAAATCAAAGGACATACAGAATTGGGCAAATCTGCTGCAAAGGCCTCTTTACAGTGCTAGAGAGCAAAGATGTTACTCTGAAGTATAAAGTGTGCCTGACTCAACTCATGGTATTTTCAACAGCCTCATATGCATGTGAAAGCTGGACTATGAATAAGGAAGACTGAAGAATTGATGCATTCGAATTGAATTGTGGTATCTGAATGTACTGTGTTGTGATCCACACAATTGAATGCCTTTGCATAGTCTACAAAACACAGGTAAATATCTTTCTGGTATTCTTTGTTTTGAATTAAGATCTATCTGACATTAGCAATGATATTCTTTGTTCCATGTCCTCTTCTGAATCCAGCTTGCATTTCTGGTAGTTCCTGTTGATGCATTGTTACAACAGTTTTTTTTTTTTTAATTACCTTCAGCAAAATTTTACTTGTGTGTGATATTAATGTTGTTGTTATTTGCCATAGAGTCAGCCCAACTCCTAGCGACCCCTCCTTGGGTTTCCGAGGCAGTTATCACTACAGAAGTAGGATTGCCCAACCTTCCTTCCGAGGAGTGCCTGGTGGGTTTGAACCGCCAGCCTCCTGGTTAGCAGTCAAGTGCCTTAGGCACTATGCTACCAGAGCTCCCGTGATATTAATAGTCTTATTCAATAATTTCCACATTCTGTTGGATCACCTTTCTTTGCAAGGGGCACAAATATGGATCTCTTCTAACTGGTTGGCCAGGTAGCTGTCTTCCAAATTTCCTGGCACACACAAGAAAGCGCTTCCAGAGCTGCATCCATCTGTTTAAACATCTCAGTGAGAAGTCTGTCAATTCCTGGAGCCTTGCTTTTTGTCAATTCTTTCAGTGTAGCCTGGACTTCTTCCTTCAATACCACTAGTTCTTAATCATGTGCTATCTTCTGAGATGGTTGAACGTTCTACCAATGACTGAACTGGACTGTAAGAAGAACGAATGAATCTGTCTTGGATGAAATACAGCCAGAATGCTCCTTAGAAGTAAGAATGGCCAGACTTTCCCTCACCTACTTTGGTCATGTCAGAAGGGACCAATCCCTGTAGAAAGATATCATGCTTGGCAAAGTGGAGGGTCAGTTAAAAAATGAAAAACCTTCAATGAGATGGATTGACACAGTGGCTGTGACAAAGGAATCAAGCATGGCAGGCAATGACTGAAGGATGGCTCAGGGCTGGGCAGTGTTTCGTTCTGTTGTACCCAGGGTCGCTATGATTTAGAACCTACTGGATGGCACCTAACAATACTACTACCACTTCAAATCTGTTGATATTTCTGGTGTATATGTTATTTTATCCTATTATCCTCCGGCACTGTTTTTGATGTGTTCACCTTAATTCACATGCCTCCCTCTATGTGGGTGGTCCTGCCTGTTGCTCCCAGGGCAGGATGAATTCCAAGCCAGTGAGACCTTTCCCTCCTTGTCCCTGGGCACACAGGTGATTTCTACCTTTTAAAACACTATGAATAGCACTGTTGGAAGCATATATTACTAAGGACATTGTTCCTTCCATGTATTTCTTTGGCTATTATTTCTCATGGAGATGAAAGGTTAAAGGAGCTGCTTTCTTTAAAAAAAAAAAAAAAAAGTATATGTATATACGGGTAAATCACAAAAGAACAATTATAGTATGGTCTCACTTATATAAAAAGACAAGAATATGTAATTATATTAAAACCAAGTGGTTACCATGAGCAGGAGGGGGTACGGAGAGGGGAAATCACTCTCCGGAAAGTCATGAACTTTTCTTCATGTGATGGAAAATTGTCATTAACTAAGTAAGGTTAATAGTTACACAACTTTACTGATGTAGCTGTTATCACTAAGCTGTACACCAGAATAAAAGAGTGAAATGGCAAATAAAGTGTTTTACATAATTTTACAACTACAATAGCAGTCAATAAATAAAAAGGCTGTACCTGTTGATATGACTTAGGTACAACTAAATATTTCATGGGGTTATTTTTCTGGGTTCAAAGATTTAGGGTCATGGCTTTGTGGGTCTATTCAGACAATTGGCCTAAGGTTATTGTTAGAGTTTCTATTCTATCTTCTTGTTCCATGAGTAGCATCTTGGGTCTTAAAAGCTTGCAAGTGGCCACCCAAGATACAATTGGTCTCTATTCTTCTGAAACAGTAGAGGAAGAAGGAGACTCAGGAATTTGGAAAAGGAAATGGATTACAGGTTTGTCTCCTCTACCATGAGACCAGAAAAAATGCATGGTGCCTGTCTACCACTTCTGAACATTTCGATCAAGGATCCAATGGATCCTGATCAAAAGGAGGAAAATCATTAAACAGAATTTCAAATTCATATGGAAATCAGATTTACTGGACCTAGGGAGCTCTGGTAGCATAGTGGCTAAGACACTTGCCTGCTAACCAGATGGCTGGCGGTTCAAACCCACCAGCCACTCCTCGGAAGGAAGGTTGGGCAATCCTACTTCCGTAGTGATACTGCCTCGGAAACCCAAGGAGGGGTAGCTATGAGTCGGGTTTGACTCGACGGCACATAACAACAACAACAATTGAGATTGGAGGAACCCTCAAATCTATTGACCTGAAATAATTTTTAAACCTTGAATGGAAACTATCCCATGGTCCATCTTTAAACTAAACAATTAATAGGGAATGTTTGCTGTGAGCATTGCGCTCATTTAAAGAATTATCTATGTGAATTCAAATTGACACAGATGAGAACTTTAAGGGGCAGGGTGTAAATTAATTGTGATGTAACAATATGGATAAACCAGAAAACCCAAACCCACTGCCATGGAGCTGATTCAGACCCACAGCAACCCCCATTGGGTTTCTAAGGTGGTAAATCCTTATGGAAGTAGTTTGCCCAGTCTTGCTTCCATGGAGTGGCTGGTGGGTTTGAACCACCAATCTTCTGATTAGCGGTGAGATGCCTTAGGCACTGTGCTACCAGAGCTCCTTACAATATGTGTAGAGAAAGTGAAAATGGTAACACAATGTGAATTACCTAACCAATGACATTTAAATGTACCTGTAGAAATTGTGAAGGAATGCATGCTTGGTTGTTTATATTCCCACCAAAAAGAAAAATAAATAAAATAAATAAGTAGTTGGTAGTTTTTAGGTTTTGTTAAAGACTGCCACAAAGTCCTTGAGAAAGACTGACCTAAACTACGGTGGCCTGTTCCGTGTTTTAGGAAGAAGGTGGTCCTTGAGGGACTGTGGAGGTCTGATGGGGCAACCCACCGCGCTGTGCTGCTTCCTCCCCTCACTGGTGACGTGAGGGCACTACAATCTCGACTTCTTAGGGTCAGGGCAGAAGACCTAGATGCTGCGGGCTAAGCCCTTAGGCCTGTGCCCAGCATGTAGGATAGGCAATAAGAGCAAAATCCAGGAATATTTCACAACGGTCCGCGTCCCTGGCCGCAGGCACCACGGGAACCGTTCGTTCACAGTTTCTGCGCCCCTTAAGGTCCCCTCCAAACTCCCGGCCCAGCTGGGGGTAAAACTCACCTAACAGAAGCGCACCAGCCCTGCTGGAAAGAGCAGCTGGGGCCGCAGTGGGTCTGGTGCAAATTGAGTACAACGGAACAGAAGCGTCCCCGGGCTGAGCGGCAGCTGGTGTTGGTACACGCCCGGCCCCGCCTCGTGCCCTCGCCCCGCCCAGCGCTGGGAACCTTGAGCCCAGCACCGCCCCTCCCCTTGCCGGCCCCGCTTTGTCCTTGTCACTCCTGGTCAAGCCCGCCCCTGCGCACCCTTGCCAGGGACCAGAGGCCTGGACTGCAGGACTGTGCTGGGAGGAGGAGCTAAAGGGCTCTTCTTAAGCATAATGCAGGTGTATGGAAAACACTAAAAAACCAAAACCAAACTCACTGCCCTTGAGTTGGATCCAACTCATAGCCACCCCTCCTTGGGTTTTCGAGGCAGTTATCACTAAGGAAGTAGATTGCCTAATCTTCCTTCGGAGAAGTGGCTGCTGGGTTTGAATAGCCAGCTTTCTGGTTAGCAGTCTGCTGATTAGCAGTCAATGGCCTTGGGCACTATGCTACCAGAGCTCTCATATAAAAAACAGGCAGCAACAAAATGGCCAGAATCTCTAGAGAATTGGGAAAGGGGAGCTCCAAAAAGTTACAGACTTGTGAGTTCATTGATACAACATGGAATAACCGAAGTATAGAAATTATAGCGTAGTTGGTAGCATAGTGCCTAAGGCACTTGACTGCTAACCAGATGGCTGGCAGTTCAAACCCACCAGCCACTCCTCAGAAGGAAGGTTGGGCAATCTACTTTGGTGGTGATACTGCCTCAGAAACACAAGGAGGGGTTGCTATGAGTCAGTCCGTCTCCAACTCTATGACACATAACAACAACAACATAAAAGAGTTACAGGAGGGATCCTTGCAGTGACGGAGCTGTTCTGTCTTGACTGTAACAATGTCAATACCCAGGCTGTGATATTTTACTGTAGTTTTGCAAGATGTTGTCATTGGAGGAAATGAGTGATGGGTACATAGGATCTCTATGTACAGTTTCCTCACAACTGCATGTGCATCTACAATTATCTCAAAAGAAAAAAGTTTAGTCAAAAGGGAGGAGGAGGAGGAATGGGGAGTGTGGTAGTTCAGTTTGTGTGTCAACTTGGCTGGGCCTGGTTGAATGGCTAGGCAGCTGGATATAGTATTCCCCATGATGAGGCTGGTAATCAACTCCATGGTGGAATCAACTGTGAGCAGTTGAGTAGCTGCCTTTGGGTATGTGATTTACTTCTCATATATAAATAGCAGCTTTGGGAGCAGTCTCTAGCTTATGGCACGCTTGGACCCTGTGCACATAGCCGTGTCGTTTTTCAGCAGCCTGCCATGCTCTGCCAACCTTGAGACTTTTAATACACATTAATTAAAGACCTGCCATGTGGTTTGGTAACATCGGGACTGTGTCTTTTTACTTGTCAACCTTGGGTTTGTCAGCCTCAGCAGCTAGAAGCTGTCTGAGTGAAGAAATGCCTCTAGCTCCAGTGGGCTGAGAGCAGAAGACAGAGCTGGACCCCAAGGTTGAGGGGCTTTCACCCAGCCCCTAGAGCCTGGCCCTTTGAACTTGGACTTAAAACCTCCAAACTGAAAGAGAATAAACTCCTGTTTGTTAAGGCCACCCTATTTGTGGTATATTCTTGTCAGAGCAGCACTAGGTAACCAGAACAGGGAGCCATAGAAGAAGGAAGAACAGGAGGAGAAAGAGAAGATGATGGTTCAAGGCCAAAGCCATCCCTTGAAGTTTTTGAAAGGTCACAGAACCAGAGCCAGGTTGGGAGTGGCTGTGTTTGGAGTAACTGTTTTCTTAGTTTCCTGAACTTTCTGGTTTGTGCTACCTGTTTTGGAAGCCCACTTGCCCTTATGGCCTCCTCAAGGGCCCTCCTCAAATTCAATGCCTTGGTTTCTAGTGTTCTAGGATGGCCTGACTCAAGCAACAGAGCAGAAAGAAGATGTCCTCTGGATTCATTGATGGTATTCCTGATGAATTTTGTAGTGCCTGTTGGTTGCTGCAGGGCTTCCCCTCTTAGACTTATGTTTACATGTTTATATGACTCCTCCCCACCTCAGGGTTCAGTGTCTGGGTGTCCATCTGCTGTTACTGTTTTCATTCCTTGTTTCCAGAGGTAGGAATGTGGTCTCACTGGGAGAGATCCCCAACCCCTGTGCTTCCAGGCTGGGATCAGGCCACCTCATCTCATCAGCCCAAGAGATCTTAGGGGCAGTAGGAAAAGTACTGAGGGCATTTGTGACAAAACAAGAATGTCTCTGCAGAGATTAAGCCCCCTCCTCTTTCTGGTAAGAATTATTTAAGGGGTGTCTTTGAATTATCTTTGTGTCACAGAACATGTTCAAGTCATCCTAAAATGCAGGCCCTCTGGAATAACTGAAATTTATAAGGTGGACAGGCAGCCTCATTGCCCAAGGCAAAGGGTGTTCAGATCTTGTGTGTTATGAGGGCTTTTAAGGAAAATCTGCCAGGCCTAAGGGTGGTGCAGGTACCCTGGAGAGGGCCAGGAAATTATGGAATGGCAAGTGCTGGGATCAGTCCTGGAGCCATATTGTGGGAACTGAAAGAATCCAGTGAGAGAGCTTGAGATGCTTTGTCATCCCAAGAACAGCAGGTGCGGGAGGGGCTGCTGGTCCAGGATCTGCTGGCTCTGAGGATTGACATCTGCACTGAGATCAAGCATGAATATGATGATCAGCATCACCTTGTGGCCATGAGGAGGAAGCACAGGGTGGACTGTGGAAGTTGGACGGCTGGCATTTGGTCTTGTCTTTTGAACTACGTCAGCCCTGGTGTTGATTCTAGGACAGTTCAATGGGACCCTGTCCTAGATGGGAAATCACAGAAATTCTTGCTCTTCTGGTACTGGAGGCTTGAACCATTAACTGCAAACAAATGAAATTTGATCATCTTAGTATGCCAAATTTCAGGAGGTATTCGTGCTATTAATAACAGATCACTAAACTTAGCACCAGCCACTCCTCGGAAGGAAGGTTGGGCAATTCTACTTCCGTAGTGATACTGCCTCGGAAACCCAAGGAGGGGTCGCTATGAGTCAGGGCCGACTCGACGGCAATCAACAACAACAACAAACTTAGCACCAACAATAAACATCATCTTGGTGGGAGTGAACCTTCAGTTTCCCACTTTTTCATTTCATCCCTAACCACAAAGAAATGCAAGAAGAGGCTTAGGCATTCTAGGGTAGGAGGTGGTAAGCCTCTTCTCCCCAACTCCCTGTATTTGTATTTCAGATTTAAATGACTATCAAGGTCAACCTTAAAGTTAACCAGACTAGCTGAGCTATCTCCTAGAGGAATAGTTGCTTTTGGTTTTATTCGCTGACATTTTTTTGTCCTTCTGCTAACAACATCCCCTTTCATTTGGGAAACTAACTCTCCTAATAGCACAAAGTTTGATTTTCTTGTTGTTGTTGTTATATGCTGTCGAGTTGGACCCGACTCATAGCGACCCCTCCTTGGGTTTCCAAGGCAGTATTACTAAGGAAGTAGATTGCCCCATCTTCCTTCCGAGGAGTGGATGGTGGGTTTGAACAGCCAGGCTTCTGGTTAGCAGTCAAGTGCCTTAGCCACTATGCTACCAGAGCTCCTTTGATTTTCTTAAACCTAGTTATAACAGGCAAAATATAGTACCTGTGTGCATGACATACTAAAATGTGCTGTGTATCAGCACATATCAACCTATTTTCTTGTGTATGGAAAGCTATTAAATAAAATGGAAAAGAATAACGGGTTTCTGAGAGGAATGAAGCAGTAGTCCTAACACAGTATGTTCAAAATTCCTTGAGAATTAGCCCTACTATGAGATGAGAAAGGAAACGGGAAGTGTTTTAGGTTGGGTTCTCTTGAGCAGGAAAACCAGTAAAGTATATATATAAATATATATAGATTTATTTATTTCAAGGAAATGGTTCACACAATGGTGAAGGCTGGTACATCCCAAATCCGTGGGTCAGGCAGCAGGGTGAAGGCTTTTCCTGACTCACGTGGTTGCAGGGGCTGACAAACCCAAAATCTGCAGGTCAGGCAGTTAGGCTGAAAGTTTCTCTCATTCCAAGAACCAGAAGTCAGAGGATGATGAGATGAATGCAGGATCCAAGAGAGTGCAAACTTTGCTAGAATATCCTTATACATATTTCCATATGCCAGAACACCTCCAAGGAAACTCCCCTTCTATCTGCTTGGCTGCTCCTACTGATCACAATATGGAGGATGATTACATAATATCTGCCACACCACACAAAATGGAAGATGATTACATAATGTCTGCCAAACCACTGAAAATCATGGCCTAGCCAAGTTGTCATATAACATTAACTATCACAGGAAGCCTTTTGGCAAACTCAGACTAAATTACCTCTAGATGTGACTATAAATCACATAACCTTAATATGGGGAAGCTAACATTTTTAGCATAAGATATGTATCCTAACTATACTCTGGTCATTAGTACACAATGGCAACAACATGCTTGGTGAATTAAATATTGACCCATGGGACAGAAGAGAACTTTAGGAGACATAGTTGCAAGTCTGGGCATTGTAGGACAAGGTGAATTTGCCTTAATCAGGCACAGCATTCTGAGGGGTAACATTTTTTAGCTATAATTCACCAATTAAAGGAAATTTTCTTCTAGGGGTATGGCAGAGCCTGATAGCTTTCTATCAACCTAGAAAGATGAGACTTCAGTAAAGTGGATTAGGCAGAATCAACAAATAATTTTGGGTAATGCTATAGCACAGCATTGAGAAAGTATGTGTACCCTAACTAATAGGGCCCCTTGACATTTTTTTTTTAATTTCTTTATTTTGGTGAAAGTATATGAGTTGGGTCTGACTAGATGGCACATAACAACAACAACAACATACAGAGCCAAAGATACACTATTTCAACAATTTCTGCATGTACAATTCAGGACATTGATCATATTCTTCAAGTTCTGCTATCATTTTCCAAATTATTCCACCACTGTTATCTTACACTCTCTGTTCCAGAATCTTCCAGTCCAACCTTTCAAGTTGCCATTGACAATTTGATCTCATACAGATAATTGTTTAAAGGAGCATAAGTCTTAAAGTAGGTGTCCTTTCTAATTAAGATAAGCTATTCTTTTGGTTCATACACATTTTCAGGGGATGGTTTTGGTTTTAAAGTTTAAAAATCATCTCAGGGCAATAATTCTGGAGGTTCATTAAACCTCAATGAATCCATAAAGTCTGGATTCCAATGAAGAATTTGAAATCCTATTCCTCACACCCCCCTTTTAATCAAGATTCTTCTATAGAATCCCTGATCAAAACATTCAGTAACGGTAGCCACACCAACCTGTTCACCTGGTCTCATGGCAAAGGAGACAGTTGTTCAGGGAGGCCCCTAGACACATGTTTGATAACCTCCTCCAATTCCCAACTCTACTTCCTCTGTTGCTTCAGGTGAATGAAGATGAATTGTTGTACCTTATACATAGAGTTTTGATGATAGTCTGTCCTTTGGCCATAAGAGTGGTCATGGAATCCAAGGCCAACTCATTATATTCTTTCTCAGGAATTTGAATCTTGAATGGAGGACCAAGGATAAGGAAGGCATTTGGACGATCCACAGGTTCCTGATGCTGAAAGATGTAGAACTTGCTTAGTTCTTCCTTTGACTCTGTGAATGTCAGGTATCCTTCCATTAAATACCTTCCTTTTGTTAGCTCACATTTGCACAAAGTATTTTCATCTGAAACCTACTGCAAACATCATACTTAATAGTGAAACATTAGAAGTATTCCCTTTAAGCCAAGAACAATGCAGGTTGGATATCATTAATATTCAACATTCTATTAGAGGTCCTAGCCAATGTGACATGTCCAGCAAAAGAAATAGGTGACAAAATATTAAAGAAAAATAAAAAGGAAAGCTATAATTCTTTGAAGGTAATATGATCACCTACCCCCAAAAAATCAAAGAAAAACAATTTTAAAACTATCAGTACCAACAAAGAGTTCAGGAGGTAATAAGATCAGATGAACCTGAAAAAGGAAAATTAGTTTTTCTACTAGAAACCATTTTAAAAACCCCAATTAACTTCCACTTCCAGAAAGATGGAGTAGATACACTTTTCCATGTTTCTCTCACTAAGCACATTGAAGACCAGGTATAGCTGTACCACTTTCTAATTATTTATTGTCAGAATATAAGGACAGAATTTATTTCACTGTCGTGGTTTAACTCACCACCTAGAAAAACACTCATTATAGTTTTAATTGTTTTGCAGATGGTTCTTCATGCTTTCAGCATTTACTGCAAATAATAGTTTTGTTTCTTTCTTTAAGCAATTATTTCTCATTTGTTTTTCTTGCTTTATTACATCAACTAGCAATTTGAGGAAAATGTTAAATAATACTGGTGATAGCAGACATCTGTGTTTTCCTAACTTTTATGTGAATGGCACTCATGCTTTGTGATTTGCATGATTATGGAATATTGTTTGAAAAGAATGTTCTTCTCCAGATTGAGGAAGCATCCTTTTATTTTAGTTTACAAAGACTTAATTTTTAAATGTAAATGGATACTTAAGTAGAGCAAAACATTTTTTTTTTTTTGCATCCAGCAAGATGATGATATAGTTTTCTCCTCTAGCTCATTAAAGCAACAGATTATATCACTATATTTCCTCAAATGATACATTTCTTATATTCTTAGGATATATTTAGATTGACACACTACTATTTAATTTGGTGTTATTTGACTTGTATTTATGAAAGATATTGGTCTATAGTGGGGATTTTGTCAAGTTTTCATATTGAGATTATGTGATTTTATTTTATGTTCTGAAACTGCTTGAATAGTGTAGGGATAATCTATTATTTGAAGTTTAAAAGAATTCATCTCTTTCAATGTCTAGAGTTTACACTTTTTTCAGAGGTAGTAGTAGTTCCTTGAAAATTTTTAAAATCCTTTTTTTTTTTTTTTTAAGGATTCATACTAATTCTTGAGCTTTTATTAATTAATATTTTCCTGAGGAATCATACATCTCAATTTTTTGAATCAAGTACTACAAATGATCTCTTATAATTTTAAAATCTCTTCCATGTCTGTCATTAGGTGCTTCAAAGATCAGCCTTTACTTCAGGCAGTCTCTGTTCTGGGGTGAAGTTGGGTAGCCAGAAGGTTTTTCTCAGTCCATTTAGTTCATGGTTATCAAACAAGTTGCCTCCACAAACCTCTAATGCGTGGTTTATAAATCTTTCATAGTACTTTAGAGGGGAGTTGGAAGAGAATGCAGGGGCTTTCCATGAAGTACCACTTTAAACAGGAACTGGAGCAATCTGATCATAACAATTGTCTGAAGGAGAAATTAGGACAAAGGGTAACATTGACACAACCGTTCAGAAATTTCCCAGAACAGCTTACAGTTGTGGGTGTAAATGGAAGTGAAAGAGAAGGAAACATTTCAGTGCCCTCAAAATTGGGGTATAAACTAAGTGTTGTTGTTGTTGTTGTTATGTGCCTTTGAGTCATCTCTGACTTATAGCGACCCCTCCTTGGGCTTCTGAGGCAGTATCACTATGGAAGTAGATTGCCCCATCTTCCTTCCGAGGAGTGGCTGGTGGGTTTGAACCAGCAACCTTCTGGTTAGCAGTCAAGTGCCTTAGGCACTATGCCACCAGAGTTCCCTAAATGATATTAGAGAGGCGTTTTATCAAAGAACACACAAATCTGTAATTAATATGTGAGAACAGTTACTGACCATTCAACAAATTGTTTCTCCAGTTTCCTTCTTCAAGGAGCTCTGGGTGGCATAGTGGGTAAGGTATTTGGATGTTAACCAAAAGGTCGGCAGTTCAAACCCACCAGCTGCTCTGCAGGAGGAAGATGAGGTAATCTGCTTCCATAAAGATTTACAGCCTTGGAAACCCAACGGGGGTTGCTATGAGTTTGAATCGACTTGATGGCAGTGGGTTTGTTTTTTAGTCTTAATTTCCTTCCTTACTCATAGCTATTCTTAACAGAAATAGTACTTATTTCTAAATTTTCCTGTTTCAGTTAAATCTGATCCCAGGGCTTTTGAGGAAAACTGTTACTCTTCCAGAAAATTGGAAGTCCAGTTGTCTTTAATTAAAATGTACATATTGCCCCCCAACCCTTTGAAACCTGTCCTTTTGTAATTCTGAATCTCCTACTTGAGGTCTCCATGGATCCTACAACAAGGATGGATCTGGCGAATGTCTTTTACTTTAAAGATGTGTGGGAATGTCAATTCTGAGTCCAAGACATCCCAGAAAAACCTTCCAGGATAAACAGAGTAGGTGCGCATGAATGATCAGTATAGATTTTACATGGCATTGTAAACCCACTCCTCTCCTGACTGTATGTTTCTGTAAATTAATGATTCTTACTAGGGAGAAGATGGCTGAGCTAAAAGCCCCAGCCCCATCCTACCTGAACTTCTCCTTTATCATTTTTCTCGGAAGGTCAGCTATCCACATATTCTATCACTTGCTCTGTCCGCAACCCTTCGAGCTGTGTACGGTAGTTACTGTGTCTATCCCTGGGTGAGAACTACAGTGTGGCCAAAGGGAAGGGAACCTGCAGGAGTCACAAGCAGACCTGAACCAGAACTCAGCCTCTCACTCTTAGTGCTGTTCTCATCCCACCAAACCAATACTGTCTTCCACCCAACTCTTACCTTTCCTAAGTAAAAGCTTAAGTCTCAGCCTCTTTCCTTGAGGCTTCTCTGTGTAGTTGGACACAACACACTTGTTCCTGCAGAAAGAAATGAGCCTGCTACATTGTAAAAGGAGATGAATGTCAGGTTATAGACACAGCTCAGGGACTCCAGGCTGGGATATTCTGGGTCTTGGACTTGAGTGGAAACAAGGATTTAGGTGTTATCAGATTCTTTCTCCAACTTTGCAACTTTGTTTCTCTCAGGCTGGTGTAACTTTCTCTGCTCCCAGTCCACAAGGGCAGACATGGTTGGCACAGCACTGGGTTCCCACAGTTCCCTGTCCTCCTCCTTCTAGAGACCATTCTGGCTAACATGGAATGGGGTAGATCTTATCCCATATTTCTAGGAAAGGAACTGGCTGGTCAAGGTTGTTTACAGTTGCTTAGTCCAGGGATAGATCATACTGTAGAAATAGTGCTGCAGAGAACCTAGTGCTGTAACTGTGCGGGGTGCACAAAACAGATCTCAGAACACCAGAGGGGTAAGGGCAGAGAGGGGACTGATTAAGCCAGTAGAGGTCACCACACCTGTCTAACTAGAAATATCCTGATATTAGTCAGGAATTTGTGGTTGCAAGTGATAGAACACTCTCATTGTGGCAAAATCATGTCCCTTGAAATAAGCACATCATTTAAAAACCTAAACTTACTGTTTTTTTTTAAACATATATATGTAATACACACACACACACACACACACATTATACCTAAAATTTTCAATATAGAGAGGAAAGCACCCTCTAACACACTATAAAAAGCAATTGCTTTTTTTTTTTTTTTTT
>NW_006921614.1:13100753-13103260 GCF_000298275.1 Orycteropus afer afer
AAGATTATCTTCTGTGTCTGTGTTAATTGGTTTCCCTTTTCTTTGTTGAAGAGGGTCTGTGCAATCCTTCTGCCTAGTCCGCCATCTTGCCCCGCCTCTCAAAAAGCAATTGCTTTTAAGATTTTGATGCAGTGTTTCTTTAAAAGAATGCACAGTATTCTTTAATAAGAGTTCTGCAATGTTTCTCCCAGTGACAAAAGAAAAGTAAAATGTAACTTCTGAGAAATAACAGTCAGGAAGTTTGGTGAACCATAAAAACTCAAGGGCAGCTTGAATCTGGATGAATGGGAACATTTTTTTTGTAGTTGTTGTTAGGTGCCATCAAGTCAGTTCGGACTCATAGCAACCCTATGTACAACAGCACGAAACACTGCCTGGTCCTGTGCCAGCCCCACAATCCTTGCTATACCTGAGCCCATCGTTGCAGCCTCTGTGTCAATGCATCTTGTTGAGGGCCTTCCTCTTTTTCATTGACTCTCCATTTACCAAGCATGATATCCTTCTCCAGGGAGTGGTCCCTCCTAACAACATGCCCAAAGTAGCTTCCAAGAAACATGCCGGCTGCTATTCTCCCAGGACAGATTTGTTCTTTTGGCAGTCATGGTAATTTCATTGTTCTTCGTCAACACCATAACTCAAAAGCCTCAATTCTTCTTTGGTCCTCCTTATTCATTGGCCAGCTCTCACATGCATATGAGGTGATTGAAAACACCATGGCTTGGGCTGGGCGCTAAAAATCACACCCCTGGGTGGAGATTTAACAATGAGCCATGCTAAGGACCACCATCCTTGCCTTACTGTGTACATGCTTAACCTGTAATCATATGAAATTGTATTGCATAACATGATTTTAATGTAAACTTTACCCTATGAAAGAACTGGAAAGCACCTAGAGGCAGACAGAATCTTAGGGAATTTCTCTGTCTCAGCTTGTGCAGGAACTTAATAAAGGCCATGGTCCTTTGCTTTCACCTTGGTGTGTCTTCATTGGCTTAAGTCATTGCTGGCAACAGACCCAAAGCTTGGGTCAATTTTAGTATTTGTTTCTTTCTTTTCTTTTTTCACATAGTTATGATTATTATGGTATAGACAATTTTCTCTCTGATTTTGTTTCTAAGACAAAAAAAAAAAAAAAATGCCACCTATGTTAACAAGGTTAATTAATGCATTTTGTGTTATGTCATGATTATTATCTAGGCCTCCTAGGGATACAGGTTCAGGACTCTGCCCTCAGGCAACCCACCACAAGGTAATTAATGAGAGACCAAGGCAGGAGTAGACAAGATCAGATCCTTAACCTGTGCCCAGACTCCCTTTGAAGTGAACATCAAAACTTTGCAAGATGCATGTAGTATTTCATTAAAATTTTTGATTGTTATTTGGGTGAAAGTTTACAGAGCAAATTCATTTTCCATACAGCAGCTCATACACATTTTGTCTCACGACATTGACTGCAATTTCCCACAATGTAACAGCTCTCTTCCCATTTCCTCCCCATAGTTACCTCTTCCCTGTGTCCTTCCCTCCCATGCACTCCTGCCCCCGAGTCTCCCTGTGCATACATAGCCTTTCCATTCTCCCATGATTGATCTCTCCAAGGAGTGTATTAACTAATGTAAATGCTTGTCTTTTGTTTGGCTGGAAGCCACAAGAGTGGGTTCAATTCCAGACCTGAAGGGCAGATAGGGGCTATAGTCTCAGAGGTTTTACCTTTTTGTTTGTTTGTTTATGACTTTGAGTTTTGTTCCACATTGTTCTCCCACTCTATCCAGGATCTCCTACATAGTTCCCCCTCTGAGTGGTTCACAGGGGTAACCTGGCACCAGGTACCTCTTCTGGTCTCATAGTCATATAGGCTGAGGATCATATGGTATACCAGTCCCTTGGACAAATTATTTCCATGCATCTTTGGTTTTCTTCATTCTTCTTTGCTCTGGATGAGGAAAGACCAATCATTGCATCTAGATGGCTCCTTGCAAGCTTTTAAGATCCCGGTCACCACTCACCAAAGTAGGATATGGAACAATGTTTTTATTTATTTATTTATTTTAACTTTTTCTCATATATTTTTTTTTATTGTGATTTGGGCGAAGATTTACAGAGCAAATTCACTTTCCATACAACGGTTCACATATACTTTATCTCATGTCATTGACCACGGTTTACCACAGTGTAACAGCTCCCTTCCGACTTCCTCCCCATAGGTACCTCTTCCCAGTGTCCATCCCTCTATACTCTCCTGCCCCTTGAGCTGTCTCCCTGTGCATAACCAGCCCTTCTTTCTCCCATGATTGTTCTCTCCAAAGAATGTATCTACTTGAGGTAAAAGTTCAATTCATATGCCTGTCTTTTGTTTGGCTGGAAACTGCAGGTGTGGGTTCAATTCCAGACCTGAAGGGCAGCTAGGGGCCATAGTCCCAGTGGTTCCACCAGGCTCTATCGGACCAGCAAAACTGGTCCCCACCATTTTTTTTTTCTCCAAATGATTTTGAGTTTTGTTCCACATT
>NW_006921614.1:13105959-13106546 GCF_000298275.1 Orycteropus afer afer
AGTCTATTGGCTAGGATTTTGTTGAAGATTTTTGCATCTATATTCATGAGGGATATTGGTCTGTAGTTTTCCTTTTGAGTGATGTCTTTCCTTGGTTTTGGTATCAAGGTTATGCGTGCTTCGTAAAATGAGGTAGGGAGGATTCCATCTTTTCTATGTTTTGGAAGAGTTTGAGTAGGATTGGTATCAGTTCTTCTCTGAATGTTTTGTAGAATTCTCCAGTGAAACCATCGGGCCAGGACTTCTTTTGGTTGGTAATTTTTTGATGACCTGTTCAATTTCTTCTTTTATGATGGACCTGTTCAACTTTTCCACATCAGTCTGTGTTCGTTTAAGTGGGGTGTTTCTAGAAAATTGTCCATTCCTTCAGATTTTCAAATTTGTTGGAATACAGTTCTTCATAGTATCCTGATATTACCCCTTTTTATTTCAGTTGGTTCTGTTGTGATGTCACCCATTTTGTTTCTTATTCATTTTATTTGTATCCTATCTCTCTTTTCCTTTGTTAAATTTGCCAGTGGTTTGCAATTTTATTGATCTTTTCAAAAAACCAACTTCTGGTCTTGTTGATTTTTTCTATAGCCCTT
>NW_006921614.1:13107398-13124106 GCF_000298275.1 Orycteropus afer afer
TGGTTTTTGTCTTAAAGTCAATTTGATCAGAAATTAATATTGCCACTCCTGCTCTCTTACAGTTGCCATTTGCTTGATATACCTTCTTCCAACCTTTGATTTTTAATCTATTTTTGTCTTTATCTCTAAGGTGTGTCTCTTGTAGGCAGTATATTGATGGAACAATATTTTTTGTGTAATACAAAAACCAAAAACCAAACTCACTGCTGTCAAGTCAGATTCGACTCATGACGACCTCTCCTCGGGTTTCCAAGGCGGTATCACTACAGAAGTAGATTGCCCAACCTTCCTTCCAAGGAGTGTCTGGTGAGTTTGAACCTCCAGCCTTCTGGTTAGCAGTCAAATGCCTTAGGCACTATGTCACCAGCGCTCCTACTATGCTACCAGAGCTCATGTTCGTGTAATACATTATGCCAATTGAGCTTGATGTCCCCAGTGACTGTGGTCCAGAGCCCACAGGTCCAACTACTTGCTCCCTCTGGGTTGTTGGCAGTGGCCAAGAAGTCACCACAAACTTGTCTTTTGCCCGCTCTCCTATACCTGGACATTCTTACAGAACATACAAATATGCTTGTAGATATATCGTCTGCCAACCCTACACATGGTCATGGGCACATTCCACTCTGCCTAGACATACTTGATTGTTCAACCTGTTCACCCATCTATCCACCCTAGATCAATGATTGCCATCACTGACAACACAGCACTATATGTGCAAAAGGGTTCATTTCTGTTGTTTGTATCTCCCATGTACCTCTCTTTGTCTTCCTCTTCCTCAATAAGATGCGTGTAGTATTTTAAAGCTCTACAGGTTGTTGTTGTTGTTATGTGCCATCGAGTCAGACCCGACTCATAGCGCCCCCTCCTTGGGTTTCTGAGGCAGTATCACTACGGAGGTAGATTGCCCTATCTTCCTTCTGAGGAGTGGCTGGTGAGTTTGAACCGTCAGTCTTCTGGTTAGTAGTCAAGTGCCTTAGCCACTATGCTACCAGAGCTCCCAAAGCTCTACATAGGATAAAGAAAACTGTACTTTGTGATTAATTATATCTTGTGTTTATTTTAGAAATTGCATAAAAATAATCTAAGGTGAAGGTAATCTTAAATACTTCACTGAAAAATGGAGTAATACCAAAACGCTGGGCCCAACTCGTCCGAGAGTGCAGGCTGTATACCAGATGACCTACTCCAGCTGTGATTTAGAGTGAGTCTGAATAGTCTGTGGTCATTGTGACCTCAGCACAAACAGGCGCTGCTCCAGCCATGATCTGAGTGGTTGGGATGTCCACTCAAAGTCAGTTTCAACGTCCCTAGCCGGCCCTAGCCTCTAGGCTGCGCTGTCTACCCAGCGCTCTCATCCTGATCCCAGTTCTGGGCTGCAGCCTCTTCATTGCGTCTTTTTCCAGGATCCTCTCTGTGGCACCGAACGCCTGAGCGTCCTAGCACCGCCCCAGCGCTGGTAACACTAGGAGCCTTGCCGCACCCTCTCGGAAGTTACCTTAAGGTGGAAACCGAGAATGGACACTTAAAACCAATTACCGACTGTTACGAGCGCTAGGACGGAAATTAACACCGAGCTGGGATAAACTCGGTCTTCAGGACCTCCTGCCCCTGCGCCCCCAGGCCCCAGCCCCCGGCCCTGCCCCCCAGGCCCCTCTAGTCAGAGCGTGCGGCCAGCTGGGCGCTGGGAGAGCCCAGCACAGAGAGAGGGTTTCGGCCCTCGGCTTATCACGCGGTGCAGAATTCAAGGGGGAACTTCTGGTAGAAAACTAAATCAGGCAAGGGATAGGCTGCAGCCTCGAAGGAAAATGAAACTGCCTGCACCACCTCCATGCCCCTCGCACCCTGTGTTGGACCCGGAGCAAGGATGGTAGGAGTTGGCCCCCTTTTGAGGTCGGGAGGTGGATGTTGTTCAGCTACTTGGCAGAGTGCGAGGTCACCCTGGGCCTTTCCTCCCTCCAAACCCTTCCCCCTGGGAGGTCGGTACTGTCCTCCAAGACTCATTTTCACGTGCTGTGACCTCTCTGACTCATCCTCTCTGTCCTGTGTTTCTGCATAATCTCTGTGCCTTCCTCCAGGCCATCCTCTGCAGCTCTGTCTGTTGCCTCCAGCTTTAGGATGGGGGAAGTGAGGTAGACCTTCTCCAGGTGCCCTTTGGCCCCTCCCAGACCTCCAGGAAGCACCAGCCTCCACCCCTTCTTTATGTTCTCATTTCTCCAAGACCTGGTCATTTCAGGACTGTGTGTTGAGGATTTTGCATCTGCCTCAGCTTTCTCACCATCCATTCCTTCTCCATCATCCTTCCACACTTCTGCAGACATCAGTGTCCTGTAGATGACTAAACAAGCCCCTAACTCATCAAGCCCTACATCTGTTCAATTTTAAGGACTGTGATGCCACTTAGTTATGGCCACCCATTCCATGGTCCCAACTGGACCTTGTCATCTCCACAAACTGCTCAACTCGTTCTTTAACAGTGTTCCTTGTTGTCAATAACTCTTTCTTGATGTTTTGCATGCCTTTCTGGTCTCTCTGAACTGTAGTTTTCTTATCGCTTTTTCTCTATCAACCCTTCACACATTTGCATTTCTAAGGGTCCTGCCCCCTGGAAAGCCACACCATGCTCATGACTTCAGCTAGATGCATTTGTTATGACTCCTAAACTAATGCCTGTGCTTAGACCTCTCCTGAGCTTCCCATGGAACCCCAACCTTGTCATGTCATGAATGAAATTCAGCTTCTTCTCCAAATCAGTTCACCTTCCTGTTGAATATTATTCACCTTCCTACCAATATTATTGTTACCACTGTCCACCCACTTATCCAAGTCAGCAATCTGGGAGTCACCCTCCTTATACACCCATCCACCAAATCATCAAGTCTTGTCTTACCTACCCTACTTCTTAAATGCTCTTCTATCTATGTGGTGATTTTTATCCTCACATGCTGGTTATCTCTCATGTGAAGGTTGTCCAGTGGTTTCCTGTTTGGCTCACATATCCTTTGTCTTCCTTGCTGCAGAGTCATCTTTCCAGTACCCGATTTTGATCATGAGACCAGGCATCTCAGACTTCTGCAGGCACTCCCTGATGCCTAGAAGATAAAATATAAATGTTTTGGGATGCCATAGAAGGTCCTTCATAGGTGCCCAGTTTAAGCTGCCTCATATTTCATTGTATGGCAGTAGTAAACTGCTTATTTCCTCAAACATACTATTGCTTATTTCTGTGTCCTAGCTTAGAAACTCTGCTCCTGTTTGGTGCCTGGTTAGCTTATCCTCACCCTTCACCTCTCAGCTCAAGTGACACTTTTCTTATCCCCTTAACCAGACTTGGTTGTTGCTTCTTTTTCTTGCCCTTTATACTTAATGGCAGGAGTCCCTGGGTGGCAGAAATGTTTAAGCACTGGGATTCTAATCAAAAGGGTGGAGGTTTGAGTCTACCTAGATGTGCCTCAGAAAAAAGGTCTGATGATCTACTTCTGAAAAGTCAGTGTAGAAAATTATATGGAGTTCAGTTCTACTCTGACACATATTGGGTCACACCATGAGTTGGAATCAACTTGACAGCCACTGATTTGGTTTGGGTAAACTTGATATTATTACAGCACATATTTTATTTGTTTTCATCTCTCCCTACCTGACTGTCACCATCACTCATGTGTTGGTTTGTCATACTGTAATGGCTTGGATGCTGCTATGTTGCTGGAAGCTATGCCACTGGTATTTCAAATACCAGCAGGATTACCCATGGTGAGCAGGTTTCAGTGGAGCTTCTGGTCTGAGACAGACTAGGAAGAGGGATGTGGCAGTCTACTTCTGAATATATTGACCACTGACAACCTTATGGATATCAGTGGAACATTGATATAGTACTGGAAGATGAGCCCCTTGGGTTGGTGGTTGTTAGGTGCCATTGAATCAGTACTGACTCATAGGAATCCTATGTAAACTGAACAAAACTGTGCCATCCGCATAATTGTTGCTATGCTTGAGTCATTGCAGTCATTGTTTCAATCCATCTAATTGAGGGTCTTCCCCCTTTTCACTGACTGTCTAGTTTATCCAGCATTGTATCCTTCAGGGAATGGTTCCTTCTGACAACATGACCAAAGTATGAGAGATAAAGTCTGGCCGTTCTTGCTTCTAAGGAGCATTCTGGCTATACTTCTTCTAAGAAAGATTGCTCGTTATTCTAGCAGTCCACGGTATATTCAATATTTTTCACTAAAGTCACAATTCAAATGCATCAATTCTTGTTCTGTCTACCTTATTCATTGTCCAGCTTTCACATGCATATGGGGCTTTTGGAAATACCATGGCTTGGGTTAGGCACATTTTAGTCTTCAAAGGGACATCTTTGCTCTTTAATATTTTAAGGTCTTTTACAGTATATTTGCCCAGTGCAATACATCATTGGATTTCTTGAATGCTGCTTCTGTGTATGTTGATAGTACATCCAAGTAAAATGAAATACTTGACAACTTCAACCTTATCTCCATTTATCATGGTGTTGCTTATTGGTCCAGTTGTGAGAAATTTTGTTTTCTTTATGTTGCAGTGTAAGGCATTCAAAATACAACTGGTGAAGAGCTGCTTCCTCAAAGTAGAGTCAAACTTAATGACATGGATGGAGTGAAACTTCCAGGACCTTCATTTGCTGATGTGGAAATGAGAAGAAACAGCTGCAAACATCTATTAATAATCAGAACATGGAATATATGAAGTAAGAATACAGGAAAATTGGAAGTTGTCAAAAATGAAATGGATGCATAAAAGTCAACATTTTAGGCATTGTTGTTGCTGTTGTTATATGCCGTCGAGTTGGCCCCGACTCATAGCTACCCCTCCTTGTGTTTCCGAGGCAGTAGCATTACAGAAGTAGGATTGCCCAACCTTTAGTCAGCTGAAATGGACTAGTATTGGTCATTCTGAATCGGACAATCGTATGTTCTACTATCCTGGGAATGACAGATTAAAGAGGAACGGTATCATATTCATCATAACTAAAACCAAAGATGAAGAAATTAAAGATTTTTACCAACTCTGGAGTCTGAAATTGATCATACATGCAATCAGGATGCATTGATAATTACTGGTGATTGGAATGTGAAAGTTGGAAACAAAGAAGAAGCGTTTGTAGTTGGAAAATATGGTCTTGGTGATAGAAATGACACCAGAGATCACGTGATAGGATTTTGCAAGACCAACAAATTACTCATTGCAAATACCTTTTTTTCAACAACATAAACAGTGATTATATGTGTGGATCTCGCCAGATGAAATATACAGGAAATCAAATCAACTACATCTGTGGAAAGAGGCAATAGAGAAGTGCAGTATCATTACCCAGAACAAGACCACAGGCCAACTGTAGAACAGACCATCACTTGCTCATATACAAGTTCAAGTGAAGCAGAGGAAATTTAAAATAAGTCCACAAGAACTAAAATATGCCTTTGAGTATACTCCACTTGAATTTAGAGACCATCTTAAGAATAGATTTGATGCATTGAACACCAATGACCAAAGACCAGATTAGTTGTGGGATAATATTAAATACATCATACATGAAGAGAGCAAAAAATAAATAAATAAAATAAAAAGACAGGGAATAAAGAAAAGACAAAAATGGATGTCAGAAGAGACTTTGAAACTTGCTCTTGAATGGAGAGTAGCTAAAGCGAATGGAAGAAATAATGAAGTAAAAGAGCTGAACAGAAATTTCAAAGCATGGCTCGAGAAGACAAAGTAAAGTGTTAGGATGAAATGTGCAAAGAACTGGAATTAGAAAGCCAGAAGGAAAGAACATGCTTGGCATTTGTCAAATTGAAATAACTGAAGAAAAAGTTCAAGCCTCAAGTTGCAATATTGAAGGATTATATGGGCAAAATATTGCACAATGCAGGAAGCATCAAAAGAAGATGGAAGGAATACACAGAGTCACTATACCAAAAAGAATTGGTCGACATTCAGCCATTTCAGGAAGCAGCGTATGATCAAGAGCCAATGGTATTAAAAGAAGAACTTCAAGCTGCACTGAAAGCATTGGGAATAAACAAGGCTCCAGGAATTCACAAAATACCCGTTGAGGTGTTTCAATAAACAGAACACTGGAAGTACCCATTCGTCTTTGCCAAGAAATTTGGAAGACAGCTCCCTGGCCAGCCAATTAGAAGAGATCCATATTTGTGCCCATTCCAAAGAAAGGTGATCCAATAGAATGTGAAAATTATCAAATAATATCATTAATATCACACACAAGTAAAATTTTGCTGAAGATAATTAAAAAATGGTTGCAGCAGTACATTGACAAGGAACTGCCAGAAATTCAAGCCAGATTCACAAGAGGGAATGAAATAAGGGCTATTATTGCTGATGTCAAATGGATCTTGGCTGAAAGCAGAGAATACCAGAAAGATGTTTACCTGTGCCTTATTGACTATGCAAAGTCATTCAACTGTGTAATCACAACAAATTATGGATAGTGTTGTGAAGTACGGGAATGCCAGAACACTTCATTGTACTCATGAGGAACCTGTACATAGACCAAGAAGCAGTTGTTTGAACACAACAATGGATACTGCATGGTTTAAAATCAGGAAATATATGCGTTAAGGTTGTATTCTTTCACCATACTTATTCAAACTGTATGCTCAGCAAATAATTCGAGAAGCTGGACTGTATGAAAAAGAATATGGCATAAGGATTGGAAGAAGACTCATTAACAACCTGTGATATGCAGATAGCAAAAGCTTGGTTGCTGAAAGTGAAGAGGATTTGATGTATTTATTGTTAAAGATAAAAGATTACAACCTTCAGTCAGGATTATATCTCATCATAAAGAAAACAAAAATCCTTACAACTGGACCAATAAGCAACATCATGATAGATAAATGGAGAAAAGACTGACGTTGTCAAGGATTTCATTTTACTTGGATCCACAATCAATGCCCATGGAAACAGTAGTCAGGAGGTCAAATGGTGCATTGTAATGGACAGATGTGCTGGAAAACACCTTAAAATGTTAAAGAACAAAGATGTCACTATGAACTAAGGTGTGCCTAACTCAAGCCATATGATTTTCATTCACTTCATGTGCATGTGAAAGCTGAACAATGAATAAGGAAAACTGAAGAATTGATGCCTTTAAATTTTGATGTTAGTGAAGAATATTGAATATACCACAGACTGCCAGAGGAATAAACAAATCTTTCTTGGAAGCAGTGCAGCCACAATGCTCTTTAGAAGTGAGTATGGTGAGACTTTGTCTCCTGTACTTTAGTTATGTTATCAAGAAGGACCAATCCTTGGAGAAGGACATAATGCTTGGTAAGTTGGAGGGTCAGCAAAAAAGAGTAAGACCCTCAATGAGATGGATTGACACAGTGACTGCAACATTGAGCAATGATTGTGAGGATGATACAGGACTACACAGTGTTTCATCCTGTTGTACATAGGGTCACTGTGAGTTGGAACCAGCTTGGCAGCACCTAACAACAACAACCAGGATAGTAGGTATCTTCAGGCCATGGACTCAGTCTTTCATCTTTACACCCCAGCCCTTATGTCACTCCTGGCCCACCATAAGTGTTCAGTAAAAGTCTGTGGAATGAACAGAATGATTAGAACCACACACTTAGTCATTGTTACCATTTCATATAATACCATTAATACCATTGTTAGGGATCTCATATAATGAAGTTGTCAAAGTTATCCAAAGAACAATATTTTAAATGACCTAAAGGACTTTGTCCGTCACATTGTTTAGATAGCTCACAGGATAAGAATCTCCTTTGTCCTTATGAAGATCCTGTATTGCCTTTGGAAGTGGTGACAGTCCTGGGAAAGAGAGAGAGAGTGTGTGTATTGGGTATTTAGGGTATGTGTGTGTGTAAGGGGAAGAAGGCAGCAGGGGTGATCGAATAATAAAGCCTCTCACTCAACCCTAGTTTTGTCCTTGAGGCTCAGCAAATAGATACATACTTCCCTGATGATGCGGAAGCTGAGAAAAGGCTGAAACTGCCTACTTTTGTTTAAAAAGAATGAAAATGTTCTGACCATTCTTCACCAAATAGGAATAATGAAAATGCATACCTTGTGCCCCCTTTGGCTTCCATTCATTAGTGCCAAAGCCTGCCCCCCTCTGCATTGTGGCTTAAATTCCTTGTCCTTTGTGCTAAATCCAATTGGGTCTTCAAGAAGATGTGCTAACATACAGTACTGCATTGTCAGTGAAGGCAAACATGGGTATACAGGTGGATAGATGGGTGGACAGATGGGTGGACAGGCTGAACTAGTAGGTATGTCTACAAAGCGGGGAGTGTACCCAAGAACAAGTATAGGGTTGGCAGACAATGGTCCTATAAGTTTATGTGTGTGATCTGAATTCCCAGGTGTATAGTAGAGCTGACAAAAGGCAAAGTTGTAGTCACTGCTTGGTCACAGCCAGCCACCCAGAGGGACTGAGTAGCTGAACCTGTGGGCTTGGGACCATAGTCACAGGGGACATCAAGCTCTATTGGCATAACATACTACACAAAACATTGTTCCACCTCCTACTATGGCGAGTAGTGACTGGGATCTTAAAAGCTTGCAAGCTGCCATCTAGATGCAATGATGGGTCTCTCATCTAAAGCAAAGAAGAATGAAGAAAACCCAAAACTCACAGAAACAATCAGTCCTAGCGACTGGTACACCATCTGATCTGTAGTCTATACGACTATGAGACCAGAAGAACTAGATGGTGCCCAGCTACCAATGTCAACCACTTGGAAGGGGATCTATGTAGGAGATCCTGGATAGAGAGGGAGAACAATGTGAAACAAAACTTAAAATCATTTGGAGGGGGAAAAAAAGGGGGGGGGACCAGGTTTGCTGGTCCGATAGAGCCTGGTGGAACCACTGAGACTATGGCCCCTAGCTGCCCTTCAGGTCTGGGATTGAACCCACACCTGTGGCTTCCAGCCAAGCAAAAGACAGGCATATGAGTTGAACATTTACCTGAGGTAGATACACTTGGAAAGAACAATCATGGGAGAAAGAAGGGCTGCTTATGCACAGGGAGACAGTTCATGGGGCAGGAGTGCATGAAGTGATGGACACAGGGAAGAGGTAATTATCAGGAGGAAGTGGGAGGAGAGCTATTGCATTGTAGTAAATTGTGGTCAATGTCATGAGACAAACTATGTGAAATGCTGTATGGAAAGTCAATTTGCTCTGTAAATTTTCATGCAAATCACAATTAAAAAGAAGAAGAAGAAGAAGAAGTACTAAATCCAATTGGGTCTTTAAGAAGATCTTACTTTCTGAGTGCTGAGTGTAACAGGGGAGGCATACTGTTTCCCAGAGCATCCTTTTGCCCACTGGCCAGTGTGGAGGGCCTCTTACACCATTGCACCAACCACACACTATTAAGCCCTGCTCTATGCTTAACTCTCTCTTTCCTTGAGGCATTTTTGTTTAATTTTAGGAACTTCATTGCCACAAGACCCTGGTCAGGATTACTCCAGTCAAATACACTATGTCTCTAACTTGGCATTGAGGGAGTAGATTCCTTGAGCCTCTAATGCAAATTAATCTAGTTCCCTTTAACAATGTCCTGGGACCTCAGGCTGAGGCAGTTCCCTATCCTAGGAGAATGGGTATCCCTTCGCCTTGCCCTACATTTGCAGTTTGAAATGAATCTCTTGGTAGAAAAAAAAAGGGAAAGAGAGAGAGGAAGAGAGAAACCTCTACTCCGTTGTTTACCTATTTCTTAAATTCTTATGACCATGAATATGAAGAGAAAAACAAAACTTCAGAGTAACAAGATTCTCTTAGTCTAACTCAGATTTGAAATATGAAAATATAATTTAAAAAAATAGTAACTGAAACTTCTTTGAAACAAGATTCTGAAAACTGTCTTTCAGATTTTAAATACTGACATTCACAAATAGAGGAAGAACCACCTCCAACTTTCCCAAGCCCTCTTCCTATGGCACCTGTCTTTTGGGTTCTAGTTTAACATGTTGGGCTGGAAAATACAAACTTCATCTGAGCCACTGCATTAAAAATGACCTAAGTAATCAGAAATCGTTTTCAAGATAGAAATGACCATTGTGGCTTTGCTTCACAATAATGATCTTGAAACATTTCCATTTTCAGTTTAGGTTTTCCTTTAAATCAATTTCTGAATTTCCTAGCATCTTACTACTGTTTCTGATTGTCACTATTCAGAAGGCATCATGGATTGAATTGTGTCTCAAAAAAATATGTGTCAACTTGGCTGGGCCATGATTCCCAGTATTGTGTGGTTATGCTCTATTTTGTGATCTGGTATAATCATCCTCCATTTTGTGATGTGTTGTAAATCCTCACCTCTATTTGTTAATGATGCAGGATTAGGTTATGTTAATGAGGAATAGCTTGTGTTTGTTATGTTAATGAGGCAGGATTAGGGTGGGATACAATATCCTTACTCAGGATATTGTCACAGCCTTGATGTGATGTAAGGGGAGTTTCCCTGGGGTATAGCCTGTATCACCTTTTATCTTACAAGAGATAAAAGGAGAGTGAATCCTGCAGAGAGGAAGGGACCTCAGTACTGTGAAGACTAAGGTTGCTCTGCTGAGAACCTCCTAGACCCCAGGGAAGAGTGATGTCAAGACACATGGCGATCTCCAAACTCATAGATGTAGAAAGGAGACAAAGACTATCCCCAGAGCTGACAGAATTAGAAAATCTTCCTTTAGAGCTGGTGCCCTAAATTCAGACTTCTAGCCTCCTAAACTGTGAGAGAATAAATTTCTGTTAAAGAAGCATCAGATAACTAAGACTGACCTGCTAAACTGTTCTGTGCTTAAAACAAAATCCTCCTCCCAACTTACCCTCATCTCTAGCTTGTACTCTCTTTTGTTCTTCTCAGCCAAGTTTCTTGAAAGAGGAGTCTAAGACCACTGCCTCCTCGTGTCTCTTTTTATGCCTGGATCCCATTAAGCTTGGTTTTTATCCCTTTGCCTTACTAGTTCAGCACTTGGCTGCTAACTGAAAGTTCAAACCTGTGAGCCATTCTGTGGGAGGATGATGTGGCAGTCTACTTCCGTAAGGATTTATGGCCTTAGAACCTGAATAGAAACCTATGGGACAGTCAGAATTGACTCAACTCACGGTAATGGGTGTGGCACTAAGGTAACTAGTGACCTGAGACTGAAGAGGGCCTCTTTTCATTTCTAACCCTTGCCCTCTTCTTGGCACCAGCTGCAGATTCGCCTAGCTCTCCCAAGTCGTCTTAGTCTTCTTTTTAATGTCCGTTCTCCAGCTGTCCTTTAAAATGTTGATTAGTATCTCCTGGTCTTCTGCCTTCTTGATAGACAGGCTCTGCTGGGCTTTATGTGGCACCAGTATCCCACATCTTCATCTTCATTTCTCACTGTCTCTTGGACATCTTCCCCTAAACATTTTCCAAGCATTTGAAATTCCTTTTGATTCAAACCAACTCTTTATTTGACCCCAAACTTGAGCATACCATACTCTCATTTAATTATATCATGCACCCAGTTATCTGAGTTAGAATATTAAAAATCATCTGGAACTCTGTTGTTTTCCTTGTCCCTCTCCCATTATGTCCTGTTGATTTGTGGCTCCTGCTTTGCTGTCTGCATCACCATTGCTGCTGGCTGGGCTTTAGGCCAAATTACCAGTGCTTTGGTCTTAACTGACCCCTGTGGCCACTCAATTCTGCATTTCATAGAGAGAAAGAAAGAAAGAAACTAATCATGCATGCTACTCCTCTAATTCCCATTGCCATCCAATTGATTCTTACAGAAACCCTATTGGATAGAGCAGAACAACCCCCATAGGGTTTCAAAAGCTGTAATATTTATGGAAGCAAACTGCCACATCTTTCTCCCAGGTAGCAGCTGCTGGGTTTCAACTGCTGACTCTTCAGTTAGATGTCAAGTACTTAACCACTGCACTACCAAGTCTCCTTATTCCTCTAGTTAAAATCCTGTTTACCATGGCCTGAAATCCAGATTACTTAGTAAGGCCTAAGGCATCATTCCCAATGCACCCTTAACCAACTCATTCAATTCTGTTCAACCTTATCAGGGCCCCTCCCCAGCCCACACCCTATACTTCACCCTCATAGCACACGTACTCTGCCAACTACAAGCCCTTTCACAACCACATGTTTGCATACCCCTTTCCTCTGCCTAGTGTGTGCTTTCTCCAGAAAATCACTCCTCTGACACAACTGTGAATCATCCTGCTTCCTAGTTACCCTTTCCCATACTTCTATGTTCCATTACAGCCACTGTCCACATTAGAACCACTATATATGTTGAAAATACTGTCTGTCATTCCATTCATCTGGGCTGGGAGCTCTGGTAGCGTAGTGCCTAAAGCACTGGACTGCTAACCAGAGGGCTGGTGGTTCAAACCCACCAGCAACTCCTTGGAAGGAAGATGGGGCAATCTACTTCTGTAGTGATACTGCCTCGAAAACCCAAGAAGGGGTCGCTATGAGTTGGGTCCGACTTGATGGCACATAACAACAACAACAACAACAACAACATTCATCTGGGCTACTCACAAAGAGAATGTTATTTTATCTCTCAGCTTCTCAATGGCCTGGTACTGTGCTAAGTATAATAAATGTTTAATAAGTGAAGTCAGGGACACTAGTAACTAGTTTTATGTGCTCTTTATGCTGTCATCTGGTGAGGGAGAGTTCAAGGGTAGGAATTTGCTGGGAGACTGGAAGTTAAAAAGCCCCAAGCATCTGAATGTGAAAAGCAGTTTGTGGCTAAAAAAGAAGAGGAAGAAGAAATAATAATAATAATAAGATGTAGCAGTCTGCTTCATTATTAAAAACTACAAAGTGGAAGTAGAGCACTGCCCGGTTGCACTTCTGGCACCTTGACTATCATCAGTGGCTTACTCTGAGGGATAATTCTGTGGGAGAGGGAGAAGTAACTCCATGATGGATTTTCCCAAGAATTCCAGTGAGAAGGGATAAAAAGCATTGTTAAAGCTATACTTGAAGACTACGGATTTACCCCAGTTCTAGGTCTACTATTCCAGTTAAGAAAAGAAGACATTAGGGGACTGGAATCTTCTCTAGCACTGGGTCCTGACCACTCTGGAGGAAGAACTGGGACAACCACTCAGAAAGATATGCTCCAGCCTCGACCCCTGTCCCCTCCCAAGATATTGAGGAAATAAGGCAGGTTCCTTGCATTAGTCTCAGAGCACAATGGAAGAGGCTAAGCTCTTGAGAGCAGGGGCCTGCCTTCCTCTGAGCTTTCCATGTTGAGGGCCTCGTAACACTTCCCCAACTCCTTGAAAGTGAACTATGACTCATACAGGCTTATTGAGTGAGTCACTGGGAGTGCCTGTACTTCTTGGAAGAGATGCTAGGACATTAGGACATTAGATATCAGGAACTAGAAAGAATCATAGCACTGCTGATCATGTATATTGCTATATGTTATTTGTTCACTGGAAACATTAAAATGCTAACTACTGGAAACACTGAAATGCCAATTATCAATAAGGAAAACTAGATAGCGTAGGCAGTTGCTGGGGAACTTATTTTATGTTCTCTTATGGGGGAGGAAGGAGGCCTGGTGGGACAACGGTTAGAGCTGGGCTGCTAACCAGAAGGTTGGAGGTTCGAACCCACCAGCTGCTCAGTGAGAGAAAGATGAGGCAGTCTGCTTCCATAAAGATTTGCAGACTTGGAAATCCTATGGGACAGTTTTACTCTGCCCTATAGGGTTGCTGAGAGTCAGAATCGACATGTGGGCAATGAGTTTGGTTTTGGTCTTATAAAGTCACTATGAGTTGGAGTCTATTTGATGGTAGAGGGTTCTTGGGTTTAATGGAAGAGGAGCCCTGGTGGTACAATGGTTAAGCACTAACTGAAAGGTCTACAACTCCAACCCAACTTTCTCCTGGGAGAAAGATGTGGCAATCTGCTTCCATAAAGATTTTCAGCCTTGGAAACTCCATGGGGCAGTTTTACTCTGCCCTGTAGGATAGCTATGAGTCAGTATGGACTCAACAGCAATGAAAATAAAAAGAAGAGCTGCAGTTCTTCTATGTACCAATCCCAGTGTTTACAGTATAGACATGTCATAAATATTTGTTTAACTAAATCAGGGTAGCTAAGCAATAAGATCCCTGGGTGGTGCGAATGATTTGCACTGGGATGCTAACCTAAACATTGGCCGTTCAAATCCACCCAGTGGTACCACAGAAGGAAAAGCCTGACAATCTGCTTCTGTTACAATTACAGCCAAGAAAACCCTTTGTAACAGTTCTACTCTATAACACATAGGTCACTGTGAGTTGGTATCTAACTCCAATGGCAACTAACAGCAAGCATCTACTCATGGATGGTTTAGTCCATTAGGGTATGTATTGTACTCTTCTCAGGTCACGGTTTATTATTTAGACATTTAGACTTACTTGGCTTAATGTGATTCAGTTTTTTAAATAGTATGGTTAAATCCATACACATCCATCTCTACCCTTGACATGGAGGCAGAAATTCTTCAAGTTTTATGAGTCAGTCAGTCCATACAATACTGAAAAATTTACATGCTGAACAATAGTATTACATCATGTAAATATCACAATGAAATAATCCCAGTTTTTGAAAGGAACAGTCTTTCTTCTTTGTATTAGAGGTGAACTGTCAGTAAAACAGAATATGCTTGTTCAGATTGATGTTTAATTGTTGTTCTTTGATCTGATCTTGGGTGAGTCAGAATGCTAAGCTCAAATGTCAGAAACAATTTTTTCTTAGTAAGCTGCATATTGGTTGCAACATTCTTTTTTAATGTGTTTTGTCCATCTATTATCTCCAACATTTGAAAGAGGGGTTATTTTAAAACTAAAACACAGCAAAAGTAAATATTTACTTATAAGAGTCCAAAATTCATAAGTAACATTAGTTGTGTTTAGTATCCATGAACAAGATTCCTGATAAATCTTTATTTCTAGTTTACTGATTGTAAATTCAGACTGTGTTATAAACATCTAAAAGACTCTGTTTACTTTTTAGTTTACATGGAGCACTGAAGTCCTTCAAAACAAATCGAATGAGCTCCCATCCTGGGATGTTTGGGCAAGAAAACACATTTTATTGCTGAGTGGGAAACATCTGTTCAGTTAGGATTGGCAACAGGGACCAATTAAGCTGAGATCAGAAAGGATGAGGCTTTCTTTGGAATCATATCTTTTTGTTGACATGGTTACATTGGAAGTGAATTTCCCAAACATTAGACACCAATGAGTCATCAAGTATTGAGAAGCAACCATGTGTGTGCCCCTCTGCAAACAGACTTATACTCTATGTATAAGTACTTTATACTCTATGTCACCTGACAGTGGTAGTACCTCTCCTCTTTGGCCAACTGTTGGCTTCAGTTTCTGCACCATCTGGTACTGACATGGCTCAGAAGACCCCAAAATCAGCATCCAAGACAACTGCCTTGGGTCATTCTGTAGGCAAGAGCCCCAAACACTGAGAAGCCTCAAGGAAAATTAAGGTACGGAATGAGACCCAGGGCTTTATCAGTTAACCCCCAATTACCTTTCTACCCTCCCATTGGATCCTACCTTGGGGAGGGGGACTCTCCCAGTGGTGTCACTAGGGTTGTTGTTACCCAGTGCAGTTACTCATGTTGTCAACCCCTGTAATATTACATGTAAGCAATTCACAGCAATGTTTATCACATATTATTCTGTGACTAAAATTGATACTAAACATTACTAAGGATTCTGTATGGTCTAGATGGGAGGAGGTCCATCCAGACCATACAGAATCCTTAGTAATGTTTAGTATCAATTTTAGTCACAGAATAATATGTGATAAATATTGTTGTGAATTGCTTACATGTAATATTTCTTAGATTATACGACTATTAACAATTTTTTTTTTGTAAAATCTTTCTACATTGAATTACAACATTATTAGTTACATTATTGGTATCTGAACGAAGCCTTTTTAATTCTTCTTTTCCTTTAATTACAACTTCATTCTCAAAAGTTATTAATATATGTTCACAAATACTATTTACCACAGTATTGTAACTGAAACACAAAAAATTTGGCAAAATCCACAACTATGAAAATACCAAGCAGCAACAAGAACAATAGCACGTGCAGAAGAAACTACGTGATTCGAAGCATCACTGTAATTGGGTAATAATGACAGCTCTGACTAGAGCGCACTGTTGTTATTACATGCCATGGAATCGGCACTGACTCATAGTGACCCTATGTACAAGAGAACAAAACAGTGCCTGGTCCTTCGCCAGCCTCACAATGCTTCTTATATCTGAGCCCATCATTGTAGCCACTGTGTCAATCCATCTTCTTGGGGGCCTTCCCCTTTTTTGTTGACCCTCCACTTTACTCAGCAGAGTGCATCCCCCAAAAAACCAAATTCATTCCCATTGAGTTGATTCTGACTCATAGAGCCCCCCTTTGGAGTCCCGAGGTGGTAAACCCCTACAGAAGAAGGTTGCCCAGTCTTCCTTCTGCAGAGTGGGTGGTGAGTTTGAACTGCCAACCTTCCGGTTAGCAGTCAAATGCCTTAGGCACTATACCACCAGAGCTCCTCTTTTTGTTGTTGTTAATGTATGTGCCGTCGAGTCAAACCCGACTCATAGCGACCCCTCCTTGGGTTTCCAAGGCAGTATCACTACGGAAGTAGGATTGC
>NW_006921614.1:13124206-13125472 GCF_000298275.1 Orycteropus afer afer
CAGGGGTCCAATCTTCTGTGTCTGTGTTAATTGGTTTCCCTTTTCTTTGTTGAAGAGGGTCTGTGCAATCCTTCTGCCTAGTCCACCATCTTGCCAGAACTCCTCTTGCCTTGGTTCTTTGGAAAAAGTTTGAGAAATTTTTTAATTCCTGTGCCCTGATGAGTTACTTTAGCCCTAGTTTTCTACCACTGATGGTTTGTTTCTTTTGTCTAGGTTAGTGGACATTTCTTGGGTAATCTGTAAACAGCTTGTGGTTTAATACTTTTTTTCTGGACTGCAGCCTGACATGTGATAAGTACACACCTTGCAGGGCATTGGTTAACAAACTATGCAAATGATTTGTCTGTAGCCTACTATGCAAATGAAGTATCTGTGGCCTACTGAGAGAGGATTGGAAACTCATGGTCTTGATGGGAGGGCTATGCCTTGAAGTTGATGAGGAATTTGCACATATATGCAGCCTTTGCTACAGAGGTTTTGCAGACAGAGAGAAGTAGGAAGAAGCAGAAGGAAGAAAGAGAGAGAGGAAGCAGAGACAGAAGGCTAAGAACCTCTTAAAAAACATGCATTACCATTACAGATAGTGAGAGGCCCAGAAGGGGCTGGCAGCAGAGCCCAAAGCCATAGACCTGGAAGGTGCTCTGGGGTAGAGTTATTAGTGACAGACAGTAGGGTCAAGAGGAGCCTGTAATTAAGGGGTCGAGAGGAACCTCTCCTGAGGGGACCTAGAGGAGCCTGTCCTCAGAGGGCTGAGGAACTGAGAAAGCTGTCCTGCTCTTAAGAAGGGAGACTTTGCCTGCATGCTTCTGTTGTAGGAAAAAGAGATTCTTACCACCTGTCATGAAGGGAGCCAATAATCACAACAGATTTAAGTGAAAAAGCAAAAGATTTATTGAGTATCAATACCCAAGGAGACAGAGAGACTCACTTCTCTAAAAAGTCTGTCTCCCCGAGCAAAGGGGTAAACATGATTATATAAGGAAATGGGGAGGGGGTTGAGGATCTCTTGGCCCTCCAGGAATGTCTTTGTTCTTCCTTGGTTACTGCTGACTTGGTGTCTCATTTCCCAGCTTTGTCTTGCCTTATAAACTGTAGTTATCAGCTCAAATTGGCCAGGGGATAAGGTCATACTCAAAAGAATGTATAACCATTTGCATATACAGTGCTGCGTTGTCAGTGAAGGCAAACATGGGTATATGGATGGATAGATGGGTGGACAGGCTAAACAATTAGGTATGTCTATGAAATGGGGAGTGTATCCAAGAT